>NW_006399793.1:13355009-13415195 GCF_000299155.1 Elephantulus edwardii | reverse complement strand
GATCAAGTTTTCTGGGAATTCCCATTCTTCTCAGAGTCAGCCACAGTTTGTTATGATCTACACAGTCAAATGCCTTTGCATAGTCAACGAAACACAGATAGACATTCCTCTGGTATTCCCTGCTTTCAGCCAAGATCCATCTAACATCATTACACCATAATAATGTCCTATTATTATTATTAGCCTTTTACGATGAGAAAGTTTTGTGTATTTGCTAGGAATAATTTTTAAAAGAAAATTGTCTAAAAAATTTGTTTTAAAAAATTGTTTGAAAGAAAATTAAAGAAAAATGTTTTAATTTAAAGGTAAGAAAATACTTCATCAGCATTTTCCTTAGAAGGGAAGCTTTTCAATCCTGAGCTACCTACCAAGAATTCAAATATACTAACACTCATTACCATGTTTCCTTTGTCAACAAATTAGTTTAATTCCAACAGCATATATGTGGAAAAAGGCAAAATTATAAATGACTAACAGTCTGCTGTATATCTTTCAAAGGAATAAAAATGCTTTTAAAATATGGTAAAATTTTATCTTTAGCCTTATTATTAAGTATGTTGCATACAATTTCCACAGTGTTACTACAATCAATTAAAATAAAGTGTGTACAATATTTTTAATAACTGGAAAATGTGTTAGTAATACACTTGACATTAAATGCGTATATGCCTAGATAATTTTCTTATTGCCTCTGTAGCATTTCATTTTATCAAATAGTTGTTATTTTTTGCCTTCAAGTCAGAAGTAACTTATAACTTTCCCTTATTCTATCTCCCTATCACTCCTTCTACCATTTCTTCTCCTCATTCAATCAGTTATGCGTGTTCTATTCCAAATTGTTAGTTGCAATACACATATTGTCTGATTGTCCGTTCATTTCAGGTTGATATTCTCTTCCCTTGATCCATTAGAGTGTTCATTACCTATCCATCTATTCTATTCTTGCTCTTCTTGTCACCCCCTGACCCTATAAAGATGTCTTATTTCTCCCTTTGTGACTGAATTATTTTACTCAGCATAGTAACCTCTAGATATGTCCATGTTGTGTTCTTCATTGTATTTTAATGCTGTGTAGTATTCCATTGTATGAATGTACCATAATTTATCTTTCCATTCATTTGTTGGTAGGCACTTGGGCTGCTTTAGTCTCCTTGCCATTATGAATAATGCTACAGTAAGCATAGGCATATATAAATCTCTTTGTATCTCAGTTCTGCTTTCTTGATGATATAATCCTAGTAGTGGAATGGCTGGATCAAATATGATTTCTGTTTCAACTTTTTGAGGAAATGTCTTCAACAGTGGATGCACCCATTTTATATTCTGACTTTATTATTCTGATTTTATCCCATTGCCTTGCCTTACTTTCCCTCAGAGCAACTTCATCACATGACCTTCAGTAAAATCTGGGGTTTTTAGAATTTTACTTTACCATCAAAATAAAGACTCCTTGAAAGGAGGGACTTGTTGCCACTCTATCCCCACCTCCCTCTGGTGTGTCTAATATAGACACCGTTATGTCTGTACGATGAATGAATGAATGAAGCAGACACATAGTTGAGATTTTATTTGCTCATATTGAACTTGTCCAGAGTACTGAGAAGGAATGATGTCTAGAGACTAAGGACTAAGGTGTGTCTGATCCAGTTCATGGTCTTTGCAATTACTTGGCTGTGCATTAGAAAGCTGCATAATGACTAAGGAGGGTAGAAGAATTGATGTCTTTTGAGTTGTGGTGCTGGAGAAGAGTCTTGAACATACCATCTACCACCAAGAAAACAAATACATCTCTTATCTTGGAGAGAGTGAAACAAAGTTTCTCTTTGGAGGCTAGGATTTTTAAGATCTGTCTCACATACTTTGGGCATGTGGCCAGGAGCGACCAAACCTTGAAGAAGGGTATCATGATCAGAAGGATGGAGGGACAGTGCATGAGAAGAAGACCCCACATGAGATGGATTGATACAGTAAGTAGGGCAATGGGGTTAGGTGTATTGGATTCAGCGAGACAGGCTCTGGAAAGGGCAGGCTTCAGAGCTTTTTACATAGGGTAAATTTTACATAAGGTCACTATGAGTCACAGGTAACTTGGCACATTGTAACAGTGAGCTTGTCAAGGGGTGCTAGAGAAGAAGAATTCACGGAAAATTTCACTTGTTGCCTGTAAATAAACCAGGTAGTGAAACTTTAAAATGTTTGATGCTTCCGTTATCCAGGTTATATTGATGATGGTTGTTGTTGTGTACCTTCGAGTCAGAAATAACCCATAGCTGACCTTCCAACAGGTTTTCAGAGGCAGTTAATTGCATGGGATGAGACTGCTCATCATTTTACTCCAGAGTAGCTGGTAAATTTGAACCACATACCTTTGCATTGACATCTCAGTTACTTACTACTAAAGAATATACAGAGTTACTGCATTAAAAAGAATTGGTTGACCCAAAAACCTTAGGAAGTACTATATGAACAGCTGCCGGTGGTGATGAAGGAAGAAGTTCAAGCTGCGCTGAAGGCATTGGGAAAAGATAAGGTCCCAGGAATTGATGCAATACCAAATGATATGTTTCAACTAATGGAGGCAGCCCTGGACTTGCCCATTAGTCCATGCAGGAAATTTGAAGGACTCATATGTAAAATTTATACAATACTCCAGCACCTCAACAAGATAAACAACCCAGTCACAAAATGGGGATAGGATATGAACAGACATTTCACTAAAGAAGACATTCAGATGGAAAACAAACACATGAAGAAATGTTCACAATTCATAGCTATAAGAGAGATGTAATTCAAAACTAAGATTTCATCTCACTATAGATACAATAGAAAATTTTAACAGAACAGCAAACAACAACAAGTGTTGGTGAGATTGTAGAGAAATTGAAAACCTTATTCACTGTTGGTGGGAGTGTAAAATGGTGCATCCACTATGGAAGGCAATATGGCACTTTCCTAAAAACTTGGAAATAGAAATACCATTTGACCCAGCAATTCTACTACTGTGAATATCCCTTAAAGAGACCAAAACTGCAATCCAAACGCATATTTGCACCTCTGTGTTTATTGCTGCATTGGTGCATTGTTCACAATGGATAGAGAACCTGTGGTATATTGACACAATGGGATACTATGCAGTACTGAAAAAAACAAAGAACTTACAAAATACTATACAACATAGGTGACCCTGAAGGACATTTTTCTGAGTAAAAAATCTCAGTCACAAAAGGACAAATACTGCATAATGCCATAACGTCCTTATAAAACAGGACTGACAATGGGATTGAGGAAAACTAAGAAAAGGGAGGGTAAATAATGAACACTGCATTGGCATAGATGAGGAAAAGAACTGTTTAAAAGGAATATATGATTGGGCATTATTTGGATAACAGCAGTCCAGAATAAAAGGTGGACTGGTGTGGAGGGAAGGAGAAAATTATGCAACTGAGCCTGGGTGGGTGTCGGGAGGAAAATATGCAACAGTAACTTAATTGAAATCTAAGTTTTCTGTAAACTTTTGTTAAAATCACACACAAAAAAATTATTCAGTGTAAAAAAAAAGCAATACCCCAACTAAAAAAACAACAACTAACAAACCACCCACAATTTGAAGGACAGCTCCTTGGCTGACTAAATAGAAAAGATGCATTTTTGTCGCATTTCCAAAGATGATCTAACAGAGTGTGAAAATTATTGAATTATATCATTAATATCACATGCAAACCAAATACTACTAAAGAGCATCCAAAACCAGGTAGACCAGTACACAGAAAGAACTGTCATGCTGGGTTTAGAAGTACCTTTGGTATCATTGCTGATGTCCTATGGATCCTGGCTAGAAGTAAAGAATACCAGAAGAATGTCTAATTCTGTTTTATTGAGTATGCAAAGGCATTTGAATATGTAGATCATAAGAGATTGTGGGATTGAGAAGAATGGGAGTTCCAGAACACTTAACTGTGGACATGTGAAACTTATATCTAAATCAAGATTCTGTTGTCTGAACAGAGCAGTGGAACACTGAATGGTTTAAAATCATGAAAGTTGTTCATGATAATTTTAACGTTTCTCCATTCTTATTCAATCAGTATGCTGAAC
Organism: Elephantulus edwardii; assembly: GCF_000299155.1. NCBI lineage: Eukaryota > Metazoa > Chordata > Mammalia > Macroscelidea > Macroscelididae > Elephantulus > Elephantulus edwardii. The sequence goes on along the minus strand of NW_006399793.1, from coordinate 13,411,100 downwards.
AAATTATTTAAAAAGCTGTACTTGATGAAGAAGAATGTGGGATCGAGATCAGAGGAAGACTTTTCAACATCCTGTGTCTCGCATATTACACAGCTTTGCTTCCTGAAAATGAAGAAGCCATGAAATGCTTGCTACAGAGATAAAATATGAACTGCATCTCAACATCAAGAAACAAAATTTCTCACCACTGGACCAATTAGTAACATCATAATAGTTGAAGAAAAGATTGAAGTTGTCCACAGTTTTATCTTACCTGGATCCACAGTCTTCATTCTTGGTACCAGCAGTCAGGAGAACAGGAAATGAATTACATTGAACACTATTCTGTCAGGGACCTCTCCAAGTAGCAAGGATACCAGTTTGGAGACTAAGCTGTGCCTGATCTTGGTCTTTTCAATTCTTGCTTCAGTCTTTCACAGCAAGAACTGAAAAGATCCACAACCAACACTCTTAACAGCAGCAGTCAGGAAATCAAAAGATGAACTGCATTGGGAAAAATCTGCTGTCATAGACATCTCCAGAATGCTGAAGAGCAACGATGTCAGTCTAATCCAGGCCATGGTCTTCTCAATTACTTATTATGCTTCAGTGAGTTGGACAATGGCTAAGGAAGACAGAAGAAGGATAGATGCCTTCGAGTTGTGGTGTCTTGGACTTTTCAGTTCTTGTTGTGAAAACTGGACATTGAATATGAATGACAGAATAGATGCCTTCCAGTTCTGGTGTTGAAGAAGAGTACTGAATATCCCATGGACTGCCAAAAGAACAAGCAAGTATTTCTTCAAGAAGGTATATCCAGAATGCTTCTTGGAAGCAAGAATGACAAAGCTTTGTCTCATATACTTTGGCATCTTCCTAGGAGAGGCTATTCCTTGGAGAGGAACAACATGCTTGGGAAGGTGGTCAGCTAAAGAGAGGAAGACCCTGGACAAGATGTATTGACACAGTGACTTCAGCTATGGACTCAGGTATTTTAGAGATGATAATGATGGTACAGGGTAGGAGAGTGTTCAGATGTGTTGTTCATAGGCTCACTGTGAATCATACTGGACTTGAAGACACCTAACAACAACAAGCCACCAGAGCTCCCTGATTGATGTGGATACTGGATAGGTTTTGAATTCTTGCTGCACTCTTCCTTGCTTACCTCGGTCCTTGGGACTTTGTGTTTTCATTGCTATGGTTAAAGTGAGAAGCTGTAGTATGCTTAAGCATTCTCTGAGGGGTGTATTTTGCTCACCTTTCAAACTATTTGTTGTTGTTGATTGCCTTTGAGTCTAGCACGACTAATAGCAACCCTATGAACAAAAAGCTGGAAGCCCCTCTACAACTATCGACATTTATCAAAGTTCATAGAGTTTCTGAAGCCAAGTTATTTAGGAAGTAGATGCCATTCCTGCTTCCAAATTTGTCATAGTATATTACCTTTTTTTATATGCTGTTGAGTCGCTTGTGATGTATAGCTCTGAACCTTCCCTGTCCAGAGCTACTCTCACTAACTGACACACCAATCCCCATCGCTCCAGTTATGATATCAATCCATCTCATCCTGGATCTCATTCACCCTTCTAGCATGATGTCCTTCTCCAAGGACCAATCTCTCCTGACTATGTGCCCAAATTAAGTGAGACAGAGCTTCAAAATCTTAGCCTGCAAGGAAATATTTGGCTTCAACCTCTCCAAAACAGACCCATTTTTCTTGGTATGTTCAAGACTCTTCTCCAGCACCACAACTCAAAGGCATCTATTCTTCTTCTGTCTTCCTTAGCCATTGTCCAACTCACTGAAGCATAATAAGTAATTGAGAAGACCATGTCCTGGATTAGACTGACATCGTAGCTCTTCAGCATTCTGGAGATGTCTATGACAGCAGATTTTCCCAATGCAGTTCATTTTTTTATTTCCTGACTGCTGTTGTTAAGAGTGTTAATTGTGGATCTAAGCAAACTGTAATTGTTAACAGCTTCAGTCTCTTCTTCATCTAATATGGTGCTGCCAGTTGGCCTAGTTGTGAGAATCTTTGACTTCTTGATGTTAAGCTTCAATTTATATTGAAAACTACAGTACTTGACCTTTTGGAGCAAGTTCTTCAAGTCCTCCTTAGTTTCAGCAAGCAAAGTTGTATCATCTGCATATCATACATTGTTAATGAGTCTTCCTCCAATCGTGTTGCCACTCTCCTCCTCATAAAGCCCTGCTTCCCGAATGATCTGTTCTGCATACAGATTGGAAAGTTATGGGGACAGGATGCATCCCTGGTGTCCATCCTTCCCAGTTTAGAACCATGCGGTGTTTCCTTGCTCTATTCTGAGGACTGCTTTTTGGTCCAAATATATGCTTTGTATAAGCACGATCAAGTGCTCCGATATTCCATTTTTCCTCAAGGTTCTTAAGTGTGAAAATTAGGTCACAACTCATGAAATTTAAACAACAGAACACCCTACCTTGATTGAGAATCTTCACTTTCCTATTGTTATGTTTCATTATGTAATGAAGTTACTATTTGGGGATTAGTATAGCAACTTGGGGACCTTTTTGTTTTCATTTTGAGAGAACTGACATATTTTATTATTTATTCTAGTTCCTCAGAATGGATTGGGGGGATGAATATCCCCATAATTCTTTTGACCTACATTGTTTGTTAAATTCATTTCCTGGAGACTTGGAGTTTCAGCAAATCTTCAGTGACATTGAGGAAAACATCCAACAAAATGCTATAAGGTAAATATTGCTAATTGTTTAAAGAAATTACTTTCACATTCCATTTACAGAAGTTTACCTAGACTTGTGTCAGTGTTCTTGCTGTCAGATAAGGGAGCTCTGGTAGTCTAGTCCATGGAATGTTTGCAAATGCTAGCCCACAGGCAGCTCCTCTCTGGTGATTTAAATTGACCAAAGGGTCCATGGGAGAAAGACAGACAGTGACCTTCCATGAAGTTTATAACTTCTGAATCCCAGTGGAGGAGGTCAGCAATGAGTTGGCTCCAACTCCATTGTATGGGTGAGTGAGTGCTCTTGTATAGTTTTAAATTTTTAACCATTCTATTTCCTGGAGGAGAAAATTATTTAGGTCCTCTCCCTTTAGAATTTAACTGCATTGTCTCCATCTGATTGTTGTTGTTAGGGTCCTTGAATAGCTGACTCTCCAGCAGCTATTTGAAGGCTGTAAATCACAAGGGAGGAGTTTGTCCATCTTTGTCCTATGGAGCAGCTGGTTCATACCACCTGCCTTTGGGTTGGCAGTAAAATCCCTGACCATTCGGCCACCAGATTTCCCAGTTCTGGGAAATCAACCTAGTAGTAAGTATGTTTGATCCATCATTGCAACTAGCACATTAATTCATCTTACTGGGTATTCCTTTTCTTGACTGACCTTCTTTTCAAAGCATGATGTTCTTCTCTATTGATTGGTTTCTCCCAATAACATCCCCAAACTAAGTGAGATAAAGTTTACCACTTTCATTCCTGAGGAGTACTCTGGCTATAATTTCTCCAAGAAGGCTTTATTTGTCCTTCTGTCACTCTGAAGTATATCCAGTATTTTTTAGCAAAACCATATTAAAATGCATGAATTATTTTATTTTCTGTTATTATTGGTCAGCTTTCTCATGTATGTAAGATGATTGAAAAGATCATGGTATATAGCTCAGGGAGACCTTAGTCCTCAAATTACAATTTTGCTTTTTAAGATTTTTAAAGATGTCCTTTGCAACATATTTGCCCAGTGAAATATGCTATTTGACGTTTTGCCTTCTGTTTCTTTGGACATGGGTCATGGATCCCAGAAAAGTTAATGTCAAGTTCAGCCTTGTCCCTATTTATTATGGTGCTGCTTATCTGTCCTGTTGTGAGGATTTCTGTTTTCTTCTTATTGAGGTTTGATGCATACTGAATGCTATAGGTTTTGATCTTTATGAGCGGATGCTCCAAATCTTGACTTTTACAAAGCAAAGTTGTGTCATTGGCATATGACAGGTTGTTGATGAGTCTTCCTTCAATTCTGTTGGTTCTTCTTCACATAGACCAAGTTCTTGGATTATTTACTGAGCAACAAAATTTAATAAATACGGAAAAAGGATACATACCTGACCTACACCTTTTCTGATTTTCAGCTGTTCAGAATTTCCTTATTCTGTCTGAATTTAGTCTATGTGCACGTTTCACAAGAGCTCAATGAAATTATTATTCAGGAATTACCATTCTTCCTGGCATTATTCTTAACTTATTATGATCTATATAGTTAAATGCCTGTGCATAATCAATAAACAGGTAAACATCTTTGTGGCATTCTCTGCTTTCAACAAGTCATTTGGCATTGTTGTTCTTTTTAGGTACTGTTGAATTGAGTGTGACCTGTAACAATACTGTGAACAAAAGGTTGGAACCCTGTCTTACTTATCCTGTGCTATTCTCACACTTCCTGACACATTAGGGCCCATTCCAGTAGACATCGTGTCAATCCACCTGGTCAGTAGTCTTCCTCTTCTTCACTGACCTCACCTTTCAGAGCATCATGTCCCTTTCCAAGGAATAGCCCCTTCTAGCAACATGCCCAGAGTATGTGAGACGATGTTTCATCATTTTTGCCTCCAAAGGGCTCTCTGGCAGCACCCTCTCCAAGACATATTTGTTGTTCTTTTGGCTCTCCATAGGGATGTTCAGTGCTCTTCACCAACACCACAGCTCAAAGGCATCAATTCTTCTGTAATACTTATTCATGGCCCAGCTTTCAAATGCATACCAAGTGATTGGAAAGACCATGGCCTGAATCAGACACACCTTCGTCCTCAAACTGACATCATTACTCCTCAATAATTTGGAGACATCCCTAATTGCACATTTTCCCAGTGCAATACATCTCCTGATTTCCTGACTGCTGGCACTAAGGGCGGATCCAAGTAAGATGAAGTTGATGAAAGTTTTAGTCTTTTCTCCATCCATCATTATACTGCCTTTTGGTCCTGTAGTAAGAATCTTTGTTTTCTTGACATCCATATGCAATCCCTATTGAAGACTATATTCTTTGATCCTCTGCAATAGGTACTTCAAGTCCTCCTCAATTTCAGCAAAGTTTTGTCATCTTTATAACACAGGTTATTGATAAATCTATCTGATCCTGATGCCACATTCCTCTCTATAGAATCCATCTTCTTGAATAATTTGCTCAACATACAGATTGAATAGGTATGGAGAAAGAATACAATTGGCATTAGCAATGACATTTCTCATTTCAGATCATCTTCTGACACTGACTTGACTTTGGTAGTTCAGTGTTTCAAGATTGCAGTAATTGTTTAACATTTTGCTTGTATATGATATTAATGTTGTTGTTTGGTAATTTCCTCACTCTATTGGATCAATTTTCTTTGGACTAAACACAAATAGGGATTCTTTTCAGTTTATTAGTCAAATAGCTGTCTTCTCAATTTCTTGGCTTAGACCAGTGAGCACTTCCAGTATTTCATTAATTTTATGAAACAGCTCCATAAATATTCATTACTTCAATTTCTGGAGTCTTGTTTTTTGCCAAAGCTTTCAGTGTATCTTGTATTTCTTCCTTCAGCATCATTGATACTTGATGATATACTAACTTCTGAAATAGTTGGACATTGACAAATTGTTTTTCTTCTCTTTTGTTAATACTTCCTATCTATATCCTTTTCCCCTAAAAACCTTCATTCTGTTTTTTAAACATACATTATCAAAACTAAAATATTAAATTACTTCTTCAGTCCATTAAATTTGAGAAATACTGAATGTGTTCTTACTTTTTAATTTTCTAATTCTAGAAAGTTCGCAAATTTTAACTTAATACTTTAACTTACATTGAAATCAACTGTTCACCAGTTTTACATCATTATTTCTACTACTTTTGCTACACTTTTCCCAAGAACTTGTTCATAGCATCTTCTGAAATCTATTTTGAGCTTTCATTTTCCTATATTTTTAATACTTGATTTAGTCATGTATAAAATGTTCTTATGTTTATTTATTTTTAGTTTTTATTTTGTTTTATTGAGACTATGTGCAATCCAATATGAAGCAGTTACCCATTTCTACATGTAAAATTCAGTAACATTGATTATAATCGTTGAGTTACACAACCATTTTTGTCCTTCTGAATTTCATTAACATAAAAGTTATGATTTTTAAGATTATTTAGAGAAAAGTATTGAATATACCATGGACTGCTAAAAGAACAAACCAGTTTGTCCTGGAGAGGGTGAAACCAGGCCACTCTATGGAGGCAAGGATTCTGAAGCTTCCTTTGATATACTCTGGACATTTTGCAAGGAAGGACCAGTCCTTAGAGAGAGACATCATATTTGGGAGGTTGGAGGGACAGCTCAGAAGAGGAAGACTCTTAATGAGATAGATTGATTCAGTGACTGTGATAAGGGTGAGTGGGTGTGTCCGAGACAGTGAGATGGGTACAGGATAGAGCAGCATTCAAGGTTGCTGTACATAGGGCCACTATGAGTTGCAGGCAACTTGATAGCACATAACAACAACATCTAATCTTTAAAGTTGATCTTGTCACTTTGGTCCCATATAGATAGTTCTTAGAAGTACATAATATAGCTTTTTTCACTAGTTCAACTAAACTTTTAAGGAGACTTAAGGGAATTTATTTTTTGGTTTGCATTTTAATGATGATCTCAGGTCAATATTCTCGGAAGTTCACATAGTCTTCTTGATTTCTGGATGTCTTAAATTCAGGAGAATTTTAAATTCTACCCCACATTTTCCCACTTTAAATCAAGAGTCTTCTGTAAAGTCTGATCAAAATATTCCCTAATAGTAGCCAGGGACCTCTTCTGCTATTATGGCAAAGGAATCATTTGTTCATGGAGGCAATTAGCCGCATGTTTTTTTCTCCTTGCATCTTCACTGTCCTTCTTGCTGTTCTTCCAGGTGAAAGAAATCATACCAATGGTCATACCTTGGGTAGTAGACTGATAGTAGACCTTCATTGGGTTTCTGAAGCTTCAATTTGTATGGGAGGGAAGGAACTATCTTTCCAATATAGTTACAGGTGAATTTGAACCACCATTGAGTTAGTAGTGCAACTCCCTATGAACCAGGACACCAGAGCTCTCTCTAAATTCCCTATTAGGCCAATTTACTTCGGTAGCACATTATCCTTAAATATTTTTTTTTTATCCTTAAAAATTTTTAAACTAAGGAACAAAATGGCATGAAGTTTTTGCTTGTAGATGAGTAGTTATGGAAGCTACTTTTTTGTTTATTTAGTTATTGTTATAAATATATCTATCACAAAATTGCTAGTTCAACTTCTTATAGGTATATAGTTTATTGACTTGAATGAGCAGGAAATACCAGATGAAGATTAAAAGAACATGAAGAGAAATTGTACCAAAAAAATTGCTTGATACACAACTGTTTCAAGAGTTACTAAATGATACAGAATGAATGGCAGAAGTCCAAAAAAGGAATTGGTGAAACTCAAAAAATTCAAAGATAGCTACATGTCCAATTGACTAGAAGAAACCCATATTTGTGCATTTACAAGTAAAGTTATATAACAGAATGTTGAAGAATCATATTATTAATATAAAAAACAGGAAAAACTTTCTTGAAGATGGAACAGTACATTGATAGGGATCTGCCAGATATTTATACTAGCATCAGAAGAGTCTGTGGGACAAGGGTTATCATTGTTGATGCCACTTCTTAACTGAAAGTAGAGAATACCAGAAAGAAAGGTACTTGAATTTCTGGATCATAACAAATTTTTTATATAATTTAAAAGAATGGAAATTTGAGAACATATCATTTTGTTTGTATAGAACCTGTACTAAACTAAGAAGTAATCAGTTGAATACAACAAGGGAACAGAATGATTTGTAATTGAGGAAAATGTCAAGATTTTATTCTTTCACCATTCCTCTTCAGTCTATACACTGAGCAAATAATTCAGGAAGGAAGAATATATAAAAAAGAATGTAGCATCAGAATTGAAAGAAGACTTATCAACAATTTTCTAATGTGCATAGGGCATAAACTTGCTTGCAGAAAACAAGGAACTTACTGATGAAGCTTGAAGTGTAACTTTCATTATGGATTATACCTTGAATCCACAAACAACATACATGGGAGCAGTAATCATGAAATCAAATAATATGTTGTGTTGGGCAAACCTGGTACCAAGGAGTACTAAAGAGCTAGGCACATCATTTATCTAAGTCCCAAAATTTTTTATGTTAAAACAGTTTTAATTATTTTTCTAAAGATAATGTCTCTCTTAATAGTAGTATACCAGGTTTATCCAAATAATGCATGTCACTAACTCCTATGCTTTTTAGACTGCCTCATTTTTATTTGCTGTATCTTTTGTACCTTATTTTCTGCCCTACTTAGTCAATAAGGAAACCATATTTAAAAGTAAAACAGTGATTAAAATATTGTGCTTTGCATTCATAAATTGTTATTTAGTTTGAAAGTTAGATGTTAGTATTGAAAAAGTAAAATATAGTATGGTGTATATAAGGATATAATTTTTAAATTAAAAATATTTTATTGCCCATATATTGTAACGAACCTAGAGTAGAACTACCTCAGGTGACCATTGATCTTCACAAGGAATAAAATAAAGAAGTAGCTGCATGTGCTGTATGCTACATTTACAATCAAGCCTATTTTTCATCAAATTCAATTATGTTTTTATTATACTCCAGAGAATAAACATAATAGTATAGGGTGTATATATTTTTAAAATAAAATACTGAATAATAACCATGGTTCAGAAGAGTGTAAATCATTTATGCACTCATTTATTGCCTTCTAACAGAATAGCTTTTAGGAAATTGTATGTCATGACGAATCAGTTATGCCACACTTACACTGCAGTAGTTGAATTACCCTTGGCATTTTTGTATTCTAACAGTTCTATTTATCTCCCAGTGGTGTACATTGAATAAGTAATGAACATTTGTATGATATGGGTTTTTTGCAACACTTTAAAAAAAATACATTAGTAATTCATTTTTAAACATGGTGTTTCTTCTTATACTTGAATTTTTAAAGTTGTATTTTTAGCAGTGACCCTGACATCCAAGGGTAAATTCCTTTCCTCTTCTTAATATCATCAGGTTTTATGAGCCACAGGGTCCTTCACTTCCCCAAAGCAGTGATTCAACAAATGGGCAAGTATGCCCAGAGGTCACTGACCTTCACCTGCCCTTCAGAGGATGCTGCCATTTTCTCAGGCCATTTTTACTTTTATATCCCAGTTTAGATTCAAGCAGGTAACGCCTGGCTTTAAAAGTGGAAATCAGTGATGGTGAATCATTTACTGTGATCATGTAGCCAAATTAGTAACAAAGAGGGTAAATAACTTGCTCAAAATGGAAAGGATTATTATGAATGTTATGTCATAGGCTTTTTTAGTTTAGTAACTGAAAATCACATATGGATGGCAGTAAATATTTTTTGAGCTGGATCAAATTTTTTTTTATTTCAAGGTAAGGATGTACAGAAGTTTCCTTTAGCTCAATATATAGCATAAAATTATTTTTTACCACTTAATGCTCAGTTCAATGGATATATCATGTACAGTTTGTTTTACTTTTTTATGTTCTAATTATAGACAACTTCTGTGTATACTTCTGGAAATTATGCTAGTACTACTCCAGGATTTGTTTAACATACTTTGGGCATGTTGCTAGGAGGGGCTATTACTTGGAAAATGATATGAAGGGTAGAGAGTAGGTGAAGGAGAAGAAGACCCTCAACTATGTGGGTTGACAAGGTGACTGCTGCAATGGATGTCAGGAAGTGCTTGATTTGTTAGCTTGGGATTTTTTGTTTGGTGGGGGTGTGGGGTGTGTGTGTGGTGGGGTGTTTGCTTGGTTTTAACCTAAAGAAAATGTAGGAAGTACTATACCAGAAGTGCTATCATTTCTCTATTACTGTAATGTGCCTTTTAAGTCAACCTCTACTCATACTGAGACCCTGTGAACAATGGCTCTGAACCTTGCCCTCACTTCAGCTAACTGCGCCATCAATTCCTGGGCCTTATTTTTTGCCAATTTCTAAACTTTTTTCTTTATTACCATTGGTTCTTAATAGTATGCGACTTCCTGAAACGATTTTATGTTGGCCAATTCTTTTTTGTACAACGAGTTCATGTATTTTTCCCCCCTCTATCAAGCTGCTTTGAAGGAAATAGCAAAAAATAAGGCCTCAGGAATAGATGGTATACCAATTGGCGTATTTCAGCTAAGAGATGATGCCCTGAATGTGCTCACCAAGTTGTGCCAAGAAATCTGGAGAACAACCACTTGGCCAACTGACTGGAAGAGATCTATATTTGTTCCCATTCCAAAGAAGCGTGGCCCAACAGAGTGTGGAAACTATAGAACAATATCATTGATTTACACACAAGCAAGATTCTACTGAAGATTCTTGAAAAATGACTGGAACAGCACATCAGCAGAGAACTGCCAGAAGTCCAGGCTGGGTTTAGAAGAGGTCATGATACTAGGGATATTGTAGCTGGTGTTAGATGGATCTTAGCTGAAAGCAGGGAATACCAGAAGAATGTCTGTGATTCATTGATTATTCAAAGATGTTTGACTGTGTGGATCATAATAAACTGTGGCTGACTCTGAGAAGAATGGGAATCCCAGGACACATGATTGTGCTAATGCGAAACCTATTCTTGGACCAAGAGGCAGTCATCAGAACAGAACAAGGAAACACTGCATGGTTCAAAATTGGGGAGTACATGTGCCAGGGATGTGTCCTATCTGCATACCTTTTCAACCTGTATGCAGAACAGATTATCCGAGAGGCTGGTCTCCATGAGGAGAAGTGTGTCGTCAGGATTGGTGGAAGATCTATTAACAATCTGCATTATGCAGGTGACACAACCCAGCTTGCTGAAACTGAGGAGGACCTGAAATGCTTGCTGCAGAGGGTCAAGGACTTCAGCCTTCAGTATGGACTGAGGCTTAATGTCTAGAAAATGAAGATTCTCACCACTGGACCAACTGGCAGCATCAGGTTGGATATTGAAGAGATTGAGATTGTTAACAACTTTAGTCTGCTTGGCTCCATGGTCAACACTCTTGGCAACAGTAGCCAGGAAATAAAAAAAATGTATTGCAATGGGAAAGTCTGCTGTTAGAGACCTCTCCAGGGTACTAAAAAGCAATGGTGTCTCTCTGGAGACTAAGGTGCGTCTGATACAGGCTATGGTCTTTGCAATCACTTGTTATGCATCAGAGAGTTGGACAGTGACCAAGGAGGATAGAAGAATTGATGCCTTTGAGCTGTGGTGCTGGAGAAGAGTGCTGAATATACCATGGACTGCCAAGAAAACAAACAGATTCAGCCTGGAGAGGGTTAAACCAGACTGCTCCTTGGAGGCAAGGATTCTGGGGCTTTTTCTGACATACTTTGGACATGTTGTAAGGAGGGAGAGGTCCTTGGAGAGGGACATCATGCTTGGGAGGGTGGAGAGACGGTGCAGGAGGGGAAGACCCTATATGAGGTGGATTGATTCAGTGACTGGGGTAATCGGGATGGGTGTGTCAGAGGCAGTATGATTGGCACAGGATCCTGGCAGGGTTTAGGGCTATTGTTCTTAGGGTCACTGTGAGTCACAAGCAACTCGACGGCACATAACAACAATAAGCAACAATCTTCTTTTGATGTTTCCAGGGTCACTCAAGATTTTGCCCAAAGGATCTTTCAGTATTGCAACTCAAGGCTTGAATTTATTCCTGTTCTTCAGCATGAGAAATACCAACCAAGTTATTCCCTTTGATTTTCTCACTCCAGCTCTTCACACTTTTCATTATAATACTTTGCATTGTCTTCATGACCTGCACTTTTAATTCTTCTATTCAACTCTTTAACTTCATCATTTCTTCCCTTTGTTTTGGTTTCTCAGCATTCTAGTACAGTACTTGGATCCCTTCTCCTCCTCTGTGCTTGTAATGACCTTTTGCTTCCTTCATGGATGATATCCTTCATATTATCCCACAGATCATCTGGTCTTCATTCATTAGTGTCTCAAATCTGTTTGTGGGTTTTTTTAAGTAAAATTTTTATTTTATACTGGTTTACTTAAAAAGTTCGTATATATTGCTTTTCACACAGGATCTTTCCCATTTCCTTTACCCACACCACCCATCAAATTGTGGAACCCTATGATTAACCACTCCCCCACCTCACCTCACCCCACCCCTATGTGTCCTCACCCCTCTGCATCTTTCTCACTCTCTTGGATCCTCATACACTTTCTACAGTAATGCTTTTGTCTTTATGGGACTGAGTTAGTTCATTTAGCATAAAGCTCTCCAGTTCCTCCAAAGTTAGATAGTAATTACAAAATCATTGCTTCTGTGTGCTGCATAGTACTCCATCATGTGAATGTATCATAATTTTCATTCCATTCGATTGTGGATGGACATTTGGGCTTTTTCGCTATTCTTACGATGGTGAATAACGTTGCTGTGAACGTTGGTGTACAAGTCTCCATTTGTGCTTCATTTCTCAGTCTCTTGGGATATATTCCAAGCAGTAGAATAGCTGGGTCATATGGAATTTCTATATTAAGGTTTTTGGGGAAATGACAAACTGCCTACCAGAGTGGTTATGCCATTTAAAAATCCCACCAACAATATATAAGAGTTCCTATCTCTCCACATCATCTCCAACATTTATTACTATCTGCCCTGTTAAACTTTGCCACTGCTACTGGAGTGAGATGGTATCTCTTTGTAGTTTTGATTTTCATCTCTCTTATTGCCAGTGATGTTGTATGTAGACTCCAGGTTATATTTTGGTTCTTGTGGATTTGTTTAAATTTTTCTTAACTTCAGTTTGCGTATGAATAATTGACTTGGTTTCACAGCTCATATTGAGCTTCCCCAACAATTCCTTTCACAGATGTAATCAGTCTGATTCCTGTGTAGTCTACCAGGTGAGATCCATGTGCGTAGTCACCATGTAGAGTTTTTTAATGGTATTTGCAAGCAAAAACCCATTGATTGTACAAAATTCTGTCATTCCAGACTAATTTCTATAACCATACCGGTTGTGGACTGCTGGTCCTTCTTCTTTGTTAGCAACTTTTGCATTCCAGTCACCAGTTATTATTATGGCATCTTGATGCATTGCAGACTTCAAAATCTGATAGAAATCTATTTCCTCCTCCTTGGCTTTGGTTGATAATTGTTGGTGTGCATATTTGGATGATAGTAGTGTTAACAGGTCTTTCTTGTATGTGTGTGGATAGTATCCTATCACAGCATTGTACTAAAAAATGAATCTAAAAATGACCTTTTTGACTAAGAATGGAACCCCATTCTTCTTCACTTCTTTTGTCCCTGGCATAATAGATCATTTGATTGTCTGATTTAAAGTAGCCAATGCCAATCCATCTTCATTCACTATTGCCTTGTCATATGCCACCAAGGTGACTGCACAGCAACTCATAGCAACTGTATAAACAATAGTTCTGAACCCTGCCCTAACCTGATCCAATCCCACTGTCTCCAGCACAGCTGATTCCCATTGACACAATCACTGTGATTAACCCCATTTCATCCAGACTCTTCTTCTGCATTTGCCCTCTACCCTTCCAAGAATGATGGCCTTCTCCAAGACTAGACCCTCCTGGCAACATGCCCAAAATATGAGTTGGACCTTCAAAATCCTTGCCTCCAAGGAGTGACCACCCTTTCCAGGATAGACCTATTTGTTCTTTCAGCAGTCCATGGTATGTTCAATACTCTTCTCCAGCACCACAACTCAAAGGTATAATTCTGTCATCATTATTCATTGTCCAGCTTTCAATGCATAGCAAGTGATTGAAAAAATCATTTCTTGAATCAGGAGTACCTTAGTTCTAGACTGATATCATTGCTTTTTACCACTCTGAGCTATCCTTTACAGCAGATTTTCCTGGTGTGACTTGTCTTTTTTATGTGTTCCATTTCTTTTTAACAAAGTCCAAATTTCCTACATTCATACTTCCTGTGTTTCACATTCCAATTCTTAGTGGATGTTTGCAACTGTCTCTCCTTATTTTGGTGACTTGCAATATGAGGGCTCAGCCTCCAGTGCTATATCTTATAGTCTAAGTTTACCCTATCATTCATCATGAGGCCTTTTGAATCATTCTTCCCTGTCTCTCTTAAATTGAGAGCCCTACTTTAGTACAGCATCTGACAAACAAGCTCTTTACCCAAAAGATGATATGATTGCAAACATATATGTATTTAAGCAGCATACAGAAATAGCTCCCCAATACAGATAAACTGACAGATAAATGATACCCTCAGGAGTAAAGCATAAGGACAATGAAACATACAGACATAATGGTGCATGTGGCAAGAGTTCACACATCAAGGCAGCAGCGCAAGGTGAGGCAAGACCTACAGGTGAGCGTCACATCTCCCCGAGTGGTGCCAGGCGGATGCAAGGGCCTCTTTCCAGTAGTAGGTGCATTAGGTCTCCCTCAGCAGTGCTGGGCAGTGGGGCAAGGCAAGGCCCACCGGTTGCTGGGGCTTCATTCTGGCTGTGGGTGCTTCTTCATCTCTTTTGATGCTGTGCTTGGCAAAGACAGAAGGAGTCGGCTCTAGCTTCTTCCACCCCACTGCTGGGGATTATTATAGGAAATTAGATAAATAGTTTCTTAAATTTAGCCATGTTTAGTATGAGAGAATAAATGTTCTATAGATTTTTCTTATTTTAACATACTCTGGCTTGTCATGTGTATTACACTGTTATGAACAGATCAAACAAATTTAAGAGAAAGACAAGTAGTTCTAAGTGTGCTTTGAGAGAAATTGTTAGATTCACTCCTCCTGAAAGAATTCTATCCTTTTTACTCTGCCATTGACAGGAAATATTTTATTATTAATTGAGATTCTCTTGAAAGTGATTTATACTTTTTTGCTTGTACAGCCCTTATAGATCCCTATACTGGATCTGAACCTTAAACCAAACTGAACTATACAATAATCTTGTTAAACTTCTGCCTTAAGCATTAGTAGCATAAAAGCAGTGAATCAGCAGGGGATTCTAACTCTAAAACTTCCTTTTCAAAAGGTGAGAGAATAGTCAAGAATCTTGGGAGCCTATTAATATTACACATTTGAGAATAAGGTCCCACATCAAGTTTCACAATGATAATAGAAAAGGGAGAATACATTTAGGAAAGATGTAAAAAAATTCCTGTTAACAGGACTTGGTCTTGGCACATTATTTGCCCTTGAAAATTTCTTTAGATAACCACAATTTTTCACAAATACAGAATACCCAAACTTAACTTACTACCAGTGGGTTGATTCCAACTCAATCAGGGTGACACTTCAGCAGGTTTCAAAGGCTATAAATCTTAATGGGAAAAGACTACCGCTCTTTCTACTATGGAGCACATGGTAAATTTGAACCACTGACCTCTTGGATCATACCATCGCACTCCATATACTATATATCATCAGAGCTCCTTACAGTAGAAAGTATGTCTTCATAAATGTTTCATTTCTTATTACTGAAATGTTTCAAAAATCTTTTGTTGATTTTTTAAATACATTGCCTACAAATTTGTCTCAGGAAATAAACTTTATTTCATGGTTTACATGTTAATAGTAAATACCGTTAATTACACTCTAACTTTTATACAACAGGATTATTTTATAAATAAGGTTTTGTTTGTTACTTGCCATCTAGTTGACTCATAGTAACCCTATAAACAGCAGATCTGAACCTTGTTCTATACTGGCTATTCTCACAATCTTTGATATAATTGTTCCCATTTTTATAGTCACTACATCAACCTATCTTGTTGAAAGTATTCCTCTCTTTCTCTGATCCACCACCTTTTTCAGCATGATGTCTTTTTCCAAGGACTGGTCCCTCTTGACAACATGCCTGAAGTATGAAAGTTTTACGAAGCTTTCCTCTAAAAAGCCTTCCTAGATAGGCTCCTCCAAGATAGGGGTTTTTTGTTCTTTTTGAAGCCCATGAAATAGCTCTTCTTCAAAACTACATTTCAGTGCTCACTTTGGCAGCACATATACTTAAATTAGAATGATACAGAGAAGATGAACATGACCCTTGATCCTTGCACAAGGATGCCATGCAAATTCGTGAAGTGTTCCATGTTTTTAAAAAAGAAAAAATAAAAAAACAAAACAACCAAACAAACAAACCTACATGTCACAGGAATAACTGGATGTCATAAATTTCTATTTTCTCTATAAATTTCCTTGGGCTTTCAAACAAAAGTGACAGAATTGATGACTCCTTTCCTTCATATTGACCCTCTCTTCTGGGTTTGTTGGGTTTTTTTATTAGCTACCATCAAGTCAGATCCAACCAACAGTAGCTTTTTTTTGTAGGTTGTTGGTGTGTGCCATTAAATCAGAACCGACATTTGTGTAGCAGATTTTCAGAGGCAATTAATTGCACGAGAGGAGATTGTCTATCTTTCTGCCTACAGCAACAAAGCTCTTTTTGTGTATGTTTGGATAAGAAGTAGAAATAAAAAAATTTAAACATGTAAAAAAAATGAGAATTTTTCTTGTTGGTTTTTCTAAGATACAAAGCTAGCCTCTAAATCCTGCCATAAGCCTTCTGTCCTGATTTACAAATACAATTAAATTCTAACCTCTGAAAATAAGTGTGTGTGTGTGTGTGTGTTTTGTTCATCGGGTTTTTCAAATGTGCTTTATTTAAGAAGTAGATCACCCTTCCTGCTTGCTAGTCTGTCTTAATCAGGGAGCTCCCCCAAACTCTGTCTACCATGGGCAACGCTTTTGGAATTTTGACACATCAGTGGCAAAGATTTAGTATCACAGCAACCCCAAGTAATAGCAGTACAGCAAACTGATGGACAGATGCTGCACCACTTAGAACAATGTTCTTTCTAAACCCGATTAATAGCAGGCCTGAGGGCCCAACCAATTTTTAAATACCAGGGCCCACCCACTAAACCCTGTTTGCCTCCACAGAGGCTTCCCACCCAAGCTGATTGTAAATGAGATCAGACGCATTTAATCATCTTACACTTGATTGCTAACACAATTTACCTGGACTCTGTAAAGAGGAATGTGGCATCAGGATTTGAGGGAGACTTATAAATAACCTGCGGTATGCAGATGACACACCTTGCTTGCTGAAAGTGAGGAGGATTTGAAGCGCTTGTTGCAGAAGATCAAGGAATACAGCCTTTGGTATGGATTGTGTCACAATGTCAAGAAAACAAAGATTCGTATCACTTGACCAATGGGCAGTGTCATGATGGGTGGAGAGGAGACTGAAACTGTCAACAGCTTCATCTTGCTTGAATCTATAATTAATACCCTTGGTATGAGTTGGAAAATAAGGCGTCACATTGTAATGGGAAAATCTGCATCTAGGGACCTTTCCAAATTATTGAGGAGTGGTGATGTTAGTTTGAGGACTAAGGTGCATCTGATTCAGGCCATGATCTTTCCATTTACTAGCTTTGCATCTGAGACCTGGACAATGAATAAGGATGACAGAAAAATAATTGATGTCTTTGAGCTGTGTTGTTGGAAAAGAGCACCAAACATTTTATGGACAGTCAAGAAAACGAATAAATATGTCATGGAGAAGATGCAGCCGGTGATGAGGTTTCACCTCACATATTATGAACATTTTGCTAGGATGTGTGCTATTCCTTGGAGAAGCACATGATGTTGGGAAGGGTGGAGAGTTGGCAAAGGAGTGGAAGACCTTCAACCAAGTGGGTTGACAAGGTGACTGCTGCAATGGCATCTTGTGTGTCAAGAAGTGTGAGGATGGTGCAGGACAGGACTAGGTTCAGATCTTTTGTTCATGGGGTTGCTATGAGTCATAACTTGATGGCACCTAACAACAACAACACACACACACTCATGCATACACACACAAACACACAATAGCTCAACAGCACATAACAATAATAACATATACTTTGTCCATATATATCTAAATATATAACATACAAATATATATATATATATATGTTGTTGTTATGTGCTGTCGAGTCACTTGTTGAGTACAACAGCCCTAAACCTTGCTCTATCCTGTGCCAATCTTATTGTCTCTGACATACCTACCCCCATTACCCTAGTCACTGAATCAAACCATCTCATCAAGGGTCCTGCAGTATACCTCTACCCTCCCAAACATGATGTCCCTCTCCAAGGACTGGTCCCTCCTTGGAACATGTCTAAAGTATGTCAGTTAAGCTTGAGAATCCTTGGCTCCAAAGAGCAGCCTGGTTTCACCCTCTGTATGAAGAACTTGTTTGCTCTTCTGGCAGTCCATGGTATAGTCAATACTCTTCTCCAGCACCATGGCTCAAAGGCATCAATTCTCTATCATCCCTAGTCATATCCCAGCTTTCTGATGCATAGCAAGTAATTGCAAAGACTATGGCCTGGTTCAGGTGCACCTTATTCTCCAGAATGACAGCGTTGCTCTTCAGAACTTTGGAGAGGGCTCTGATAGCCGACTTTCCCAATGTAATTCATCTTTTAATTTCCTGGATGCTGGAACCAAGAGTGTTGATTGTGGAGCCAAGGAAACTAAAGCTGTTAACAATCTCAGTCTCTTCACCATCTATCATGATGCTGCCATTCAGCCCAGTGGCGAGAATCTTTGTCTTTTTTATATTGAGCTTCAATCCATATTGAAGGCCACAGTCTGACATTCTGCAGCAAGCGCTTCAGGTCCTCTGTTTCAGCAAGTAAGATTGTGTCATCTGCATAAAGCAGATTGTTGATTAGTCTACCTCTAATTCTGATGCCACATTTCTCCTCATAGAACCCAGCCTCCCGGATGGTCTCTTCTGCATACAGATTGAAAAGGTAAGGAGACAGGACACATCCCTGGCGTACACCCTTCTCAATTTTGAACCATGCGGTATTTCCTTGCTCTGATCTGATGACTGCCTCTTGGTCCACGTATAGGTTTCTCATAAGCACGATTAAGAGTCCTGGGATTCCCATTCTTCTCAGAGTTAACCATAGTTAGTTAGTTTAATTAGTTAGTTAGTTAGTCAGTCAGTCAGTGACTGACTGACTGACTGACTGATGGCTGTTGTTGTTGAGTGAGAACAAACTTGAAGCTGATCTTTCAGTAGGTTTCAGAGGCTACAAACCACATAGGAAGAGATTGCCCATCTTTCTCCCACAGAGTATCTGGTAGTTTTGAATGGCATGCCTTTGAGTTGTTAGTTCAGCTCTTAACCACAAAAGCTTCCTATAAATACATAAACACACACATATACACACTTACTTGTTTTGTGTTTGCTCTTAGCAGTATGACAGTTGTCTCTCAGTTTGCTGTGCTGAGCTAACTTGTAGATTGCTATGATGCTGAAAGTTAAGCCATCACTGTTTCAAATGACAGCAATTTCACCCATGTTGAACAGGTTTCACGAGCGCTTCAAATTTAGACAGACTAACAAACAGGACAAGGCATCCCCATCTGTAGTAACAGGCTTTCAAAAACCTAATAACCATTAGAGGAACATGGTTACTAAAGTATAAGAAGTAGAGTCCAAATGGGAAGTCACTTAAAAATGAGGTTGAAACAGTGACTGTGGCAATGGTTTAAATGTGTCAGGAAGGATGGCACAGATAGGACAGATTTGGATCTGTCATTGAGTTGCTGATTGGTACATGACTCAACCATGTGTATTATATATTACAAATGTGTAACCTTACCATTTAAATAAATGCATATAAAAGCTTTGCCTCATAAAACATCTTGTAATTTTTACAAGTAAATCAGTGTTTTCTTTTACACAGCACTGTAGCTGCTCAGTAAAGACATATCTTACAAAAACCTTAACAGTAAGTTTAAATATCACAGTTATAATTATTCTGTTTTCTTCAACTCCCCTATCTACACCTACCTGTTATCTACTGGTTGCCTTTGAGTATAATTGTGACCCCATGCATGTCAGAATAAGACTGTGCTCCATCAAATTTTCATTCAATGCTTTTTTAAAAAGTTGATGGCTACCCTGATGTTATTTGGCTTTTGTGTTGTTGTTGTCATTAAAGTTGTCTGATGGTAAAGTGCATTATGTACTGGCTTGGTGACTGAAAGGGCTGTGGTTCAAATCTACCAACGGCCCCTTTGAAGAAGGATGAGGCACATCTTTATTTTAAAAACACATCAGCAGTAGCTTCCACCATCAAAGCAGCCAGCAAGATAATCAGCAGGTCACCCATGGTGGTCAGGTGTCTCACGAGCTTCACGATTAAGACAGATTAGGATGAAGGACTAGCTGTCTTTTCTGAAATAACTGGCCTTTGAAATTCTAAGAACAATTCACAAGTATACTGTTAGATACAGTGCTAGAGGGAGAGCCTTAGAGTAAAAGATACTAAAAAATGAAGAGCTATGGCCATCCATTGATAATTGGAACATGGAATATACTAATAGAATATACTATATAATACATAGAATATACTATATAAATTAACAAATTTTGCAGTCTGAAATTGAACAAACATGTAGCCAAGATGCACCAATAATAGTTGGTGACTAGAATGCAAAAGTTGGAAACAAAGTAAAAGTTGCTGATAATTATTGACTTGGGGTCTGAAATGAGGCTGGAGATAAAGTGACTGGATTTTTTACATTCAATAATATATTCAAAACAAATATTTTTTAAAAAAAATAAATACAGACGATGACTGTGTACAAAAAAGAACTGGTAGGCATTAAAATATTTCAGAAAGTACCATATGATCTAGAGCCAGTGATAATGAGGGAAGAAGTTCATGCTGCTTTGAAGGCGTTGGGAAAAGAATAAAGCCCTAGGAATTGATGGGATACCAATTGCCATATTCCAGCTAACAGAGGTAGCCCCCACATGTGATCACAAGTCTATGCCAGGAAATTTGGAAGACAGTTGGCTACCTAACTGGAAGAGATTTTTATCTGCTCCTGTCCTCAAGTAAGGTGACCTAACAGAATATGGAAATTATTGAACAATATCATTAATATTAGTAATGAAGCAAAATAGTGCTTATCCAAAAACAGCTATAATAGCAGTATGTTGACAGAGAACTGCCACAGTTCAGACTGGTTTTAAGAGACCAAGAATATCATTGCTTATGTCATATGGATACTCACTAAAAGCAAAGAACACCAGAAGATGTCCATTTGTGTTTTATTGACTATGCAAAGGCATTTGACTGTGTGGATCTTAACAAACTGTGGCTACTTGAGAAGAGTATGAATTCCAAAACACTTAATTATGCTTATTAAAAACCCTAGACCAAGAAGCTGTTGCCTGAACAGAACAAGGGAACACCGCATGGTTTAAGATCAGACAATCTATGCATCAGGGTTGTACACTTTCTATATTCCTATTCAGACTGCATGCTGAGCAAATAATATGAGAAGCTGGACTTTTTGAAGAAGAGTGTAGCATCAAGATTGAATTGGAGCAAGACTCATCAAGAACCTGCATTATGAAACAAACTTTTTTTGCTGAAAATGAGGAGGACTTGAAGTGCTTACTTCAGAGGATCTAGGACTGTATCCTTCAGTACGAATTACATCTTAGCATGAAGAAAACAAAAATCATCACCACTGGGTCAGTAGACAAGGTCATGATAGATGGAGAAAATCAACTATTTCTTCTTGTTTAAATCCACACAATCAACAACATCCTTGGTATCAGGGATCAGAAAACCTGGAGATGTATAAGCATTGGAAAGTATGCTGTCAGAGACCTCTCCAAAGACCTAAAGAACAATGATGTAAGTTTAAAGACTAAGGTGCAACTGATCCAAGCCATAGTCTTTCCAATCACCTGCTGTTCATCTGAGAACCAGACAATGAGTAAGCATGTCAGGAGAAGAATCAATGACTTGAGTTATGGTATTGGAAAAGAGAACTAAATGTCCTGTGGAACAGATATGTCTTGGATAAAGTGTAACCAGAGTACTTCTTAGAGGCACAAATGGCAAAACTTTATATCACATTTTTTTGAGCATGTTGTTAGGAGAGGCTACTCCTTGGAGTAGAACATCATGCTTAGAAAGATGGAGGGTAGAGGGAGAAGTGGGGGGGACTGTATACCAGTGAAGAAATTTTACTTTTCAAAGAGAGGAGTGAACTTGTGGGGAGGGTTGGGCAGGGAGAAAAGTGCAACAATGAATGAATGGAAATCCAAAATCTCTGTAAATTTTCATTGAAATTGAAAAAAAAGAAAGATGGAGGGTCAGCAAAGAAGGGAATACCTTCAATGTAATGGACTGATACAGAGTCTCTGGTAATGGGATTAAGTGTGTTAGTAATGATAAAGATGGCCTAGGGCAAGATAAAGTTCAGGTATTTTGTTGATAGCATCTCTATGAATCATAATCATCTCAACACCACTTAACAACAATAAAAAGACCCATTGGAGGATCACTATGACTTGGAATTGACTCAATAGTAGGTTTGGTTTAGTTTTTTACTAATAGGATATTGTAACCCTTTGCTGTTGTTGTTTGGTGCCGTCGAGTCGTAGACGACTCATAGCGACCCTATGAACGAACAGCCTGAGCACTGTTTGTACATAGAGTTTCCGGAGGCAGGCCATTTCGGAAGTGGATGCTGCTCCTGCTTCCAGGCTTGATTTAGTCAGGAAGCTCCAGCCAACGTTGGTACCCTATGCCCAGGCTGGCTAGCCTCTCTCCCGGGGACAGAGCAGACCTGCACGTAACAAACACATGTCCGGAAAAGCAGTTGACTCCAAAAGCTTGCCACGATTCCTGCGCTTACACCACCATGCTCCTTCTGGCAAGGAGAATTTCCCAAGACCCTGGGAGGAGCCAACCAGGAACAACATGGCCGCTTCCTCTCCCAGCTGCCTTTGTGTAACTCTTTAGGGTTTAATTTATTATTAAGTACTATTGAGTTGAGTATGACTGTTAGACACCCTATAAACAATGGATCTGAACCCTGTTTTATCCTGTGCCAACCTCTCAATCTTTGACACACTCAAGCCCATTGCTGAAAGCACTGTGTCCGTCCACCTAGTTGAGGATCTTTCTCTCCTTCTCCATCTTTCCATGCATGATGTTCTTCTCCAAGGAAAAGCTTCCTCTAGCAGTATGCCCAAGGTATGCTAGAGAAAGCTTCACCATTTTTGCTTTGAAAGAACAATATGGCTTCATCCTCTCCAAGACATATATGTTGTTCTCTTGGCAGTCCATGGGATAGTCAGTATTTTCCTCCAACACCACAATTCAAAGGCATCAGTTTTTCTTCTGTCACTTTTATTCAACCTTACGGTATAAGGTTATTGTTTTTTTTGTTGTTGTTGTGTACTATGGAGTCAAAACCAACCCACAGCTATAACACTCCACTGGATTTTCAGAGGCAGTTAATTGCACTAGAGGAGATTGCCGATATATCTATCATGGAGCAGCTGGTGGCCTTGCAGCACAGCTTCTTAACCACTAGGCCCCCAGAACTCCCTATATGCACACATACAACAGTCTAAAAGTTGTTGTTAAGTGCTGTCGAGTACAACTCATAGTGACCCTCTGAACTATACATCTAAACCCTGTCCTATCCTGTGCCATTTTCACACTTCTTGACACACTAGAGCCCATTGCAGCACTCACCATGTTAATCCACTGGATCGAGGTTCTTCCTCTCCTTTGCTGATCCTCCACCCTTCCAAGCATCATGTCCCTTTCCAAGGAATGGCCCCTACTAGCAACATGCCCAAAGAATGTGAGATGAAGTGACCTCATTCTTGCCAGCAAAAAAAACTCTGGCTGCACTTTCTCCAAGATCTATTTGTTTGTTCTTTGGCCATCCATGGGATACTCAGAACTCTTCTCCAACACCACAGCTCAAAGGCATCAATTCTTCTGTCTTTCTTATTCATTGTCCAACTCTCAGATGCATAGCAAGTGATCAGAAAGATCATGGTCTGAATCAGATGTACCTTAGTCCTCAATCTAACATCATTACTCCTCAGTAATTTGGAGAAGTTTCTAACTGCTGACTTTCCCAATGCAATGTATCTCCTCATTTCCTCACTGTTGGTACAAGGGTTGTTACTTATGGATCCAAGTAAGCTGAAGTTGTTGACGGTTTCAATTTCTTCATCCATCATGATGTTACCTATCAGTCCAGTGGTAAGAATCTTTTTTTTTTCTTGACATTGTGCTACAGTCCATACCTATTACATTTAAAGAATATTTTTAAAATGTATTTACACACAACTTCATTGCAGTGCATCCACTTGTACAATTCATTAACTTGGATAATTCTGAGTGCTTACATATAAATCCTGTTAAAGTCCAAATTTATTAAGAAATAGTTGATATGTATGAAAAGGCATATAAATAGTCTATGGCCATACCACCCTGAACGCGCCCGATCTCGTCTGATCTCGGAAGCTAACCAGGGTCGGGCCTGGTTATTACTTGGATTGGAGACCACCTGGGAATACCGGGTACTGTAGGCTTAAAAAAAAAATAAATAAAAAGAAAAAGAAAAGGCATATGAATACTATGGTAAACAATCATGTAAACATTCTCCAGTTTAAGAATTAAAACTTTACCACTATAGTCAAAGTATCTTATATACTTCTTACTCTCATCCAGATTCTGTCCTTATCCTGTCATTGTTGTTGTTATGTGCCGTTGAGTTGCTTGTGACTCATAGAGACCCTGTGTACAACAGCCCTAAACCGTGCTCTATCCTGTGCCGATCACACTGCCTCCGAAATACCCATCCCAATTATCCCAGTCACTGAATCAATCCACCTCATAGAGGGTATTCCCTTCTTGCACCACCCCTCTACCCTCCCAAGCATGATGTACCTCTGCAAGGATCTGTCCCTCCTTATACCATGTCCAAAGTATGTCAGACTTGTCTCCAAGGAACAGCCTAGTTTAACCCTCTCCAGGATGAATCTGTTTGTTTTCTTGGCAGTCCATGGTACACTCAATACTCTTCTCCAGCACCACAGCTCAAAGGCATCAGTTCTCCTTCTATCCTTCCTAATCATTGTCCAACTCTGTCATGCATAACAAGTGATTGCAAAGACCATAGCCTGTATCAGACACACCTTAACCTCCAGAGTGACACCATTGCTCTTCAGTACCCTGGAGAGGTCCCTAACAGCAGACTTTCCCATCACAATATGTTTTTTGATTTCCTGGCTACTGGTGCTAAGAGTGTTGACCATGGAGCCAAGCAGACTGAAGTTGTTAACAATCTCAATCTCTTCACCATCCATCCTGATGCTGCCAGTTGGTCCAGTGGTGAGAATCTTTGTCTTCTTGACACTGAGCCTTAATCCATACTGAAGGCTGCAGTCTTTTACCCTCTGCAGCAAGCATTTCAGGTCCTCCTCAGTTTCAGCAAGCTAGGTTGTGTCATCTACATAACGCAGATTGTTAATAGATCTTCCACCAATCCTGATGCCGCATTTCTCCTCGTAGAGCCCAGCCTCCCGGATGATCTGTTCTGCATACCAGTTGAAACGGTGTGGAGGTATGACACATCCCTGGCATACACCTTTCCCAAATTTGAACCATGAACTGTTTTTCTGCTGTGTTCTGACGACTGCCTCTTGGTCTTAGTGAAGCATGATCAAGTGTTCTGGGATTCCCATTCTTCTCAGAGTCAGCCACAGTTTGTTATGATCTACACAGTCAAACACCTTTGCATAATCAATGAAACACAGATAGATATTCTTCTGATATTCCCTGCTTTCAGGTAAGATCCATCTAACACCAGCTACACTATCCGTAGTATCACGACCTCCTCAAAACCCAGCCTGGACTTCTGGCAGTTCTCTGCTGATGTGCTGTTCCAGTCATTTTTCAATAATCTTCAATAGAATCTTGCTTGCGTGCGAAATCAATGATACTGTTCTATAGTTTCCACACTCTGTTGGGTCACCCTTCTTGGGAATGGGAACAAATATAGCTCTCTTCCAGTCAGTTGGCCAAGTGGTGGTTCTCCAGATTTCTTGGCACAACTTGGTGAGCACATTCAGGGCATCATCTCTTAGCTGAAATACGTCAATTGTTATACCATCTATTCCTGGGGCCTTATTTTTTTGCTATTTCCTTCAAAGCAGTTTGAGCTTCTTTCATCACCTTAGGCTCTTGCTCATAAGTTGTTTCATTAAATTCTTCTGTGTCTGCCAGTTCCTTTCGCTACAATGACTCAGTATATTCTTTCCATCTTCTTTTAATACTTCTTGGATCATTTAATATTCTGCCTGCCTTCACAGGCTTGTGGGAAGCTCTCCTTGCCAGAAGGCAGGAGTGTGGTGGTGGGGAGTGCAGGAATTGTGGCAAGCTTTGGAGTGGACTGCTTTTCCGGGAATGTGTTTGACGTGCAGGTTTGCTCTGTCCCTGGAGTGAGGCTAGCCAGCCTGGGCCTAGGGTTTGAACCAGGAGGCGGCCTTAAGCCGAAGGAAGCTGGGAAGGAAGTGGCCATGTTGTTCCTTGTTTGGCTGGCGCCTTCACAGGCTCGTGGGAAGCTCTCCTTGCCAGAAGGCAGGAGCGTGGTGGTGGGGAGTGCAGGAATCGTGGCAAGCTTTGGAATGGACTGCTTTTCCGGGAATGTGTTTGACGTGCAGGTTTGCACTTGACAGCTGTGGCCCTCGGCCAGGTTCAAATTGTCTTCCTGTTAAACATTATTCTAGGTGGTATAGCACTGGTCTGTGCGTTGCTGTACAGAGGTAACTCGTGGTTGCTGTGACGCTGAAGCCTGTGACAGTGATGTGCCAATCGTGGTAATGGGCACCCATGGTGGACAGTGTTGGCTGGAGCTTCCCGACTAAATCAAGCTTGGAAGCAGGAGCGGCATCCACTTCCGAAATGGCTTGCCTCTGGAAACTCTATGTACGAACAGTGCTCAGGCTGTTCGTTCATAGGGTCGCTATGAGTCGTCTACCACTCGACGGCATTAAACAACAACAACAACAAAACATCCTTGATTATAGCATCTCGAGGTTTGAATTTTTTCTTCAGTTCCTTGAACTTAAGAAATGCTGAACGAGTTCGGCCCTTTCAATATTCCGACTCCAGCTCTTTGCACATTTCATTGTAATATTTTGCTTTGTCATTCCGTGCTGCCTTTTGGAATCTTCCTCTCAGCTCTTGAATTCTTCCTTGTGCTTTGGCTTCTCTGTGCTCCAGTGCAATCTTCATAGTTTCTTCTGACATGGTCTTTTTTTTCTCTTCTGTCTTTGTAAGGACCGTTTGCACTGTTCCTGAATGATACATTTGACATCCTCCCACAACTCATCTGGTCTTCGCTCATTAGTGTTCAAGGCCTCCAACCTGGTCCTGAGATGTTTCTGAAATTCAGGTCGGATGAACACAAAGTCATATTTTGGTTCCCGTGGATTCAGTTTAATTTTCCTCAGCTTCAGCTTGAACTTGCATAGGAGTAGTTGGTGCTCTGTTCCACATCAGCTCCTGGCCTAGTTTTCACAGCTAATATTGAGCTTCTCCAGAGGTTCCTTCTGCAGATGTAATCAATATGATTTCTATGCATACCATCCAGTGAAATCCATGTGTATAACCTGTGTTTATGTTTCTTATAAAATGTATTCACAATGAATAAATCATTGATTGTGCAAAATTCAATCATTCTATCTCCAGCTTCATTTTTGTCACTTGAGTCCATGTTTTCCAACTACTGATTCTTCTTCTCTGTTCCCAGCTTTTCCATTCCAGTCACCCATTGTTATCAATGAGCCTTGATTGCATGTTCGATTGCTCTCCAACTGTAAAAGTTGATAGAAATAATCTATTTCTTCTTCTTTGGCTCTGGCTGTTGGTGCATATATCTGAATGATAGTAGTATTCACTGGACTTCTTTGTAAGCGTATAGGTATTATCCTATTACTCACAATGTTGTACTTTAAGATGGATCTAGAAATTACCTTTCTATCTATGAAAGCAACTCCATTTTTTCTCGCCTTTTCATCTCCTGAGTAGTATATGATCATCTGACTCAAAATGTTCCATGCCAGTCCATCTCATCTCTCCAATGCCTAGTATGTCAATATTTTGCGTTCCGTTTCTTTCTTAACAATATCTAATTTTCCTACATTCATGGTTCTCACATTCCATGTTCCAATCACTAGTGTCTGCTTACAACTGTTCCTCTTACTTTGTATTTCCATACTTGAAAGTTCTACCTCAGTTGTCCTCTCTGTTAGTCTGTGTGTGTTCTGTTGTACATAGGGTTTTCAGAGGCCTGCTATTTCCTTTTGTTGTTGTTGTTGTTGTTATGTGCCGTCGAGTCACTTGCAACTCATAGCGACCCTATCCTTCTTCCTAGTCTGTCTTAATCTGAATGTTCAGATTTAGAGGAGTATCTGACAGACAAGCAATTTCTAGGACAGTGAAAGATAAATCCCTCATTGTGGAGTTAACCATTAGTTACAGCATTGTCCCTGCCCTTGGCCCAGTGTCTTGACCCACTTAGTTCCCAGCTCCATCCTCCACCAGGATACCCCTTCACTTCTACCGAATCCCTTCAGCATTTATCTTCCATTGTCCAGCCCTTGATCTAACAGCTTGTATCTGAAGGTTTCTTGGCTTCTGTGATTCTAAACACATCAGCTGCTTGGGCAGGATCCTGTCATAGGTAAGCATTTTATAAGTATGAGGCTTATTATTTCAGTAAATTCCCCTATACTAATTCTATCTATGTTTATAATTCTGGACAATATGTAGCATTATATCAAGTCAATAAATGAATATATCATACTAAGGATGTGAATTTTTAATTTCCCCCCTTAGTTAGGGAGCCCTGGTGGCCTAGTGGCACGAAGCTGCACTGCAGTCCCGAAGGCATGAGGTTCAAGACAATGAACTGCTCCACAGGAGGATAGGCAGTCTCCTCCCATGCAATTAACTGCCTCTGAAAAGCCTCTGGAGGGTCAGCCATGGGTCTGTTTTAACTCGATGGTACACAACAACAACACAGCAACTCTATTATAGTTGTTTTATTAATATTCTTGTGTTTCTACATTATTTTTATAATTCATAGTGTTTTCAAGTCTATAACCTTTTAGAAGCCAGACTTATCATCCTAGGCACCACTAGGTGACTTTGAACTGCCAGTCTTTCTGTTAGGAATACTTAACCATTTATACCACCCAGGGACTCCATGTTACTAGGCACATGGTTTGAATCCACCACTGCTCTGTGGGAGATGGATGATCAGTCTTTTCCCATAAGATTTACTGCCTCTGAAAACTCGTTGGAGGGTCAGCTATAGGTCAGTTCTGACTCTAAAGCAAGCAACAACTATGTTATTATGCCAAGAGCCTAGACTAAGATCTTGTTTAAGTCTTTAGTATATACCACTCACCCAACCAATTAACAATTCCCATTAGCATTATTACTGCACATTTTAAAAAAAGAATAAGAGTTTCCTTTTAAATATTCGTGATTTACTTTATAAATGTTGACCTTGATTAAAGGAGATATGTAATCAGTTTAACAGATTAACACTCATCTTCAATTTTGCATATATTTTTTTAAATAATTAATGAATAATAATAGATTGTAAACTTTTACTGTTAACAAGATACAGGAATGAATGATAGAATGACAAGAAATATTTAGTTGACTACAACAAAAGCAGTTAGAAATAATGAATTATTTCTGGCATTTTAAAATTTGTGACAAACGGATTTTAACCGGTTTAGTTTGTATCACTGAGGGCAGTCCCTGAAAAGTAACCACTTAATCCCTTTATCAGTGTTAGAACAAATTACTAAAGTATCTAACCCTCTGAAGGCTTTGCCCTATTTATAAGTTGTAGTTATTGGCCTCTACCCAGATTCAGATGTTAGAGATTAGCCTAAAAGCTGAGTCCTGATTGAAACAGATTTAGGTAGGCTAACCGCTGAGCCTTTCCAATTCACAATGCTGTAATCTATTAGGTTTCTTTCAATGAGACATATGAGGATGCTATAATAAAAACCTTTGATAAAGGGTCCCTAGAGCCAAGGTGTATTCTTATGGCATCATGTTTCTCAGTCCAAAGGAGTTAAGAAAATACATCCAATCTCTCGTCAGACTTAGAACTGGTATTCCTGAATAAAGCTGCCCCATCAGGAAATTGAATGGCCTGTGGCCAGAGAAGGTATTGCTTTTCATTTAAATTCTTTGTTTTTATGAAAAGGCTCTTTGATTCTCAAAGTGGATTTGTTTCAAGGTAATGCAGTTTGAATTCACTCATGCTCAGAAGTCTCTGTGTTCCTTAACCTTCTGCAGTATGTGGTTTATAGGCAACTCACACCTGATGAAGTTGGATGCATCTGTCATAGGACATCAATAAAATAATCAGAACTTAGTTTCCAAAGGTCACTGTGTGTATCACATGTAATCTATAATTAATACCAATCATTATTTTCTAAGTGGTAGCTTCACCTGTTGGAAGAAAATATTTCAGAATACTTTTAAGAAAACAAATACATAGCTGTGAATTCAGGGTGAAGGGGTTCAGCTTCAGTAGCATTTGCCTGTTTCTAAGCTTTCATGGAGTTTAGATATGCTGCCATCAGGTGGTAGTAATATGTCATATCCATGTGCCTTCATAGATGACACACTGTGTGGTCAACAGTTTACTCCATAAAGACAAGTTTATTCCCTTGTCTATCATTTACAACCACGAATATACACATTTTTAGATGAAAATTTTAATAGCATAGCACATTTGTTTAGTATCAGAACAAAATATACTTTGAAGTTTTTTTAACAGATATCACTTGTAAAGATTTCATTGGCATTTCATTAAGTTCTTAATTTATCTTTTGTTTTTATTTGGTAATGGAAGTCTTTCCTCTTTAAAGCTAATAATGTGCTTTATAGAATTTTATAAAATCTAGGATAGTAAAAGAAATTTTAAAATTAATTTTATTTTCTTAAGATAATTCCTGTCAACCCTTTATATTCTTACAGTGTTTGGATTTAGTAACAACATTTTTGTGTATTTTTGTGTGCGGTAGAGTCAAATGGCAGGGAAAAGGTAACTAACTGTAGTAGTAGTAGTAATAGTAGACTCTGTGTGTGTAGCACTAAAATTGCAAACTCTTTGTAACTGTTTTGTGACTTCTTTAGTCTCTCATTGACTGAAATTTTACATAAAAGGTTTTAATCTCTATAGATAATATGCATTTCAGGTTTTCACAGTCATCAGAAGTATTTTATCTCTACATCCACTGCTTATCAAAAGAGCTGCTAATACACTGTACCTCTTTTTTGGTTTTTGTTCTGTTACATAAGAATTTCCAGTTAGTCTTTGAGTGAATTTTGCATTTGTTTATCACCAAAAATGTGAACTCTTAGTTATTAAATTCTGAAAGAAAATATAATCTCTTAAAAAATTCTTTGCCTTCAAGTTGAAAGCAGCTCATAGGTGACTCTCTGTTTAGTTAATCCTCTATACTTTTTGGTTCTTGTTCTAACACAAAAGAATTTCCTATTCGTCTTCCCATCGAGTCAGTTACAACTACCATTCATACCAAGTCTGTGAACAATGGCTCTGAATCTTGCTCTGTCCTAAGCCAACTTCACCATCTCTGACACTACTGCCACAGTCACTACTTCAATCCAACTCATCCAGGGTCATCCTCTCCTTTCCTGACCTTCTACCCAAGGACTGACTGGCCTCTCATGGCAACATAAATTAAAATATATATTTTTTATAAAATCTCCTTGCCTTCAATTCTGAAACAACAAATAACTGATCCCTCTATTTAGGTTTCTACACAAAAGGTTGCCCATCTTTCTTCCACCAAATGACTGGTGGATTCAAATCACCAGATAGCCATGATCCTTGGGTTAGCAGTGCAACTCCCTAGGGACTAGGCTGCCTCTGCTGTCAAGTTGATTCCCAGTCATGGCAACTCTCCTTCAGATCTCCAAGGTTCTCAATCTTAGGAGGAGAAGACTCCTTCCTCTCCCATGAAATGTCTGATCGGTTCAAACTACTAACCATTCAGTTAGTAGCTCAACACTTAAACCTACTATTCCACCAACACTACTTGGGTAATTTCTTAGTTACTGTTTTATAACTTTGTAAATTGCATGCAAACAGATGCCTCCTACAAACATTTCTGTGCCTATGGAGTAATGAAATGTAGTCACACCTATCTCCTAAAATGTTTTTTTCTTTTCTTTTTTTCTAGCATTGAATATTGCATTAAAGAAATACAATCAGAAGTTAACAGACAATGTCCAGATGCACAGCTTCAAACAACAACTGACTGCTTTGAATGGCTTAATAACTATAGTTATAATTCATCTAAGTCACCTTCCATTCCCCATGGAGAGTTGATAAAATTCCTCAAAACAATGGTAAAAACAAAAATCACTTTGCATCATGGTGACATGGCGTGGGTGAAGAGCGTATACACTCCTTCATTTTCTAATTGTGCAAATATATTTTAGTGATGATGTTACTCTGTAATACATAGTTTAGAGCTTTTACTTTCATCTCTCTAATAGAATACAATGAACTATTTGTAGCTATTACTCTTATTCTAAAATGAAGTTTTATGTAAGTGTAGATTAACCATTATAATCCCTGAGTGTTTTGTGGTTTGAGGTATACCCTATCAGTAGTATAAAATTTGTTGATTTATTACCACAAAATACCTCAAAACTTGATGGAAGAGGTTACAACACTTTTTTTTTTTTTCAGTTTCTTCCTTTATCATTTAATCAGTGCTGTCAGGATTTCAAAGCTAAATCTTCTTCTTTGTTTTTTTTTTTAAATTAGTTTTATTCAGGGCTGTGACAATCACTGTTTTCCTCATTCACTTTCTTACAGGTTGAGTTGCATGCAAATTAAGTTTCTATTTCAATTGTTCCACAAAATGACCAACCAGTCATTCACACATGAAGCAAATACCTCTGATGAAGTTAGCATTTAAAGAAACTGTACATAGTCTCATATTTTAAATGTTGGTACAATTTTCTCTACTTCAACCATCCAATAGAATTTCTTCCATCATTTACAGACAAGTTTCTATGTACTACTTTTTGTGTCTTTTCACATTTGTTCACTTTCTCTATGCTCATTATTCTTCATATTAAGATTTCCATCAATTTTGCCTGTGGGTTGTCTGTCTTTGTTGGCCTTTCCAAGTTTCAGCCCTACTGGTGTTTTTCAATTAAGGCAATAATTTATATAAGTTGATTGATGGAGAATTATTATATTGGTCATCATTTGATACTTTCTACCCCTTTTGTTAAAGATATCTTTGTAGTTTTTAAAAGCAACATTTATTTTAAGATGGATATATGTATATGTATATGTGTATATATGACTGTGTTTGCAAAAACAGATTCCCAGAGAAACAGAGTAATTGTTAGAAAGAAGTATTTCTATAGTCAAATAGATATGGTTCTAATTTAACTTATGGGGAAAAAGGCATCGTTTTTGTCTAAACATCAAACATGGAGTAAGGCAGATGTGGAAAATATCTTGAGGTTGTAAGATGGCTTAGGATGACAGAATCAGATGAAAATAGTTTTTGGCTGTTGTTATTATTACAGATGTCTCTTTAATGTTTACAAATTAATAAAAGGAAGAGAAAGGATGACTATGTGCCCTGAAGCCTTATTCTTTTAAGAAAATCCTCTCACCCATTATCTCCTGAAGGTGGAGTTGAAGAATAAATATGGATTCATTTATTCCTTAATTTCTATTAAAAACCATGTGTGTTGAATTTCATTAATATTGATGTAATAATGCTTTCTCATTTAATTAATAGCAAAAGCTTTTGATTATCTTTTAATCTGTCACACGTAAGTCATCCTGTATTCACTTCAGGGCAGGGGAGAGACAACTTAGTTTTGCTAAAAAATTCATTAGACTGGTAGGTTTGTTCCAGGCTTAGGTTTTTGTTGTGTTTTACTTTGTGCCTTTTTAGTTTGTTTGGGGGGTTTTTGGTGTTTTGTTTTTAAACAAAGTTGGTCATGTTACTTTTTAGGAAGAAATCAGATCTAGATGAAAAGAATTTTATTATCAATTTTTTTACCTCCTAAAAATTGTAAGAATATTTTTCATACATATATTTTTTATTTCCATAAAGGTTCCCCCCCCTCTATTAATTATTTGGTTATTTAAATAAGAAACAGAAGTCTTAATTTTACTGATTATACTGACATCATTTTCAAAACTTAAGCAATCATACCTTGCATGTTTTAAACCTCTGTTAGCTATTAGTCTTTGATGAGAAATTTATAGTTAGTCCTGATTTCAATAAATGCAAGGCTAAGGGACTAGTATTCATTTGTTTTACAGAATTTATCGTAATGGTTACCTATTTTGGACCTGAGGACATTTTGTTTCTATAAATATCAACATAACTAAATAAATTAGATCAAGAAAGAGCCATATAGACAGAGACTGAATTGAGAATGGAAATATAGAAGGAGAAAAAGAGAAACCAGCTAGAGAGAGGTCATATATGTATTTCTCGGGTATATTAGTAAGAACTAGGTCTAGAAGAATGAAGCCAGGACTCATTCTTGGTTGTTTCTTATTGTTATGTGACTTTTGGGAAGTTATTAAGGCATGATTAATGTTAATACACCTATTTTTAAATTGGAGATGTAATTATTTGTATCACAGAATTTTTATTTATAAATCAGAAATGTATGGAAAATTTATCCTTATATAATAAAATACTATGTAGATATTAAATATTATTTATTATAGACACAACATTAAATTAGACATTAAATGCTTAAAATGGTAGAGAAAAAATTCTTGGAATTTATCTAGTTCTTAATTCTGAATCACACTTTATTATGGTATACTTGTCAGTAAGAAATTTCAAAGCCGGGCTGATTTTATGTCACTTGAAACTTTCTTCCATTTCTCCTATAATCAGCTTGCTTCTACTCTGAGAATATGAACTAATTTTAATATTAGTTGAAATAAACATAATTAGGAAAGTCAGCATGGGAGGGGATTGTGCATGTGTACCTAATTCAAACTCCAGGAAGGTTAATTTTTTGCTCATTTACTATTCTTAATTAAACCCACCATGGTTTTCTCCCACTTATCACAGAAAGTGTAAAGGAATAATTTCATACCATCTTTTGGGGAATAATTCTGAGATTATTTTTTTCCCATTTTGAGTTACTTATTTCTTTAGAGAGAACTGAAATATTCTCAGATTAATTTTCAAAGTAAGATCTTTCTTAACGTGATTCTTAAAAAGGCATTTAAATGAAAGTTAAAAATCTTTAAACATATTGAAGTTTATTTCTCAGGAAGGCAGTTATTTGTAACCCCTAGGTATCTTCGATATTTAAAAGTCTCCATTCTATTTTTAATGATTTTGAAAACATTGTATGAGATTTTATAATGATAAATGTACCAATTCAGAGATGATTATTATCTACCAGGAATTAATTAGGGGCATGATCCTGAATGTATTTTGGATAAATTCAAACACATTTCAATTATATTTTTATAAAAATTTTAATTTAGAATTTTTGAGCTACAGCTTTCATTCAGTTCAGGTTATGTTGTGTGTGGGTGGGTAAGGTAGAATGTAAAAATTGTCTCTCTAGAAATCCAAGTAAAGGATACTTCATCAACCAGGCTTACAAAGTTTAACCGGCCACAATGTTGACTTTCTAAAACATTTCAATTGGTTTTATTTCTAATGAGGAAAATAAAAAATCCTTTGAAAAGCATAGAGGTATTGGTTCTAAGTTGAAAATATTATTTGTGAGCATAGGAAATTTTTTCTGTTACTCTTAATTTTAACCATATTACTAATATTATAATTTACTTTTATTAGCATGATTTCTTGAAGAACAAGCAAAATCAAGAAGAAATGATACTGGATTTACTCTGGGACCTCTCCTGTCAGAGCAGCATTTCGTTACCGTCTTCTCTAAGTGGAACATCTTTCCATTTCCTCTCCAGAACTTCTCTTCATTCTGTTGAAGATCAGTCCTCAGTGGATATAAAGGCTATATGGGATAATATAAGATTGCATCTTAGACGCTTCTTAGTCAACAAATTACAAAGTCATAATGAAATAGCAGAAAATTCACAGCAGAAAATTGTATTGAAAACTCAGTGCATAAGGCAACTCTTGTTCCTTTATCCAGAGTCAGAAGTTACACTCAAGTACCAGAACATACAGAATAAACTTTTGGCTGAATTTCTGCAAAACAGCTTTCCCTCTTATAGAAGAGAATCAAATTTAGACATAATGGTTCATGGATACCAAAGTGCAATGCTTAATTTGTACTCAATGATCAAAGAGGATTTTAACACACTTCATGAAATTTTAGCTCCATCTTCAACAGTGAAATTCATTAAAGAAACCTACCTGAATACCATTGCAGAAGAAATGGCAAAATTCCTTGAAAAATTTTGTGAGCTGCAGTTCAAAGAAAATGCTGTTCGTGTGGTTAAGACAACCAAGAGCTCCAGCAAGCATAGAGGAGCAGTGCATGCTTTGGGTTAGTGACATTTACAATTTGTTTGATTTAACCTAAGCTTTTGATATCTTATATTTTCTAAGATTTTTCTATTTGGTTAAACTGCCTTGCAAACTTTAAAATAAATGTTATAAAAAGTTACATGCTTCTTTTCTACATTCTTTTTCTGTACACATAGTAATAGAAGTACTTTTTTCCCTTTTGACTAATTAAAGATACAGTAAAGTAATGGTAAAACATTTCCATAATATTTAACCCATGTGTCCTCTGAAGCTCAACTATTATTTGGTAAAAAGTATTATTGAACTTTTTTAATATTTATATTAGCTAAAATTGAAAGTTTCAGATTATATTTTGATCAAGCAATTTCAGTGAGGAACAATTTTAAAAGATTAATTCTAAAACTTCATTGTAACTGATTAGGAAAGTACACTATTTTAACTAATTTTTAATATTCCTCTAATTTTTTTTCTGTGTTGTTGTTGTTGTTGTTTGCCTTTGAGTCATAGCAACCCTATAAACAGAAGGCCTGAAGCCCTTCTACAACTCTCGACATTTTTGTACAAATGTATAAAACAGAAGATGCTTTGAAAAGGACCAATTTTATTTAGATAATAAAGAAAGAAGGGAAAGACATTCTTGTGAGATAATAAACTTTTTCCTGTCATGGTTTAGTGCCCTATTAGTGAGGAGAAATCAAGGTTAAAAAAATGTTACTTTGCATAAAATTCTGAGAGATATTTCTAAATAGATTTGTAAGTGACATTGTTAAGTAAGTGTTTGAAAATTATCATTTTCTGAATTATTATGGATCTCTGGATTTATGATCTTTTAAAACTAATTTCCACAGCTCACTATGTTTTTACTTCTTTAATAAAATGTTAGAGTATCAAATTAGTATACTAGATAAGTTTTCAAGTATTTTACTGGGTTGTTCTTTTTTATATTCTAGTAACTATATCATGTCACAGAACAGAGATATATCAGCCAGGTTTTGGTTATGGCAGAATGTAAAATCATTCAGTTTAGTAACATTATAATTGTGTTTAAAGCTAATAGACTTTCATTTTAATTGTTAGCACATAAAATTTTAAATGCATTTGAAACTGCATTTGTTTTCTAAATTTTTATATTCTCTAAATAAATTCTGACTTATAAAGTGGTTTAAGTATGAAAGTTTTCTGTGTGCTAAATATAGTTTATAACAGAAGAAAAAAATCCATATGGTTGAAAATATGTGTAAGTTGCTATGGAGTCTTTAGAGCTGATATTGAGGTGTTTTCCCATTCGTGAGAGAAAACTAAGCATGTTGACTTTACACCAGAATTTTTCCATATTTTCCACAAGACTAAATGAACTGATCTTTTTCTAACTTTTTATCTGAACTATAGAAGAAACCACATGTTAACTGTGTGTTTTCCGTTTGCCAAACTTTGTGCTAAGTGCAAGAGCCCTTGTACAGTGATTAATATGCCCATTAGACAACCAAAAGGTTGAGAGTTCAAATCTACAGGAGAAAGATGTGACAATCTATTTTCATAAAGATATACCCTCAGGCAGTTCTGTTATGTCCTATAGGGTTTCTATGAGTTAGAATCAACTCAACAGCAGTAGGTTTGGCTGGTGTTAAGTAGTGCTGTAAGCAAGAAAATGAAAGTTTAAATTAAGTAGCTTTCACGTGATCATGTGTGCAGTCACAATTCATGTTCAGAGTCAAAACTTAGATGTTAGTCTTTCAGAAAACAGATACATGCACTTAACCATTGTGCTATTATTATTGTTGGACTTTATTTCAAAGTATAAAATGCTTTGTCTAGTTAAAGAAATTTCAAATGGTATTAAAGTTAGCTGCCTATAAAGCAATTTAATTCAGCATTATTAAGCAGCTCCCTTGAGCAAACTGATTTTGGGTGGCATAAATAGTTCAGTATTTGACTGATAGACAAAAGGTGGGGAATTTGAAACCATGTTTTATCCACATTTTAAGAGAACTAATGTCTGTTATTTTTATATTGTAGCATTTTACTATATCTGTATTTAGCATGGTTAAATGATTAAACTAATCTTACTGTTAACATTATATATCCTTTGGACTTAACAAAAGTTACTTTTCTCATTATCTAAAAAATAAAAAATTATTTGTGGTGAATTTCAACTAAATAAATCTTTGTCTTTTAATGGGGAAAAATATTATGAGGAGAGGAGAGTCAATCACAAGGTGAATTTTTATGGTCCCTGTCAATCTTAACGTGAATTTTTCTTACAACTATTAGCTTGAATGAGTACAACTTAAGAGAATCTGATACATGTCTTTGACAATTTAGAAGGTTTTAAAAAAATCTGTAGTGAGTGAAAAGTTTGAGTTTGATCTGATGTTCTTCAAAGATCCTTCTCTTGTAAAATCCTTTTTTATTTTATTTAAGGAAGTTAATGATGAGTTCAACTATCACAGCAAATGGAAAGATTAGGCCATGGCTTCTATGTAATGTCACCATCAGTCAAGACCAACTTAATGACCTGTGACAACAAAACAAGGGATGGAGGGGAAAAGACCCTTTGTGGTAAAAAGGCCCTCAAATCAATCTTTTCTCCTTCTCTTATGATGCCTGTTGACCATGCGTATTGACGCAGTAGTAAGGATTTTTATTTTGTTGATGTTGAGATACGATCCATATGGAAGACTCCAGTCCTTGATCTTCTGCAGCAAATGCTTTCAGTTTCAGTGAGCAAGGTTGTGTCATCAGCATAATGAAGGTTGAATCTTCCTTCCTCCAATCCTGAAGCTATATTCTTCATGAAGTCCAGCCTCTCAAATGATCTGTTCAGCAAATAGATTGAAAAGTTAAAGAGAAAGAATACATCCCTCTGATGCATTCCTTTCTTGATTTTGAACCATGTAGTGTCCCCTTGCTCTGTTTGGACGATGGCATCTTGGTCTAGGTATAGGTTTCACATAAGCACAATCAAGTATTCTGGGATTCTCTGTCTTCTCAATATTTGCCACCATTTGTTGTGATCCACACAGTCAAATGCCCATGCATAGTTAATAAAATACAAATAGACATTCTTTTGGTTCTCTCTGCTTTCAGCCAAGATGCATCTCTAGTACCATGGCCTCTTCTAAATCCAGCTTGTATTTCTTTTTTTTTTTTAATTCTATTATTTGTGTGTGTGTGTGTACCATCAGATCAGATCTGACTGGTACAGGAGATTGTCCCTCCTTCTCCAGCAGAGCATCTAGTGGATTCAAACCATACGCCTCTGGGATTGCAGTGTGGCTTCTTGCCACTAGGCCACCAGAGCTCCCTCCAGCTTGTATTTCTAATGGTTCTCTGTTGATGTACTTCTCTAGTTATTTTGGGGTAATCTTCCACAATTTTGCTTTCATATGTTGTTAGTCATATTGTTCAATTTCTACATGCTTTGTTGGGAATGGAAATAATTATGACTCTCATCTGATCGATACTCGATTATATGAATGTCCTAAAAAATTTCAGTGTCAGCCAATTCTTTTTGGTACATTAACTCCCTGTATTCCTTCCATCTTCTTTTGAGCTTCCTGAATCATTCCAGATTTTGCCCATAGCATCTTTAAGTATTGTCACTTGTGGCTTGAATTTGTTTTTCAGTTCCTTCAGCTTGGGAAATATAAAGTGAGTTCTTATTTCCTGATGCCAACTCTTTGCATAGTTCATCAAACTACCTTGCTTTATTTTCACCAACGACCCTTTAAAATCTTTTATTAAACATGAAATTCCTGTTTTCTTCTCTTTGTTTTGGCTTGATGTTCAAGTGCAATATTCAGATTCTCTTCTGAGATCCATTTTGGTATTTTATTCCTCCTCTGTCTTTGTGATGACCTTTTGCTTTATTTATGGATGACATCCTTGATAACATCCCACAGCTCATCAGGTCTTTGTTCTAGTGTTCAGTGCCTCAGACTTGGTCTTGAGATGATATAATTTTGACTAATGAGGTACATATCAAAATTTGAAAGGAAGCCTGTCAAGGGTCACCTTGATCATGTTCCTACTTCTCTTAGCAGCCGTCCCTCCTGTACAGTGTCAGCAGAATAAACATGTATGTGTAAATGGTATAAACATGGAGGCATTAGTCTGCCTAAGTGTTCATATTCTGGAATGTAAAGAAAGCAGCCCAATGTGCAAATGCTTACAGAAAAAAAATATGTTATTTGAGAAAAGATCCTTGAAGACATTTCAAGGACTTGTAAAAGTTGGCCATCTCCTCATCATCTTGCATTTTTGTATACCTCAGACAGATGTAAAGATTTCCATTAGATCATTGATGACCTTCTCTGTGTTATTTCCTGATGCCACACTAGAAAAAAGCCCAGTATCTCATGTTATGTAAAACAGTAAATGAAAAAAAAAATGTAGAAAACAATTCCTTTCTTCATTTAGCACAAGGTCCTTTAGAACAATATCTATTCTTTTGCTGTACCACTGGTAAAACTACTAACAAATGAAACTGTTGATCAGCTTTTTTTCTGCTACTTTATTATAGGAGAAATATATTTTGTTCATTTTCTTTTGGAGATTACTAGTGTTGTGTTCTGTAGGGAGTTACACTGAGACCCAAAGGCACCACCCCTCTGGCAATTCAAATCCCTTAGTGACTCCTTGGGAGAAAGATGAGTGGCTTCTTCTGCAGGGTCACCTCTGAGGCGTGTCTGACTTGACAATCAGGAGTTTGTTGTTTTTTCATAACAGTTCCTATTTCTAATAAATACTTGGACATTCCTTGTTTATAGTTATTTTGCTCTTAGAAGAATATGAAAAGTGTACTTGATTGTGAGTCAAGTGTGCTACTGGTCTTGACATGCCTGTCACCTTCAACTAGTCATCTAACTTATGGAACTGTTTTCAATTATAAACAAAAGGATTGTATTAAGTATTATGTAAAGTGTTTGTTGACCTTGAGGAAGTCTTTGGTTGAGTAAAGGTCAACTAACAGAATGGTTTGAAACCCAGAGGCTCCTTTACAGAAAGGCCTGACAGAGCTCAGTCTTGCCCTGGCACACATCGGGTCATCTTGAGTCAGAATTGACTCAAAGGCAGTTGTTGTGGGGTGCCACTGAGTCAGAGCCGACTCATAGCTGACCTCCAGAGGGTTTTCAGAGGCAGTTGATTGCACCGGAGGAGATTGCCCATTTTACTTCCAAGGAGCAGTTAGTGAATTCAAATTGTGTGTTTTAGGGATTTCAGCACAACTTCTTTCCACTAGGCCACCAGACCCTTTTTAACTCAAAAAATTATTGAATAGCACTGTTATCATCTTAAAACCACAGCTTGCACTTACAGTTTATAATTAGTAACTTCTACCACTTTTATTTCTCTTCTGATAAATATTGTTAATTACCATTTAGTTGTGTCACAACGCATGGTGACAGTGTTATTCAGTCATGATCACTGAGGCCATTATTGTGGCTATCACATCGATCTGTCTGGATTGTTGTTGTTGATTACCATCAAGTCAAGCAGGACTCATAGTGACCCTGTGAACATAAGACCAGAAGCCTTTCTGTAACTATCATTGTTTCTCCAAATTCATAGAGTTTCTAGGATCATGTGATATAGGAAGTGAATGCCACTCCCATTTTCAAATCTGTCTTAAACTGGGGGCTTTACCAAACACTATCCACAATGGGAAACCATTATGGCATTTGAGACCCCAGTGGCACAAGGTTCAGCATCACAGCAAACCCAGGTTTCCTCAGTGCAGCAAATTGACCGAAGAGTGTTACATGACTTAGAAGAATGTTCCTCCAAAATATAGTAACAAGGGATTAAAATATAATCCCTCGGGTCCAACTTTTAAATACAAGGGCCCTTGAGGAGGTCTTGTTGACTCTAAACAAGAGGCTTAAATAAAAAACCAAACAAACATTCCACACAGATCTTCAACCAAAATAAGACAGCCCATCTTAGAGTCCAACCTCTTCACTCAGTCTCCAAAATGGAGACAGGGGCCTGGTCTTATATATTGTTTTTGTTAAGTGCCTTCAAGTAGCAACTGTATGAACAAAAGACCTTAATCCTGTTCCATAACTATTGTCTTTTCTTTTAAGTTCATTGATTTTCCACAGGCATGTTTAGGAAGTGGATGCCACTCCTGCTTTCAAGCCTGTCTTAATCTGTGAGCTCTATGAAACACTGTCAACCATGTGTAACTGTTATGACTTTTGACACACCAGTGGCACACCTTTCAGTAGCACAGCAATCCCAAATTACCT
Source organism: Elephantulus edwardii (assembly GCF_000299155.1). Lineage (NCBI taxonomy): Eukaryota > Metazoa > Chordata > Mammalia > Macroscelidea > Macroscelididae > Elephantulus > Elephantulus edwardii. The sequence goes on along the minus strand of NW_006399793.1, from coordinate 13,368,359 downwards.
CAGTACAGCAAAATGACAGAACAATGCTGTACCACTTAGGAAAATGTTCATTTCAAACACAATTAACACCATGCTAAGGGACCAAATTAATATTTAAAAAAAAAAGAAAAGACTAAAACCCAGGCCTGCTTACCAGGCTCTCAGCGGCTCTAACCAGAAGCTTCCAGCCTACCTTAATTACCAACCAAACAGTCCACAGCCAACCTTCATCCAACACAAGAACTCACCTTTCTAATACCAAGGGCTACAGGACTACATATATGCGCCTTCCTCAGTCCCCCCGACCCCAGAAATTTTTTTTTTTGCTAGTATAGATGTCTTAACTGACTTAAGTGCGTACCTTTATGTACCGTAGCAGCAGACACAGGAGATCTTTATCTATGTGATTTTTTCCCCTCCCAAAAAGAAAACCTGAAGATAACAATATGAGACTACTATGGTGACATTTTTATAAAGTTGGCCTAATATGATGTAGCTGCATTACAATCCTTAAGGCACATTGTTCAAATCTACCAGATGCTCCACATGAGAAGGATGGGCAATCCCCTCCCATGTAATTAAGTTCTTCTGAGGACTCCCAGAGAGTCAGCTGTGTGTCTATTCTGACTCTACAGTAAGGTACTATAAAGGTACAATAAGGTCTAATCCACCCAAAGACTTTACAGGACAAAAGATGGGAAATCTACTCTCCTAGACATTTAAAGCCCCAAGGGTCAGCTCTACTCACACATGAGGTTGTTGTAATTCTCACTTGAGTCCTTGGCATTTGATATAATGATATGAAAGCAGACTGGTATTGTAGCATGTAACACACTCACGTAAGTAATACAATCACTGTAAGGCACAAAGAGCACATAGGAAACTAAAGCATGAGAAAGTTATTTGGTTTGAAAAACTGTTGAGTGTGTACATCACTTGCTAAAATGAAAGTGGTTGTGGTTGTTTATTGTCCAGTTGAAATCAAGTCAGAACTGACTTACACATGACTCCACCACCAGATTTTCAGAGACTGGAGAAGCTGTTGGATTTAAACCACGTGCCTTTTGGATTGGCAGCACAATTAACATTAAAACACCAGAGTTCCTCAAAATAAGATTGTTGTTGTTAAGTGCTCAAATCCACTCAAAATTTTGATGCCAAAGAATTGATGCCTTTGAGCTGTGGTGTTGGAGAAGATTGCTGAATGTCCCATGGACTGACAGAAGAGCAAACAAGTATGTTTTGGAGACAGTGCAGCCAGAATGCTCTTTGGAGGCAAAGATAATGAGGCTTCACCTCGCATACTTTGGGTATGTTTCTAGGAGGAACTATTAACTGGAGATAGAAATGATGCTCGGGGAGGTGGAGGTTGGTGAAGAGAGCAAGACCCTTGACCAGGTGGTTTAACACAATGACTACCACCATGGGCTCTGATTTGTTGGAAAGTGTGAAAATGGTGCAGGGTAGGACAGGATTCAGATCTGTTGTTCATAGAATGTCTATGGGTTGTACTCAACTAGATGGCACCTAACAACAACTGTTGAGTAAAACCCATAGTGACTCTATGACCCGTGATGTATCTTTTGCCATCCTTATCATTGCTGACACACTTGAGTCCATTGCAGCAGTCCATTGCACTTTCAGTCGGTCTCAGTGAGGGTCTTCTTCTCTTTTGCTGACTCACCATCTTTCCAAAGAAATAGCTTCCTCTCCAAGGAACAGCTTCTCCTAGCAATATGCCTAAAGCATGTGAGATGAAATGTCACCATCCTTGCCTCCAATGAGCACTCTGGTTTCACTTTTTCCAAGATATGTATATGTTTAGCAAAAACAAGATATGAAATCTCCCTTTCTACCCTCTAAAGCTATTTTTAGTAATTCTTTTTGGAGTTTACCCTATGATCTTACAGCAGTTTTTAGGTTTTAGTTTTTTGAAAAGGAATCTTTTTAATCAGACAATTGAAAATGGAAATGTATGTAAACTAGACAAGGTAGATTTTTTTTAAATGAAACTGAGAATCTGATTTGTGTTTTTGCCCAAGGAAGAAAAGGTACTTTTCTCTGAGGCTACAAGTAAGTACGATTTTTTTTTTCTCAAAAATTATATGTGAATCTATATATAGTTTATATAAGATTAAATTTTGGCTTAAAACAGAATTAGGCCTATAAAGCATAGAAGAGTAAACTCAGAATTATATGCCTCTAACATATAGGAGAAGAATCCTTTTTTCCAATTTCTTATTAATTTCAATGAAAACTTACAGAGACTTTGTGTTTCCATTCATTCATTGTACTTTTCCCCCCTCTCAACCCTCCTCCCTAGTACACTACCCTCTTGGAAAAGTAAAAGAAAAATTCTTTCATGGTTTTACAAACCCTCCCCCAGGTCCACTCCACTATGCAATCTTCACTCTGGACTCCTGTCATAACAAAAATACCTAATCACATATCCCTTTTAAACAGTTTTCTCCCTCATCTGTTTCAATGTAGTATACATTATTGAACCCATCTTTCTCAGTCTCTCCCTGACCACAAGGTCTGTCCTGTTTTACAACAGTGGCACCATGCAGTATTTGTCCTTTTGTGACTGAGATACGTCGCTCAGCATAGTGTCCTCCAGGGTCACCCATTTTCAATAATATTGCATGAGTTCCTTGTTTTTCAATGCAGCGTCGTATTCCATTGTGTGAATATATCACAGCTTCTTTATCCATTCATTTGTTGAAGGGCACTTGGGTTTTTTCCAACTTCTTCCTATTGTGCACAAAACCACAACAAACATGGGTGTGCATATATCTGCTGGGATGTCAGTTATGGTCTCTTTGGGGTATCTTCCCAGTAGTGGAATTTCTGGGGTCAAATGGTATCTCTATTTGCAACTTTTTGAGAACAGGCCCTACCGCCTTCCACAGTGGTTGTATCATTTTACACATAGGAGAAGAATCTTATTCTAAGAAATTGTAGCTAAAATTTCACCAGTTATAATGGGAGCTCTAGTAGCCTAGTGGGTAAGGATTTGCATGATTAAGTTACATAATTTGAACCCACGAGCAGCTCAAGAGGAGCCGTTTTCTTGTGATTTGCTATCTCTGAAAACCTACTGGAGGTATAGTTGAGTCAGTTCCAACTTGACAGCACATAATCACAATATTTCTAAACAATTCTAAACAATTTTGGTGTTATTTTTCTGTACTTAAAGTCAAAAGTGATAATTAGTTTGAGTTTTGGCATAATTAGTCCTAAGGCCTTTCCTTCAACTGGTTCTATATTTGCTTGGCGTATTCAGTGCTTTCTTGACATGTTCCCTAGAATAAGAGGGTCATTGCATTAACAAACAGAATGACATAATCTTCCCTTTTTACTGGGATGTGAGTACGCTAGTCATTCACTTAGGTCCTGTTGAACTCTCCAATGTGTCATCCACTGGGGTTAGAGTAAGACTTAGGACTATTTCTTTTGCTTTCTTTTTTTTTTAATGAAGAAGGCAAGATAGGAACTTTTTAAATATCATTTAATGTGGCATTATCTGTACTTAATAGTCATTGTCAGCCGTGCTGAAACTTGAATTTGGATTAAGCATAATAAATAGCTTCGAATCTAGGAAATATTTAAAATATTTCTTTTCAGGGAGCTCTGGTGGCCTAGTGGCAAGAAGCTGCACAGCAAATTTCCCTGGTTCGAATCCGCCAGGTGCTTTGCTGGAGAAGGAGGGGAAATGTCCTCCTGTACCCGTCAGATCCTATCCTATTTGACAGTACACACACACGCACACACGCGCGCGCACACACACCCACACACACACACACACAAATATTTCTTTTCAAAGGGCACTCTGGTAGCTCAGTAGTGTGAAGTTGCTCTGCCAACCTGAAGGCAGGCAATTCGAATGCACCGTGTGCTCCATGGGAGAAAGATGAGCATTCTCCTGTGTGATATACAGCCTCTGAAAAACTACCTAGAGGGACAGCTATGATTTAGTTCTGACTCATAAATAATGGCATCAATTTTGCAAAGATTGAGGATTCTAGTCAGAACATGAATTTCACAGAAGTACATGTTTTCATTATAAGTTTTACATTGACCGTAATGATTTATGATGATTTATCTTTATATTTTTATAATATATATTATAGCTCAGGTGGCCTTGTGGTCAGAATCTGCACGGCAGTCCTGAAGGCATATAGTTCAAATCTGCCAGCTGCCCTGCGGGAGATGGATGGGCCAACTGCGCGCATGCGAGTACTGTCTCAGAAAACTCACTGGAGGCTTAGCTATGCATTGGTTCCTACTCGATGGTACACAACACACATAACACAATATCTATTCACAGTTCTATAAAATCGGTTGTATAATAAATGCCTTTTCAGATGTTTTTGATTTGCCATGCATCATTTCTATCATTTATGCACCAGGAAACCATTTCATTCTTTAAACATCTCTATATAATGTTGGGTGCTATTATGTCTCAGTTATAAATTTGTAAAGTAGGTTTGGAGGAAATAAGTTCTCTCCCCTTTCCACTGCTAGGAATTGCGTATCCAGAATTCAAATCCATTTCTAAATTACAGCCAAGTCTGTTCTCTTCCCCTCTGTGATTTACTTACGGGATTGATTTACAGGGTGATTGCAACAGTGGGTTGAAGCATCGAGGAGATCGTGAGGATAACACAGGGTTGAGAAGAGTTTTGATTCATGAATATGGGGCTGCTAAGAGTTGCAGTTAGCTTAATAACACCTAACACCACCACCAAATAAATGTCACTGGTAAAATAAAGAATCCTCTATGATTTGAACAGTGGTGCCCAGGTTAAGTCTTTTTTTTATATCTTAATTTTTGTGCATTGGATTTTCTGGAATTGTATCACACATACGTTTATTTCTTTACATCTAAAATTAAATATCAGAAGCACATATAATCATAGAGAGTGCATGACCACACCACTGGATTTTCAATTTGGAAAAAAACAAATCCAAATTAATAACATTACATTTCAAAATTGATTATAAACCATAACAGTTTTCATATTTTCTATACATACAATGTATGCTCATACTATGCACATACATCATTGTTTAATAAATACAATCTCACAAAGATAAATTACATATATTTCCTTAACTTAAAGATAGGCTTTAGGTGGAAAACAATATTTTCTTACTAAAGATGCAAGAAAACTGGTTACACACTTCTGTTGTCCACAGCATTGCCATGAGTTGTAACAGACTCTACAGCACCTAAAAGCAACAACCAAAGTTGAGCAAAAAAAATAACTGAATAACTAAAATAGTTGAACAAATTATTACCACATTTATGACACTTTTTAGTATTAATAACTATCACTAGTTTGCATCTGCTTGTAAAGTGCTGGCTCACTCTTTGTTGCTGCTCATTTGATTTTGCTATATCACCACCTAGAAATTAGAAGGTCTAGTTCTCATTTTCTAGATGAAAAGACAGAATTTTGACTAGTTAACAAAGCAAATGAACAGAAACTGAAATAAGATAAGGGAAACATCTTCTCTCTGTATTTCTGTGCTTCCTGAGGAAATGAATGAAAAGCTTGACCCTAGAATGATTTGGGTTTGGTTTTGGTTTTTTTTTTCTCTTAAACAATAGCGCTTTGTTTCGGTTTTTCTTACTAAATCTTTATCATCTGTGAAAAATTATTTTATTTAAAACTGAGAGAAAGTATTAAATGTGTGTTTGTATGAAAGAGAGAAAGAAGAGAGACAGTTGTTTTACATACTTGTACAGATCTGTAGAATTCTCTGTACATATGCATTGTTGTATTCATCTGAAACACTTTTAACTCTATGGACTCTATTATCATGACCTAATTCTCTATTAAATGTTCTGAGTCCTCTGAATCATTGTTGTGAAGACTTTAGGGCAATAGGGATAGAAAGTTTATTTCATGAGAGAGAAGGTGGATGCAATTTAATTTTTGTAGTAGTTTTGGTTCCATATAGAAGCAATTAACAAGCCCTAAATTACACTCAATTATCTACTTCCTCCTTCCTCAAAACACCTGTGTGTTCTTTCTAGAGGTGGAAAAAAATATTTCACTTGCTACATTCTGATTATGACAATTAAATACTAAGGGTAAAATAATATTTAGTCCCTCTTGAAGGGTTTACATCAATTTATATATGCCTTATTTGCTATTCAATAATACTTGGAAAATACTGAAAAATTGATATGTTGAAATTTTTAAAACTGCTGTTTGACATGATAAAATAAATTGTGTTCACAATTGTGTAAAGTAACATTGTTTAAATAGTGAAAAGAATTTTAAAAGTAATGGTAAAAATTCAAAATTACTCTATCATCTGTTGAGGTGATTTTTTTCCTCACAGCAACAAATGTGACAGAACTTCTCCATAGGACTTTTTTAGACTAATAATCTTTATGAAAGTACATCTCCAGCTCCTTTTCCTCTGGAGCAGCTCTGTGGATTAGAGCCTCAAACTTTTGGTTAGCATTCAAGTTGCACACCTAGGACTCCAAACTTACATTAAAACTATTCTTTGTGGAGCTAAAAATGTGGACAAGTATTATATGTTCTGGAGAAAATGTGTTACTATGTCACTATTCTATCCTTCTAAAACTTTTCTGGATTTTCCCGTCAAATTTTTTTTTTACTGTACATATTCATTTGTGAATATAATAATGAATATGAATAAGTTGGTTCTGTTTTGAAAAGCATTTAGAAATCTCTTAATTCCTCTTTAACATGTTATTTTTCAGTGAATTGTCACAAGTGTTGAATATAATTAATTCATTGGGTCCTTGGAATATGTAATATGTGACTATTAATCAGTTATTGTTATTATACTGTCAAATTGAAATAGACTAATAACTGACCCTCCAGTGGGTTTTCATAGGCAATTAACCGCAAAAGAGGAGATTGGCCATCTTTCACCCTTGGAACAGCTGGTGAATTTGAACCACATGTTTTTGAGTTGGTAGCACACCTCCTTATTGTTAAGCCACCAGAGCTCCCTAATAAGTTATTAGTACTCCACATATTTTTCCCCGTGAAATTTAAGGAAGAGAAGTTTAAAAAGCACAGAATCATTGGTATCATTCCTTTAAATGTAGCGTCTTTTAAATAGAACTCTGAGGATTAGAATGGTTATTTCTGCATCAAAGTATTTCTTGTGAAAAATCTATTTGGATAATATGTTTTATGATATAACTTTTTCATTGTAATTATGTGTAGGATTGACAGTCTTTTACCATAAGTATCATATCTTTGAAATAAAATATTTGGTATAAAATTTATCTCCTTCCTCAAATAATTTTGCCATTTAACATCTCTACCTGTTTATCTTGGCCTTGGGGAAGAATCTGAGTGTTTTATACTTGAGATTGTGTTTATTTATCTGAAGTAGCCTTTTTTTTTTTGAGGACTGACATTTGTGCACTGAGATTAATACAGGAAAGGTAGCTTTGAAAAAACTAATCTATCCCTTAAATGTGGGTACCAGAAAAATAATTTCCAGTTAGAAATTCTTTTGTATCTCCTATTTTTGAAACTCGAGTTTTTTTTTCTGTTTATACATATTTTTCTTTTATTTGCTTCTATTGTTACCAAATACTCATTAGGACATTTGTGACTGGCTTATCTAAGTGGAGATCTAAAATTGCACATATAAGGAAATGAAAAGTTAATTTAAATGTAGTACAATCTGTTAGCCTGGAAGTAGGAGTGGCATCCACTTATGAAATGGCTGGCTTTCGGAAACTCTTATGTACGAACAGTGCTCAGGCAAATTCGTTCATAAGGTCGCTATGAGTCGTCTACTACTCAATGGCACCTAACAACAACAACATGTTACTTCACTTAAAAAAAAAAAGAACCTATCAGTGCTGTTGCAACTTCTTTTCGACATTGAGCAGAAACAGAAAACCCATGTCTTTTATTTAGATCAAGTGAAGTGTTCCTCACTGCTAGTTTAACCTCTTCCATGCTAGAACAATAAGTAGCTTCCAAATTAACAGGGGTGAGGCTCTAACAGGCTCCCGGAATAAATCATGCCAGTGAAAGAATCGGAAATGTTGATGTTTTAGAATTTTATGATGTAATCATACTGAATTGATTTTAAATTTACATTGTTTATCCTCAAAAGAATTTTTTATTGTATTATTTTTTGTGTGTGTACTACTATCAAATCAGATCTGACTGGTAGCAGAGGAGATTGCCCCTCCTTCTCCAGTAGAGCACCTGGTGGATTCGAACCACGTACCTCTAGGATTGCAGTGCAGCTTCTTGCCACTAGGCCACCAGAACTCTCTTAAAATAATTATTTGAAAAATTTAATGTTAGCAAAAAATGTAAAAAATCAATCTTAGTATTTCTTTAAGTAAAAGGATATTTAAATATAATTATTGAAGAAGATCTTGAGGTTTACTAGATGAGATGAAGAGAAATTGCCTCTAATTTTATAATCTTTATCAGAGAAAGTGAGATTATAAAACTTCTTTATGGTGCCACCTGACATCTTTTTTCCAATTGTACTAAAATCAATTAGAATCATCTTTGTTAGTATTCTTTTTTGTAGCACAATAAAACATGCAATCCCCTCAGATCTTTGAAGTGGTTGTACTTTTAATGGACATTTTTCTTATAATTTTTCTCAGTCATTGTTACAAAAAGCCATAAGTTCACAGTTGTCAGTAGGGGTCTAGTCAGCAGGACTTAGAACCTAAAGAAAAACAGAAAGCCGTGACAGCCACAGCGTCTTTAAATTAAATAAGCTAAAATAAAGATTTTAAAATCAGGCAAATGCTTCTTTTATTTTATGGACCAGGTATCACTGCACAGATTTAGTTGAAGCTTTATATTCAGTAGCTCCCTCCAAAGACACTTGTATTACACTGAACTTGAACAGTTGGCCTTAATACCTTTTTTCCTTTGATATCCACATTTTTTATATTACAGGTATGCAAATTTATACATATTCTTTGTGTTTACTGGTAAGATATAATCTAGTCTTTTTCTTATTTCTGTGACCATATTGTTGTTGCTCTTCGGTGCTACAAAGTCTTTTATGATTCATAATGACCCTTTTGTAGCAAGATACTGCCTGGACCTGCACCATCCTCACAATCTTGCAGCCTTTAAGCCCATTTCAGCCTCTTTGTCAATCCACCTAATTCAGTCTTTCTCTTTTTCACTATTGTCTACTTTACCAAGCATGGTGGTCCCCTCTCCAGGTATGGGTGCCTCCTGATCGTGTGTGTCCAACATGCATGAGATGAAGTCTCACCTTCCTTCCTTCAGGACATTCTTTTTCCAAGACAGACATGTTCATTCTTCTGTTTGGCCATATTCAGTATTTATTCAGTATTTTCTCCAGCACTGTAATTTAAATGCATCGGCTCTTACCCATACCCACTGCCGTTGACTGCCATTGACTCAAGTCAGACTCATAGCACCCCTCCATCATTTTCTGAGACTGTAAGCTTTATGGAAGGATGCTACCCATTTTTATTTATTGTCTATTTTTGAATACATGAGTTATTTGAAAGTACCGAGACTTGGGTCAGGCACACCTTAGACCTCAAAGTGACACCTTTGCTATTTAATATTTAGAAGAGGTCTTGCCACAGACTATCCTAATACAGTGTATCATTTGGTTTCTTGACTGCTGCTTCCACTGGCAATGATAGGGAACTCAAGTAAAGCGAAATCCTTGACAACTTCAGAATTTTCTTATCATGGTGTTAACTATGTTCCAGTTGTGAAGTCTTGTGTTTTCTTAATGTCTCGGTGAACAAACACACAGCAAAATATAAAGTGTGTGTCTTTATAATTTTAGGACTTGCACTTACAGGAAATTATTACATTAAAATACATGTTTCCTTGTAATTTAGGACTATATCTAAATTCAAGATTATTGAATGCTAATTTTAGTAATGGTTACCCAATCATGAACCAATATGTTTAATTTTTTATTTGTCATTACAATTTGAACATGTCCCAAGGTTTCAAGGAGTCAGATATGAGATAGGTATTTAAAACATTTAACACCCTGAGAAGGTTTACATCCTTGTGGTTTTCTCTACTGCCCTGATAGTTCTTTAAGGTTCTGTCATTTTCAATCAGCAGAGAGTACATGTGATCAGTATATCTGATAAACTTGTCAATGCCTTTTTAAAGTAGGATTCCCCAGCTATTCAATTCAGACCCCCTTGCTTCATTTCAAGTATCATCTTGATAAGACAGAGCTATGTCACAGGCAGCTGTGTATAGCCAGCTCAGTCTACAACTAATTTGTGCAGGAAAAAATTAAATCAGGAGGTAAATTATTTCATGATTGCTCATTCCCAACAGAGTTGGGCATCATTCTGAAGAAAATATCAAATAATTGGTTTCAGGCCGTGTCAGACACATGCAATTCCCTTCTCTAATGGCCTCAGGGGTCAGCAAGGAACTGGAAATAGCTTAGTGCCAGGCACAGCAATAGAGAGACGGAGCACATAGGAAATGAAGTGGCAATAAGTGCAATCCATAGGGGAAATGTGCTTCACTTGGAGTTTAATATATCAGTTCAGGATCTGGCAGGAAGCCATGCAACAATTGTTTACCTTTTTGTCAGCATCTGCATCTGTTCTGTTTTGTAAACAGCACTTAACTCTCAGTCGGTAAATGCTGGAATCAATAACAACTGTTAAGGGATTTCCTCCACCCCCCCTTTTTTTTCATATTCTATAACAAATGCATACTACAAACAATGTTTGCCTTAGATTAACAAGGAACAGACATTAACAGGGTCAAAGGGATTTGGTTGGGAACATTTTATAGCTTCTTGGGTTTACAGTAATTATATCTGTGTGATTTGAATGTATTTTGTAACCTATCCAAATTAAACTGTTAAAAAAATGCTAGCAAGCAGTAATGAAGATGATTTTTTATAATTATCTAAAGTACTGTGTATAGAAAACGGCTGGCACTGTTTGTAATAATTTAGTTCTGTGCAATATTGTGTATTATAGCTGCTATGCAAAAATATTAAGTTGCCTTTTGCAGTTTTAGGAAATTAGTGATTATAACCAGCCATACTAATTATTTTAAACATACAATTATTTTTAAAAATTACACACCGCAGTGAGACATTGTAAAAAAGGTCTATTTGTATGTGACTAGTGTCTGCCTATAAGACCAAATAGCTCATTAGGAAATATAAATAGAGAATAATACTACTTTTTTTTTATTTTCTATCTCCAGGAGAGACTGACTAAATGAAAACTGTCATACATATAGGGTTGTTAAAGTAGTTATGGCATCACTTAATAGTAAATATTATTGCCAAGGTAACTTGTGATTAGCTTCCCATGCAATTCTGTGAAAATTTACTCCTTAAGATTTCCCCATACATGATTACTAAGTTTCCTTATTTTTTACTTCATTGTACTACTTCATATCTGATTTGACCTAAACTCAAACCTATTGTACTTCAGTTTTCTATTTGCATAAGCATTAAATTTTTGGTTGTCCATATTTTTCCCCAAATGTAAGACTCCCCCACCTTTTACCTTTCATTTGGTAAGTTTATCATACAAGCAAAATTAAAAAATTAGTTAATCAAATCATTGAATGAAGATTAAATACATTTTCTTGCCTTTTTTGAGGGTGTTTTAGTGGCTTAGTCTGTAGGGAGTTGTACTGTTCCCGAAAGGCAATGCCTCTCTGGCGGTTCAAAGCCATTGGCTCCAAGGGAGAAAGATGACCAGTCTCCTGCTTTACAACTTCACAGGCTGGGAAATCAAAGAGGGGCTCAGCTATGAGTCAGTTCCAATTTGATGACTGTGAATTGAGTTCTGGTTGCCTTATTTTAACTTACATGCCTAAGTGTTTGATGATTTGTTTGTTTGTTTTCAACCTTCAATTTTTGTACAGTCATTTTGCTATTTCTCTTATGTTAATTTCTTTGCCTAAGATTTTTATAGTTCTTATATAATAGGTTTAATTAGAAATAAAAATTTGAACATAAATTTAGCTAATAACTTTCATCCTCCTATTGAAAGTAGGATGTGCTTTGGCTTCACTTATGAACTGTGCATATTATTTGATTATATGACTTTCTGTCTTTATATATGGTTATTGAAGCCAAGCTCATTGCCATTAAGTCAGTTGCAGCTCACAGAAAACCTATAGTATAAGGTTTCCAGCTCTGGTGGTGTGATCCTTACTCATCTGTGCTGCTGACTAAAAGGCCTTGCTTCTACGGTGGTTCAAATTCACCAGCCACTTCATGGATAAAACGATGGACAGTCTCCTACCATGCAGTTTACAGCCTTGGAAACCCAATGGAGAGTTAGAGTCACTTTTGATTCAAAGGCAATGAAAATTTGCTCTTTTAAGGAAGGCGATTAACACATCTCTCTCCCAGAGTACTGGTGAGTTCATTTGAGAGACCTTTCAATTAGATGCAAGACACTGAATTGGGTTTCCTTATGTATGATGTTGTTGTAGTTACATGCTGTCAAGTCAGAACTGACTCATAGCAGGTTTTTAAAGGCTTAAATCATGCAGGAGGAGACTGTTGTTAGATTCATACCACCTGCCTTTGAGGTGACAGCCCAACTTCTTACCCAGGAGGTCACCTATGTATGTATGTAAGTAGCTCCCTATGTATGATACTGTTGTTGTTGTGAGGTGCCATCGAGTTGAGTATGAATCATAGCGACCCTATGAACAAAGATCTGAACCCTGTTCTATCCTGCACCATCTTCACACTTCCTAACACACAAGAACTCATTGCAGCAATCACCATGTCAATCTACCTGGTTGAGGGTCTTCCTCTCCCTCACTGACACTCTACCCTTTCCAGCATCATGTCCTCCAAGGAAAAGTCCTTCCTGGCAACATGCTCAAAGTATGTGAGGTGAAGCCACATCATTTTTGCCTCCAAAGAGTGTTCCAGCTGCATATGTTAAATATATACTACCAAAAATTCTATGCACATTGAAAAGTCATTATTATCACCTAGAATATCTCAGTTTTAGTGTTTTTACCCTCAGAATCACAATACAATTTTAAAAATTTGCATTTCAGACTGGTTCATGTGAATGAAATATGTAATGTTTTCAGGCTAGACACTAGAGAAGAGCTGCCTTACATAAGCATACGTTCTCTCCAGAAATAGAAATTTCTTGACTCATTCCATATGACATTTACATGATTCACTATAAATGAAATAACATTCAATACTGTTCTATACTCTGCACCTTAAAGCTAAAAGAAAAGTGTATTTTCAGTCAAAAGATTTCTTGTTCAGGTGAGAATTAGCCATAGAAGATTGTAGACAGTATTTAGAAACATTCTTTTTTTTGGGGGGGGAGGGATTTTGTTTTTTTTTTTT
>NW_006399793.1:13328960-13354909 GCF_000299155.1 Elephantulus edwardii | reverse complement strand
TATAAATTAAAAATACACAAAAATGAATTATTTTAGCTTCCATTATATCAGTTTTCCTCTTTAAAAATCTTCTTAATAGAATCATTATCGCATTTCTACCCTATTATGCTTAATATTTTAAACCTCCCCCTCATCATTTATGCAAGTTAAAAATTGCTATTGCTATTATTATTATTATTGACATTTACATATCTCAGTCAAAATACTGAAAGTTTTGTGGTTATTGAAATAATCAGAGAGGTATGCTCCACTTATTGAAACATTAAAGTTAACTATCTTCAACAGAGCTTAAGATTGTAGTGGTTAACCGAATGTATCCTGATGGAATACATCATACACAATGTAGAGAAGATAGGTATTGTCTATGAGTCATTAGCTAATTTTTAAAATTGATTATTTAAGATGGCCCTTTGTTGTATTAGGTGAAGTCAATAATCATTATTCCCTAATCAAAGAGGAAATTAAGTGTTAATTAGCAGGATATGAAGTGTGCAATAGTAGTTAGAATGTAAGCTGTATTTTCCCACTGGTACCATATGCTATCTGGGGACCATAAAGTCAATAAATTGACTGCTGATCATTAACTGAATTTTTTTAACTCTGCAACATAATATTAAGGATCGTAAGTTGAGTTACTCACTTCACAACATAGTAGTTTTTGTACTGAAATTTTAACTTGTGAAAAATTGAATGTTTTGCTAAATGATAATTATTTTATAGTTTGGCTTTCACAAATCCTTTGCATATAGTTTATTATTAATTAGGTCTTTCCCTTTAAGAACCTGAAATCTGTTTAGGCAAAGTTTTATTTCTTTTTTTCATGTAAGATAATGAACTAACCTTTGAACAAAATTATAGATGTGACCATAATAATTTTAAAAATGTGAATTAAAGTGAACTTTCATATTAATAAAAATTGTTTAGTTATCATCATTTGAAATACCTGATCTTTAATTAGTGTTGTCTTAGAACTGCCATATTTTATGCTCTTAATTATTGTGCTATATTTGACTTGATCTTGAAGACTGACCTTTAAGATACTTTAAGTTGATATCTCCACAAAATAAAGGGATAAATACAAAGACTTATTTTTTTATATTTTGTGAAAATAATTTTGAATGTTATCTTTAAATATTATAGATACAAGATAATTCTAATACGGCAGCATCTGTTAATATTTATCATTTTCCTTGCAAAGAACATATTTGTACATTTTTCATTACCTGTTAGAATTTATATGCTTACCAAAATCATACTGTTCATTTAATATCAGTCATTCTGTGAACTCTGGAATGGTTAATAGCCACCTGGGGATGAAAACAAAAGGACACAGCTGTTTCCCTGATTTATCAGGAACATTTGGGAGCCTTCTAGGCCCCAAGTGAATTCCAAGCATATTGTCTCACTTTAGTAAAACTAGGAATCTTGGCTCTTCTGGGTGTGGGTGAGACAAAATCAACCGATGATTAAAATGAGGGTGCTTTACATTTTCATTTACAACTTTCATTGTCCCTGTAATCATTTGGGACAGGTTCTTAGTCTTACACAAAATTTGTTTATTGCTCAATATTACTTTGCTTTTGTTACATGTAACTGAAAAACATAGACTTATACAATCCAATATATAAATACCCTATTTACCATCTTTTATGAATTCTGGTAACTTTCTATTTACATGCTGTATTGAGAGTAGTGTGATTCACATGCTGTGTAATTAAGGCCATTTCTCCCTTAAGCCTTTTTGCATTTTAGGTACATATATATGATCATAACCTTTGGTTCACCACAGGAAGCAATCATAGACATCTTTTCCAGCATACCCTCACATTATTCTGCCACCTTGGACTCCACAAGTGTCCCGCTTCCAGAAAAATGCCAAAAGTTTGAAAAACAGAGTGGGCTCACCACAGGAAGCAATCATAGACATCTTTTCCAGCATACCCTCACATTATTCTGCCACCTTGGACTCCACAAGTGTCCCGCTTCCAGAAAAATGCCAAAAGTTTGAAAAACAGAGTGGGCTCTCCTACTTTAGAATGATGCTGAAGTTTCCCATCTGAGTGGTAGAACATTGCAACCTTCCTTCTGGACCTTTAACAGAAATCAGGACGTTTCCTGAATTGGGATTTAAAAAAAAAAAAAAATCTGAGTCTGAATTCATTCAATGGCAGTGTGTTGTCGTGTTTGTTTTGTTTTAAAAGATGATGAGAATAGAAGGAAAGGTGCAAGACATGAACAAGAGCTTAAATGCAGGAAAATATTAGATCATGAATTAATGTCAACGTTGTGGGAAGAACTAGTGCAGAAAAGGGAACTTGAATCAGAGTGGACATGCATTCTAATTTGGGTAGGGACAGTACCAACCTCATTAAGGACTGTTCCAGTTAAAGAAGGCAATGGAATTCTGTTTAGATAGAAGAGAAGACAGGAAGATGCTTCTAATTCCAAAATGAACACCAGGAATATTTCTGCTGCTCTAGCTTTTGTATGCCTGAGAAAAAAGCATGAATTTGTGAAACAAGAAGTCCACTCGCTGCCGTCAAGTTCGCTCCCACTCATGGTGGCTCTCTGTTAGGTGTTGGAGGTTGTAAACCTTAGCGGAAGGAGAGTCTCTCTTTGATGTGGTTTGTAGGTCAGTGGCACAACTCACCAACACTACACCCCCAGAGCTCCCTAGCAAGAGAAGACAGTAAAAGAATTGAGATGTTTACAAAGCTTGTGAAAGTGTTTTCAAGGGTTGATTCTAGAATTATATTGAAAATGACATAGATCTATATTGTGAAAATTGATAGGAACAAAAAACCATTTAGAGAATATATTAAAAATTAACTCGTTGCTATTGGATTCGAATCAACTCATAGAGCACCCATGAGAAGATTTTCTAAAGCTTTAATCAAACAGGAGGTGATTTGCCCTTCTTCCTCTTTCAGAGCTGCTGAGGGCCTTTGGGGTACACTCCCTAAACAATGTGTCATTTTTGTGAAAAATGTTAAAATTGGGTACCAGCTAGGGTCATTCATTCAGTGTGGGTCCTGCCAGGCACCTACTCTCTCCAGTAGCCACCAGCCAACAGCACTGCCAGCACCCCCACCCCCAGGACGTCGAGCTTCACCATCTAGGCCCCTTCTGCCATTCAGATCTCATGGTTCATGTGGCCAAATGACACCATTGTCACTGGTAATGTCCATGGGAGACCATCCTGAAGATGATCGAGGTGGCAGAAGCCATCATCAGCACCCTCCACTGCAACAGTCAGATTGGCGAGCTCTCTGTGACTACTGCCCTGGCCTAAGTTGAGCACACTGACTTCCTGGCACCCGTGTGCATTGGTGAGGTGACTGAGATTACCTATACCTCTAATTCTCTGTGGAAGTCCAGTTCAATGTGATGTCTGGAAACATGCTCAGAGGTACAAAAAAATTGACCAATAAGGCCAACCTGTGGTGTGTGCCCGTTGCTAAAGAATGTAGACAAGACCTCAAGGGGGGCCTCCATCATATATTCTCCCCAGAAGCAGTAGGAGGAGGGCTGGAAGCAGTACAAAGCCCAGAAGCTGTAACACATGGAGACCAACAGGAGGAATGGGGACATCATACAGTCAGTTCTCAACCCAGAGCTGAACAGCATTACAACCACTCCAGTTTGAACCACGTGGTGGGCCCTTCAGCCTGCACCTTGCATGGCTTTGTGCACAGAGGTGTCATAAAACTCATGGATGAGGCGGCCAAGATTGTGGCTTCATGCCACTGTGAAACCAGCATCATCACGGCTTCTGTAGATGCTGTTAATTTCCGCAAAATCAGTAAAGGGTGTGTCATCACCCCTTAGGGATGTATATCCTTAACCAGCAATAAGTCCACAGAGATCAAGGTCCTGGTGGACGCTGTGACAGCTCACAGCAGCAGTACCGGTTTGCCAGTGCCTTCTTCACCTGTATGTCCCTGAGCCAGGAGGACAAGTCACTGCCTGTGCCCCAACTGGTGTCAACTGGTACCTGAGACAGAAGATGAGAAGAAGCACTTTGAGGAAGGCATGGGGTGGTCCCTGCAGAAGAAGGCCAAGCAGCAGGGCCAGGCAGAGCCCCAACCCTAGACACCTGCCTAGCTTGGGCCTCAAACAGCTAAAGAAGGGACCCGGTGCATTGAATCCCTTAGGAGTTGCCCCCACAACCAGAAACCCAGTTTATATTGAGAGCTAGTGTTGTGTGAAGTGTTTGTAAAATTTACCTGTGGAGAATAAAACCCAATTGCTCCTTGGGGGCAAGTATCTTGGAACACCATCTCACATACTTTGGGCATGTTGTCAGGAGGGATCAGTCCTTGGAGAAGGACAACATGCTGGGAAAGCCAGAAGGTCAGCACAGGAGAGGAAGACCCTGGTTGAGATGGATTGATACAGTGACTGGGGTAATGGGGGCAGGTGTATCAGATACAGTGGGATTGGCCTAGGATAGGACAGGGTTCAGAGCTATTGTGCGTAGAGTCACTATGAGTCCCAGGTGACTCGACAGCACATAACAACACAGCGCCCTGCCTTTTCTTGAGTGATTCTCACTGTCTGACACAACTGTCTTTGTAGCCATAGTTACTGTGTTAATCCATCTCATCCAGGATCTACCTCTCCTGTTCTGTCCCTCCACCCTTCTAAGCCTGATGTCCTTCTCCAAGGTAATACCCCTCCTATGTATATATCAGGTTACTTGCATTTTGTTAAATTTATGTGTTGTTAATGTTTGGTGACATCATGTTGCATATGTCCCATAGCAACAGCAGATGAACAGCAGATCTGAACCCTATCTTGTCCTGTGCCATCCTCATCATCTCTGACATATTTAAGCCAATTGCTGAAGTCGCTGTATCAGTCTATCTGGTTGAGTGTCTTGCTATCTTTCAGCAACTCTCTACCTTTCCAAACATGATGTCCCTCTCCAAGGAACAGCCTCTCCTAGCAACATGGCCAAAGTATGTGAGATGAAACTTTGTCATTTTTGCCTCCAACTTGCAGTCTGGCTACACCTTCTCCAAGACATGCCAGTTTACTACTCTTTTGGCAGTCCATGGGATATTCAGTATTACTCACTACCACCACAGCTCAAAGACAACAATTCTTCTTCTGTCATCCTTATTCATAGTCTAGCTCTCCAATACATAGCAAGAGATTAAAAAAGACCATGGTCTGAATCAGATGCACCTTAATTCCCAACTGATATCACTGCTTCTCAATAATTTGAAGAGATACCTGCCTGCAGATTTTCCAGTGCAATATATCTTCTAATGTTCTGACTGCTGCAGGTACCAAAAATGTTCATTCTGGATCCAGAAAATAAAGTCGTTTGCAATTTCAATCTTTTCTCCACCATACTACTCCAGTAATGAGAATTTTTCTTTTCTGGATGTTGAGATGCAATACATATTGAAGGCTATATTGTTTGATCTTCTGCAGCAAAAAGTCCTCACTTTCAAGAAGATTGTATCCTTTGTATAAAGTAGTTTATGAATGAGTTGCCCTCTAATCCTGGTGCCACATTCTTCTTTATAGAGTCCAGCTTCTCAAATAATGTGCTCAGCATGCAGATTGAATAGTTATGGAGAGAGGATACAACATCTGATATATACCTTTCTTAATTTTAAACCATGTAAGGTTTCTTTGTTCTGTTCATGCAGAGCCTTTTGATTTAGACATAGGTCTCAGGTGAGCAGAATTAAGTATTCTGGGATTTCCAGTATTCTCAATGTTAGTCATAATTTGTTATGATCCACACAGTCAAATACCTTTGCATAATCAGTAAAGCACAAATAGATATTGTTCTGGTATTATTTGCTTTTAGTCAGGACCCATCTGACATCAGCAATGATATACCTGGAGCCACGGCATTTTTTAAACCCAGCTTGAATTTATGGCAGTTCCCTGTCAATGTACTGTTCGAGCCAATTTTTTTTAATTATTTTCAGCAAGATTTTGCTTGAGACTGATAATAATGATAATTTCCCCCACATTCTGTTAGATCACCTTCTTGGGAATGGGAGCAACAATGGATCTCTTTGAGGCAACTATCCTCCAAATCTCCTGCCATAGGTTGGTGAGCACATCTAGGCCTTTGTCTGTTAATTGAAACATGTCAGTTGGTATCCCATCAAACTGAGCCTTATTTTTTTTGCCACTGCCTTCAGTGCAGCTTGATCTTTTTCCTTTATTACCACCGATTCTTGACCATATGGTACTTCCTGAAATATTTCAGTGACAGCCAGTTTCTTTTTGGTATAATAATTCTGTGTATTCCCTCCATCTTCTTTTGATGTTTCTTATATCATTCAAGATTTTGCCCATACCATTTCTCAAATTGCAACTCAAAGCTTAAATTTTTTTTTCTCTTCTTACAGCTTAAGAAATGCTGAGTGAGTTCTTCTCTTTTTATTCTCCAATTCCAGTTCTCTGAACATTTGGTTATAATTTTTGTTTTCTCTTCTCTAGCTGCCCATTTAAGTCTCCGGTTTAACTCTTTTACTTCATTGTTTCTTCCCTTTGTTTAGGCTTCTCGACATGCTAGTTCAATTTTCATAGCCTCTTCTAACATCTATTTTGGTTTTTCTTTCTCCTTTTTCTTGACCTTTTATTCTCTTCATGGGTGATAACCTTGATGCTATTCCACAACTTAATCTGGTCTTCAATCATTAGCGGTCAATGCTTCACACCTATTCTTAAGATGGATTTTAAATTCAGGTGGGAGAGACTCAAGATCATGTTTTGCTTTCCATTGAGTTGTTTTCATTTTCTTTTGACTGCTGACATGGAGCTTTTTCAACAATTCCTTCCACAGATGTAGTCAAATCTGATTCCTATGCAGTTAATCAGGTAAGGTCCATAAAATCACCGTATGTGATTCCCACCCCCCCAAAAAAAATACACAAAAAAACCAAACCAGATATTTGCAATGAATAAATCATTGAATGTAGAAATTAGATCATTCTATTTCTGGTCTCATTTCTATCACCAGGTTTATTCTTTCCAACTACCATACCTTCATCATTGTTTCCAACTTTGCATTTCAGTCACCAGTTATCATTAACTGATCTTGATTTCGTGTTTGTTCAATTTCCTTCTCTTTAGCTTTAGCTGTTGGTGTATATATTTGAATAATAGTCTTATTAACAGGTCTTCCTTGTATGTGTGTACGTAATATCCTATCATTCCCATCATTGTACTTCAGGACAGAACTTGAGATGGTCTTTATATATGCAGCACAATTCTACTTTGTATTCCCAGCATAGCATGCCATGTGACTGTCTGATTCAAAGTGGCCAAAACCATTACATTTCTTCTCACTAAAATCTGTTGATTTTGTTGCTGTTGCAACTGACCCAAAGGTCACCCTCAATTGGGTTGTCAGATACAGTAAATCGTATAGGAAGAGATTGTCCATCCTTTTCCTGCAGAGCAACTGGAGGATTCAAGGCACATTCCTTTGGGATTGCAGCGTAGCTTCTTACCACTATACCATAAAAGCTCCCCACTAATGCCTAGAATGTTGATGTTCATGTGTTCCATTTCACATTTCTCTTTTAGTTCTCCAATACTGCAACAATTAAAGGATGTTTGCACCTCCTCATTTTGATTGAGTCT
This sequence comes from Elephantulus edwardii, assembly GCF_000299155.1. Taxonomy (NCBI): domain Eukaryota; kingdom Metazoa; phylum Chordata; class Mammalia; order Macroscelidea; family Macroscelididae; genus Elephantulus; species Elephantulus edwardii. Next base: position 13,347,289 of record NW_006399793.1, on the reverse strand, counting down.
AGTATCATTTTGAACACTACTTCTAAAACTATATTCATGTTCCTCTATTGTTCATAGTTTTCAGAGGCCTGCTGTTTAAGAGGAAACCCAGTCCTTCTTTCTATAAATTTAAATAAGTCTTAGATTATTGACACACTTAATTTCAAAAAATCTTCATTTTTTTCTTTTCCTTCTCAAAAGCAGTGCATGTCTGTTGTTTGTGTGTGTGCTGTGTTTATAATTTATCAAGTGTTAGGGTGTTAGATCTCCTCCAACCCCCTACCCTTAGTTTTCACATTCTAAAGTAATCTGTTTTAGCAGCTTAAATGTATTCCCTCCCACACTTATGCATGTGTAAATATGTGTACTACCAACTACTACAATTTTTGGTTGTTTTTGTTTTCATACTGTATTTTAACGTGAATATAGACAGAATGGCATGCATCGTTCTTTTACCGGGTGCAAGCTCTTATTCTATTATGTGATCATATCTTTTTTCATTTAACTGACAATCTCCAGTGATTAAATACTAGTATTTCCCAGGTTCTTTCTTTATATACTTGTGTATCTTTTAAGTGCTTTTTCCTGGGAGTATTCTTGGGCCAAAGACCAAGAAAATATAAATTTTTTTAAATAAATCTTATTTGTTCTGTAACTCATTGGGTGTTAACTACATTCAAATGAATGAATGAAATGTAATTTCATGTATATATATGTCATTTACATTATTTACACTTTGATTCTGTAACTGTGGTTTTAATATATACATATATTTTAATTCCTGTACTCTTCTGCTTCTTGGATCATTGAGACTATTGCTCTCTTACCTGGGCAGAGGAATTGGCATCAGGGAGGGACATGGAATGCTCAGTATTTTGTAGCTTTTAGGATCTTTGGCACCACATGGGACTGATTTTGCATTCTGTCTTTGCCACTTAGCAACTGTGTGGCCCTTTGTGAGTTTCTTATGAGGAGTATCTAGATGATGCAGAGTCCCCAGGGTAAACACACTCTCCAGGTTTCAGTCATCCCAGAGATGAGTCTGGAAATGTAGTTGTTGATGGAAGAACAGTTTACTAAGCCACACTCTTATAAGACAAGCCATCAGTTATACAGATGGCAGGACAAGCGTCACATGGGTCGTCTCTGGGACAACAATGCATGCCAATGGAGGAGAGGTGTTAATTGAAACTATTCTACTTTCTATAGGGTGCTTTGGTGGCCTCATGGTAAGAAACTATACTGCAAAGGAATGCAATTTGAATCCAACAGTTGCTCCATGGGAGGACCAGCTCTCTCCTTGCAGAGGATTAACTGCCTCTGAAAATCCCCTGGAGGGTCAGTCCTGACTTGATAGTACACACCAACAACAACATGAAAAATACAAGAAGCCCTGGTGGCAGCATGTATAAAAGTATGCTGGTGATTACAAAAGAGGCCACCAATTCTAATTCACCAACTGTATGACAGAAAAAGAGAGAAGAAATATTTACAGCCCCCAAAGCCCCATGGAAAGCCACTATGAGTTAGAACTGACTCCACAATAGTGGGTAGAAGGTAATGAAAGTTACATGTGCTGTGCTCCTGGAAAGTCACTTGGCCTGTCACCAGAGCATCCAGTTCTTTTCTGAGCAGTTTGCTGTTTAATCTGTAAGATGGAGATGACATTAATGAAAATGCCTAAGTATTAGTGTAGGTTTTATACCTAGTGTCTGACACCAACTAAAAGCTTTGCTATTGTAAGTTATATCAGCTATTAGTTCTAACAGTATATAATAGCAACAATATATATGTGTGTATAAAAATTTTACTTTTGTATGTATGAAGGTGTATGTGTATGTATGTAGGGAGCTCTGGTTGCCTCGTGGCAAAAAACTGTGCTGCAATCCCAAAAGCACATGGTTCAAGGCGACTAGCTGCTCCGGGAGAGAAGGATGGGCAATCTCCTCCTGTGCTATTATTGCCTCTGAAAACCCACTAGCAGGTCAACTGTGGTTCTGTTCTGACTCTATGGTACACAACAACAACACATACACACACACCACACACACTTTGTTTTTAGGTTCTGCACTCCAACTTGTAGTAGCCCTACATAAAATGGGATGAAAGCTGGCTGACCATGTACCATCCTCTCTGCATTGCTGTGCTTCAGTCCATTGTTGCAGACTGTCAATCCATCTCTTTGAGGGTCTTCTTTACCACTGACCCACACCAACAGTATGGAAGAGGAAACCTCACCGTCCTCACTTCTAAGGAACACTCTGCCTGCACTTCCAAGGAAGATTTGTTTGTTCTTTGAAAGACTTTCTTTAAAAAGTCAAAGTCATTGCTGTTGAGTCAGAAGTGACTTGTAATTGAACTTTCAGTAGATTTTCGCAAGTTGTAAATCACCTGGATCGAGATCGTCCATTTTAATCTGCCTTTGAAGCCCATAGAATTATAGATACTCTTTGCCATCACTTCTTCAAAGGCAGTCACATCTTATTCATTATCCAGTGTTCACTCACACACACACACACACAATTGTTAATCTCTGCTGTTAATGTTGACATCAAATGAGAACCTCATTTCTTTTCTGAGGCTGACTCTCTATTAAGTTTCAGAGGCTGTAAAACACACAGGGAGGAGATTGCTCACCTTTTCCCCAAGTTGCAGCTGGTGGATTCTAACTCTCAGAGGCCTGTCCTTTGGATTAACAGCACACTCTCTATGAACTATGCACCAGAGCTCCTGCCCTCTTATCTTTTTCTCCCTCATCCTCTCTCTGTATGTTGTTATGTACTGTTGAGTCAGAAATGACCTATATGTGACCTTCAGGTGGGTTTTCAAAGGCAGCAAATCTTACAAGACCTTGTCTGTCTTTCTTTCATGGAGAAACTGGTGGATTCAAAGTACATACCTTTGGATTAGAAGTGCAGCTTTTAACATGAGGCCATCAGAGCACTCTCTCTAGATCTATCTATCTATCATCTATCTATCTATCTATCTATCTATCTATCTATCTATCTATCATCTTATTCTGGTGGCCTAGTATAAGAAGCTGTGCTGAAATCCCAAAGGCACACAGTTCGATTCCACCAGTTGCCCTGGGAAGAAAGATGGGCAATATCCTCCTGCACAATTAACTAACTCTGAAAACCCACTGAAGAATCAGCTATGAGTTGATTCTGACTCAATAATACATACATATATGCACACACATGCATACATATACATATATATACACATTTATATACACATATGCGCGCGCACGTGTGTGTGTGCGTGTATGTTTGCTGTACAGAGGTAACTCGTGGTTGCTGTGGTGCTAAACACTGTGACACTGATGTGTCAAATGTGATAATGGTTACTCATGGTGGACAGTGTTTGGTGAAGCTCCCCAATTAAAACAAGCTTGTAAGCAGAGGTGGCATCCACTTCCAAAATAGCTTGCCTCCGGAAACTCTTATGAATAGAGGCTGTAAAAAAGAGACTGCCTATACTTTTTCCTGCTGAACAGCTAACAGATTCGAACCACTTGCTTTTGGATTGGTAGCCCAGCTTCTTAGTCACTAGGCCAAACTTGCTACAGGATCAACTATGAGCCAGTTTTGGCTCAGTGATAATGAGTGAATGAAAGGGTGTGTGTGTGTGTGTGTGTGTGTGTGTGTGTGTGTGTGTGTACAAATGCTGATACTTACACATGTTGTTATATGCCGTAGATTTGTTTGTGACTCATAACAACCATATGAGGGGGTCTGCCTTCATATTGGGAATAACAAAGGAGAAAGAATAGTTGCAAACAGACACTAGTGGTTAGAATGTGGAGTTTGAGAAGTGTGAATGTTGGAAATAGGAAAATTGGAGATTGTTTAAGGACGAAATGGGATGTATCACTATTTACATACCAGGCACTGGTGAAATGTATTGGCATGGGACATTTTGAATCAGATAATCCTATGATGTACTATGCTGGAAATGAAAAGATGAGGAAAAATGAAGTTGCATTCACAGTTTAAAAGACCATTTCTAGATCTACTGAAATACAGTGTTGTGAGTGAGAGTATAACATCCATATTTATACAGAGACGACCTGTTAACACTACTGTCATTCACATTTATGTACCAACAACCAGAGCTAAAGAGGAGGAAATAGATGACTTCTACCAACTGTGGCAATAAAAAATCGACAGAACATGCAACCAAGATGCATTAGTTATAATGGGTGCCTGGAATGCAAAAGTTGGAAACAAGAAAGAAGGATTGGTAGTTGAGAAACATGGTCTTGGTGACAGAAAAGAAGCTGGAGAAAGAATGATAGAATTCTATACAATCAATGATTTACTAATTGCAAATACGTTTACTAAGAAACACAAATGGCGACTATACATATGGACCTCATCTGATGACCTACACAGGAATCAGACTGATTACATCTGTGGGGAAAAGAATCATTGGAGAAGCTCCATATCCGCTTTTAAAACTAGTCCAGGTGCTGATTTTTGAACGGATCATCAGCTATTCATGTGCAAGCTTAAATTGAAGCTAAAGAAAATCAAAGCAAATCCGCAAGAACCAAAGTATGGACTTGAGTCTGCCCCTCCTAAATTTAAAGACCATTTCAGGAACAGGTTGAGATTAAAAATGCTAATGAGTGAATGAAAATCCAAAAGCTCTGTAAATGTTAATAAAAATTAATGAAATAATTTTTTAAAAAAATACTAGTAAGCAAAGACCAGATGACCTGTAAGAGGATATCAAGAATATCGTCCAGGAAAAAAGCAAAAGGTCATTACAAAGTCGTAAGAAGAAACCCAAGACAGATATCAGAAAACTACTTACACATAAATAATGTTAAATCTATAAAGTGCTTTCCTGTATTATATTAATGTGGCATTCTAAACATTAGTAGAAAATGAGTGCTGCATATTCTTTTTTTAAATCAACTTCTCGTTGAATACCACATTTTGCTTTTAAAATACTTCATGTTATTTAGAAGTTATTTTTTCCAATTTAAAGTGCAGCCTGAGTACTCTTAGAGGTGAGGGTGGTGTTCTCACATACTTGTTGTATGTTGTCCAGAAAAGAGCATAATGTATGGGGAAAAGATAGCAAAGGAGAGGACAACCCTCAAACAAATTGACATGGTGGCTGCACTAATGGGCACAAACACAGGGGAACTGTGAGGATGGTACCGAATTGGGCAAGTTTTGATCTGTTGTACAAAATATCATTATGAGTCACAGTCGATGTAAGGGTGGCTAACAGCAATAATGGTAGTAATGTATGAAGACTACAATAAAAGAATAATACTTCTGAAAATCTCCTTGGTTGGTTCCCATGTTTCTTTCTAATTCTCATGATGCCAGATCTAGTTCTATCCCTGGTCTTATTCTTGAGTTATATATATTTCTAGAATTATATGCTAGCATAATTGATCCTTTAGATGTCCATGGCCAACCCAAACCCAACTTGGCTAAAACAGAACTGCTTATCATACATCTGATCCTTGCTCTCCTTCCACAATCTAAGTTGATGTCTGCAATAATCACTTAAACATGAACTATGACTCATTCTCTCATTACTTCTCCATCACTACTACCTCAGCGAAGCCTCAAGAGTCTTCATTCTGCTTTGCTCTTAAATATTTCCAAGTTTATTTCCTCTTTGCCATTTGTACCACCAATGTCTAATTTAGGCTTTTATTATCTCTCATTTGGACTTTTACACTATATTTTTTGGATTCATTGCTTTTTACTTTTTTTCCTCCAAAACGTTTACATCTTTCCTTTTCTTAAAGACCTTAAGTGGTTCCTTTTAACTGTCAACATAAAGTCCAACAGCTGAGTATTAACAGCTAAGCTTTCTTTGATTTAGTACCACCTTCCTCAGCCTCATCTATTTGTCATTCTCTACCTACAACAGATACTTTGGGCATGTTGAAGGAGGGACCAGTCTTTGGACAGGGACATCATGCTTGGTAGGGTGGCGGGACAGCATAGGATAGGAAGACCCTGACCAGATCGATTTAGTGACTGGAGTAACCAGGGTAGGTGTGTCAGAGACGATAAAGTTGGCTCAATATAGAGCAGGGTTCAGTGTCGCTTTAAGTTACAAGTGACTTCACTACACATAACAACAAGCAATAGCCCTCAGCAAAATGGGTTAACACAGTGACTAGCAATGGGCTCAAGGGTGTTGGTGACGGTGAGGATGACACAGGATAAGGCAGAGTTCAGATCCGTTGTTCGTAGGATCACTATGAGTAGCAATCAACTCGATGTCACATAACAAGTAATATTTAACCTACAGAAAGCTCTGGCTTCCCTTCTCTACCTTCTTTTTATTACTCTTTTATGGCAACTCGCTTTTCTTTTTGTTCGGTTTTTTGTTTAAGAGAAAAACATTTTTCTAAAAGCTGAGTGGGAACGCATAGATTGATTCCTGGTTTACTGATAGAATTCTGAAGAAAACTTGTTAGTAGAAAGTTGTACTCTATCAAAGCCTTTAAAGACATGTCTCGAAGGAGATTAGACAGCTGTTCCTCTTTCCAAGCTTTGTTTCATTTCAGCTGTGTATTTTCCGTAGTATCTCTCTGCCTTCTTGTTGAATTTGGCATTCCTTTCATTAATGTAGTCAACATCGGCATCATCATCATAAAAACGTCTCCAGCTGTATTTGTCTCGTTTTTCAATTTCTTTTTCCAGATCTATGACCATCCTATCAATTTCTTCTGTGGAAGGCACATGTGTTCCATGAGTGAGATTGTTGGGTGTTGGGAAAAACTCTCCTCCGTGTTTTTCTCTCATTCTCTCATGATCTCAGATATGCTGTTTGGTCAACCAATGATACTAATGTTAACTGGTCAGCAGCAGGATCTGAAAACCCCAGATCAGGGCTTTTCCTCTTCTTCCTCTCCCATCTTTCGGCATCTTCTGCACTGATCTCCAGCAACTTTATTCTCTCCCAGTCTTCTCTTGCTGCAAATTCCTTTAATTCTTTTCTTCTTCCTGCAATTCCCATTCCAAAGGGTCTTTTTTTTAGCTTCCCAATTCGCAGGTAACTTGAGTTTTTTATCTTCTTCCACAGCTACTTGGTTTAACTTGGTTTAACTCGGTTTAACTCGGTTTAACTTGGCTTAGCTTGGTACCTTCCGAGCTTCACCCAGCTGAGGGTGCGCTCACGCAGTCTCTGTTGGAGCTTTGGGGCGGTGGCTGAGACATCCGGCCCGCCCATCTCCAATGGAGTCGCAGCCAGCCATCACAACACCTCCCTCGCCAATTCTGCAACTTCTGCAACAGCAAAGGATTTCCATAGCCTCAACTCCCATTCCTTCCAGGAAATATTTCCTGAGTTAGAGCTCCTAATTGGTGCTCCCACTGCATCTGCATATGTCATCTTCAGAACTCTTAGCATGTTGTTTGTTGTTACTGTGATGTCGAGTCACTTGCGACTCATAGCCACCCTATGTACAACAGCCCTAACCCCTGCTCTATCCTGTGCCAATCGCACTGCCTCTGACACACCCATCCCGATTACCCCAGTCATTGAATCAATTCACCTCATAGAGGGTCTTCCCCTCCTTCGCTGTCCCGTGTTCACCCTCCCAAGCATGATGTCCCTCTCCAAGGACCAGTCCCTCCTTACAACATGTCCAAAGTATGTCAGACGAAGCCTCAGAATCCTTGCCTCCAAGGAGCAGGCTGGTTTAACCCTCTCCAGGATTAATCTGTTTGTTTTCTTAGCAGTCCATGATCCACTCAATACTCTTCTCCAACACAACTCAAAGGCATTAATTCTCCTTCTATCCTCCCTAGTCATTGTCTAACTCTGATGCATAAAAAGTGATTGAAAAGACCATGGCCTGTATCAGATGCACCTTAGTCTCCAGAGAGACACCATTGCTCTTCAGTACTTCTGAGAGGTCCCTAACAGTAGTCTTTCCCATCGCAATATGTCTTTTAATTTCCTGGCTGTTGCTGCCAAGCAAACTAAAGCTGTGAACAATATCAATCTCTTCAATTTAATGAAACAGCATAGGAGCAAGAGTCTGTGGTGATCAAGGAAGAAGTTCAAGCTACTTTGAAGGAAACAGCAAAATATAAGGCCCCAGGAATAGATGGTATACCAGTTGACATATTTCAGCTAACAGATGCTGCCCTGGATGTGCTCACCAAGTTGTACCAAGAAATCTGGAGAACCACCACTCGGCCAACTAACTGGAAGATATCTATATTTGTTCCCACCCCAAAGAAGGGTGACCCAACAGAGTGTGGAAACTGTTGAACAATCTCATTGATCTCACATGCAAACAAGATTGTACTCTTAGCATATTCTATTTAAAATATTAAATTAGCGGGCACTCTCCCCATATTGATTCTAATCCCCTCAAGAGCAAATGTTATTTTCTGTAGAACCCAATCCATTGCCTATCAACTGATAAGAATTTAACGATTTCTTGTTTCAATTGTTACATTTTCTTGAAATAGTATCTGGAAGTATGTTGTTGCTGTGTGACATCGAGTCAGAACTGACCCATAGTTGACCATCTGGTGGGGTTTTAGAAGCAGTAAATTGCAGGGGAGATTGCTCAGCCTTCTGTGGAGAAGTGGTGGACTTCAACCTTGTGCCTTTGGAATTGCAGCATAGCTTCTTGCCACTACGCCACCAGTGCTCCCATCTGGAGGCATAATTACCTGTAGTACTATTAGCCAACTAGGTTATATTATTAATTTAAACTTTAGAACTTTGAAACTAATGGAATTTCATCTCCCATACTTTGGGAATGCTGTCAAGGGGGGCCCAGTCCTTGGACAGAGACATCATGCTGGAAAAAGTAGAGGGTCCGTGAAAGAGAGGAAGACGATGAATGAGATGGATTGACATGGTGACTGTAACAATGGATTCAAGCATAGAGTGAGTGAGGATGGTTCTGGTGCTGAAGAGAGTACGGTTCAAATTTGTTGTTCATAGGGTTGCTGTGATTCGTGGTTTGCGTAACAGCACCTAAGAACAACCACCACCAAGACCATTTTACAAGTATTGAGCTTAAATGAGTGGAAACTCCAAAAAGCATAACTTTGGAATTCTGTTTTGTGTCTCATTTAGATGAAGAAATAAAATAGGAATAAATGGAAAGCAGAAATGTCCCTTTGATGTCTGTCTGAGGTAGTCAAGATAAAATGGAATGTGTTGGTTGCAATGTGGACAGGATCTAGAGAAGCAGGAATTGATAAACAAGTGTTCATTTTCTGGGACTTTCCTAGAATTTAGGAACAATCATTAACTCAGGATTCCAAAGTAAAAAAACAAAACACCTGTTTGGAATAGTAAGGTTAATTAAAAAATATTAGACAGAAAGAAAACCTGAGGCTTGATTTGCAGTTGTCCCAACTGCTTCCATCTCATCATCCTAGGCTGACTTCAGACGTAGTGCCTTACTCTGTTGCTTAGTCTCATTCTTTACCACCACTCATAGTTCAGTTCTGGAGCAGCTACTGATGTTTCTTTGGAGGAAAAAACCCCAACTACTTCTCTCCAAGCATTTTCTCCCTATAGCTGGAGGTCTTGATTTTGTTTGCTTTTGATTTTAGTTTGTGTATGGCTTTAAGTATATTATACATTCAGGGAAAGGAGATTCCAGTGTAAGGGGAGAGAGCAAGCTAGAAAAACTTTATGAAGAATTTAACACTTTACCTTTGAAACTTGATTAGTAGGCCTTGCATAGGCAGAGGAAAAGGAAGGAGGGCTTCCTTTACAATTCAGAAAGGCCCAAGAGCAGAGATTATTTATTAGAGAAAGTGAAGAAGAATAGTGTCTGGTATATAGTAGCTAATTAACAAATAATTCATTAATATATTGCCACATCTCTTAGTTTACAATTGACATTTTTATTCTTCCATTTTCTGTTTTTTATCCACAAAAGGCAAGAGGCCATTTACTAGAGAATATGTCCGTTTACATGATAGAACCAAACATCTGGAAGGAACCAGATACCTGAGCAACTGGGTAAGGAGTTGCACTGCCAACTCAGAGGCAGGCAGAAATATGGCTTAACTCGCTAGAGGATCAACTATGAGTTGGTTTTTATTTAATTTAAATGAATTGAGCAATGGAACTTAGATTCTAGCTGTGGTTTATTAGTTGTCTTTGTCTGTTATGGGATGATTTTATTCTCAAACAGCACTCACTGAAGTGCTTGATCCCTGACAGCTTCCCACTCATATCTTAACAGCTTGGTGGTTGTTATGTGCTGATGAGTTGACTACAACTCATAGTAACTCTATGGGCAATAGCTCTGAACCCTGCTCTATCCTGAGTCAATCTCACTACTTCTGACACACCTACCTTCATTACCCCAATTACAGTGTCAATCCATCTCATGCAGGGTCTTCCTCTCCTGTGTTCTTCCTCCACCCTTCCAAGCATGAGATCCTTCTCCAAGGACTGGTCCCTCTGGGCAACATACCCAAAGTATGTGAGATCGAGCCTCAAAATCCTTGTCTCCAAGGAATGGCTTGGTTTGACCTTTTCTTTCTTTCTTTCTTTTTTTTTTTTTTTTTGGTTCTATTGGCACTACAACTCAGAAGTATCAAATATTCTTCTGTCATCTTTGGTCATTGTCCAACTCTCTGATATATTGCAAGCAATTGCAAAGACGTGGCCTGCAACAGGTGTACCTTCATTTCTAGATTGACATCCTTGCTCTTCCACACTCTAGAGAGGTCTCTGACCGACAGCAGATTTTCCCTAAGGAATTCATCTTTTATTTACTGACTGCTGGTGCCAAGAGTGTTGATTGTGGACCTGAGTAAGCTGAAATTGTTAACAATCTCAATCTCTTCTCCATCTATCAAGGTGCTGCCAACTGACCCAGTAGTGAGAATCTTTGTTCTCTTGATGTTGAGCTTCAATCCATATTGCAAACTATAGTCCTTGACCCCCAGCAGCAAACGCTTTAGATTCTTCTCAGTTTCAGCAAGTAAGATTTTTGTGTTATCTCCATAATGGAGGTTGCTGATGAGTTTTCCTCTAATCTTGATGCCACATTCCTTCTTATAAACTCCAGTCTCCCAAATGATCTTTTCTACACATAGAATGTAAGGTATGGAGGTAGGATACATCCCTGACATACTCCTTTCCTGATTTTGAACCATCTCGGTTTTCCTTGCTCTATTTTGACAACTGCTTTCCGTGCCTTATCAGTAGTCTCAGGGACAGCTTTGACTGACCGACGCATAAACTCATTACGTGATGAAGAATGCTGGGAAAAAGAATCTGAGCAGACAAAACAATGGCATCAAATCAATGCATCAATAAGTACATGAAGTTCTATTTATTATAAGAATATATTATGAGGAGTCTTAAAAACCAGCCAAATCAACATTATTGATTACTTATAGAAAGCCAACAGGAAACAACAGAAATGGACTTGATATGAACCAGTTCCCTCCACTCCTGTGAGTATTTCACTTTGCATCTGCATTAGACTAGGTTCTTTAGAGAAGCATAATCAGTAAAGCATATAGATCTACACAATAAAGAAGGTAACTAGAAAGGCAAGATAAGTTATCAAATGTACTTTTTAAGGTGCCATCACACCTGAGAAATGGCTTCCCTAACTCGAAAGTTCAAGGGTACAGGTTCAGGGTATGTGCAAAGAATTGCTGCTATCCCATGACTGTATCTTTTTATATTCTTTTTAATATATATCAAAAGATACTATTATTTCCCTACCTGACTTAGAAAAAAAAAAGGAAAAAGTGGAGGGAATGTGATTCTTTTTGGTATAAAAGAAGAAAACTATTAAGTACTTTTTGACATGGTGTGATTCAATTAGAAAAATATCTTGAGAAGCTCACTCAACAAGTATCTTAACTTAAATCTTTTTGGTTATAGCATTATTTCTATTCCAGAACAAAATTTTTTAAATTAATTTTTAATGTGCTATATTAAGAGCTGATAATATAACATCTATTGCATGGCATATTCATTATAAATGAAATATCTGTTGTCAGATACAACCTTTAATTATAGTAAAAATGAATTGTTAACTTTAAAATTTTTCTAAGGTTCATTTTTTTCTCACAATAATATAAAAGAGTGCTCTTGATAAGAGACATATTTAAATCTATCCTAGCAAAATGTAATACCAAGAAAATTATATCAAGAAGATATTTCATTCAACAACAAAGTTTCATTGGGCTATAAACTCTTAAGACCTGATTATCTGCTTATGTTCACAAATGGAGTGAGCATATTTATGTGATTTTAATTGGAAGTCAAGCTTAGCACAAAAAAAAGTTGAAATTAGAAAATTAAAAATATTTTCCTGGTTACAGTTGTCAATTTCGGCTGAATTCAAATGTAAGCAATTCTTTGATTTGCATATATAACTAAAAAGTCAAAGAGTATCAAGAGTCTGATATTTTCTCTCATATTCTCAATCAAACAAAACAAAACTAAAAAGCAAAGTAAGAAGATTGAAAATAGGTTAGGGACAAAGGTATTATGTTGTTGGCAAATAAGTGAGAAATAAGATCCCTTGTTAATGTAATTAATACTGACAAGTTTTGCCAGAAAGAATGGAATGGAGTATGGGAAAATTCTGTTATCATTTAGCAGTAAGTTAAGGTAGCAACCATTGGAGCCAGTATTGGCATGGGGATCATAAACAGAATCAAAAAGGAAATAAAAGAAGCAGAGTTCTTTTTTCAGTTTTTCTTACTGACCAAAAGAAATGGTTTCAGGATGGCTCTATCTCCAGCCTTTGCATCTGCTTATATTTCTTTTGATATGTGAAGTGAGATATTTTTTCTTCGTACACTCACTGCCAGTGTATCAGTTCTGACTCATGAAGACACTCCTCTAGTGTCTGAGTCTGAATGGGAGAAGAATGCTTAGGTTTCCCCTCAAGGAACAGGTTGTGCATCAGCCCAACATGTAACACAACAGGCCACCAGGGCTCCTTAGAACAGTACTTCTTGTTCTTGTTAGAAGTCATGAAGTTGAATATGACCCATAGCAATCCTGTGAACAACAGATCTGAACCTTGTCCTATCCTGTACCATCCTCACAATATCTGACCCATTTCCAATATCATGCCCATTGCTCCAGTCACTGTGTCAAAATACCTGGTTGAGGATCTTACTCTCCTTTGTTGTCCTTTCTCTTTTGCAAGCATGATGTCCCTCTCCAATGCATAACCTCTGCTAGAAACATGCCCAAAGTACGTGAAATTTATCATCTTTGCCTCCAAGGAGCACTCTAGTTGCACCTCTCGAAGACATACATGATTGTTCTTTTGCGTGTCCATGAATATTCAGTATTCTTACCCAACACCACAGCTCCAAGCTATCAATTCCACTATCATTTTAATCACTGTCTAGCTCTCAGTTACATAGTAAGTTAACAGAAAAGACCATGGCCAGAATCAGAAGAACCTCAGTTCACAAACTGACATCATTACTCTCAGTAATTTGTACCTCCCTGAGGAGGTAATAAATTGGTTGCCTCCTGAGCTGTTCTGACTCATGGTAAGTCTGTGTATTTCAAAGTAGACCTATGCATTGGATTTTCATTAACTGTGACTTTTGGGAGCAGTTCTCTAAGCTTTTATTTCCTCCCTGCCCTCAAGAAACCCCTGGGCAAAGAGAACTACTGCTCTTTTGTTTAATACCATGTCCTGAATCATCTGCACCATACAGAGACTCCAGGATGTAGTAAATACTGTATAAATGTGAAATGTTAGCACCAACTCCTTGGAGAAGCTTGGCCTCAAACACCAAGACATCTTGGGCTCCTATTCACCATGTTTCTTTGTAAACGTCATATAAATAGCAATTGCTATGTTACCATGTAATTCAGTTTAGGAGATGTCTCTTGAAACTTAAGTTCCTTAAGGCAGACATTGTTGATAGGTTTGTTGTTTTGTTTGTTTGTTTGTTTTGTTTTTCAGTTTTCCCTCCATCCATTATCCACCATAGAACCTGTACACATAAATGATTTAAGAATAATACATATTGGTGACAGAGGCAAAACTAAATACTTTTAAGTAATTTTATTCATTGAATCTTCTTCAATCTCCACAAACACTATTCTTCAGTTAAATACTTATTTGCATGACTTTAATGTTAATTACTTATATACTAATTTTAAGAAGAAATATTTTTAATAGAAAGAATGATAGATACAATATATGGGGACTTTTTTCCACTCAGCTCCACTCACCTTATTGCCTTGAGTTAGAACCAACAGCTCACCCTCGAGCAGTATTCAGAGGCTGTAAATTGCACTGGACGATTTTGCCATCTTTTTCCTGTGGAGTTGCTTGTGGATTTGAACAACTTTTCATTGGGATCGCAGCAGAACTCCCTAGTGCATTTCTCTGTATTGTTGTTGTTTGGTGCTGGTGCCATCAAGTTGGCTATGACTCTTAAAGACCCTATGAACAAGGTAAGATCAGAATATTACCCTCTCCTGTACCATCCTCATCATTTCTGATATACGAGAGCTGATTGTTACAGTTATCATATCAATCCATCTTGTTAAAGGTCTTACTCTTGAGCTGATGCTGTACATTTCCAAACTTGATGTGTTTTCCAAGGATTTGTCCCTCCTACAATATGCCCCAAAGTAAGTAAGGTGAAGTTAGTTGCCCCATCCTTGCCTCTGAGGAGCACCCTGCTTGCACTTTCTCCAGGACATATTTGTTTGTTCTTTTAGCAGTCTGTGAGTTATTCGGAACTCTTCTCCAACAACAAAACTCACAGGCTTTGATTTTTCTTCTGTTGCCCTTAATCATTGTACAACTTTCAGATGTATAGCACCATGGTTTTAATTAGGTGCACTAAAGTCTTAAATTGACAAGTTTGTTCCTTAGTACTTTGGAGAGGTTTTTGATCATAAATTTTTCCAATGCAATGTGTATTTTGATTTCTTGATTTTGGGTACTAAAAGTGTTGATTGTGGACTCAAGAAAGATGAAGTTATTAATAACTTTCTCTAATCCTGATGCCACATTACACTTCATAAAGTTAACCCTCAAAAAATTATTTGTTCAGCATACAGATTGAATAGTATGAAGAAAGGATGCAGCTCTAATGTACACTTTTCTTCATTTTAAACCATGCAATGTTCTCTTTCTCTGTTCTCACAGCAGCCTCTTGGTCTAGCTTTAGGTTTCACATGAGCACACAGAAGAGTTCTGGAGATATTATCAAAGTTAGCTATAATTTGTTAGGATCATCATAGCCAAATGCCTGTAGCATAGTCACCAGAACACAAATAGACATCCTTCTGATTTTCTCCAATTTCAGCCAATATCCATCTGACATCAGCCATAAAATCCCTGGTGCCACGGTTTCTTCAAAATCCAGTTTGAATTTTTAGCAATTCTCTGTTGATGTAGTGCTCTGACCATTTTTTGATAGTTGTTAGCAATATTTTACTTGCATGTGATATTATTGAATAATTTCCACATTCTGTTGGATCACTTTTCTTCAGAATGGGAGTAAATACGGATTTTTTTGTCAGATAATTTTCTTCCATAATTCTTGACACAGACTGGTGAGTCTATCAAGGGCAGTGTCTGTTTACTTTAAATATTAATCATTGTTCATTACTCTGAATTTACTTTATTAACATCAAAGAATATATCCTTCATGATGGATGATATCACATCATAAAGAAAACTATTAGACCAGTTAAAAATAGAAAAATAAATAAAAAAAATAGTAAAATAAATGAAAAGTATTAAAGTTGTCAAATATTTCATTTTATTTGGATCCATAAACAATCTCCATGGAACAAGCAGCAGAAAATAAATGATGTATTATCTTCTGCCAAATATTTCTCTTAAAGTGCTAAAATAGCAAAGATATCACATTTTTGAGGAATAAGTTGCTCCTGACCCAAAATATATATTTTTTATCTCTACATGTGCATATGAAAACTAGACAAAAGAATTGATGTGTTTGGATTATAGTATTGGTTAAGAATATTAAATATCCCATGGACTGCCAGAAACATGAACAAGTCTGTTTGGGAGCAAGTAAAGCTACAGCAGTACTTAAAAGCAAGGATGGTGAAACTTTTTCTCATGTGCTTGGGACATGTTCACAGTCCTTGAAGAAGAACACCACGTTTGGCACAGCAGACCAAAAACTCACTTCTGGTCAGTCAGTTCTGACTCACAGCAAACCTCCATCAGGTTTCTGAGGCTGTAAATATTTCTGGGATGAGACAGCCCATTTCTGTAGTGAGCAGCTGGTGAATTTGAACCATCATTGGTGCAACACCACCCTCTGAACCATTGCACCAGAGCTCCCTTGGTAAGGTAGAGGGTTGTTGTTGTTAGGTGCCGTTAAGTTGAGCACAACTCATAGGGATCCTATAAACAAAAGATTTGATCCCTGTTCTGTGCTGCTCCATCCTCACACTCTCTGACACACAAGAGCCCATTGTGTCACTGTGTCAATCCACCTGTTTGAGGATCTTTCTTTCCCTCACCAACCCGCCACCCTTCCCAGCATCATGTCCCAGAATAGCACCTCCTAGCAACATGCCCAAAGTATGTGAGGCAAAGCCTCATTAGTCTTACCTCCTAAAAGCACTTCAGCTACACCTTCTCCAAGACATAACTGTTCTCTTGGCCATCCATGACATGTTCAATGCTTTTATCCAACACCACAACTCAAAGGCATCAATTCTTTTTCTGTCATCCTTAATCATTGTCCAGCTCTCGAATGCATACCTAGAAACTGGAAAGACTATGGCCTGAATCAGACACACCTTAGTCTTCTGACATCACTATTCAATAATTTGGAAAGGTGCCTAACTGCAGATTTTCCCAGTAGAATGCATCTCCTTATTTCCTGACTGCTCGTACCAAGTGTGTTAATTGTGGATCCAAGCAAGATGAAGCTGTTTACATTTTACATCATGACACTGCCTATAAGTCCAGTGGAAAGAATCTTGTTTTCCTGACATCAAGAGGCAATCCATTATAAAGGCTGCATTCCTTGATCTTCTGCAACAAGTGCTTCAAGTCTCCCTAACTTTCAGCCAGCAACGTTGTGTTATCTGCATAATACAGGTTATCGATGAGTTCCCTCCAATCCTGATGCCAAATTCCTCCTGCTCCCACGAAGCATCGAAAGAAGATGGAGGTAATACACAGAATCACTGTACCAGAAAGAAATGAAGACAGTGAAAAATTTCAGAAAGCACCATATGAAAAGAAGCCAAAATAGAGGGCTAGGAAGAAGGAAAAAAGGGAGACCCTCAGTGGGATACAGGGACTGCAATAGTGGGCTCAAATATAGGACTAATTATAAGGATGGTACAGGACCCAAGCAGTGTTTCATTCTGTTGTACATAGGATTACTATAAGGCACGTTACAATGACATCCCTGCAATTACATCTTTATTAAGTTGTACAGCAAGCCACCTCATTCCAAAATGTTCCACAGCAATTTTGACATGTCAGTTCTTCCAAAGTTTTATTCTCATCTATTTTGTGTGTATACATGTGGTCATCATGCTTTTTGGAGTTTAATATAAGCTATCATGTTGATATAAACAGTACTTCACACACAATTCTTGGCTTTCAGATACATTGAGGAACTAAGGTTCTTTTAGGTTATCTGGTAAACCCCCTCTGCCATGGTTGACTTCACTTGAAATAGAGCCCCTGGATCTTCCTCTCACTAATAACAGTTCGAGAGCTACTTCTTACCCTCATAACCACAATAGCTCCAAGTCTAATTGCTATATCATACTTCCTTCATTGTCCTTCACATATGGTTTTATTTGATAAAATGAAAATGTCCCAAAACATTCACACATTCTCTTGCCTGCTCCAGCACAGGCCCAAGTAAGGCAATAGGGATATACTAAAGATTAGGTCAAGGATTCACCCTTTCATAAAGGAGCATAGGGGACTCTGGTAGCTTACTAATAAGGAGTTATGCTACCTACCAAAGGCACTTGGTTTGAAACAGCCAGCTGCTCTGTGGGAGAAAAATAGGCATTCTTCTCCCATGCAGTTCCCATTCTCTGAAAAGCCACTGGAGGGTCAGGTGTGAATCAGTTCCAGTCTATGGCAAATAAAAAAACAACAAAGGAGCATAGTCAAACACAGAGATTATTACAAAACAATGTGGCAATCTTTTTGATAGTGATATATATATATATCTCACTAGAGCTTTCTGAGAACACTTGATCGTTCTAATACGAAACTTATACTTGGACCAGGAGGCAGTCAACAGAACAGAGCAAGGGAACACTGCATGGTCCAAAATTGGGAAGGGCATACGCCAGGGATGCATCCTATCTCCATACCTTTTAACCTATATGCAGAACAGATTATC
>NW_006399793.1:13301104-13328103 GCF_000299155.1 Elephantulus edwardii | reverse complement strand
TGGTAAATAATTCATTACTGTTCTATACTAAGTATGAGTTTTCTATAACTTCATAAGTTGATAATTCTAACTCATCCCATTGCTGTTTAGTCAGAACTAAATCGTAGCTGACCTTCCAATGTGTTTTCAGAAGCTGTTCATTGCATAGATGGGCGTTTCCCATCTTTCTTCCATAGAGTGATTGGTGGGATAGAACCACCCTTGGGTTAGCTACGCAACTCCCTGAAGACCACAGCACCTGAGCTCTCTAATATACTGCTTTCAGATAGGATCAGGCATTGCTAAGATAATTCTAAGCCAACAATAATTTGTTATACTAACTCTTACACAGTAGATTTGGCTTATTTTATTTTGATACTGTCCCAGTGTTTTGTTGACTATGCAAAGACATTTGACTGTGTGGATCATAAAAAAATATGACTAACATTGAAAAGAATGGGAATCCCATAACAATTAATTGTAGTTGTACACAGTAATTGTACTTGTATACAATCTACACCAAATAAAAGGCTGTTGTACAAAAAGAGCAAGGGAACACTGAAGGGTTTACAATCAAGAAAGGTGAGGTATCATAGTTGTATCCTTTCTCCGTATCTATTTGATCTGTATGTTGAAAAAAAAAAGTCTTTCAAGAAATTGCATTTTATGACGTTTCTAGGAGCAGGGTCAGAGGAAAACTCATCAACAAACTACATTATATAGACGACACAGCCTTGCTGGCTGAAAGTGAAGAGAACCTGAGTCACTGGCTGCAGAAGATCAAAGACTACAGCCTCCAGTACGGATTACATCTCAATAGTTTGGATCATAAACAGATAGGAGTGAACTCCTGAGCTTCCAGCTGATGCCCGTTTGTGCCTAGACAGGAGTTGACCAGAACCAAACCAGATTATGAGAGGAAGATTCATGCTGTTAGCTAGGCACGATTGTTGCAACCTGATGGCTTGCTCTGAACTGGACTTTGCTTATGGATGCAAATGCTCAAAGTTGCCAAGTGAACAGCAGATTCTTCTGCGAAAAGGATATACTTGTTCCCTCAGAGTACTGGTTTGATAGGGATGTTGGCTAGCTCAAAAGGGGATTTAGGATATGAGGCATGAAGTAGCTAGCTTTCATTCTTTTATGAAAGTCATTGTTGTTGTTAGGTGCCATCAAGTAAAGTGTGACTCATAGTGACCCTATGAACAAAAGATCTGAACCCTGTTCTATCCTACACCATCCTCACAATTCCTGATACACAAGAACCCATTTCAGCAGTCACCGTCTCAATCCACTGGGTTGAGGGTCGTCTTCTTTTTTGCTGATTCTCTACCCTTCCCAGCATCATGTCCTTCTCCAGGAAAAAGCACCTCCCCGCAAAATGTCCAAAGTATGTGAGGCAAAGCCTCATCATTCTTGCCTCCAAAGAGCACTCCAATTGCACCTTCTCCAAAACACATCTGTTTGTTCTCTTGGCCAACCATGAGATGTTCAGTGCTCTTGAACACCACAGCTCAAAGGTGTCAATTCTTTTTCTATCATCCTTATTCATTGTCCAGGTCTCAGATGCATAGCTAGTAATTGGAAATACTATGGCTTGAATCAGATGCACCTTAGTCCTCAAACTGACATCACTACTCCTCAATAATTTGGAAAATTTTCTAACTGCTGATTTTCCCAGTGCAGTGCATCTCCTTATTTCCTGACTGCTAGTAACAAGGGTGTTAATTGTGGCTCCAAGCAAAATGAAGTTATTGATAGTTTCAATCTTCTCTCCATCCATCATGACACCACCTGTTGGTCCAGTGTTAAGAATCTTTGTTTTCTTGACATTGAGATGCAATCCATAGTTAAGGCTGTATTCCTTGATCTTCTGCAACAAGTGCTTCCAGTCCTCCTCACTTTGAGCAAGCAAGGTTGTATCATCTGCATAATGCAAGTTATTGATGAGTCTCACTCCAATCCTGATGACACACTCCTCATAGAGTCCATCTTCTCAAATGATTTGCTCAGTTTAAAGATTGAATAGGTATGCAGAGAGAATACAACCCTGTCACACTCCCTTCCCAACTTCAAACCAGGTGGCGCTCCCCTGCTATGTTCACACAATACCCTCTTGGTCCAGGTCTAGGTTCTGCATGCACACAATCAAGTGTTCTGGGATTCCCATTCTTCCCAATGTCAGCCACAACTTCTCGTAATCCAAACAATCCAATGCCTTTGCTTAGTCAATAAAGCACAAACAGACATTCTTTTGGTATGTCTTACTTTATGAAAGTAGTTATTAGTAAGATTATTGAAATGGGAAACCAACCTCATGATATATATATGAACAAAATATAATGTAAATTAAACTACTTATATAAAGAAAAATTTTGGAAAAATCCTTTCTGCAAGGTCAATAGGCAACATTATGTTAGATGGAGGGGAAAAAATGAAGCATAAACAATTTCATCCCACTTGGATCCACAATCCCTTGGTTCCAGGAGTCAAGATATCAAAAGATGTTACACTGGGGGAAACTGCTATCAAGGACCTCTCCAAGGTACTGAAGAGCAGCAACATCAGTTTAAAGGGTAAAGTGCACCTGATTCAAAGCGTGACCTTTTCAATTACTTGCTGTGACTCTGAAAGTTGGGCAATGACTAAAGATGATAGAAGAACAATGGATTCCTTTCAATTATAGTTTTGGAGAACAATACTGAATATTCTATATTGTTGTTTGCTGTCAAATCAAAACCGACTATTAGCTGAGCCATCAACTGGTTTTCAGAGGCAGTTAATACTTGGGAAGAGATTGCTCATCTTTCTCCTGTGTAGCATATAGTGGATTTGAACCTTGTGTCTTTGGGATTGCAGCAGAACTTCTTACACTAGGCCCCTAGGGATCTCTGAATATTCATGGACTGCCAAAATAACAAATATGTCATGTAGAAAGTGCAACTATTTGCTTCTTAAAGGCATTGATAATGGAAACCATCTCATACTCTATGAACTTTGATAAATGTCGACAGTTGTAGAGGGCCTTCAGGTCTTTGTTTATAGGGTCGCTATGAGTTGTGCTTGACTCAAAGGCAATCAACAGTAACACAACATATATTTACAGCATGTTGTTAGGAGGGGCCAGGCCTTGGAAAAGGACATAATGTTTAGAAAGGTGGATGATCAGTGAAAGAGAGGTAGGCCCTCAACAAGGATTGATGCAGTGACTGTACCAATTGGCTCAAGTGTATCAGGGATGATGAGGATGGCACAGAATAGCGCAGGGTTCAGAGCCATTGTTCATAGGGTTGTTATGAGTTGTAGTCAACTGAATCGCGCCCAACAACAACAACAACACTGTAATGTTAGTATTCCAATGTGAACCTCTAATGACATTAACCCCGTTAAATCTCACATACTACTGAGACAATCAGAGGCTAAATCTTACAGTAGGTGAGACAGAACAAGAATTTGAATTCAGACTTGCTGGCTTATAGATCCCAGTTTCCACCTATTCGTTTTGGATTTAGGATTTCCTCCCATGCGTTCTTAATTTTCACATGTTCAGCTTGTATTGGAGCACATTTTTACTCAACTCTTTGAATGTTGTTGTGCTGTTATATGCTGTCAAGTCACTTGCGACTCATAGCGACCCTATGTACAATAGCCCTAAACTCTGCTCTGTCCTGTGCCAATCTCACTGTCTCTGACACTCCCATCCCGATTGCCCCAGTCACTGAATCAATCCACCTATCCCTCCTGCGCTGTCCCTCTACCCTACCAAGCATGCAAGCATGATGTTCCTCCCTCTCCAAGAACTGGTCCCTCCTTACAACATTTCCAAAGTATGTTAGATGGAGCCTCGACTCATTGCCTCCAAGGAGCCACCCGGTTTGACCCTTTCCAGGATGAATCTGTTTTCCTAGCAGTCCATGGTACTCTCAATACTCTTCTCCAGCACCACAGCTCAAAGGCATGAATTCTATCCTCCTTTGAATAGTCATCTTTTAAAAAAATAATTTTTCTTTATATTTATTTAGTTTGTTTTTAAGTTCCCTTTTCTCTAAGTAGAATGTATAAAAGCTTCCCCAAGAAATTTTAATAATAGATAGTATTTGAAAACTGAGGCAGAAATATCCTTTGTCTTGGTTGTACTTCAACTTGGTCCTGATCTTGGTTTCACCTAGTCATGTAAATTTGAAAAGTAAGTTGTTGTTATATGGAGTCATATAAAAATTATGTCACATAATAGTTATGAGAACTGACTTCTGAGTAAGTCTTCAAAGGTTGTAAATGACATAGGAAGAGATTGCCCATCTTTCTTCCTCCTGATGGCTTAGAACTGCCTTCCCTCAGGTTGACAATGCAACCTCTTACCCACTATACCACCACTATACCACCAGAACTTCCCGAGAATTAAGTAAAAGGTGCAAAAAATAATGTTAGAAAAGGAGAAGGGGGAGGCAGCTTCAATTTCCTTTTTGTATTTATAATTAAAAACAATTCCTTCATGTTCTCCATGGTTCTATATCTAAATATAAGACTAATGTGGCAAACAGAGTCTTTAAATACTGTGTAGGATGGTTTTTGCATTCTGTTCATTTTCCTGTGCATTGGAGGCTGGACCTCAACACTGACCAAAGCTACTCCAGGGTACCGGTGTACCATTTAGTGTGCACCAGTGAGTCCCATCTACAGTCAATATGTGACTTGGGTGCTGGGAAAAGTACTCTATCATTTGTTTGCTATGTCATTCCTCTGACTTTGTATTATAATACTGTTGAAGTTCTCTTTACTGGAACAAATATATTCCATTTGGATTATGTCATGAACTCCATTTGGTATAATAGAATTTTCATTAGCTTTTGTATGGCACCTCTTTTTACATCTGGTGGCACCAAAAACACCTCCTCAGTGAAAATGGATCCATTTGCAGTAAATTATAGGGTGGCTCATACTCATTTTTCTTGGGAAAAATAAAATGTGTTCCTTTTATCCTATTATACTGATCCACCAGCTTCAGATTATCTGATTTTTTTAAGCTTCTCATTTTCTCTGTATCTTAGTGCTATTAGTGATAAGAATTCTGTAGCTAATGGTTCTGAAAAATAATATGTGTACTTTCAGCACTACACGTATTTTTATGACTTGTCAGACTTACCTGGACTTTGATATTTGTTCTAAGTACTACTTTATTGTGTATCAAATTAAAGGATCCTTAATGTACCTCTACATTTTTTAAAATGTCCTTTATTTTGATTGAAGGGAATGGGATTAATATTTTAACCATTAGCTACTGGATGAAAAAAAAATTCCAATATGTATACTTATAAATACATGTATATATATTTATGATTATGTCTATCTGTATTTATGTGTGTATACATCAATAAAAGGGTGTCTTTATTAATTTTTTCTTTTGATACAACAATCTATGAATATCTGCACATATATTCCATTTTAGAATTATCTCCAAGTATATTTTGTCAAACTTAATACTATAAAGGGCATTTATGGAGTACTATAAATACTCATATATAGATTTACATCTATCATGTTTGTTTTAAAGAATATGTTTTAGGGTTAGATATAAAATTTGTCTTTGGACAGAATAATTCCTGGTACACTTTGGATTATATTCATTTATTTACTTAAACAGTATTTTTTAGTGCCTTTGTGTATGGCATTATGCTGGGTTCAGAGATACTATGATGAATAAGATGTACATAGTCTCTGGCTCCATGGAAATAATTTTATATTTGTAATATATATGACTGAAGAACAGTAACTGTTCTTTATGTTTTTCCTAAGAGTAGTTATTTTCTTGCTCAGGGAAAACATGTAAATATGATTGTAGACATTTCCTACTGATGTTCCATATTTCTTTCATAAAAAAATTAAAAGAATCCATTTTTTAATCAGGGGAAAAGTTGAAAAATTTTAAGGTTATAACGTTTTATGCGACAGCATCTTTTTATATTGACTTGCTAAGACTAAAATCCAGATTTTCTGAGTTCTAAAGAGTGATTTTCATCCCTGAAGGTTTTAAACTGCAGTTCATGAACTCTTGAGACAGAGGTCTCAAATTTTAATGCACAGAAAACCTACCTCATGCATGTGCTTTAAAGACAGATTTGTGAGCCTCATCCCATAGAGATGTGGATTTATTACAGTTGAGATAAGTGAAAAATTTTCATTTTTGACAACACAGAATCTCCTGGCCCACATTAGCCCTAAGAGAGCCATGATTGGACTTCAGATGGTTTTGTTTATTACTGAGACTGTGTGACTATAGGGATTTTTCTAAGGGGCAGTTCTATGACTCTTTATAAAGTATTATGATGACATTAGGAACAGTAGATTGGAAGTAGAAGACAGTTCTAGAAAAATTAGTAACTTTACAAGCCACAAGATCTACTTCTAAAAGTTGTTGTTGTTGTTGTTGTTATGTGCCTTTGAGTTGTCTGTGACTTATAGTGACCATAGTATAACAGCCCTAAACCCTGCTCTATCCTGTGCCAATCTTACTGTCTCCGACACACCTACCCCCATTACTCAAGTCACTGAATCAATCCATCTCATAGTGGGTCTTCTTTTCCTGTGCTATACCTCCATCCTCCCAAGCATGACATCCTTCTCCAACCCTCTTCATCCATCCCTCTTTGCAGCCTCTCCAAAGTATGTCAGACAAAACTTCAGAATCCTTGCCTCCAAGGAGCAGCCTGGTTTAACCCTCTCTAGGATGTACCTGTTCATTTTCTTAGCAGTCCATGGTATATTTAACTCTCTTCTCCAACACCACAGCTCAAAGGCATCAATTCTTCTTCTATCCTCCCTAGTCATTGTCCAGCTCTCTGACACATAGCATCTAAAAGAGGAAGGAAAAATATAGATATATTCAAGTGGTAATCTGAATCATGACCATTAAACAAATGTTCTGATAATAGAATAGTCAGCTGGTGTTCATTAATGAAAAGTTTCTTAAAACAGTAAGTTTTTAAAAGTGGATTTTTTCCCTAATTATCAAAATAAATGGTAAATTTAATGTGCAAATTATCATTGTGAATAACTTTAAGTATTTCTCAGACATATTTTATTATAGAATTGTTTTCAAAGGATTATCAATTTGAGAAATGTGAAAAGGGCAAACATTATTCTTTTGAAGACAACACTGAAATAAGCTTGATCTTAACCCTGACATCAAGAAAAACTTAATTATATTTATGTCCTTTTTATAATCCATCTCATCTCATTATAATAGAAAAGCATAGAATTATAGGTAACATTTTAAAGAACTTTTCATTAAAATTAAAGTTTTTACTTAAAACTTACTCTTTGTCATCGAGTTGGAATGTACTCAGCATGGACTCTCTGCAGCGTGTTCAGAGGCTGTAAATCGTGTGGGAGGAGATTATCCATCTTTCTTCCAGGGCATGCCTGATAGAGTCAAACCACCAGAGAGATGCCACCTCTTGATGACATAGAAACTCTCTAGAGCTACATCACAGCACTCTAGTAGGGTTATGTTGTTAAGTACCATTGAGTCAGAACCAACCCATAGCTGACCCTCCAGCAGGTTCAGAGTCTGTATATCTCTCAGGAGGAAACTGCCCTTCTTTCTCCCGTGAAGCTGTTGGTGAATTCCAATCACATTCCTTTGTATTGGCATTGCAATTCCTTAACATTAAACCACCAGAGAAGAAAAAGATCAGGTCAATATGTTAATAGATTTGCCACTTGTCAGATTCAATAAAGTCTTCCTATAGTAAGGAAGCCCATTTAAAAAAATATATATTATTGAAATTTAGAAGAAACTAATTATTCTCAGAAATCAAAGACTTCATCTGATCATTATCATTTATCATTTATAATGATTATTGAACAATTGCTGTTTAAGATCATGTTTTGTTCTATTCCGTAATAGAAGGTGTTAGTTCTTACACATTCTTCAAGACTACAATTTAATATTGTGGCAAACCAAAAACAGTTGCTGTGTCTAAACATTTATGTCCAACACTTCTTTTGACAGCTTCATAGTGGTCCATAATCATGGCCTAGCAGAATAAAGACCAGACTAACTCAAAAGAGGAACAAATACTCTCCCATGTATTTGTAACTATAGGACTCAACTGGACAGATCCTGACAACAATAAAATTGAGAAGCTTGGGACAGGACCTGGCAGAGTTCCATTTTATTGTACATAGTTCCTGTGAACTGGATCTGATTTGACGGTGCATAGCAACAACACAGAAGAGCAAGGAGCCCCGCTGGTGAAATACTTAAAGAATTTGTCTGCTAACCTAAAAAAGCCAGCAGTTTGAACCTTCTGGTGACATCGTTGTAAATAATTATGCTGCCAACTCAAAGACAAGCTATTCAAACTCACCACCTGATCTGCAGGGGAAAGAAATTCAGTCTACTGCACTGCAATTTATTGCCTCTGAAAACCTGCTGTAGAGTCAGCTATGAGTCAGTTCCAAATTTAAGGTACACAGCAGTAACAACAGCAAAGCCACTCTGTGGGAGAATCATGAGATGGTTTGATTCAATGAAGACTTACAGCCCTGAGAACCCTGTAGGCAGTTATGAAGAGCTCTGGTGGCCGAGTCGCTAGGGTGTTGCCCTACTAACCAAAATGCTGCTCAAGGTCTTTCACATTCAAAATCTTAAATGTTCATTTTGTCCCATTTTCACATTTGTTATCTCTCTCTCTCTCTCTCTATCTACATGCATATATGCTTTCCCCCCTGAACTATTGATTCCGTTGACATGCTCCAATATATATTTCTAGAAACAAAGACATTATATTACCTTACAGCACAGTTATGTAAACCAGAAAATAAACTTTATTAAAGTAGTATCTTTGGATTGTAAACCTTACTCCTGTTTTAACAAATTAATAATATCCTTTATAATTGATCATGTATTGCTTTCAGATGTCAATTCATTTTAGACTCCTTTAACCTAGAACATTTCCTCAGTTTTGACATTTTTAAATTATAATTTTTAAGAGTATGGATCAGCATATCATAGAATGCCCTTCAATTTGGATTTATCTGATTATATTTAAGTTATGTTCAAAACTCAAGTTATACTAGACTTACAACGGAGACGTATAAAATGTGATTTTGCAGCAACAAATTACATTCTTGTTTGTAACTCAGAAAATCAATCTATTTAATTGTCATATTTTCATGAAACAATAATACTCATCTCCACTTCCCCGAAGAAAAGACTTTCCTGAGAGATGTTATATCCATTTCTTTAGGAACCAATTTGGTTTAATTATAGAGGATCTCGTTAGTTTTGATGGTTTATGGAATCACATAGATTGTTCAAATATTTTCTGAGAGAATAAGTAAAATGTACAACTTGCTTTTCTCTTTTCAGTTGCTCCTGACTGCCCACAGAAAGGAAGAAACTTCTCTCTCTCTTTACATGAACTAACATTCTTAGCACAGCTCGTAAAATCTCTTCTGAAGCTGGAAAAAAATGTTCAAGAATTGTTTGAAGAAATGTTTTTGTCAGTCGAGATGCCCAGGAATGCATCAGGTAGTGTTATTTTTTTAATTATTATTTGTAAATATATCATTTCTCACAGGCTTTGCTTCCTGCCACTTTGGATCTATACCATTTCTTGGGGAGAAATCACATGATGAAATTATTAAACAAACAGTAAACATAATGGACATTATGAATTGCATTTCATTCTTTGTAAGTAATGACTTCTATAATTCACATTGACAAAACATCTTAAGTCAATTCTGTATAATTTAAGATCATCTCTTTTTCTTTAAAGAAACACATTGAAAGACTAGTGGCCTCACTCTCACCAGGGTCTTGCTGCCACAAGCCTGTCTCACCTCGAGTTGCTGCTCAGTGTTGAGAAGCACTCTTCTCTTACCCTAGTTTCATCACTGATGCTGATTTGCAAGCATATGTGTCTTGCAGATAAGGTAGCTGGAGGTGAGAGGCTAACTGGCTAAAAACCCCCAACTTTTAGTCTTACAATCACACACCAGGTTATCATTATTTTACAATAGTTGTTTGTCATTCTGAAGTAAAAGTAACCACACTCTACTGAGTTATTTTGTGAGAGAGACTCTGGTGGTAGAGAGACTGTGGCAAGACGTGACCTGAGGCTTCTTGCATTTGTGCTGGACACAGTTAAAGATCAGGCTGTTTTTGCCAGATGCTTCAAGAAGAAGCTGGCTTATAACTGCTCTGAGAAAATCCTGGTGGATGATTTGGATTTGACTTACTGAACTGAAACAAGAGCCTGGACTAACTGAAGAATTGTGCCTTGGGAAAGTTGGGCTAAAACTTAATTTTGCACGACATACTCTTTGCCTCCCTCACTCTATAATTTCCCTTTCCTAATAAACCCCATTGGTGGAACAAAAAAAAAAAGAAAGACTAAAAGACTAGTGACTACTTTTATGCCTTGAGCAGAACGTTTTGTCTTCTGGATTTCAGTTTTCTTGACATCAAAGCGATGATATTGGATCATGTTAATTTTTGTTTTCTTTTCCTTCAAGATTAAACTTTTCATATTCTAATAATGTTAAATACAATTGTAAAGATTAAATGAGTTAGTGCATGTAAAGTGCTTGAAAGAACGCCTAGCGTATCATAAACACTCAATAAAGGTGAGTTGTTGTAACAGGAGTCATAATTGTATATTAAGTTTAGTGATCTCAACAAAATCCCTTTGAAGAAAGTTGTTTGGGGTATATTAAAATGGTGCCTTTCAAACATTAAAGGTAGAAATCAAAGCCTTAATAGTTATGTTCCCTGTTGTCGTATCTATAAAGATTTTCAACTTTAATAGAATAAAATACACTGGATTTTTTCTACTTTACATATTACTATATATAATCCTAAAAAGTATTATTGAGAATGGATGCATCTATAAAACAAAATATGAGAAGCAAGTTATATTTGCAGTAAGAATGACATTTCATTTGATCATGTAATTATTTACGTCGTTTGGACCATAACCTTAGAAATCTAATAGAGTTGTCATTTAGTTTATATTAAGAAGAGCTCACCTACTTTGTTTCATATTAGGTTACAGTTTAAAGTATGTTATGAAGTATAGTTTTTGCAAGATTGGAAATAAATTGGGGGGAGGAATAAAGGTGGATTGTAGCGATCTCAAACTGGCAAAGAAACAAATGGCAAAATAGTATAAAAATAGCACGTGATGTGATAACCCAAACCCACTCTCTCATAGCAATTCTGACTCACAGCAATCCTACAGGGCAGAGTTGTTGTTGTTGTTTCTAGGAGCCATGGACTGGAGTATGGCTCATAAGGAGCCTGTGGAAAATAGTTCTGAACCCTGCCCTATCCTGGGTTTGATACCTCTAAGTTAAGATCAGACCAATTTTTACTAACTTTTCCTAAAATCAGTAAGTCCAGTATTAACCTTTTATTGCCATTTTAAGTCTGTATCTTCACATTTTAACTATATCTTCTAGGCTAAGATAGGGAGTTCTTGTGAACTAGTGGTAAGGAGCTGTGCTGCAATCCTAAAGGCATGTGTTTCAAATCCACCAGTTGCTTCATGGTAGAAAGACAGTCTCCTGCCATGCAATTAGCTTCCCCTGAAAACCACCAGAGGGTCACCTATGGATCAGTTTCAACTTGGTGGTACACAACAACAATAAAGGTTAAGATAAAACAGTGTGAAGACTGGCATGGACATTTTGCTTGAGAGCAATTATTGAATAAGAGAAATAGAATTATAACACAACAATCCTGAATTTAGGTAATAATGTCATCATTATCTGTTTTATAGAAGGCAAAAACAAATTTAATGTTGCTTAGACAAGAATATAAAATATAAACATCTTTGTTGATTATCAACTTTTTGGAAGACATTTTGAAGAGCACATACAGAAAATGTTGGCAGGCTACACTATTCAATTGTGGTATGTGTGTTCTTCATTGTTGAAATTAATTATTTTTCTGTAACAAAGCCATGATTGATTTAATCTGACACGTTATGTAAAAAGCTCCCTGAGAAGAATGGTACTAAAGAAAAATGTCAAGAAAAAAACAAATGTCTTGCTTAGTATAGCAAAGGTATCAATTCTTATCAAAAGCATTGGTTTCTTAAATCAGGAAGGAAAGTGCTTCTTGAAAAGCCTGATTAAAGAAGCCAAATGTATCTTAAGTCAACTATTATGTATTCCTGACAGTTAACATTTTGCTTAGAAGTCTTGTGTCAGAGAGAGGGAAATAGGAAAAAGGAGATCAAGTCATTTGGCTTTCTGTGTATTTCTTTTGATTGGAGCATATTTTGCTAATAAAGATCTTGGAAAGAGTTGCCTACTATGTCTACCTAACCCAAACAATCCGAGGAAAATTGGATTTTTTTTTTCATTGTACATGTGTTTTGAAAATATCCAGGTGTTTAACGTTGCATAGAGAAAATACTCAGATGATTAACTTAAAGTTTTGATGTTTACCACATTGTAGAGTTAGCCAAATTGGCTTTGTTAGTTGAAAATAGGACAATGGAATTTGCAGAAACACAAGAAATATTTCTGAAGAAAAGCTATTTGTTCATTATATTTGTTTGCTTTTGTTTTGGCCATGATTTGATGGTTTTCCATTTTTTCTTTTTTTTAAATTTCAGATAATGTTAGGATGTTATTTGATGGTAGAGTGTCCTACTTTATTCCTTTTCAGTGATCCTACCTAATGGAATGGCCTAAGATTTGATTCACAGGTCATTTCCGATGCTCCTTCAGAATAAAGTTGTGGTGGTGTTTTTTTTTTTTTGGCAATTCCTCAATTTTTCCAAAGGTGGCATCTGAGATTTATCTATACCAGGAGGTTTCTTGGCCCTCATTTTTTTTTTTTTTTTTAGCCCCAGCATTGACAAAGCGCAATGGCTGCTTCAATTGGATGTAAGAAGAACACTTAGGGTTTGTCTCAGAAGAATCAAAGATTTCAGATCTTCTGAAAGATTGTTTGTACTCTTAGGGGGTCCTAAGAGGGGTCAAATGGCTTCTAAGAGTTTTTTAGCTAGTTGGTTAAGGGATTGTATTAGGGAGGCGTATGTAGTTAAGGTAAAGAGGCTCCTAGGGTTTGTAAAGCTCATTACACTAGGACTTTAGCTGTTTCTTGGGCAGAGAGGTCGAAGGCTTCCACATTGGAAATTTGCAAGGTGGCCACCTGGGCTTCTCTTCATACTTTTTCATAGTATTATCTCTTGGATCTAGTCTCTTCTACAGATTCAGCTTTTGGTGGGAGGTTGCTTGTGAGCCAGAAAAGAACAGTGAAGAAAAGAAAGACATGTAGTTCCCACTTAGAGCTGCCAACAAGGCACGTTGCTTTGTAGTGCACACAATGGGAACCTACGAAGACCAATTTGGGTGTGAAAGTGGATGTCACAGGGAAGTACTGCCAACCTCTACTCTCCATGAAAGAAAGAGACAGTGTGGAAACTAACCAGAAGTGCAAAATGAACCACAGAGAACTCTGTGGGGGAAAGCCATTCAGCAGCTGGTGTTCCTGTGACCCTCTGCACTCCTCTGGACTTCTTAATCTAGGCATGCTCTTAAAGAAATCATCATTGGTTGTGTGCAATAACTGTATTTTGAGCCAGAAATGACCTATATGATGCTAATAAATATATAGTATTCTCAATATTTTTTACATGTGAGATAATTTTTTAAATGTTCAGGAAGTTCATGGAAGTCTACAGTGCTTAATTTTTTTTAACTCACCATTTTCAACTCCAAACATAAAATTGCCACAACTCCTTAAACTCATGAGTCATCATCTTAACCTAGATTGACTGTCACTTATTAGTTTTACCTAAAAATTATTTTTTTGTCTATATAGAACTGAATTTAAAATAGTTAAATTCTAAAGAATTTCCCTTTAAAAGGGGAAAGGTATTTTAAAGGTTATGAAAATTGTGTGATCATTCATCTTCTATTTCGTGGTAAAATTGCTCACCAGCAAGAGATGTCTTGGAAAGCTTATCTTTTTTTTCTTAATCATCTTGAAAATAGGCAGATGGTTTATATAAACATGTAAGCACATTACTTTGAGTGAATAAACATAATGTATTTGGGCATGAAATGATAAATATAAGATAATTAACTTTTTGGGGTTTTGGGTTTGTTTGTTTTTTTGTTTTTTTTTTCAAATTATAGCTACACAATGGCCAATACTTTTTTCCAGAAACAAAGCAAGGCTTATACTTCAAACTAATTTTCTTTTCACCCCCGAAAAGTAAATAGCGTTTAGATTATCTAGTTCTATGAGCTAACTATGCGGACTGAGAGTGGGGTGGAGCTCCCCGATTAAACAAGCGTGGAAGGAGGAGTGGCATTCACTTCCATAATAGCTTGCCTCCAAAAACCCTATGAACCTGGAGAGAGGATGAAAGGACTCTCCTTCGCCTGTGAGCCTGTGATTCGAAGGCACTTAACAACAAAAACAACATGAGCTAACTGTAAACAGACTACAGATCCAAGCATTTCTCTATTGTGCCATTAACAACCTAATCTTTTATTATTTTTCACTTCTTGATTATTTTTTTTTAACTGTAGGAGTACTTGGTGAAAATTAGGTCTTCTCCATTCTATTTGTCTAGATTCCCTTTCCAAAGGTAAACTATTTCATGTGTAGTCTCTTGTTAAAATAACGGAAAACATTATGCTACGTAACTGGTTTTTGTAATTATTTAGGAAACATCGTTCCTTCTAACAGCTGAAGAGTTTTCTATTGGGTACATGCACCATAACCAGTTACTCTCTGGTTGACGTTTAGAATTATTTCTTTCTCCCCAATTCGTTATCACAAACACTGGTACAGAAAATTTCCTTGCAAAATGTCTTGCATATGTGCAAATAAATCTGAGGGTAAATTTTTAACGTAAAAATGATAAGTAAAAAATGTGGACATTTTTCGAGATATTTCCAACTTCATTTTGTCATATCTATTTTGACTGTTAATAGTGTTCTTGTCGTACGTAATTTTTTTTTGTACGTCATTTTTTGAATTATTTTTGTATTTTGTGTTCAGAAAGATTTCTACTCGGAACTTTTAGAAAATTTGTTTATATTCTTATAGATGTAAGGTTTCACAGGAATTCTTTCACTTAAAAATAGTTCTTTTAAATTCTTTAATTTGTAATCTTTTATTAAAGTGGAAGCTATTCTAGGTTAGAATTTATTCTTATTTATAACATCATCTTTAAAAAATCATATTAAAGTTCCAACGTTAGAACAAGCATTTTATGTTGAATGATACAACATTATTTAAGTTTAAACAATTCTCTGCAATGTGATGTATCTTAAGAAATGGGACAGGAGTCTTAAACTGAAGTCTATAGACCCTTGGGGTTCATGAATGAGTTTTATAAGAAGTACTGGGAATTCCCAATAAGGTGTGAGTGTGCCTGCCATATGTCGTATTGTGTGGTTTTGTGTAGAGTGTTCTGTCACTTTAAACAAATTTTCAGAAGCATTCACAAGTCCAAAATTATTGTGAAACATGAGAGTTAAGGAATACTTTTCTTTGCAATAGATAATTTCAAATCCTCAAAAGGCTGTTAGAATACCCTGCCACATACTATACTTAGCTTGTCAATGTGCTGTATGTACAAGAATGTTGACCGTTAACTTCAACACTAGAACAAAATATTTTTATTTCTGTGAACTGAACCCTTTAGCAATTATTCATAGTCAAATCCATACAACCACATTTAGGAAAAAAACACACACACACAAAATACATTTGCTAGAAGCTTCTACTGTTTGTGAGACTCTCCCACAAGAATCAGTAAGATTTTGACATTTGCTTTGCCTAAACATGGGTAGAAATTAATCCTTTAAATGCCTCAAAGAAAAAGTCAGTGAAGAATTAGGTCACAGTATGTAATTCCTCAGCATATGCCAAGTATATGGTGATATCGTAAGGGGAAAACAAATACAAGACAAATTCATATTGAGTGAGCTTTCTTTTATAGAACTGTGACTACTGCAAGCTACAGTGAAAAGTAGGGAGCTCTGGTGAGAAGAGAGTCATGCTGTAAAGGCAATGTATTTGGATCCACCAGTTTATCTGCAGGAGAAAGATGGGTAATCTCCTCCCAAACAGTTAACAGCCTCTAAAAACTCACCAGAGGGTCAGTTCTGGCCCCACAGCTGTGACTGACTAATGAAAAGTAGAAGATTTCTTTTGAGAGTATTTCTTATTGATTATGTTTTAGTTAGTATTACCTTTGTCATGAAAAAAAGAGTTCTTTAATTCTAAAAAAAAAAAAAAGAAAAAAGTTAATAAAAGCCATCTATTTTTGGAATTATCAAATATTTCTTATTTGTTGCAAGATTTATATTTCAAGTGAATTGTTGATATTTGTGTGTTTGTGTAAGTATACTATGAGTAGATATTTTCAAAAGGATTAAGTTTAGCCTGGATTTAATAATAACTTCTGGTACATCCTTTTAATGTCTTTTTGTTTTGCTTTATTTAGATATTTTAGAGACATCCTGGCAAGAAGTTGTATTAGGGAGATCTACAGCAAATGAAGCTAATACCCCTTCAGAACAATTGCTACCAGTAAAAGAGGTAAGCGGGGAGGGGGGGAACTACAGTATCTTTTTATTCATATATCTATGTCAGTGAATCCCCTATGAATAAAAATGTCTTGAATTTTACCCTTTAGCTCCTCAAGAAAATAATTCATAGCTGGAAATTAAGTTTTAAACTTTTGGCAACAGTTCAAATTAGTGTGACACTGCTTTCCTTTGCATGGTGTTCATCAGAGGAGCAGAGAGTTCTCTACTCTCGTCTCAGCCTACAGGCTACATTTTGAAAATTTCAGTCATAGATAATTGTTGAAAAGTGGGGGGAAAAGAATAGATATTTATAAAGGGAAAGAAAAGATAAAAAGAATAACTTCAATTGACCAATTTTTGGTTATTGTCACTTCATATACACCTACACATTAATGGCAATTTTTAGCATAATACATTTCTTTGAATGAATGATGGAAAGAATACGCTATTTTAATGAATACCCTGAAAATCGAAATTTTCTTATTCTTTGTTTTTATAAAGACAGATTTTTTAAATAAAAAAACTCAAGCTCGTTGTCATTGAATCAAAACCCACTCATAGTTTACCCTCCAGTGAGTTTTCAGAGGCTATAAATCACATGGGAGGAAACTGCCCATTTTTCGCTTATGGAGCAATTAGTAGATTTGAAATGCCCTCTTTTGATTTGGTGCTACCACTTGCTATCCACTAGGCCACCAGAGTTTACTCTCTTTCTTATTTCTGTTACAAATATGTCTCAAGGAAATGCTTTCATATCCTAAAGATATAATCATGACATTCTTAGTACTTCACTTATAACAACAGCATATTATATGAATTAGGACATTCAATTATTAATTCATCCTATACAAATTAATGAGAAATTGCTTTTCAGGTCATATGATGTTGGTGGTCTAGATAAACTTTAGAAAGTTCAGTAATAACTTAATTCAAAGTACAATGAAAACAAGAGTCATATTTTTATTATAGTATCTTGTAATTTTCTCTCTAGAAGATTAATAATTTCATTTGTTTGTACAGCACCTACAAAAAATAAATTCTTGTTGATTATGCATGTAAAAAACTGAATTATCGTAAACTCAATAATTTTAGGCAGAAAAGGACCATACAAAAAACTTAATTCTATATGATGTTTAAAATTTTTTTTCCCATAACTAAAATCCTGAGATTCTGTGGGAAAAAGTAATTCTGTCAAAGATAGGGAGCCTAGGGTCTTCTGAAATTGAAATAGAAGACATACTGTTGTAAATAAAGTTGTATTAAAATGGAGAAAGTTTAATTCTAAGCATTTGTTCAGTTTGTTGCACTGCTGATCTAAAAGTGCGTGACTCTAATCCACCAGCTGTTCTGCAGGAGAAAGACGGGCAGTTTCCTCTCAGGAGATTTACTGCTTCTGAAACTATGTTGAGGGTCAGCTCTGTGACAATTCTGACTCAAAGACGTATAACAACATTATGCATATGGCTTCAGTACTTTATAGAACTTTAGGAGAATTGGGTAAATATATAGTGATAAATACATTTATCATGTTAGACAAAAAAAAAAGAATGCCAGTTTTCCAACCCAAGCTATTCCTTCCTCCCCACACCCCAACAAGCACAGAAAGCAATGCAGATCATTTTAATATCCCATTTTCTGGAACAAAAAAAGTATTGCTGCTCAGTATTTTGTGGACAGATAATAGTCTAAGCAAAAATCCAGAAATGTATCACGATGTGTTTTCTCTGAGAGATACATTTTTTATTGCTATTTTTGGCTTGTCTTGATTTCTGAGAGTGAAAAAGAAATAAAAGATTGAATATGAAATGCTGTCTTATGTTGCAATAGTTGGTAACAATAAACTATAAAATAGACTATAAAAATCTAATTTAGACTTTATTAAATATATTGAATATAAAGGTTGCTTTATGTGATAGTGTAGCTTTCAGCTCTCATAAAGAAGGTTTTATTGAACTATATTTAAGAGATTAAATTTTGAAAAAAGTTTTTATTAAATCCACTGATGAATTAAAATGGAATGTGAGTATATTACTATGTGTAAGGAATACACATGTTTTTTGTATATTGCTTTATTCACGAGGCAATTTTTTTTTCAGATTATAGGAACAGCTTTTCAGTATAGTTAAGTCCTGGGGTTAAGCATGTATGACTCTTTAATGTTATGTAAATTTGCTCTCACTTTGAAAAGAATGCCCCTACTTGCAGCAAATTCTTCATCACAGTCATCTTCACTTGCTGCATATAAGCCTATTCTTGCATTAAAATAAAGCTAAATAAGAACCATATGCACTTGTTCCAATTTACTGACAAATATGACTTATCATATTTAGCAGTAGAGTTAGAGTTCACTCATGACATAAGGTCTGCCTGTTTTTCAGAGAATACCTATAGTCAACATGCTGATTAAAAGTGATTCTTTTCTATCTATAACTATAGAAGTATTTGTTGCTGAATGAAGATGAATATGATATATGAACTTATGTTTCAGGCCACTTTGCTAGAGTTTGGCTGGAAAAGTGCTTTTAAGGACATATCACTGCCCATGGCACATTGCATAATAACAGCAATTGAAGAGTTTTCCACAAAAGTTCTCCAGCAGGAACAGAATGAAAGGTCTTCAGCTATAAGCTATACCATAAGCCTTGCAGACGTCCAGCAAGTTTGGCACGGCAGCCACCTGATTCCTGAAGAGGACCAACCGAAGAAAATTGCAAAGGCAAATATTAAACACAAGTCTTTGGTTACCGTAGTCAGGGATATTGTTTCATTATGTCTGTTTATATAAAGTAATGCAGAAAGGAACTTGTAAATATCAAATGGTGAAATCTCTTTGACAAGTGCTTGGCATGTACCTACCATCAGTTTTCTTCTTTGGTATTCATGGACTACTGTGAGTAAGAATGACTTACTGGCAACTTATTGTTCCAGGAGTCTAAAGCTTATTGTCTTCATGAAAATATGGGAAATGCAGCAAAGATGGTTGTTTTAAGAATGTCTCCAGGAGTAATTTATGTGGTTGAAAGGGATACTATCTTATGTCTTCTTGAGTGCTTCTTAAGCCTTTATTTCCACTTGTTGATTGCCATCATGTTGAGCACGACTCATAGCAAACCTATGAACAAAAGGCCTGAAGTCTTTTTATAATTATCGTCATTTATCAAAGTTCATAGAGTTTGCAGAGGCATGTTGTTTAGGAAGTAGATTTGGTTTCATTAGCATCATTCTTAAACCTTTGCATACGTTTTGAGATTCACAGAACATACAGAAAAATTACAAACTATGGAAATAGTTAAATAAATTAACTGTGAATCTAGCAAACTATGACAGATTTTTTAAAAAGAGTTTTTGAAGATGGCTTCCTTACTCTGCTCCTGCAACTCTCAGGCTCCAGAACAGTCCCCAGGGAAGTCTGTTGGTTGATCTGGAGTGGAAGCAGGCTTTGTTTTCCATCCACCACAACCCCTCTGCCACTAAAAAGGAGTAGATACATAATAGATAGTGAAAAGCTTGACCTACTCTTATGAAAGCTACTGACTTCTTACCAACTGCATAAAATTCTACGTGAAATTATCTCTAATTTAATTTCTAAACGTAAAAGAATCTGACCCTTATGTATGATATTTAATAAAAACAAATAGATGTTATGGAAATTGAGCAAAGGAGAATTAGGATAAATTCAACAAATAATGCAATCATGTTACTATCAAGGATACATGTTTTGAGTTCTATTAACTACAAATAAAGGTATTGTCATGTAAAGCTGTTTGATGAGTTTTTCCTAATGTCTGGTAAGCATAAAGTTTGACGGTTAGAGAGAAAGAAGCCTCTTTCTGTTATTTCCGTACTTGACATAAAACATTTAACTTAACAGAGAAATCGATTGTTATAAAGCTTTATCATTATGTTTATGTCTGATGCCAGATTCATTATTTAGGAATTTGGCTCCACTGTATGTAAATTACACGGTACTGTCAAAGTACAAATAACTCAGTGCCACATTTATTTCTCCCTAGTTTTGTTCTGACATCATGGAAAAACTTGACACAATGCTTCCACTGGCTCTGGCATGCAGAGATGATTCTTTTCAGGAAATTAGAGCAAACTTTGTGGAGGCCTGTTGTAAAGTGGCAACAGCTGTCCTGGAAAGACTGCAAGAGAGAGGCACGGAGGTTCCTTCCAAAGCACCCTTGAGAAACTTGCACACGCTGCTCTCCACAGCTGTGTATGTCTTCCTGCACTTGACACAATATGATAATCTGATGAAAGAAACAACTAAGAAGTGAGTGTCATTTAAATCAAGGGCATGGCTATGCTTAAATGAATATGTAAACTTTGAAATGTTGATGATTCATATTTGAGAGGGGGGATATAATAATTAACATGGTGAATTCTTTTTATTTGTCTTGAACCACTCACACACTCATTGCTGTCACATTATCACACATAGCTGATTCCCCAGTAGGTTTTCAGAGGTTGTAAATCACGCAGGAGGAGATTGCCCATCTTTCTCCTGTGGAACTGCTGGTGGATTCAAACGGGAATGTCTGCCATTGTCCTAAGTAGGGAATGTCAAGATGGTGGAACATGCTGTATAGTCACAGATATGATGATGTTGTTACTGAGTAACAGTAACAGTCAGCCTATAGCTGACCCTCCAAAGGGCTTTCAGAGACAGAGAAGCACACGGGAAGATACTGCGATCCTTCTGTGGATTCGAACTGCTTGCCTTCCAAAATGCAGCAGTTTCTTACCACTAGTTTCTTACCTGATTTGATGATAGGTAATCTCTTGTATCCCTTTCGTTTCATAAAGATACGCTGTACTGACCATACTGAAAAGGACGAGTAAACTTTGTGCCACATATACGTGATTGTGAAATATACCTTCCTCCATTTCCCACCCGCATCCCCAAGCCAATTGGCAGGGAGTACCTCTCCCCCACTTCAAGCCAACTGGCGGGGAGTCCCGAAGGCATAGTCTATAGACTATGTACATAATTATGCATAGCTGCACTACTAACCCAAGGCCATGCCTCTCTGGGGATTGAAATCCACCAGCAGCTCTGTGGGAGAATGATGGCTAACCTCCTATAGCCCAAGAAAACTCAGTGTAGGGTCAGGTATGAGTTGGTTCCAATTCTATGGCAATGAGTTGAGCAATGGAGCCAACCGGTTGTTGGAAGCAGGTGGAGGAAAAACCTCTTCAGTCGAGCATTTTAATAGCCAATGTAAATCAGTTTCAGAGTTATCCATTGGTCCATAACTATGTATAAAATTCATAGAGGAAGTACTTAGCAGCCTTAATTCTCATGTAATACTAGTCAATAAAACTAAGTGTTTGAAATACAGAGAATGAAAATGACTACAGGTAACGCCACATGGTCTTTCTGGTTACTCTTGCATTCTTCTTCAGAGAATAGCATGCCCTGTCCAAAGAGAACATGAGAAATCTATTCCATATTCCTCATTCTGCCTTTGCAGTCTTTAAGTTATGTAAGAGTAGTGTGACAGAAATAGGTAAAGATGAAAGTAATGGAAATAAATTTGATTCGATGTAGAATATAGCTCCATGTTGCTGTAGTTCTCATAGATATTCAAATGTTGTGATTCATACTTCAATTTATAAACAAGTTTGTCAGAACCCACCTTATTTCTTTAGATTATTTTAAAACGGTTTATGAGATAATAGACATCTACTAAATCACAATCTTTTTAAAACAAAAGGACTGTGGATGTGGGACATAAGATAGCTTTATAAGAGTTGATTCTGACAAATGCATGTTGTTTGCTAATGATAATGATAATTGTAATCTAATGCCTAAATAATGCACTGGGCTCTAATAATAGGTTTATAAAGAATTCTTTTCTTTTGGAATGATGTATTGACAATGCGATTTGTCTCAAGTGGAAGTGCATATATGTAGAACAGCAGATGTACATTTTCAAAGGACTTGCAAAACAAAGGCCAGCTCCCACTCCTCCATCCCCCTTTTTGGAAAGTGAATGTGGATGCCGACTCCAGCATTGGGAGGAAATGAATGATTGATATCTAATAATCAGAACCATTTGTAGTGCTGGAGATTGTTACCTCCTACTGCACAGGCCTTAAATCTCTGTCTCTTTGATCATTGACTCTGAACAGACCCATATTCCTGGTGCCTGTCCAACGATATCAGGAATTCATCAACACTCTACAGTTTCAAGTTACGGACTACTGCGTCAGAGTTTGTGCTACAAGCATTTTACAGGATGCTGAGAGCCACCACTGGGATGACTACAAAGCTTTTTATGAGGTGTGAAGTTAAGTTTACTATCCCTCCTTTTTACACAAATATGTTTTACTGCCTACCTGCTTTCTGGCTAATTAGAAACATGAGCTTGGCATTGCTAACACACCAAGACTGTTAGGGATAATATTTTTTAAATATTGAATTTGTACTTAAGAGAAACACAGTTTTCAAAGACTGAAAATAATTAGACATCAGAACTCTCCTTCTGCTTAAAAGTAAAAATAACTTAATTTGAGATGCAATGTTGCAAGGCTACAAAGTAAGTTAGAGTATAATCTGATACAATGAAAATGCCAGAAAAATATTGCAATGACAAAATGCTACAACCTTATTGTTTTTTTGAAGATGCTATTTACAGGTATTCTTGCATTTATTTTGTTCTTCTGTATTTCTGTCTGTGTTTAATAAATATTTTTATTAAGTAGTTTAATTCTTTACGCTTAATTTTTCCTTATATTGAGTCAAGTGTGGGCTCTACGGCCCATCTGATTGTTCATAGCTTGTCTATTTTCCTTTAGCCCATGTTCAGAAATCCCAGGTTCCTGTTCTGTGAAAGCCAAATGATTCTCAGTGTATCTAAGTTAATAGGATCAACAAAAAATGGTTCTTCATCAAGCTTCATTAGTTTCCTGTTCTCTAAGACTCATTGATTATACATAGAACACAATATTTGAAATTCCTTGAAGTTGTTTCTAGGACAGGGTGAAATATTTATAACATCTTAATAAAAGATATACAGGTTTTAAATATTTACCAGCCCAGCCTAGTTTCATTAACATTTCCACTTCACCCTTTTCTCCAGATTGAAATTTGTGATTTAGGGGGTTTCTCTTGATTGTCCTAAATCCGATAGAATATTGAGAAAAATAGAGTGAAATTTGATTCCGTTTCATCCTTTTGTTACCGTCCTGGCATTGAAGATACCTGTGGCTGGGCTTACATCCTGGGGCTCCATTTGCATATGCATCCCTACCAGGGGTAGATTACCCAGTAAGCAAAGTAAGTGCGGAAAATACAAGTTTACTTGTATTACTTACCTCTAGTGGACAAGAATTTCTTATGTTTTTTACCACATGGCAACACTTATGTGAAACGACTTAGTACGTATTTATAAATAAGCACAAGTAAACCCATGCTTACCTTGTTGCCAGGTATACTGTCTCTGGCAAGGAATGTGAATTTGAAAAGAGCCTTGGATTCTATAGGAAGGTATTATGAAGTTGGGAAGGGTATGCCAACCATATCTAGAAGCAGAATCTTTAATGTGGTGAAAAATCCAACCAAAATTGTTCATGACAAATTAGTAAGTAGACACAAATAACACTATGCTTACTTAGTTTACTGAGCAGTTCCACCCTGGTGGTGGTGGTGGTTCTTGAGTACCATCGAGCTGGAACTGACCCATAGCTGAGACCCTCCTGTGGGTTTTCAGAGGCTGTTCATTTCACAGGAGGAGATTGCTCATCCTTCTCCTATGGTGCAGCTGGTGGTTTTGAACCATGTGGCTATGGGATTGCAGTTTTTTACCACTCAGCCACCAGAGATGTCATACTAAATGTCCTAGCAGAGAAGAGCTGCTAATAAGAAGC
This sequence comes from Elephantulus edwardii, assembly GCF_000299155.1. Lineage (NCBI taxonomy): Eukaryota > Metazoa > Chordata > Mammalia > Macroscelidea > Macroscelididae > Elephantulus > Elephantulus edwardii. The sequence goes on along the minus strand of NW_006399793.1, from coordinate 13,303,674 downwards.
TATTTTAAAGACTTTGACTTTTTTCCTAGGTTAATTGTATCTCTTCTTTAGAGGACTTTCCTAGGTAGGTGTTGTGTTTTGGTTTTTTTCTTTTTCGTTTTGCAAGAGCTTTCCAAACCTGACTTACTTCAGAGAGCAGTGGTAGCAGTGAGCAGACTAAGGAAGAAAGAGAGGGTGGTATGGAGCATCTGGTAGCCTGAGATAAGAAGGGAAGGATGGTTCTTCCCTCTGCTGGAAAAACATCACATATTCCTTATTTGCCTTGAGGTAAACAGAAAGATTGAAAAGGAATCCGTCTCATTCATGTTTCAAACTATTCCAATATGTGAGTACACTGATGAACAATTTTATATGATGTTCTCTTTGAAAATAAATATCATCTCACTATATGTCCAACATGGTGGTATTGTTTCCTTTTATGCAAATTGGGAGCTAAAATAGTTCTACAATATAAATAATAAGTGGATGCCATTGAGGGCCTGTTATTGAAGTTACCAAGTATTTTTAAAAAAATACAACCACCAAATTACTATGTAACACACGGCTCTTAGATCTTATGACAAGACTTTTTACTTCAAAGGCAGAAATAACGAGATAGTTACCCTGTGATTACATGGTACTGTAGCTTCCATATACTTACATGGTCAGTAGTTACAATTTAATTGCAGCGTTACTGGTTGTTATTTATGCTCAGAAAAATAAAGTGATGCTAATTTTCTGTGTACTAAAAATAAGAATCTCCTAAAAATAGCAGGAATTTTTTCACTGCTTTGACAAGAAGAGTACTTGACATGATTTTCTCTCTCTTACTGTGCCACTTTCTCTTCATCCTCCCCGTATTCCCATTGATGTGTTAAACAGAGTCAGTAAGCTTTGGGCAATGCCTTTTGGAGAGAAACATAGTTGATATCCACCTGACTGGAGGCTATGGGTAGGATAGAGATCTCAGGGGAATCTATCACCATGTGCAGAGCATGCTAAAGAAATAGTAAAAGAATTTACAAGATAAAAGCCAATATTTGCCCATGTTTTGTAGTATCAAGTGAGTCCCGGGTACCTTATTTCCATGAGCAGTTATTTTTTAAACTGTCAAGTTTAGAGAACTGGAGAGTTCAGTATCTCTGTGATGAGGTGCTGGTCAGATGGCACAGTGGGCCTTCAGATTACATGTTTAAAATTAAGCTTTCAGTATAGTTGACATCTGCTCAATTTTAGGAACTTGTGTTTTCCAATAGTCAAAGAATAAAGAATTGCCTGTTCAAAGATAATATTGAGTGGCTTATATAATAAAGCCCAGCTGCTTGTATCCTGATATATAATCTAAATAAAAACTCACATCTGTTTACGTGATAGTTGGTCTGCAAAAATAACAGATGTTTACTAGCAGAATACTTTTTGAAATGACAACAAATAGAGAAACAGGTCAGAAAAATAAATTCATCATATTTAGTTTAATGAAAACCCTTGTAATGTCATTGAAATCATGCATATTTTAAGGAGAGCTGTTACAAAATGGACTATTTTGGAATCTAAGTAAGAAAGAAGTTTATATTTCAAAAAGTCTTCGAGTTAAATTTTATTTTATTTCTAATTAATGGGAGAAGAAACTTGATATTTGCCTTAATTTACGTATTATTTTATCACATGTTAAAAATTATAATTAAGAAAATAGATGTTATAATTTTAAAAGTTATGAGATATCATATTGACAAAATCACTGTAAATACCCATTCATTACCATGGTTGGTTCATGTAAATTACTTATGCTTATCATTGAGTCTAGATAAGGTTGATTTTGTTTAATTTACAAATTCAACTTGTTGCTGTGGAGTTCAAATCATCTCATAGCTGACCTGCCCAGTGGATTCTCGGAGACTGTAAACCACACATTAGGAGACTGTCCATCTTTGTCCCACATAACAGCTGGTAGAATTGAAATCCCAGAGAGGCATCACCTTTCAGTCACAGCACAGCTCCCTACAGGCTACACCACCAGAGCTCCCATTGAATTTGCATGTACCACCAAAAAAATACAAGAGAATAAAGCTTGAAACTCCCATGTTAATGAAAAAAGCTTTAAATAAGTACTCTTTTCCACAGTATGAAAAACAAAGAAAACTTAAAATGCTATGATTTTTCTCTCCCAGAAAGAGAGATAGAGACAGAGACAGAGATATAGAAAGAGATGGTTTAGGTGTACTTCTGTCCAGGAAGTCAGAAGCTATGATCAAAATCACCTTAAATTTGAACTTCACCCTGATATTTAAAAAAAATTTATTTTATTAATTTTAATGAACACCTCCAGATATTTTTTTATTTCCATTCATTCATTGTTGCACTTTTTTTCTCTAACCTCTCCCCCACCCACCCCCAGTTTGTTCCTCTCTTTGAAAAGCAAAAGATAAACTTCTTCGTTGGTATACAATCCTCCCCACCCGAATGCACTCCACTACGCAACCTTAATTCTGGATTCTTGTGATAATCATAATATCCTATCATATATAGCTTTTTTACATTATTATTATTATTATTATTATTATTATTATTATTAATTTCAATGAACATCTACA
>NW_006399793.1:13293152-13294279 GCF_000299155.1 Elephantulus edwardii | reverse complement strand
TAATTGGGATGGGAGTGTCAGAGACAGTGCGATTGGCACAGGACAGAATGGAGTTTAGGGCTGTTGTACATAGGGTCGCTATGAGTCACAGGCGACTCGACGGCACATAACAACAACAGCACTATAACAACCAGGGTTATTGTTACTGTTGTTCTTAAGTACTGTTGTTTTGACTACAACTCATAGCAGCCCTATGAACAAGAGATCTGAAACGTGTCCTGCCCTGTGCCATCCTCACTGTCTCTGATATGCTTGAGCCCATTATTGTGGTCACTCTGTCAATCAAGTTTGTTTAGGATCTTCCTCTCTTTCTCTAACCCTCCACTTGCCCAGCATAATGTATTTTCCAAGGACTCTCCCTTCCTGATAATATGCCCAAAGTATGGGAGATGAAATTTCAACATCCTTGCGTCCAAGTAGCGCCCTATTTGTACTTCCGCCAAGACAGACTTATTTCGCCTTTTGACAGTCCATAGGCTATTCATCTCTCCAGTACCACAATGAAAGGGCTTTGATTCTTCTGTCAGCCTTATTCATTGTCTAACTTTCAGATACATAAGTAGTAATTGAAAAGAGCTTGCATCAGACACACCTAAGTCTTCAGACATCACTGCCCTTAGGCACTTTAGAGAAGTACTTGACAGCAGATTTTCTCAATGCAACACATCTTTTGATTTTTTTTTTTTGCCTGCTCTTTTTTTGGGTGTTGATAGTGGATTCAAGTAAAGTTAAATTGTTAACAACTTCAATCTTTTCTTCCATCTAATGTGATATTGCCTGTCATCCCAGTGGTGAGGTTTTTGTTTTCTTGATATTGAAATAAACCACATTGAAGGCAGAAGTCTTTGATCTTCTAAGGCAGGTGTTTTCTAGTGGCCTATCGGCAGTACACTGTGCTGCAATCCCAAAAGCACAGGGTTCAAGGCCACCAGCTATTCCGGGGGAGAAGGATGGGCAATCTCTTCCCAGCCTCTGAAAACCGGCTGGAGGGTCATCTATAGGTCAATTCTGACTGTACAATATACAACACCACCACCAAAAGCAAGTACTTAAGTCCTCTTTACTTTTTGCAAGCAAGGGTGTATTGTCTGCATAATGCAGCTTGTTGATGAGTCTTCCTCTAATCC
>NW_006399793.1:13288184-13293052 GCF_000299155.1 Elephantulus edwardii | reverse complement strand
TGGTACACAATCCCCCCTCACCCTCACTTTTATGCTGGTTTCTCACTTAATACGTTGCAGCAAATAACGCAGCAAATAACGGCTATATGTGTTTCTAAGCACAGTCCTCAATTTAAAAGTGTGCGGCAATGTGTTAAAGAATAACAATTTTGCCCATTTACACACTCTAAATTTAATTGGTAGCAGTCCAAGTGCTGTTACTGTTGCTACAAAAGATGTTAGTACCTAAATAAACTACTAGAAAAATATCATATAAATAAATTATTAACAGTAGAATCTTCATAAGAAACTGTCAGCTTTGACCGAAGTTTCTAGATGACATTTGTTTGAGAAAATAAGTAGTAGACCGAGCAGAGATTTTAGGTAAAAGAGCATTGCACAGAAATAAAAGGGCAAGTTTTACTAATTCAACTTTTAACATAATAACATAATCAGGACAATAGTTGTAGAAGGCATTCTATTGAGGTCAAACTACTAGCATACCTTCCCAAGAGCCTATTAACGAATTAATGTTGGTAAAACACTTGAGGCCACCTTCTCATTTTTGCCTGGTGCCCTGAGCCTTGGTTGCTTTTGGGTTTCTCACTGTGGTCAGGGGTAATTTGGCAAACAGAAGAGATCTGTCAGGGGGCAGGCAGTTAGGGAATGTTTGAAACGATTAGGTATGCAGTCCCTTACAAGTATGAAGTGCTGTAAAAATACTAAGAAACATCTGCCTCTGCTTTACCAAGTCTTGTAAAACCAAACTATCTTAAGATCTGTTTCTAGAGTTGTTACAAAAATGCTATGGGTGAAACAGACTAATACAATCTTCAAAAGTTGCCATCACCCTTGGTTTAAAGTCTGTTGGTAAGTATGTAGTATGCAAGTGTATTTTTCCTCCAGCCATTTTATTATACTGTGAAATATGAAATATTTATAAAATAATTTCGGTGATGTTGATAGTCTCAGAAAAATATACATACTTATGTAATTTGAATAACTAACTTTCCATTTTGGAAGAGTATACCCACTATTTTAAACTGGTATTGCTTCTTCTTTGGCAACTAACTACAAAGCTGATTGTTTAAAAATGCCTTTTAAATGCTAGGCCAGGAGTAGGTAAATTAAGACTGTGCTGGCTTAAAAACTTGTGGTTTGAATTTGTGCTAGACTATCTGGTCTTGTAATTGAAATAGAACATATGTTCCTTTGTCAATAAGGATGTTTTACATCTTGTCAAAAATCTTTCTTGGTCATCTAGTGTGTCAAACTCTCTAGCTATTTCCTTTCAGCCTGAACTAATTAGGTTTATAGGAAGCAAACTGACATTTTGGAAGATGTGATTCTATTGTTTAATGTGTGGTGGTTTTGCCAGGGGGAAAGATGCTCCTTCTCACTCCAGATGTGGCATTATTTCTGCTGGTCTCTTCATCACGATCTCTGGACCATTCTGCCTCCTAAATTAGCCCAGGAGATTCTTGCAGAAGTACTTGAGAAGTCTTTGGGTCTTCTGGCCTCCAGATATGCTCGGGCCCATCCCACTTATAAGAGAACTCCACAGATAAGGTAACTGGAAGTTATGACACCCATTGCTTTTCCAGAAACTTCCTGCCCCTCATTAGTTGCCATAATACAGATTGTAATCTTGTATTTCATGACATAACTTCTGGTATATCTAATACGTTTCTAACATCTGTAATGAAAATAATATTCAATTCTCCTCAGCCATTTAAGTGGAATTGTAGAACTTCAATCAAAATAATTTTTCTCCTTTTTTTTCTTTTTAATGATTTTATATAGATCTCACTTTGCTTCTAAAAAGTGATTTGAAGACGTCTTGAAACGTCTAGGAAAGTTAACAAGATTAAGGAGAGAAACTTCAGATCCTGAAATGGAGCGAAACCAGACCGCTGTAATAGAAAGACCAATATATGTTTGAGTATCTAGGCAACCAGGAAATTTTAGTTTTATTTTTAAAGACATTAAATATAATATTTATCTTCATTAAGGAAATTACTTTGGCCAATCATCTTTCCATTATGATTACTTTTCCCATGTTTTATTATGACTTTTCCCCCTTCTTCTCATGAAATATTTCTAAAAGTCAGTTCAGCAAATGTGAAATCCCTGGAAGTAGGATCAAGAGTCACTAGGCCTTAATCATAAGTAAAATTCTATGACTAGGCAACAATTATTAACAGAATGTGATTACGTGACAATAATCAGTATGAAGACATAGCTTTGATTTTATAAATATTAAATCTAATGTGATTAGGACCTGCCTTTAGGTAGGAAATTTTTTTTCGAGATATATTTTAGGAAACTGAAGAGGTGCTTTAAAAAAACTAGTAGGAATCGTTTCCTGATCACATTCCTTTAACCATGCTACAATTTGAAGGGCATTTAGGTCCTACTACAGTGTTTCATAAAAATGGTATTTCACACAGGCTGTTTTGAATTACCGGACATAGATTTGGGTTTTTTTAAGTTGAATTCTGAAAGATAAATAAAAAAATAGCTTATGAGACCAAGAGTGCCTACATTCTTTAAGTACAACAGATCATGTATGAATTGGCAGGTTATTTTGAGACGTTTATAAAATTATGTTTATTGTCAACTTTTGAAATAAGTAGTATATTTCATTAAATGGACTGAAGTGTAGAAAATTCTGAGTTTTGTTTTCAAAGTAGTTGTATTAAAATGCCATACAAAGATACAGCTGTTTTTTATAGTTTGCCCAAGTAAAATATTTTTATACGAATAGTTAATCTTACATCACCATTATTAGGGAAATCTGATATATCATATATCTCTGTATCTTGGACTAGTAATTGGTTAATTACAGTAAATGGATACAAACTAAAAATACTACCACATATTGGTGGTTTTTAGTCTTCCCATAGGAGCTCATAATCCATAGAGAATTTTGCTCCAAACTCAAAAGCTGTGCTTCTCCAGCAGTTCAAATCCACCAAAACAGTTCCTTGGAAGAAAGATAGGTAATCTCCTCTTGTATGATTTGCAGCCTCTGGAAACTTGCTGGGGGTCAGCCATGAGCCAGGACCTAATCAACAGCAATGAAAGGATATGTGGATTATACCTTGCTCTTAATTAAAGATATACATCTGTTATTTTTAAAGATCATTTTAAAAGGTCTTAAAAATTATTTTACTTTTCACTTTACTATTACCGTCCTCTATTTTTTTCTATCTTGAATTTTAAAAGAAAGTAGAAATTAACTGAGGCCCATACAATTTAGGCATACACTAAGATAACTATTAAAACTCAAAGAAGTTAGAAACAAAAATGATAAAAAATATAAATATTGAAAATCATACTATAAATAATATAAATATAAGAAATAATATAAATAATCACTGTGTATTCCACTAATTTAATTAACATTGGAAATTTCTGAACCTATAGGCCTTTTCATTTGTATATCTAGTTATCATTTATTTTTATCTCCCAAGTCCCAAATTTTTTTTTTGAGAACTTACACTTGGGTAAAAAGAATTATTCAGCCAACGAATATTTACCTTCCATATATGTGTAGCTAAAATAATTGTTGTTGTTGTTTTTCTTTTGCTTAATATATTTTTTCTTAATGTAATTTTAAGGACATCCTTTAGAACTTCTTCAACAGAATCTGTATAATACAGTATAGACAGACCTTAAACATACTTCACTAATATAAGGCCTTACAGGCCCTAAAGACAATTATGTTTGTTATGAGACACTTAATACCCAGAAACCCAGAAGCTGCCTTTGATGTTTTCTGTCTTCAATATCTGAAGCTCTGGTCTGGTATCTAATGAATTTTTTTATTATTAAATATGCTCGATATAAGAGATAAGATGTAAAGTGTATATGCAAAGCTAAAAATAATTTAAATTTCATTTTCACTTTTTCTTTCCAATAGACTTGATATCACAACAATTTTAATATGTACTGAGAACATGTTATGGTCAGTCTGTCCATCTGTACAGAGTCTTTTGAACCCTCATGAATATAGAGATGACAAAATTTTTAAAATCCACGCCCATTGTAACAATCTGCTTACAACACTGGTTATTTTGACTTCACCACTAAGAGAATTGCATGAGTAAGTATAAGATATATTTTTCTTTTCCACTATTACATGTAAAAGAGTATAATTGAACAAAGTTATTTTTACAATAGGTATTGAATTGAGTGAAGTAGGAAGCAAAAAAATAAAATTAAGTGTTTTTAATATTGTGAGTTTGGTCAGGTTACTACAGCTACTGCTGTTAGGTTGCATCACATTGACTCTGACTCATAGCAGGACTGTGAACAGATTGATATCTTGCTCAATTCTGCACCCTCCTCACAATCTCTCTCCACTGTGTTTAAAAGCCCACTGTTGAGTCACTGTGTCAGTCTATCTCACTGGGTGCCTTCCTCTTCTTTGCTCACCCTTTACTTTCCAAACATAATGCCCTTCTTCCAAAGACTAGGGCCTTCTAACAAAATGTGCCGTTCTTGTCCCTAAGTAGACCTGTGGTTACACTTCTTCCAATGCAGATTTGTGTGTTCTTTTTTGACACTCCATGGAATCCGACCTCAAAAGCTGTGCTTCTCTGGCAGTTCATATCCACCTGGGAGAAAGATAGGCAGCTTCCTCCTATATGATTTGCAGCCTCCAAAAATCAGGACCTAATCAACAGCAATGAATGGATATATAGTTTCCCCTAGCACTACTCCGATCTTCCCAGGTAATCGAAGACGCAAAAACCCCGCGACATTCGTTCCGGCCCAAGGGCCGCAGGCCCTATCTACACACCAGTTCTACAGGATGCATCACCTTTGCTCGGGAAACATTACGACTAAACTTCAGAGACACTGATCCCAACATAAGGAACTAC
>NW_006399793.1:13276433-13283865 GCF_000299155.1 Elephantulus edwardii | reverse complement strand
GGTAGTATAATAGTGAAAGAATTTTTTTTTTCCAAAGAAAAAACTAACTGGGGAGAAGGGTAGGTAGGGAGGAAAGTGTGCAACAATATATGAATGGAAAATTTATATTTTGGGTGTGTGTACTGTCGAATCTGATCCGACTGATACAGGAGAAGGAGATTGCCCCGCCTTCTCCAGCGGAACCTGTGGTGGGCTTGAACTACACCCTTCAGGATTGCAGCACAGATTCTTGCCACTTGGCCACCAGAGCTCTCCCTTAAAGTAGCTTCATTTAAATCACACATTTTATCTCTACTGGTCAATATGCTTCAGTTGATCAGGTTTCTGTACAATCAGATTAATTTTTACCGGTGCTATTGTGTTATGGTTTTAATGATCAAATTGCATTACTTAGCAGGTTATGCCTGTCGTTTCTTGATATTCCCTGTCAAAGGAAATAGCTAATGTTTTGCTTTCTGAAAATATAGTTTCATTTTTATATGGTAATTTAATAAGAAAGAATTTAAAGACCTGAGTCCCAACTCTACGAGTCTTAATGGCCCTTCACTGTCAGTTAATGTACAGAATTTTCCCAGTTTATTTTTTTATTAACTCCATACCCTGTAGGTCACCAAAGCTCCCTTTTCAAAGAGTAGATAATTTTAAATTCTTAGCTTGATAGTAAAATTTTTAAGATATTTCCATTTCTTAGGGTAAATTCAGATAAGTTATTCCTTTCTTTAATGTTTTAAGAAGGAGTGTATAAATCTTGACTGAGTAAATTTTGAAACATTTGTGTTAGAAATTCTAGGAGTAATTAACAACTCTGATTTCAGTGTCCCTATAATTTTCACCCACTCATTGACTTTTAAGAAATCCGTTGTTTACAGATTGTTTCTCCTGGAAACCCTAGGTTAAGAACTAACTTTAAATATTGGGAATTCTTTCAGAAAGGGGAAGAAACAGTGCTATAAATTGCCATAAGGTTGGGATTATATACATATTGGTTCATAATCATGAAAAGCCTAAGGTCTGAAGCCCATAATAAATCCTAGTAAACTAAACTGATTTACCATAGATGAAAAAAAAATGGTTATGCTTTCAGTTCAATGGGTCATTTCATCTAAGGGGAAGGCCTTGTGAAGATCAGGAACAAAGTTGAGAAATTTCATGGATTGGTCATGGTGAGCAATATTGGATTTCATGGTTTGTCACAGATGAATAGAAAAATTTTAACCCCAGTGCATTTATAAAACAAATAAATTTTTATCAAAGATTACTTATTTTAATAATAATAATAACAATGTAACAGACACTTATTATTATTAATCTATGACCTTTTGAAACAATCTTTTAACAAATATGCAAGTACTGTAATCTCTGTGATTTGTGCATTTGATACTGCACTGTAACTTCATTCAACAAATTTGCATTGCTAATTTCAACCTGAATTGCTGAACATTTTATAGTTATAGCAAGCACTATCTCTACTTTTTGTTTTTTGTGTGTTTTTAACAAAGCATAGATCTCTATATTGCTTTGAAAATGAACAAAGTCTATATATACTGTTTCTTATTCACAAAAATTTTCAGTAATTTTATCCCCTTGTGTTGATCCAAATTTTAATTTAAATGCTTGTTTTCCTAGAATATAAATGTATCCTTTGAAATATTTTGACAAATACATACTGACAAGGTGAAATCTATAAGCAGGGTGTTCCTCACCAACTAGAAGAACATTTTCTCTAAGAAACTTATTGACTTAATTAGCTTCTTTTTGGAGCCAGAAGAAAAAATGAACATATACAAGATGCAAAAAATACATTAGAATACTAAGTTTTAATGTGTGTGTGAGAGAAAGAATATATCATTGCCTCACGCATTTGAAATGACACCATATGATTTCAGGAATTGGTGGAAAAGTATCAATCAAATGTTGATGGTATTGAATTTTTATAAACTTAACCTGACATTTGTCTTTGTCACTCTGTGTGACATCCTTTTGGAAGGTGAATGGCTTTATTTTCTGTAGTTCTGACAGGAAAACGGAATATATTTTCCTTCCTGAGTTCAGCTTAGGACCAGTAAATCCCAGAGAAAGAATACAAGGTTTTAAGTTCTTTTACAGAAAAATAAAACCTGTTTGCAAGAATGTGTGCTCTTTTTTTAAACCCTCCTTTGTAGATTTCTGTTAGAATGTTGTAAACTAAGCACTTTAGGTTTGTTCTCCAGGGAAAAAGGCTTGCTGACACATAAAACATTCACCATGTATTTTCCAAAATGTACTTCTTTTCTAAATGCAGTTAAACTACTTTCTCAGAAGCATATTCACCTACATACACAGAGACACACACACACACACACGCCCACACAATGGCTTCTTTTACGGCATTTTACTGTCATTGAATATTAGTTCTAGTTTATCAAGTTGAGAAAGAATTCTTATAATATCAGATCAATGCAATTGAGTTAAAATCTCTTCCTGACTTTGTCCATATGCTCTGTTCTTTATTTGCCACTTAGTTATGTCCCACTCAAGACTACTCTTCGTAAATGGCTCAGAGTTCATCTTCCTTCTTATAAAACAAGATATAACTGTACCTTTTTCATGTATTCTTTTTCCCTCCACCTTGTGTTTATGGTGTACAGAGCAAATAGCGTACCAGTGATTATCTATAGAAGCAAAACCAATGTGTGTGAGAGAGAGAGGGAGGCAGGGTGGGGGCACGAAAGAAAGAGGAATAGGGAAGGATTTATTTTAGGGGAAAAGCTCACACATTTGCAAAGACCAACAACTCCCAATCTGAGTGTATAGAATCAGGCTAGAGGCTTCTCATATAGCTGCTCAAAATCAAAATTCAAACTCATTGCTATGGAGTTGGAACCTACCCCCAACCCACAGCTGATCTTTAGCAGGTTTTTTGAGGCTGTAAATCACACCAGAGAATGTACATCTCTCTCCTGTGGAGTGGCTGGTGGATATGAACAACTAGAGAGACATATCCTTTGGGTTAGCAGTGCAATTCCCTACCAACTACACCACCAGTTACTATTGTTGTCATTGTTATATGCCTTTGAATTGCCCGTGACTCATGGCGACCCCTGTGTACGGCAGCTCTGACCCCTGCCCTGTCCTGAGCCAGTCTCACAGATTCTAACACACCAGCCCTATTGCCCTAATTACTGTGTCAATCATCACATCCTGGGTTTTCCTCTCCTGTGCTGTCCCTCCACTGTTCCGAGCATGATGTCCTTCTCCAAGGACCAGTCTCTCCAGGCCACGTGCTCAAAGTGTGTGAGAAGGAACTTCAAAATCCTAGTCTCCAAGGAGAAATTTGATTTCACCCTCTCCAGGACAGACTTAACTTGTTTTCTTGGCAGTCTGTGTTATGTTCAGCACTCTCCCCCAGCACCACAACTCGAAGGCATCTTCTTCTTCTGTCATTCTTAGTCATTGTCCAGCTTTCTGATGCATAGCAAGTAATTGCAAAGACCATGGCCTGGATTAGACACACCTTAGTCTCTAGACTGACATCATTGCTGCTTAGTACTCCGGAGAGGTCCCTGACAGCACATTTTCCCAGTGCATCCTAAACTCATTACCAATTCATAGCTAACCCTCCAGTAGGTTTTGTAATGCTGTAAATTACAGGGTAGGAGGTTTCCTATCCTTTACCTGCAGAGCCACTGGTGGATTTGAACTGCTAGAGAGGCACTGCCTTTGAGTTTGTAGTGTAACTCACTGTAGGCTATGCAATCAGAGCTGCAGCTGTCGACAAAACCAAGGTTGACGGGCAAAGCAGGCTGCTGGTTCAAGACAAAGAACAGAATGCAAATGTCACTTGCAGGAACTAAATCAAGCCAAAAAGGAAATGAGCTTTGCCAGACTTTTATTTTTTTGAATATCAGCCATAGGACTAAGACACTCCTTTAAAATGTTTGGCTGCACATAGCTGGTTTTACCATAGAGATGATTAGATTGCTTAAGGTCATTAAGGAAATGATTACATTATATCATATCTCCTAACGAAAAACCATAGTCATAGGCATTGACTCAACCATAGCCATCACATAATGCATAATGATCCTCATCATTTTCTTATCTCAGAGAGTTATCCTCAAAAATAAACAAGGAGCAATCTTCTGCACATAAACTCAAGCCAGGAGCAGGATAAGTATGAACTCTGACAGTGTCTCACCTCTAGCTTGTTCCTTTTGCTTTGCTTAAAGGTAGTTAGGCAACAACTTACAGCACCTAGATTAACTTGATTTATGGAAATGAAGCAGTAACATATGGCTATTTGAAATGTTGAAATGCATTGTATTTAGTTTCTTTTACATAATCGTGCATGGTTAGTTATCTGATTTCAGAGTCATGTGACGGCTCACATATCTTTCTTCAAGCATCCTAAAGTCTGTTCTGCAATTTCAAAGGAATTCTGCTTTTTCCAGGTTATGGTCTTTGATTGGTATTTTTATTTGTTGAAAACAGTCAACAGCCCAAGCACCATTAAGCATATAGGATACATTAAGTATGACCTGACCCCTTCATTGCCTTTGAAGATAAGTTCTTGGCTGCCTCAATCCCATTGTGGCAGTTTCCCCCTGTAACATTCTATTATAAGTCACAATTCTCCTGGGAGGGGAGCCAAAAGCAGGGTGGCACAAAAGAAGCATAAAACCCAGCTGTTGTTGTTTTTATTCAAAACTTGTTATCAGTTTTTCTCACTTTTGATGTGCATTAAATTTATCTCTTCCTAGCAGCTGGTTGCATAAGTCCAACAAGCCAATCACTTTATTAAAGAAAAAGAGGAAAGAAAACAGCCTAATTATGGATCAGAGAACCAAAAGATAAATGAATCTGAGTTCGAGTGCTTAAGTAGGGTTGAATGGTCAGTCCAGAGCAGTACGATGTCTGTGAGGGGCCTTTGGGACAGGTTTTCTTATGCTGGAGGATGGATAGAGGCAAGAAATCATCCCAGGCTCACATTTCTCCTCTTAAGCAAAGCCATCCTTAACGTCTACTAATTTGGGAATGTGAATAAAATATACTTCTACTTATAGGCAATAATTTATTTTTCAAAGAGTATTCAAATGTATTATATCAAATTTCCTTCCTAACAAAGAAAAAAATTCTTTGGCTCATGTGAGTGTACAGTACTCCTCACTATGAATTATTTAGAGCACTCCCTCCTTTAAGTGTATACCAAAACATCACTAGAGGTTATCTAATAGCTAGCTCATAATTCCATTTCCCCCACTGAGGTTTGTAGGCCAATTTCCACTCTCTTATACTCTCCAGAATAATGAAACTAATTTGGGATCTTGCTGTGGAATTAAATGCTCATAAAGATCCTACCCCCTCTGAGACCATAAACATCTGCCATAACAATTCTTATAGCCAAATAACCTTACTGTTACCACTATGACTGAGAAACTGCCAGAAGGGTAAAAAAAGCTTAGGTACTGGCAAAAAAACCCACAAAAAACCAACCCACAAATGTTCTGGTAAGGATTGTGCTACCAGTGATTTGTTGTTTAAAAAATTGTGGCACCAAGTAACCATTCCTTTATTCTTAAACCTCCCTGGACTCTTGTCTTGAAGATAAAAGGTTGGCAACTATTTAGGGCTATCAGGTTTTTTATGTGAGTCTGAGGTAGTCAGGTGCTTTCTTAAGAGCTAGTTGTAATGGTTATTATAATAGAGAAGAGTACCTTATGTATGTTTAACCTTCTTGAGTACGAGCCCCACTGATAAATTCTTTATATGCAAACTCACTTACGGCTCACACTGCCCTTGTGAGGTGATTCTTATTGTTCTCCCATTTTACAAATAGCAAAGCCTAAATAAATTGACAAATCTTACACACCCAAGTTACAAACCCAGACTGACTGCCTGTGAAGCTCCTGTGCATGTCCATACCCACTCTCACTGAGTACATTCTTATGTTTAAGATTCTAACCTTGTTACAAGGACAGATAATAAGAAAAGTAAATGTAAAAGAATTGGAGGTAAAATTAAGTCCTATGGAAAATGCATGAAGTAGAAAGAAGGTACTAGAGGGAGATGAGACCATGTTGTTGCTGTCATGTGCTGTCAAGTCAGAACCAACTCTTAGCTAACCCTCCTGCAGGTTTTCAGATGCTATAAGTCACGTGGGAGGAGAAATTACAGAGCAAGCTTAACATGATAAACAGGGATATTCTAGGCAAAGTATTCCTGAAGAAATGAGATATTCCCAGATAACTAGACTAATGGGCAATTAGGAAAAGAGCCCCAAAATGTAACTGGAAAAGTAGCCAGAAACTGTGATATCACATAGTTTTCTCAGCAGCTTCCATTCTCTTCTTTCTCATGAAGTCTGACATCTCTTTTCCCCCAATTTGTAATTTCCTATGATAGAAATCCTTTCTTTTACTAAAACTTGGAGAATCTCTATGTCATTCCATACCAGCCTCTTCTTCCACATCCTGGCTCCTTGGCTGTATGCTGGCTGTCCCCTCAGCCCCAATTACTTGCCGTCTCCCTTAAAACACAAACACTGGTGGGCAAGTTCACACATGTGTATTTTATAATGTTCGACAGTATCGTTCTTTGTCCAACCTCACGGTTACTCTCTCATTCATCCTTTAGCACTTTGACCAACACCCCCGACCTTGCTCCATTTACTAGCAATTGGCCTTGCCCCTCTCTGTACTTTCCTGAGAGAACTGACACCATTAGGAACGTACCTTCACTTCTTATCTTCATTTCCCATAATAATCTTGATCTATACACACCTTCTGCATCCCTTGATTGGTCTCTGATCAGAGTGTTCTTTTTTTACCACAGGGAAATGTTTTCATTTCAGCTCTCAATCAATATGACTCCTACTGCAAGGCCTCAGTCATTTCCACTTTCTCCTATCTTCTTTTTCTGACACTCTCTTACATAAAAAACAATCCTCCTCTAGTTGTTAAGAAAGAAAGAAATGGAATGCATAAATATTGACATTCTAGGCATTGGAGAGATGAGATGGACTGGCATTTTGTCAAAATGCCAAAATGGGGCATTTTGAGTCAGATGATGATATGATATATTACTCTAGAGGTAAAAAGATGAGGAAAAATGGGGCTGCATTCATAGTTAAAAAAGTAATTTATAGATCCATCTTGAAGTACAACATTTTGATGATAGGATTATATCCATACGCTTACAAGGAAGTCCAGTGAATACCACTGTCATTCAGATATATGCACCAACAACCAGAGCCAAAGAAGAAGAAATAGAAAATTTCTACCAAGTCTTACAGTCAGAGATAGATCGAACATGCAATCAAGATGCATTGATAGTAATAGGTGACTGGAATGCAAAAGTTGGGAACAGAGAAGAAGAATCAGTAGTTGGAAAACATGGGCTTGGTGAAAGAAATGAAGCTGGAGATAGAATGATTGAATTTTGTACAATCAATGAC
>NW_006399793.1:13257418-13274319 GCF_000299155.1 Elephantulus edwardii | reverse complement strand
TAATCGGGATGGGAGTGTCAGAGGCAATGCGATTGGCACAGGATAGAGCAGGGTTTAGGGCTGTTGTACATAGGGTCGCTATGAGTCGCAAGTGACTCGACGGCACATAACAACAACAACGTCTATTGTTATGTTTCCTTCCCTGGAACATCGTTTGCATTCCTTGTCTTTCTTTCTTTGCCTAATAGTCATTCAGTGTGCTGCAACTGGCTGGGCTTCTGTAACCAACAACATGGACAAAGTCAGTTCATGCATGCCTAATAACTAACTCCAGTGGACTCTTTTTATTCTCAGTCCACTTCTGTTCTTTGCAATTTTTGACACCACTGATATTTTCTTTTCCCTTAGTTTCTCTAATGTCATTTTCTCTTTGATACTTCTTTGATTATACCTTCTTGATTTCCCTTGATAGTCTCCTTTACTCTGCTAGACCTTAATATATTTTTCTTTCCTTGACCGTCTTTTCATTTTACATTCATTCTTTGGATGATTTCATAACCCATGGCTTTCCCATAATGCAGATAACGTCCACATCAATATCATCAACCCGGATATGTCTCATATGTGCTGGATTTATAAATCTAAGTTTCAGTTGAGTCCTTTGCTTTTCTCTTAAACATATCCAACACTAAATGATAAGCCCGTGAGTCATACTAGGCCGCTCCCTCTTTCTTAACTCTAAGACAGTCTTTTCTGCCTTGGTTTAGGCGTTCATTATCTTCCATTTGGTCTACTTACTTACTTTGGTCTACAATATCATCTTCACTACCTCTCTTTTTCACCCTTGCCTTCCTTTGAATTTATTCTTCTCACTACTGTTGAAGTGGCTTTTCTAATCTGTTCAGCAACTTCCATCTCCTAGTGTGAAATTGTGTAGCCCACCTAAATGTTCATTGTTTAACTCTACCAGCTGCCCCACGGGAGAATGATGGACTGTATTCTCCTGTGCAGTTTACTGCCTCTGAATACCTGCTGGAAGGTCCGCTATGAGTCTGTTCCAACTCAAAGATATGTAATAATAACAAGTGCAAAGTCCAAAAAATTTGAAGACATCTTCATGGCCAACTGACTGGAAGAGGTCCATATTTGCTCTATTTCTAAAAATGAGAGAGAGATTCAACAGAGTATGTAAATTATTGAACAGCATAGTTATATCACATGCATATCAAAGCTTGTTGAAAATGATAAAAAAATGGCTGGAATTTCTGGAAAAATACCAGAAATTCAAGATAGATTTAGAAGAGACTGTGGTATAAGGGGTATCACTGCTGATGTCAGCTGGAGCTCATATGAAAGCAGAGAATACCAAGATGTTTACTTGTGTTTTATTGACCATGTAAAAGCTATTTGACTATTTGACTGTGTGAGTCACACAAAAAAAATTATGCATAATAGGAAGAACAATTTTAATCCTACAGTACTCACTAGTGCTCATGTGAAATCTATACATACATTAAGAAGCAGTTGTTCAGACAGAACTGAGGAATAATTTAAAATTAGGAAACTTGTGTGGCAGAGTGTATCCTTTCTCCTTATCAATTCTATTTGTATGCTGAGCAAATAATTCAAGAATTTGGACTATAGGAAGAAGAATGTGGCATCAGGATAGGAGGAAGACTCAACAACCTGTTTTATGCAGATGATAGAGCCTTAATTGCAAAAATCAAAGACTTGCAGCACTTGCTACAGAAGATCAAAGACTACAATCTTCAATATGGATTAGTGCTGACATCAGGACATCAAGAATCCTCACCACTGGACCAATAAGCAGCATCTTGTTAGATGAAGAAAAGATTGATGTCAACAATTTCATTTTATTTGGCTCCACAGTCATGATAGCAGTGGTCAAGGAATCAAAAGGCATGTTGCATTAGGAAAATCTGTTGTTAAGAACTCTCCAAAGTGCTAACAAACAACAATGCCAGTTTAAATACCAAGGTGTGCCTGATCCACATGGTGCTTTCATTTGCTTCCTCTGCATTCGCAAGTTGGACAATGAATGAGGATGACAGAAGGAGAATAGATGCCACTGAATTGTGGTGTTAGATTGGAATACCGAGTATCTCATGAACCTCCCAAAGGAGAAGCAAATCTGTCTTGAAGGAAGTGCAACCAGGATGTACTTTAGAGGCATGGATGTTAAAACTTCGTCTCATTTACTCTAGGCATGTTGTTAGTAGGGTCTAGTCTTCAGAAAAAGGCATCGGAATGGGAAAGATGGAAGTTCAGAGGAAGAGAATACACTCAAGGAAATGGATTGACAACACTGACTAATACTGGGCTTGAACATGGCTGAAGTGAGGGTAATGCAGGCTAGGACAAGGTTCTGCTCTATTGTTCATAGAGTTGCTACTTAAGTCCAGACTCCTTAGAAAAGCAGATAAGGTGTTTTGACTTCTGCATAACTCTCTAGCTCACTTAGTAGAATACATAAAATGGGAGCAAGCTTCACTGGACTTTGTTAGCTAGTGCTGCTGTAACACAAGTAACAAGTGAGTGGCCTTCAATAACATTTCTTTTTTTCTCATTTGTGGAGCTGAAAGTCCAAATTGAGGTCTTCATATGTCAATTCATTCCTTGTTATTAGCTTCAGGTTCATTCCTTGTTATAGCTTCAGGGGTCCTTTGTGTTTTCTTGATCCTGACATAACATCTGTCTTATCTACTACATCCTTACCTCTCTAAATCTAATCTGCTCTTCTTATCACTCAGAAGAGATCAAATTTAGGGCACACTTGATATTTGTGTGGCATCAACTGAACAAATAAAACCTCATTTACAAACAGTATCATCAGAAGAGTATTGAATGTACCATGGACTGCCAAGAAAACAAACAGATCCATCCTAGAGAGGGTTAAACCAGGCTACTCCTCGGAGGCAAGGATTCTGGGGCTTCGTTTGACATACTTTGGACATGTTGTAAGGAGAGACAGGTCCTTGGAGCGGGACATCATGGTTGGTAGGGTAGAGGGACAGCGCAGGAGGGGAAGACCCTCTATGAGGTGGATTGATTCAGTGACTGGGGTAATCGGATGGGTGTGTCAGAGGCAATGCGATTGGCACAGGATAAAGCAGGGTTTAGGGCTATGAGTGGCAAACGACTCGATGGCACATAACAACAACAACAATATCAATATCATATCTAGAGGTACAGGATTTATTATTTTGTAAAAAGGGCAAGGGCAACATGGGACAGCTGAGTGTGACCTCTCCTCAGAGTGGAATAGCCCCATCATCATCATTTACAGCACAAAACCATTTTGCAAGTGTCACATGCTCCTACATCCCTTTCCACTAATTCCAAAACCTATCCTACTGTTCTACTGGGTCCAAAATCTGTTGCAATAGCTCACATAGCACACCAAACCATACTCAAAACCATGGGGTTTATTAAGGAAGTAGAAAATGCTGGACAAAACCTCCCAGCTCTGATTCTGTAGATTAGCAGTCCCATGGTCAGATCTGTGTCATGTCAGCTCCCTTTTCCTCTGCTACGTCTGCTGCTGCTCTCCTATAGATTTGGCTGGCACAAACCCCCTGTCTCTGAAGGGTCTGCATTGCTTCCTGCGTTGTTTCTTTGCTGGTGGGGAGATTCTCAAATTCTGCTGCCGAATCCCCACAATTTTATGGCAAGACTAGCCAATTCATTTGTAGAGAAATTAAATATACCCTATTTGCATATTTCTGTCCATCCACATGACAAGGTCAAAGTCAATGGCTAATGAAAGTCATTTCAGGAAATATTTTGGGAGACACTTTTCATTCCATAACACTGATTTTAAAACTTACTCATGGAATTTTGTTCTCATCTGATATTTATCGAGAAAAGATTCTTTTCATGGATTATTTAGTAAAAAATCTTAAAAAATTTTCTAAGTCATGTTAATTACATGATGTTATACTCAGCAATATATCCATAGGAAAGAAGAGTCACACTTGGAAAACATGACTTAAGCAACAGGATGTGGAGTGAGAGGAGAGATCAGTTTTCAAAATGGAACTTCTATTCTAAATAGTTTTTAGTATCCAAAGACACTATGTGCAAAGAGAAATAGTAACACTTTAACAGATTCCATTTCAAAAATAATCCAAGTCTTAATTCTTTACTTTATGTAGGTAAATGTAGTCTCCTGTTATGAAATTTTTATTAACAAAGCTATGCATTAAAGATTCCATATAATAAATCTTTTCATATTACCTAATGATTTATAGTAGAATTTGCGTCAACCTAGAAAAATATTCTAATCTCCTCTCCAAAGATAGTTGTATACTAGGTAATTCGGGCCAAATTATTCTAGTTTTGAAGTTATTATCACATATTTTACAATTAACTTCATCTTTACAAGCTCTTGGTAGGCCCTTAGGCACATACAAAATTAATTATAATCCTCATCAATTGTTTAGTATTTAGAAATAAATTTAAATATTAAAAAGAAGTAACTTTATGCTGTACTTTTTCATATTAACGAAGTGAATATGACAAAATATTGACATTTATGGATCCAAGTAGGGGAGAAGGACATATGTGCATTCTTAACACTAATTTTATATATTTCATCAATGACACAGATTTTGAGATTTTAAAAAGTGAAATGGTGATTGCATTGTTAAAGATTATTATATAGAAATTAGGATTTTTCCATTTAATGTTGTTCATATATTGAACTACCGGGTCTGAATTGCCTATTCACAAAATCTCTAATGGATGAATTATGTTAATTGTCCATTGTCCATACCTTTTTCTAGAAGATCAGTAACATTGAATACTAAATAAAAACAAAGTTTCAATGGAAGGAACAGACCTCAGAAAGGGACATTGTACTGGTAAAGATGAAGAGGCAGTGGAAGAGAAAACCTCTCAAAAAGATGGATTGGCAACAATATATTGAAGAAATTGTGAAAATGGTATTGCAATGGGCAGAATGTCATTTTCTTATATGTAGGATCGCTATAAGTCAGTTGAAACTCTGGCTCCTACAATAATGGTCTTGATAATTAATGTTTCTAGCTTATGGTAATTGTTTTTATTTCTTAGGACATTTCAGCACGGCCTAGATAATTCTTCTTCAGATTCCCTAAAATCGTTTTTAAATCAACCATTACATTGGTTCTCTGGCATAGCACATTTCTACCCCTCTTTGCTCAGGTGAGTACCTTTAACTCCTTTCATCTCCATAGTTGTGTGCTTCCCTTTAAAGTTTAATGGAAACTTTTGTCCATGGATATAATGCATTGTTTTCAAAATAAAACATAACTACCACAGTGCTATTATAAGGCACACACATAATTATAGAATATTTTTTCTTCCTTTTTTTTTTCTCAACCAAGTCACAGGTTTTGTAAGCATTTTGCTGTCTTAGTGATATTATGAATAACTGTGAATTACTGAAATTTAGCCCAATTTTAGCTACTTGTAAATTTATTTTTTTAATCCTTCATTCTTAGTTTATGTCAGAGGACTCGACAATTCTCTAGCTATTTTTTTATACATACCAAAATTGAATAATTTATGTAACTAACTAGAGTCTTGGGAAGAATTTGATAAAGGAGAACTTTTGAATAGTGTCTTATTTAATTAAGAGCATTTAAAAATTAGAAAAATCATTTAAAGTATGAAATGTACTTCCAGAGTAATCTGATGACATTTTCTGGCATTATGTAGAATGTCAGTTTAATTCTTTCCTGAATATATCATTGAAAAGCACCTTTCCTTGGTATCAGAGAATAAAAATATCATGTATAGCTGAAGGAGATATTGTTAATTCCCATACATGTTTGATTCATCTCAGAAAATACACTATCATTAGCTTCACCATCTGAGTTGATTGACTTTATCGCTGTAGAACAAAAGTCCTGCCCATGAACAGAGAGTGATTTCTGAAACCAGTTGAGCAAACCTTATATACAGAAATGTATGCAAGCAAAAAATTATATATGGCTTAACCAGATAGACAGCAGGGAACCAATACTGATGCGAAATAGACCCTACCTTTAAAGACCTCAGGACATGGTTATTGTCAAGCCATCTCAAGAACATGCTGTCTTATATATTAATGTACTCTTTATTATGGCATTAGAAATTACTAGAAAATGTCTGAAGAAATTAAACAAATAATTGTTTGATAGTGTTAATTAAGCAAATTGCTTGTGCCATTTTTATGTATTCCCAGGCTTTTAAATATATGTGCTCTCTGTACTATGATTGTATTTACCTTTTCTAATTTTATTTCCTGCTTCCACTTTGTTTCTGAATCCACTGGTATTATTTATTCCCCATTAGGAGCATCCCAACAAGGCTTCTACCTGTAGATTTGCTTGGTTCAACCCACTTGAATGCATGGGATGTCAGCATGGACATCTATCTTCCAACATCAGCTATTTTTAATATCTTTCTCCATTCTATATCAAAAACAATCATAAACATAATAAGACTTAGGTTCTTTCTATCTCTGTTTAGCAGCCAGTTTATTCTATTATCCTAACAGAAGAATTAGAATGTGGGTGTCATTATTTAGCACATACTTAAAATGCAATCTGATGTGAGATTTTTGGAAGGAAATTTAACAATATGTATCAAAAGTCTTAAAGATATTGCAATTTCATTACTATGATATTCAAAAGGAGTTAGTGAGAGGTGTGTAAGAATATGCACAGTAGTGTTTTTGTAAAAGAAAACAATGATAAGAAATGTTCTACACTATTGAATTATATACATCAACTGTGGGATAGTCATGCATTACAATAATATGAAGTCACTAAAAAGATTGATTTTGAGGAAATATGGAGTGCTGGAAAACATATAGTGATTTCTAGTTTTAAAAAGTGTACGCTAGCAATTTTTACAGGCAACATTATGATAGAGGAGAGTGTAAGTTGTCAATTATTTCATCTTATTTGGATCCACAATTGACAATGTTGGAACCAGCAGTCAAGAAATCAAAAGATGAATTTTATTGGGAAAATCTTCCATGAAAGACCTTGCCAGAGTACTTAAAATCAGTGATGTTGCTTAAAGACTATGGTGCACCTGATTCAAGCTATGGTCTTCTCAATTTCTTGCTATGCATCCAAAAGATGAACAATGACTAGGGTTGACAAAAGAACAATTGGAGCCTATGAGTTGTGATTTTAGAGAAGAGTACTGAATGTCCCATGAACTGCCAAGAGAACCAGTCTGTCTTGGAGAAAGTAAAACAATGGTGATCCTTGGAAGCAAGGAAGGTGAAACTTCAACTGATAGATATTGATCACATTCTTAGAGAAGGTCAGTCCTTGGAGAATGACATCATGCGTGGACAGGTGGAGGGTCAGTGAAAGAGAAGAAAACTCTCAACAAAGTGGATTTACACAATGATTTTAGCAATTGTCTCAAGTGTGTTGGAGATGGAGAGAATGCCACATGACAGGGCAAGTTTCAGATCTGTTGTATATAGAGTTGCTATGAGTCATTGCTAATAGCTTTAGTTTTCTTGGCTCCACAATCAACACTCTTGGTAGCAGCAGCCGGGAAATCAAGAGACAAATTGCATTGGGAAAGTCGGCTCTCAGGGACCTCTCAGAGTACTGAAGAGCAATGACGTCAATCTAGAGATTAAGGTACACCTCATCTAGGCCATAGTCTTCTCAATTGCTTGCTATGCGTCAGAGAGCTGGAGAGTGACTAGGGATGATAGAGAATTTATTTATGCCTTTGAGCTGTGGTGCTGGAGAAGAGTGTTGAATATACCATGCACTGCCAGGAGAACAAACAGATTAATCCTAGAGAGGGTGAACCAGACTGGTCTTTGGAGGCAAAAATTCTGAGGCTTCATCTGATATACTTTGGCATGTTGCAAGGAAGGACCAGTCCTTGGAGATGGAAATCATACTTTTTACATTGGCTGGGGTAATGAAGGTAGGTGTGTGAGACACAGTAAAGTCGTCACAGGATAGAGCAGGTTTCAGGGCTGTTGTACACAGGGTCACTACGAGTTGCAAACAAGTTGATGACACATAACAACAACAACATGAGTCATAGTTGACTCGACAGCACTTAACAAAAACAAAAATTATTAGTCATCTCAGTCAAATTTTTAGAGCAATAATTAAACACATTGCCAAGTACTTTTTGTGCATTATTTCTTTTAAACTTCCTGCTAGTTCTGAGCTAAATATTCATGTCCTTCTTTTGTAGAGTGATACTATGGTAGCAACTTTCAAAAAAGAACAGAGATGTAAGGTCAGGCTTTGAAGACCGATCCTTCCAAATTCATTGCTCAAGGTCTTAATGACTATATAGCTGCCTTCCCAAGGGAAAGTATCTCAAAGTGATAGTCAACAGTCATACTTCAAAAGTCATTTTCCTGCACAAATAAAATTGTCAGTTATTCATTATGTAAAGTCTGTTTTTAATCACTCAGCTTTGATACACTAATATAGAAAACTAAAAGCTTACACACATTGCTGTCCAGTCTGAACAGACTCATAATAACTCTCCATTAGATTTCTGAGGTTGTAAATTGCATGAGAGAAAATTGCCTATCTTTCTTCCTTTCTTTCTTTGCATTAGCAACCCAACTCCCTCCAGTCTAGACCACGAGCATTCATAATAATATATGCAGATATGTATGTTGTTGTTGTGTTCCGACCAATAGCTGACCCTCTGCCAGGTTTTCAAAGGCAGTTAATTTCACAGGAAGAGACTGCCAAATAGCTTTATGGATCATGAATTTACCTTACCTGAGAAAATAATAAATAATTGGGTAGAAACATATTTTTCCCCATGTTCTCCTAGAACTCCTAGAAGAGAGTTTAGAATAGTTTGCATTAGGGAGAGGAAATGCATTTCTAAAGCAGGAAGTAAAATGTACTGCTTTCATTATTCATAGTTGTGATATAAACTAACAATATGAGTTGATTTTGAAAAGGTAATTGCTTTCATACTACAAACAGAGAAGATACCATCTCAACAGTAATAGTTTGACAGCATGCTTTCTTTGATAGAAATTTAAAAAAAATTTCTATATTGGTCAATTACGTTGCATTGTAATGCTCTTTATTGTTTTCCAAATATTCCTTTTCTTGGGTTCTTTAAATTTTTCCAAATGTTTTCCGATTAGCTTTAAATAAATAGAACATAAGTGCACACTGAATCCAAGTAGCATAATCAGTGTGAGTAAACAGCCCATTCATTTTACAGTGCTCATTTACTTTTATGATGACAACATGATGTTTTGATTCATGGCCAGTCCATTCTGAACTATGGATATTTCTTTCTCCTACACTTTGTTTCTATTATACCTTCACTCAATTGCATCTTGGATTTATATAGTTTATTCTTCTCCCTAAATACATTAAGCTACCTTTGCCTCCATGACATTATATGCTATTTAAGTCTTGCCTTTTATCCAGTTTACCAAGATGTGTTCCTTTCCCCTCCCTCACTATTAGTACTTAGCATAGTGCCTTGCATATAGAAAGTTTTTAAAAAGCATTTGTTGGAAGAATGGATGAATGGCTAGTTTTGTCTGAGTTGCAAAGCTCAGGTATGGGAGCAAGCACAGTGTTATTGAGGAGGTGGCCTCTAGTATCGTTAGGAGAGAACATCTGGGGAGGAGAACAAAAAAGAGTTTTCGTCTCCCTGCCCTTGCTGACAAGCTGCACCACAAGCCTGAGGAAAGAGCTTAGAAAGCTTTTACTCTGATGAAGTGCCAAACTTTGACATGGAGCCAACAGTCAGGCAAGTAATGAGAGCTTTTTAACACTAAAGCTCTTAAGAATCTGCTGGATAGGCAAGCAGCTGAATTTTAAAAAGATTTCAGAAGTAAAGTCACATGTCTATGGAAATGAAGGAGGTACTTAATATACCTAAATATCTTAACCTTTCTTTATTTCCTTTTTTTGTGGTTTAAAGGCATTATAAAATAGACAATATATAAATGGAACCATCAATGGGATACTATAAAAACAACTATATATGGGTTCTAACATTAGACAGACTTAGTTTGTATACTTATTTAGTTTTGTGTTTTGGGAAATTGAGTTAAATCTACATGATTGATCCTCAATTTCCCCCAATATAAAGCAGCTTACATTTTTATGTGAAAGTTCAGAAAAATACAGTATAATCTTAATGACTTTCTTTTATACAACATGTCTACTTATTTCATCTTAAAACACCTTCTTACCTTAACTTCTGAGATATTCTCACAGCAACATCATGAGAATTAAATAAACTAACATTTCTACATGGTAACTAACACCTACTGCTAGGTTCACAAGAATTATGTTTCAGAAAGTAGTAGATTTTGTCAGTTACCCAGATATGCTTGTAATAATTTCCTACAGCTGCCAAAGTAACACAAATGGGGTGGCTCAAAACAACAGAAGTTTATTCTCACACAGTTCTAAGGCTTACCATCTGAAGTTAGGTTGTGGATAGAGTTATGTTCTCTGAAGACTATCAGAATGTTGTTGTTTGGTGCCATCGAGTTGAGTATGATTCCTAGTGACCTTATGAACGAAACATCTGAACTTTGTCCTTCCTGACACACTAGATCCCATTGCAGTAGTCACCATGTCAATCCATATGGTCGTGGGTCTTCCTCTCCTTCACCTACCCTCCACCCTTCCAAGCACCATATCCCTCTCCAATAAATAGCCCCTTCTAGCAACATGCCCAAAGCATGTGTGGTGAAGCCTCCTCATTCTTGCCTCCAAAGAGCACTCTAGTTGCACCCTTTCCAAGACATGTTAGTTCTTTTGACCATCCATGGGATGTTCAGTACTCTTCTCCAACACCACAGCTCAAAGGCCTCGATTGTTTTGTCATCCCTATTCGTTGTCCACTTTTCAGATGCATAACAAATGATCAGAAAGGCTATGCCCTGAATCAGATGCACCTTAATCTTCAAATTGACATCATTACTCCTCAACAATTTGGAGAGGTCCCTAACTTCAGACTTTCCCAGTGCAGTGCATCTCTTATTTCCTGACTGCTGGTACCAAGGGTATTAATTGTGGATCCAAATAAGATGAAGCCATTGACAATTACTGTATCTTCTCCAGTCATCATGAATGCCTATCAGTCCAGTGATAAGAATCTTTCTTTTCTTGATATTGAGATGTAATCCACACTGAAGGCTGCTTTCCTTGAATTTTTTGCAACAAATGTTTCAAGTCCTCCTCACTTTCAGCAAGTAAGTTTGTGTCATCTGCATACCACAGTTTATTGGTGAATATGCCTCTGATTCTGATGTGAAATTCCTCATCATAGAGTCCAGCTTCTTTAATAATTTGCTCGCATACAGATTGAATAGTATGGAGAGAGATTACAACCCTGACGTGCTCCCTCTAATTTCTTCCAATTTCTAGTAGTCACAATTATTCTTTAGCTTATGGTAGCATAGCTCTAATCTCTGCCTTTGGAGTGACATGATTACTTCTCTTTGTGAGTTTCCCCATTTGATGTTTTCTTTGCTGTTTTTCCTCCTCTCTGGGCCTAATGAGTAGAGAGCTTTGCTGCCAGCCAAGAGTAGGGTGGTTCAAATCTACCAGCTACTCCTCAGGAGGAAGATGGGTAATCTCCTTTGATGTGTGATCTGTTGTTGTTGTTAGGTGCCACTGAGTTGAGCATGACTCATAGAGACCCTGTGAACAACAGATCTGAACTCTGTTCTATCCTGTGCCAACTTCACAATTTCTGAAACATTAGAGCCCTTTGCTGCACTCACTGCGTCGATCCACCTGGTTGAGAATTTTTCTCTCCATGCCTCCACCTTTCCAAGCATGATATCCTTCTCCTAGCAACTCGCCCAAAGCATGCAAAAGAAAGAGCATTTTGACTGCACTTTCTCCAAGACATATTTGTTTGTTCTTTTGGTAGTCCGTAGGATATTATAGACTCTCTTCAAACACCACAGATCAAAGGTATCAGTATTTCTTCATCATCCTTATTCATTGTCCAACTCTCATATGAATAGCAAGTGATTAGGCATACATTAATCTTCAAACTAACAACATAGCTCCTCAGTAATTTGTGAAGTCTGTCCAAAAAGTCTGACTGCAGACTTCCCTAGTGCTGTATGTCTCCTCATCTTGCTGGTCCCATGTGTATTGATTGTGGATCCAAGGTAAGTTAGTTGACAATTTAAACCTTTTCTCCCTCTACAATGATGTTGCCTATTTGTCCAGTAGTGATAATTTTTGTTTTCTTGACATTGAGATGCAATCCATATTGAAGGCTGCAGTGTTTGATCTTGTGCAGCAAGTGTTTCAAGTCCTCCTCACTTGCAGCAAGCTAGGTTGTGTCATCTTCATATTGAAGGTTATTAATGAGTCTTCTTCCAGTCCTGATGCCAATTTTTTCCTCCATAGAGTCTAGCTTCTTGAATAATTTGTTCAATATACAAATTGAATAGGTATGGAGAAAGGATACAACCCTGATTCACACCTTTCTTAATAGTAAACCATGTAATATTCTCTCTGGAAATTCGATGAACGTGGAGAAACTATAGTTATAGAAATGCCTCAGGTCTTTTATTCATGGAGTCACTATGAGTTGATTGTAATCAACAACAACAACAACATAAAACCTATACCTAACTCAAGAAACTGTTATACAAACAGAGCAAGGGAATATACAATGGATTAAAATCAAGGAAGATGTGCATTAACACTTTATCCTTTCCTCAAGTGTATTCAGTTTATATGCTGAACAAGAAGTTAGACTATATGAAGAAAAATGTGGCATCAGAATAGGAGGAGATTGGGGAAGCAGTGGAATGCCACCAGATGGGCCTTTTTGGGTGGTGAGAGCCAATGAGAATGCTTGATTATGGAGGAATGTGGAATGGTGGCGCGCATGGAGTTTGAACTTTGCCTTGATTCTTAAATTCTGTTGGGCCCTCAGGCCACAGGCCCTTAGGCCTGGTTTTAATTGTTTTTGGTCAAACATTCTTCTAAGTGGTATAGCACTGGTCTGCCAATTTGCTGTACATAGGTAACTAATGGTTGCTGTGATGCTAAATACTGTGACACCATGTGTCAAATGTGATAATGGCTACCCATGGTGGACAGTGTTTGGTGGAGCTCCCAATTAAAACAAGCTTGAAAGCAGAAGTGGCATCCACTTCCAAAATAGCTTGCTTCCAAAACCCCTATGAATGTGTAGAAATGATGAAAGTTATATAAGTGTTCAAGTCTTTCATTCATAGGGTTGCTATGAGTTGTCTATGACTCTACAGCACTTAACAACAACCATATTCCCTTGCTCTGTTTGCACAACAGCCTTTTGGTCTAGGTATAGGTTTCACATGAGCATAATTAAGTGCTCTGGGATTCCCATTCTTAATGTCAGCCATAATTTGTTACTATCCACACAGTTAAATGCCTTTGCATTGTCAATAAAGTACAAACAGACATTCTTCTGGTATGCTCTGCTTTCAGCCAGGATCCATCTGACATCAGCAATGAGAACCCTGGTGCCATGACTACCTCTGAATCTAGTATGACCTTCTGCAAGTTCCCTGTGTACATAGTGTTCTAAACCTCTTTGAATAATCTTCTGCAGAATTTTGCTTGCATGTGATATTAATTATATTATTAGATGATTTCCACATTGGATTACTTTTCTTGGAAATGGAAACAAATTCAGATGTTTTCCAATCAGTCAGCCAGGCAGCTGTCCTCAGAATTTCCCAGCATACACTGATGAGCACATCCAGGGCTGCATCTATGATTTGAAACATGTCAATTGGTATCCTATTGATTCCTGGGATCTTATTTTTGCCCAATGCCTTTAGTACAACTTGAACTTCTTCTTTCCTTAACATTGGCTCTTGATCATGTGGTATTTCCTAAAATATTTCAGGTTGGCCAGTTCTTTTTGGTACAGTGATTCTTTACATTCTCTCCATCTTCTTTGGTGTTTCCTGGATTATTCAAGATTTTATCTGTAGTACCTTTCAGTATTGCAACTTGTGGCTGGAATTTGCCTTTCAGTCCTTTCAGCTTGAGAAGTACCAAGCAAGTTCTTCCCTTCTTATTTTCCAATTCTAGGTCTTTGCATATTCAAGTAAAATACTCTGCGTTGTCTTCTCTAGTTATCCTTTGAAACCTTTTATTTCAGTCTTTTATTTCAACATCTCTTCCCTTTTTTTTGGCTTCTCCCTGCTGTAGTCCACTTTTTAGGATTTCTTCTGGCATCCATTTATATTTTTTTCTTTATTGTTGTTTTTGGAGTGACTTTTTGCTATCTTTAAGGATGATATCCTTGATGTCATCCCACAACTCATCTTCAATCATTCGTGTTCAATGCTTTAAGCCTATTCTTAAGATGATTTATAAATTCAAATGGGGTTTGATCTATAGCCTCTGGAAGCCCAGCTATGAGTTCTTTCAGACTCAAAGGCAATGAGTAGAGTGTGAGTGTGAGTTATATTGGATCAAGGCCTACCTTCTTCCTTTATGACCTCATGCTATTTTACCTAATTGCATTGCAAATAGTTCCAAATAAGATCACATTTACAATTTCCTGTGTATTTGTATCCCCTAAAATGAACCATATCTTCTTCTTCTTAGGGTACACAATTCAACAAAAGTGTGATAAAGTGGAGAATACTGATTTTTTTTTATTAAATCCCCATTTTTATTAGAAGTACAATGCTAGAGAAGACCTTTCCTGAGCAATGTATTCTGTAAACTTTCTGTAACAGAATTCTCTATGGTAGACAAGCAACCATAAATAGTCTGGAGGGCCAGGAGAAAACTTTCGTTCCTCCAAAGGTATAGCTGAGAGATGCTGTGATGCAGCTGTCTCAGTGACTGTTACTAGATTAGCACATTAGAGAAAACCCAAGACTAATGACTGGATTGTATGCATATCTTTTTAAAAAATAAAATTATAATTTTATATACTTTTGGGAGTAGGAAATGGCTAATATTTATCTAGTAAAAGCATCTTCAAAAGCAGAACTCAAATAAAAATATGCACTGGAAAATATTCTGAGAATTCTTATTTAAGATATACAGATCTCGCCCCAAGAACTTGCAGAGGAAATGAGTGGCTCCTGCTCGGTCTTCCTACAGCCCCACAGCCTTCAGGTATTTAAGGTCTCCACAGCCCTCTGCTTCCCTTCAGGCCAGCAACAGCCCTGAGTGGGGTGCCCCTCTCCTGAAAACTTTCAGGTGATGGACAGGTGCGCTGGCGTGATGTTTTCCAGAAGGCAGAAGCTGATGTGTTGTCTGTACCAAGAGGCCAAGGCCTGGTCACACAAGCTCCGGAAGGACGGCCTGAGTGCTGGTCACCAAGCCATGGCCGGCAGCCCTGCTCCAGCTCGCTCCCTGCAGCACCCCAAGAAGCATGGCTGGCCAGCAGCAGGCATGGCCAACTGCCAGTCTCCCAGGGCTTGGGGAGCATCAGCCTCTTCTCAGTTAACCTCCTTAGCCGGAAAGCCCCCATGCTGTCCTCGTGAGCAGCCCTGCGACCACCGGGTGGACGGCCAGCCCACCAGGCCACGCCAGAGGCATTCCCAGCTGCTCCTGTCCTGCCCCAGCTGCCCAACACTTGGGCCCCAGAAGGTTGGGGACACTCCATAGGAAGGAGTCTGGCGCTTTGTGACTGCTGCATGTGCCGTCAAACCTCTTGTTCCCAGTACAGACCCCAAGATTTGCTCTCTCCTGAACAAAACAGAAACCTATGTCAGAAGGCGCAAGTTATCAAATACCTTCCTCACCCACAAGGGTTTTCACAAAGAATGTGTATCCCCAGCAACCAGGACTTCCTCAGCCTGAGACCAACTCCTGGGTAAAACAGAGTAAGGGGAATCTTGCTTGTATAAGTCACAGGATTTTTTTTTTCTGTCCTGGGCTTTAACATTTTTGTTAAATTGTGAAATTACCAAGTAGTTTTCTAGGAAAAAAAAACAAACAAACAACAACAACAACCCTGAAATAAAGTACAATGCAATAGAAGAGAAAAAAAAGTATCAGAACTACGAACATCGGTGTGCAAATCTCCATTTTTGTTATGGTCTATTTTCCTTGGAGTATATCCCTAGCAGTTGAATAGTGGCATCATAGGGAATTTCTGTGTTCAGCTTGTTGAGGAAATACCAAAAGCCTTCCAGAGTAATTGTACCATTTTACAATTCTGTCGAAAGTATATGAGAGTTCCATTCTCTCCACATCCTCTCCATCGTTTATTACTTGCTGTCCTATTACACTTTGCCACTGCTACAGAAGTGTGACGGTATCTCATTGTGATATCATTGATTTGTATCGCTCCTGTTGCCAGTGATTTTGAGCATCTCTTCATGTGTCCACTGGCCATCCAAATGTCTTCTGAGAAAAGTCTTTCCATGTTTTTTGTCAATTTTGTAGTTGGGTCATCAGACTTTTTCTTGTGGAGGTCCTGTAGTATTCTGTAAACTTTTTTATGAGACCTTTGCCTGAGGTAGAATTGCATATACTTTAAAAAAGCAATATATGTTAACTTTTATAGCATTGAAATATGGAACAAGGGCCAAGAGTTTTCTGGACAAATGCTGTTGGCTGCTTTTGGGGAAATGTAATCCTCTCAAGTTAAAAAAAAGTTAAGAAGTGCGTGAACTGTAAGTTAAAATCCTACCTTCTAAGTTGTGCACCAGTAGTGTAGATATAGATATAACCGATCTTGAAAACATTCACTCACTCATTGCCATCGAGTGGGAACCAGTACATATCTGATCCTTCAATGGGTTTTCAAAGGCTGTATTCGCACAATGGAATACTACGCTGCATTGAAAAACAAGGAACTCATGCAATATTATTCAAAATGGGTGACCCTGGAGGACATTATGCTGAATGAGGTATCTCAGTCACAAAGAGACAAATGCTATATGGTGCCACTGTTGTAGAATGAGGCTGGCATTGGGGTGGGGGTAA
>NW_006399793.1:13238061-13257078 GCF_000299155.1 Elephantulus edwardii | reverse complement strand
GGCTGTAAATTACACATGAAGACGTTGCCCATGTTTCTGAAAAACTGGGACTCTTTAATTCTAAAGTTTCAATCAATTTTATTGGGAAAATTATTCAAAATCAAGGTGAACCATATATATATATACATATTTTGTGTGTGTGTGTGTCTGTGAACTGTATCTGATTTCCATTTATTGAATCATCTATAATGATAAAGATTTTATTGAGTGTACCAATTATTGTGATGTGGCTATACCTGTTATACACAATACATATACAAATACTATAAATTTTGTAGCTATATATGCTTCACATAATTTTTGTCAAGTGATAAAGAAAATATTTCAGATTCTTCCCCCTCACCTCCAATTTTCTTTCTCAGGGACTAGAATTGTCTTCCTAGAGAAAGATCATATGATTGTGTTAAAGAGATAGATTTACATCTTTCTCCAGGAGGGTTTGGAAGGATCTGTCTTGGGAAGCCTAATATAGGAGGACAATATGAAGACCTCTGCTTCCTTTCCCTGCTCTAAGACTTTTACCCTCAGTTCCTCTGTAGAGTTATCCCTTTGCCTTTGTTCTCTGAATCATGTAACGTATGGTCTCTAGTATAAATTTGTCCCAGTAATGCACACCAGGAATCATCTGGTGAAAATCAGTCCCTAGATACCTTGAATAACATGGCTTCAATTTAGGAATCAGCCTTGAGACCACAAACTTGATTTGGGGTCAAAAATATGGTATCCTCAATCAGGTTTCATAGAAACAAATATCCGCAAAGCTGGGAATTATACCTTATTCTTCCCTTTCCCAATATTAATTTTTCTTTTTAAAAAATGAAACCAAACACAGAAAATGAAGAAGTGAAATAAGCACAGGTTTTAAAACGAGAGACCTAGGTTCAAAGTCAAGAAGCCACAATTATTAGCCAAATGATCTTGGGGTTTCTTAATATTTCTAAAGTAAGGATAAGGTTAAGTATATGTTAATTGCCTTTACATATATCTTGGTTTGGACTTCTCTAAGAAGCATATCCTAAAACATGGATTGAAGTGAATGTTTCTTTTCTGAGTAGTGAAAAACACTAGGGAAACAAGAGTAGGAAAAGCAAAAGAAGGCTTTTAACAAACCAGTTCTCATAAGGGAAGCAGAAGCATAAACTCTATGAAAACTCTGGAAACCAGTGTAAAGTTGTTAACTGAAGACCTCCAGGATCACAGGCGGGGAAATTCAGGTCTGAGAGTTGAAAGTGAGGGGTGCCTTTTGTGATAATAGTAAGAGCATGTGGGAGCATCAACCCTTATGGTACACCCCTTGTAATTTTGAGATCGACTTACTCACTTGTTAAGTGTTCTGAGTCCTAAAATTGATTCTTCACAGTGTTGCTTTATTGTTAATGTGCCCTGTAGTCAAATATGACCCATAGCCACGCAATGAACAATGGCTCTGAACCATGACTTATCATGAGCCAACTTCATATTCTCTGACATACCTGACCGCATTGCCACACTCACTTTGTCAAATCTATCTCATCCAGGGTCTTTCTTTTCTATGTTGACCCTCTACCCATCCAAGCATGATGTCCTTCTTCAAGGATTGGCCCTCCTGGTGAGATCCCTAAAGTATATGAGATGGAGTTTCAAAATCTTTGCCTCCAAGGAACAAACTGTCAAGAACAGACCTATTTGTTTTCTTGGCAGTCCATAATATGTTCAGTACTCTTCTCCTGCACCACAATTCTAAGGCATTGATTCTTCTGTCATCTTTATTCTTTGTCCAACTCAAATGTATAGCAAGCATTTGAGAAGACCCATGGCCAACCACCATGGCAAATAGTCCTAATTTCTTTTTTTTAGAAAATATTTTATTATTGTAGGGTTCAAAATCACAACTGACTCATGGCTCACCCTCCAGCAGGTTTTCAAAGGCTATAAATGGCACAGGAGGAGATGGTCCATTGTTCTGCCTTGGTGCAGCTGGTAGATTCAAACTGGCCACTTTGGGTTGGGCAACTGCATCTCCCTAAATGCTAGGCCACCTGAGCTAAAGGGACGAAATATAGTGCTTTCTGCTGCAGTTAATTAATATTGAGTTTGCAAATAATCTTCATTATTGCCTTCCTCTAGCCCCTATTTTAAAGAGCTCTAGCAGAAAGGTGGAAGGTCAGCAATAGAAGGCCCTCAATTAGATGAATTGACACAGTGACTGCAGCAATAAGTATGTCAGAAATTGTGACGAGGGCATAGGGTTTGACAGAGTTCAGCTCTGTTGTTCATACTGTCACTCTTGGTCATGTTTGACTCGATGGCCCCTAACAACAACAACAACAACAACAAAGTAGTATAAAATTTAAAAGTTTGGCTGACAACTAAAAGTTTGATAATTCAGGCTTACAAAAGTGGTTCCACAGGAGAAAGACTGGTAAATATGCTTTTATGTGCCATCAAATCACCTGCAACTTATACTCTATGTACAAAAGCTCTGAACTCTATCCTGAGCCAGTCTTACTGTCTCCATACACCCACCCACATTACCTCAGTTACTGTTTCAGTTCATCTCATCTGGATTCTTCCTCTCCTGTGCTGTCCCTGAACATTTCCAAGCATGATGTCCTTATCCAAGGACAGTCCATCTTGATGAAATGCCCAAAGTATATGAGATATACCTTCAAAATCCTTGTCTCCAAGGAGCAGCTTGATTTCACCCTCTCCAGGTTAAACCTGTTTGTTCTCTTAGAAGTTCATGGTATGTTCAACACTCTTCTCTAGCACCCAACTCAAAGGCATCAATTATTCTTCTGTCAACTCCAGTTGTTGTCTAGCTCTCTGAGGCATAGCAAGTAATTGTGAAGGTGTGGCCTGAATCAGGCACACCTTAGTCTACAGACTGACATTGTTGCTCTTTTGCATTTTGAAGAGGTCCTTGACATCACCTTTCCCCAGAGCAGTCTGCCTTTTGATTTCTTGACTGCTGGTGCCAAGAGCACTGATTGTGGATCTGAGCAAGATGAAATTGTTAACAACTTTAGTGTCTTATCCACCTTTCATGGTGCTGTCTGTCAACTGGCCCCATGGTGAGAACCTTTGGCTTTGTGATGTTGAGCTTAAGTCCGTGTTGAAGACTAAAACACATGTTGAAGCCTAAAAAAAAAATCCTCTGAGGCACTTATACTGTGTCATCTGGAGTCACTATGAGTCAAAATTGACACCACCCAGCAACAGCATCTACTCTAGCATCCTTGGATTCTTTCGGCTGACCTTTGTTGCTTGCCCAGTGACATCACAGCAACTTTCACCTCTGAGAAAATGTGAACACCTGCTTATATCACCCTTGCCTTGTCTCCTTGTCTGATTTCTCTGTAAGCACACTATTATCACCAGCCATGAAATGCCCTGGAGTTCCAGACATAATTCTCCCTGCTCTCTCTTCTACATTCACAACCTTAGTCCTTTATTATATGGCTACTTCATGAGTATAATAATTCTTTCCTTTGACTGTCATATAGTTGATATGTGGGGTAAAAAATAAACTATATGACTGCTATAACCTTAGATTTGATGGAATCCTAATGCTTCCCCTATAGAGATATACTTAACTGTGGCTGACTCAGAGAAAATTGGGAATCCCAGAATACTTGATTTTGCTCATGCAAAATCTATATTTGAGCCAGGAGGCAATCATCAGAACAAAGCAAGGAAACACTGAATGGTTCAAAATTGGGAAGGGTGTACACCAAAGAGATGTCCTATCTCCATACCTTTTCAATCTATCTGGGAGGCTGGGCCCTATGAGGAGGAATGTGGCATCAGGATTGGAGGAAGATTTATCAACAATCTGAATTATGCAGATGACACAACCCCACTTGCTGAAACTGAGGAGGGCCTGAAGCAGTTGCTGCAGAAGGTCAAGGAAAGCAGTCTTCAATATGGATTGAAGCTCAATATTAAGGAAAAATAAGATTCACACCACTGGGCCAATTGGCAGCACCATGGTAGATAGTGAAAAGATTGAGATTAACAGTTTCAGTTTGCTTGGCTCCACAATCAACACTTTTTTTCTAATTTTTTTTATTCCAGTTTATTTACAAAGTTTGAATCCATTGTTTTTCACAAAATATCGTTCCCATTTCTTTCACCCCACCCACCCATCTAATTGTGCCACCCTATTATTAACATCCTACTCCCCCCCAATACTCACCCCTCTATCTCCACCCCCCCCACCTTAGATCCTCATACTCATTATACAATAAGGGTTTTTATACAGTATTTGTCCTTGTGGGACTGAGTTAGTTCACTCAACATAAC
Source organism: Elephantulus edwardii (assembly GCF_000299155.1). Lineage (NCBI taxonomy): Eukaryota > Metazoa > Chordata > Mammalia > Macroscelidea > Macroscelididae > Elephantulus > Elephantulus edwardii. The sequence continues at coordinate 13,252,794 of NW_006399793.1, read as the reverse complement.
GCTCCCCAGTCTCTCTCAAGTTAGGTAGCAATTTACAAAATGATTGCTCCTGCATGCTGCATAGTAAGTAGTCCATTGTATGAACGCACCACAACTTCTCAATCCATTTATTTATGGTTAAACATGTGGGCTATTTCCATGTTTTTTGCAATGCTTCTATTAACATTGGTGTACAAGTCTCTGTTTGGGCCTTACTTCTCGTTTTTTGGGGGTATATTCCAAACATTGGAATAGCAGGGTCATAAGAGTCTCATAATGAAAGTTTATAGAATACTTCTGGGCCTCCACAATACAAAGTATGATAACCCAATTACAAAATGGAACATTTCCCCAAGATATGGACAGGATTTTCACAGAGGAAGATATTCAAATTGCCAACAGACATATGAAGAAATGTTCCAGATCACTGGCAGTAAGAGATGCAAATCAAAACCACAATTAGATACCATCTCACTCCAGTAGCAGTGACAAAGTTTAACAGGACAGCAAGTAAAAAATGTTGGTAAGGATGTGATGAGATAGGAACTCTTAAATTCTTGGTAGGATTACACAATGGTACAACCATTCTGGAAGGCAGTTTGGCGTTTCTTCAAAAAGCTGGACATAGACATTCCATATGACCCACAATCAACACTCTTGGTACCAGCAGCCAGGAAATCAAAAGATTAATTGCACTGGGTAAGTCTGCTATCAGGAACCTCTCCAGAGTTCTGAAGAGCAACAGAGTCAGTCTGGAGACTAAGGTATGCCTGATCCAGGCCATAATATTCACAATTACTTTCTATGCATCAGAATGCTGGCAATGACTAGGAATGATAGAAGGAAAATTGATGCATTTGAGCTGTGTGCTGGAGAAGAGTATTGGATATACCATGGGTTGGTAGGAGAACAAACAGGTTCATCCTGGAGAGTGTGAAACTGGGCTGCTCCTTGGAGGCAAGGATTCTGAAGCTCTGTCTGACATACTTTGGGCATGTTGCAAGACGGGACCAGCCCTTGAAGAGGGACATCATACTTGGGAGGGTGGAGGGGTACAAGAGAGGAAGACCCCCGATGAGAGACAGATTTAATCAGTGACTGGGGTAATAGGGATAATTGGGTCAGAGACAATAAGGTTGGCTCAGGATAGACCAGGTTTCCGAGCTGTTGTACATAGGATCACTGTGAGTCACAAGTGACTTGACGCCACATAACAATAACAACAACGACGTAGAAATATTCATTCCTACCCCTTGTGGAAGCCAAGGCTAAACCTCCCTCAGAAGCTAACGGGGGTAAATACATAAATTTCCTTCTAGGGCTACTAGGAGTAATCAGGCCACCCCTCTTTCTGCTCCTTGATTCTCAGACCCATATATTTTAACTGTTGAGTGTACTATATAGCAACTCTCCTTCAGGTATCCAAGGCTAGCAATCCTTCCAGGAGGAGGCTGCCTGTATTTCTCCCTCGGATCCATACCACTGACCTTTGAACACTCAACACACTGTGGCACCAATGCTTCTTGTGGAGGACATAATACAATACACGGCTATTAGTTCAGAGTGAATAGTGGGTCTTGATGTGGTACCCTAACACTGCTGAGTACTGTCTCCAGTGTGTTCATTTGAGGGCCCATTTTAATGTTCTTTTCGTCTCATAGCTACTATATGCCACACAGGTAGCAGGATCAATGAATCCAGGGTCACATGGCTGCTTATATTGAATTCTGAGCCCCTACAGATCTTCCCTTGCTTTAATCCTGACTCACAACAAGCAGTTGCAGGCAGGATGATGTGTCCTGATACAGCAAAAAATTTTAAAAATTTCCTATTCAAGTATAAATACATACCAAAATAGGGGAAATTACAAATGCACTTCTTGATTCATTTTAATAAAATCAACATACCTTAAAGTAGCTAAGATTCTCACCATAAGTCTGTAAAAATAATTCAATAAAACAACTATGGTGAACCCTATGTTTATTATTAACCCCATTGTTGTTATACCTATCTACATGGATTAGAGAATTCTTTCGGTCTATTTATGCTCTAGAAATATAGTATGTATTGATGTATAAACTTAGTGTAAACCATCTTTAAATTCAATATGTCATCCAATACCTGATCAATGAACTTTATTGGATTTGAGAAGGGAGCTCTTGTGACTGAGTGGTAAGAAGTTGCAGTGCAATCTTGAAGGCACATGGTTCAAATCCACCAGCTGCTCCACAGGAAAAGGATGGGCAATCTCCTGTGTAATTAACCACCTCTGAAAACTCTATCAGAGGGTCAGGTATGAGTCAGTTCCAACTCAATGCTGCAAAACAACAACATTGGGTTTCGAGAGAATGGGAACTGAGACACAAATGAAGACTTGTACACCTGTGTTCATAGCAGCATTATTCACCATTGTAAGAACATGGAAATAACCCAAATGTCCAATCACAGTTGAACGGATTGAGAAATTATGGTACATTCACATGATGGAATAACACGCAAGACTTAGGAGCAAGGATTTTGCCAATGAGTGAGCTAACTCAGTCTTCTAAGGACAAATACTGTTGTTGATTGCTTTCGAGTCGGGCACGACTCATAGCAACCCTATGAACAAAAGGCCTGAAGCCCCTCTACAACTATCAACATATATCATTCATAGAATTTCCAGAGGCATGTTGTTTAGGAAGTTGATGCCATCCCTGCTTTCAAACCTGTCATAATATGTTATTGTTGTTATGTGCCATTGAGTCTCCTGTGAGACTCTATGTACCCTATGTACAGTGACCTTATGTACAGCAGCTGCGAACCCTTCCCTGTCTCACTAATTCAGACAAACCAAGCTCCACTGCCCCAGTTACTGTATAAATCCATCTCATCTGGGGTCTTACTCACCTGCGCTGTCCACTCACCCTTGTGAGCCTTCTCCAAGGACCAATCTCTCCTGGCCACATGTCCGATACAAGTGAGGCTGAGCTTCAAAATCCTAACCTCCAAGGAGAGGCTTGGTTTTATCCTCTCAAAGACAAACCTATTTGTTTTCTTGGAAGTCCATGGTATGTTCAAGACTCTTCTTCAGTACCACAACTTGAAAGCATTTATTCTTCTTTTGTCATCCTTAGTCATTACCCATAACAAGTAATTGAGAAGACCATGGCCTGGATTAGGCGTACTTTTGTATCTAGACTGACATTGTTGCTGCTGTTGTTGTTGTTGTTAAGTGCCATCAAGTCGTAGATGACTCATAGCAACCCTATGAATTAAAGACTTGAATATTTGTATAACTTTCATCATTTCTCCATGTTCATAGATTTTCTGAAGGTAAACTAGTTCAGAAATGGATGCCACTCCTACTTCCAAGCTTGTTTGAATCAGGGAGCTCCACCAAACACTGTCCACCATGGGTAACCATTATCACATTAGACACATCCATGTCACAGTGTTTAACATCACAGCAACCATGAGTTACCTCTGTACAGCAAATGGACAGACCAGTGCTATACCACTTAGAAGAATGTTTGACTGAATACAATTAAAACCAGGCCTGAGAGCTGCAGATTAAAATCACCCACCTTTCACTTGGGAGCATAACTTTCTATCCACTAGGCCAACAGAACTATCTATGTTGTTGTTAAATGCCATTGAGTCGTAGACAACTTATAGTGACCCTATGAACAAAAGACCTGAACACTTGTGTAACTTTCATCGTTTTTCCAAGTTCAAGGAGTTTCTGGAGACAAGCTATTTCAGAATAAGACCATTATTGTAGAACAAATATGAAGATCCAAGCGGGGTGGTAGTGGTGGTGGTGGGGTGGAAGCAGAGGAGTGAGGATGGGGGAGGGGTGGTAGTGGTTCACCATAGGGTGGCACAATTTGATGGGGGGGTTGAAGGAAATGAGGAAGATCCTGTGTGAAAAACAATGTATGCAAACTTTGTAAATAAACCAGTATAAAATTAATTTTAAAAAAAAACACAACCACAACTTTGGGGTTGGGGCTCTAGCAGACTAGCGCATAGGGATTTGCACTGTTCAGCCAAAGGCCATGCCTCTTTGGTGGTTTGACTCTAACATCGACTTTATGGGAGACAGATGGGCAGTCTCCTCCTATATGATTTACAGCCTCAGAAACCCAATGGGAGAGAAACTATTTGTCAGTTCCAACTTGACAGCAGTTGAGTTTGAGAGTTGGTTGTAATTTTTTTGTTTTGTTTTTATTTGGAGCAGGGGGGGATGTTTTAGTTTGACTGAATTCAAACTAGGGAGCTCTTACGGTGTAATGGTCAAGAACTCAGCTGGTAACTAGGAGGTCAACTGTTTGAATCCATCAGCTATTTCATAGAAGACATGTATCATTGTTGTCTTTTATAAAGCTTTAAGAAACTGGCAGCTTGGCAATGAATTCTGTTCTGCACTTCAGGGTCACTATGGCTTATAAAACTCGATAGCAGTGGTTCTGAGTTTTATTATTGGGTTTATAAATTGTTTTCTTCTTTGTATTATAGCAGTATTCAACATGTACATATTTGGTACTTACATGTATATGAACATAAAAAAATTCTCTTTCTGTCATTTTTCATGAGGCTAATCTCACTTTCACAGCTCTACCAGCGCAGAGAATGAGAGAACATATGCTTCTCCATATGCCTGACACAGACTCCTTAATGCATTTATTACTCGGAGCTTAGTGATTGAGGAATGTTTGTAAGATTTCATTTCTCCTCATAGTGAGTCATTCTACTGTACATTTCGAAATCTGTGATAAGTTGAAAGATCCAAGAATGAAGGTACATTTCAACAAACAGCTTCCCATCTGGTAAATGAGAGGTTTTATTTATAACCAGGTATTCAGATACAGTGGTATGAAATGACATCCAAATTATTTTGTTTGATTACATGTCTGGAGAGCTAAGCAAAAACAGTATCCTATTTCACATTCTCCACCCTGAGCCAGATCAGTAAACTTCTCCGCCTTAAATTCCGCAACAGGTCCAAAATTCCCACCTGGATTAATGAGACCTTCCTTCTTCAGACTCTTTTGAACATATCTCTTTCCCTTTCCATATCACAGCCAAACGAAATCTTTCACTTCTTTAAATGTATTTGAAAAACAGCACAATGTAAAGATAAGAAATATTTTAAAAACAAGGTTAGTAAACAAGTTGTCACCAACTAACTGCTTTTCATCTGTTGGATAAAAAATAAAAGCAAACCCAGGAGAGCTCCTGAAAACATTGGAGTCAACACTTAGGGTTAAGAGTGGGAATAAACATGTTCATGTGAAGGTTTGCTTTCGCTTTCAGTCCATGATTGGATCTTCCTTTGGTAGCATCTTTGGAACATGATCCAGAACAATTTGGGAATCACTTGACTATGTCATCTCTGTTGAGTCAGAACCAACTCAAGCTGACTCTCCATTGGCTTTCCAAGACTAGTTTCCAAATGGCGTGGGAGAAGATTATCCATATTTTTGCTCACAGGGTTGCTGGTAGACTTGAACTGCCAGAGAGATATGGCCTTGGATTAGCAGCAGAGCTCCCTATAGACTTTGCTACCAGAATTCCCTTAATCTAGGAATATCTAAAGTAATTCAGAAGTCTAAGGATGCCTATGACTGGAAGACTTGACTCCCAAGATTAAGATTTAGAAACACACTTATTTTTTTCCTAAATCTATTTTATTTAAGTAAAAGATTGCAAATTCATATTTTTCAGTCATTCATAGGCATTAATTATTATTATTGATTGCTGCAATTAACTTATTACGATGTTTAACCAAATCCTTATTGTATATTGCTATTTCTTTCACCCACTTTCTCTATTCCGCCCCCCTCCCCCTTTCCTTTCCTCCTCACACCTTCATTTAATCCACAGTGTAGAAACACCCTTCCTCACTGCCTTACAAATGAGTGTCAGGAATTCTTCTAGCTTTGAATCTGAGTTGGCCCAACGTTCAAGAACAGGCTAAAGGAATTTTGTGCATCTTGATTTTGTTCTTTTTTTTTTTATTTTAGTTGGGTTGGGGTTTTTTGGGTGGGTTTTTTGTTTGTTTGTTTGTTTTGTTTTTAGTTTGTTCTTATAATTCTTATAATTTATTCCCAATTCCAAGCTAAACAAAGATCAGGTGCTTTGAAACTTCATTTCACATTATAAACTCCTCTCACTTTTGCTTATTTACAACCTTTAACAAACTCTAAAGCTCACTATAGTCAAATTAGAACCAACTCATAGCTGATCCCCCAGCAGGTTTTCGAAGACTGTGTAACTGTGATCGTGGGGGTGGTTGCTTATCTTTCTCCCAAGGAGAAGCTGGTGGATTTGAATTGCCTGCCTTTGGATTGGCAGCTCAACTCCTTATCCACTAGGTCACCAGCTCTCCCTTTTGTTCTTTTTTCTAAACTTTGCCTACCTACTTGTGAGCAAATCAGTCAACCAATAGAATGTATTTAATTCACTGATGGGAATGATGGGAATAAGGAAGGTGTAAAATTCACCTCATGATAGTTGCATCTAAGTGGAGAGAGTGAAAACATTGATTGATTTAAAAAAAAAAATTCTAAGATGTGCATACATGCTGTAAGTAACTGAATTCTGAATTCTGTGCTAGACCAACTATCGTAGAGAGAAAATGTTAGTGAAATCTTCACAGAGAAAGTGGATTCCCCCCCCCCAAAAAAAACAAAGGCTGGGTAGAATTAAGATTAGTAAACATTATAGGGGGTTGATTTTACAGGTAGCTGCTTGGACTGGCCCATGCATGAGTACAAAGCTACAGAGGCAGAGACAGCATTGCCCCATGGGCCTGTCTCTAACACCTGTGCTCATAAACCACTGCCCTGGACAGGTCCTTAACCTTTAGTGTGCATGGAAATGCTCTGCAGGGCTTGTCAAAGTGCACAGGAGTCTACCTCCTAACTACAATCTGTTTCTGGCTCCATAGGTCTGAGATAAGCCTTTTTTAAACACATTCTCAGATACTATTGACAATCCAAAGTCTATGCTTTCAAAACCACTGGTCTAGAAAATGTAGATGAGACACAAGGTAATGCAAATGGTTAACATGCCAAGCTGCAAACCAGAAGGCTAGAGGTTTGAGTCTTGTCTGAAAGACCTCAGAGGAAAAGGCCTGGCAATCTATTTCCAGAAAATCAGCTATTGAAAAGCCAGTGGAGTGAAATTGTATTCTGACACCAGTGGTGTGTCACAATGAGTGGGAGTTAGCAGAACAGAATGTGTGGGTAACTGGGTGATTCACCACTTAATAAGTGTTGTCTCATAGTGATAATGCTGCATCATATTGTATGTACTTTGAATGGATCCTTTTGTCTGTTTCCTAAATAAATGATGAGTGTTCATTGTGTGTTCTTAAGTCCTTGCATTACTCATGGAAAGAAGATAAAATGGACATTGAATATTTTTCAATTTGCAATGTACTATAATTCCACTTCTAATCTCTCTTAGCAAAACCTTTCCCCCTAAAGTTTTCCTCATAGTCTTTCACTCCCCTGAATTGTTTATTTACACCATTCTGTCCAATGCCACTCTATTCCCACAACTCTCATGAGTGCAACCAAATTGCATTTTATTATATTCTACCTCTTTTTTAAGGTCACATTTCCATGCTGTGTTTTAACCAACCTGAACTTTGAGATTTTAAATGAAAATAATAATAGTAATGATAATAATTATTATTATTTAACCTCTAAAAAAGATAGATATTTATTTTCTCTGAATTCAGTGGTAAATGAACATAAGGATATGGATTACTGGATTTCAATTTCCTGTTCAACATTGATGATAACTTCTGAAGTAGAAACTTATTTATTTTGGAATCATTTCCATTCAATGAAATGACTATCAAAGTACCTATCAGTATAACTGTTAGTGACTTTGATAATTGCACATTGCTTTAAGACTTTATATATTAAATAATTAGATTATGTTTGATCTGTGACAAAAGCTTATAATTCCTTTAGTTTTATCAGCAATCATAGTACACAGCAAATTTCAAAGTGTTTTTTATGCCAACTGTACCTTCTCACCATGAATAATGAAAAGGCATTAATAGCACTTATTTTTTGAGGAATAGACAAATGCATAAATTCAAAATAAATGCACACATGATTTTTCCTTAGGATGCCATGAAACAATGTCAGAGTTCTGTGAAACATAAGCAAGGTCATTTTGTGTCACTTTTAAATTTGGCCACCAAATGTTGATTTACTTTTAGCTTGTTGAGATTAAATATAATTCTTTCCCTTAGCAGTCCTAAAGTAAACAAGCATGAAAGCATTTTCAAAGTAATCCGAGAGGAATTGACATTTAAAGGAGTTAGCATTACATTTGTACTTTAAGGCTATTACTTTCATAGATAAATTCACTTCATTACCTCTTTATCTCATGTTTTGAAAGGAGTCCATCGACCGCAAGACTGACAACCGAGGGTCAATTGAAATTGCTCTTATCCCAGCCATGTTGTAACTGGAACCTGCTTCTGGCAACCTTGCTCCATCACGATGGTCTCTTACTGAGAATCTTGCTGAAGAACTCAAGTAAGTATTTGCAGTTGTAAGAATGCCCTCAAGATATCTAGTTGTCACTCACGTTGAAGGCAATTGTTTTGTGGGGTTTTTAAAATTATATGAATGCTACTCAACATTCTCTCACAAACTTTGGCCATATTGTCAGGAGGGACCAGCCTTTGGAAAAAAAACAACAAGCTGGAAATGGTAGAAGGTCAATGAAAGAAAGAAAAAGTCCTCAATGAGATGGATCGAAACAATGACTTGTTGAAATGAAAACAACGGGTTTGAGAATATCAGAGTTGGTGAAGGTGGCTCAGGATAGAACAAGGTTCAGGTCTTTTGTTCATAGGGTTACTATAAGTCATGCTCAATTTGACGGCACCTAACAACAATGAAGGGAAACAATATTCCCTACAAAGAAATAATAATTTATCAAAATTCTTTAGCTTCTCACATGTACTCATGCCCAATTTTCCGTTTCATTTTCTCTCATCTATTTTGCTTCCCCAAAACCACTCAACAGAAGTGTCTCACTTGAGCCCCTTATGAGGCTACTACTTTTTTTCTATATTGGTTGGTTTGTTGGTAGTTTGTGTGTTTTGTTGATGTTTTTAATTTAAGCCTCTTGTTTAGAGCCAACAAGACCTCGGGGAGGGCCTTAATATTTGAAGTCAGTTGTTACTATATTTTGGAGGAACATTAAGAGGTATAGCACTCTTCTGTCAATATGCTGTACTGAGGTAACCTGGGGTTGCTGTGATGCTGAACCTTGTGCCGTTGGGGTGCCAAATGCCATAATGGTTGCCCATGGTGGACAGTGTTTTGTGGAGCTTCCAGTTTAAGACAGGTTTGGAAGCAGTAGTGGCATCCACTTCCTAAACAACATGCCTCTGGAACTCTATGAACTTTGATAAATAATAATAGTTATAGAAAGGCTTCAGGCCTTTTGTTCATATGAGTTGTGCTTGACTTGATGGCAGTCAACAACAACAACTTTTTTCTATAGAAACCAATGGTATTAAAAGTTACTATATCTCCCTCAGGCCTCACAGCATTGTAACCTGTTGCATTCTAAGCAAAAGAAAAAGATTGTCCCTTTCCAAAACCTTGCATAGAATTTTCTTCCCTTAACACTAGATAAGATTTTGTGGGTGCCAAAACTCACAAATTCACCTGCAAGGAAATTCCTTTAACTTCAGGCTATAAAATCAGAAAAGATATTTTTCAGGGTTATATTCTTTCTCCATATTTATTCAATCTGTATGTGAATAAAAGCTTAGAGAAACAGAATTATATGAAGAAGATTGTAACATCAGGATGGGAAGAAACCCCATCAACAACCTGTGACAATACAGCTGATGAACCTTGCTTGCAGAAAAAAAAAATTTTTTTAAAGACCTGTTAATGAAGTTCAAAGACTATATACTTTAGTATGGATTCCACACAGACGGACAGAAAGGAAAACTTGTCATAACTTGACCAATAAATAGCATCATAACAAATGGAGAAAAAAAATGACGTTTTCAAGGCTTTCATTTTACTTGAATCCCTAATCATTAATTATGGATGCATCAATAAACAAATCAAATTACTATATTCAAAAGGGCAAATCTGTTTCCAGAGACTTCTTTAAAGTGCAAGTGAGTATTTTTAAAGAGCAAAGATGTCACATTAAAGACTAAAGTCTGCCTGGCCCAAACAATAGTTGTTGTTGTTGTTGTTGTTTTTTCTTATGTCCTGTGCATTTGGAAATTAAACAATAATTATGGAAAGTAGAAGAAAAATAAATGCCTTTGAATTGTAGTGTTGTTTAAGACTATGGTATATATCATGGACTGCCAAAAACCAAATGAATCTGCTGGTAGAAGTGAAGCTAGGGTGCTTCTTAAAAGTAAGGATGGTGTGACTTCTTACATACTCTGAACATGTTATCAGGTAGACTAGTCCCTGGAAAAGGATATCATACTTGGAAAAGACAAGAGGGCCAACAAAAAAGGAGGAAGACATTCGCTGAAATGGATTGATGAAGTGACTACAACAATGGTTAAACACATCAGAGATTGTAAAGATGGTGCAGAATTGGATGGGTTTTCATTCTGTTGTACACAATCAGAACCAACTTGATCGCACTTAATATCAAGGAGCACTGCTGGTGCAGTGGTTAAAGAATTTGACTGCTTATGGAAAGGTTAATGGTTTAAGACCCACAGCTGCTCTGAGAGAGAATGATGAGGCCATCTACTTCTGTAAAGATTTATAACGTTGGGAACCCTATACGCAGTTCTGCTCTGTCTCAGTTACTGTGGTGGTAGGTTTAAGGGAGAAACTGACTGAAATAACCAACAGTTATTATTTAGTTACTGAATGTTCAACACTTACACTTACTAGTTTATTTGATTCATATTGATGTTAATCTTACATTCAAAATAAGGATATTTGAGTTTAGAATAAAGTTGTTTACCAAAGACATGGTGCTGATAAATGGTGAGTAGATGTTACTTCCCATTCATCCAGACCATTAGGTGCAATATTTGTCCTTATGGGACTGAGTTAGTTCACTTAGCATAATGTTCTCCAGTCCCTCCCAAGTTAAGTAATTTAAAAAATTATTGCTCCTTTGTGCTGCACAGTATTCCATCGTGTGAATGTACCACAATTTCTCAATCCACTCAATTGTGGTTGACCATTTGGACTGTTTCCATGTTCTTGTGATGGTGAATAACATTGCTATGCACATTGGTGTACAAATCTTTCATTTTGGCTCAGTTCTCCTTTTCTTGGGTTGTATTCCGAGTAGTGGAATAACTGGGTCATAAATAAATGGAAAAATGTGCCCTGTTCATAGGTAGGAACACCCAATATTGTGAAAATTACAATACTACCAAAAGCAATTTACATGTTCAATGAAATCCCAATACAGATAACAAATTCCTTTTTCAAGGAGATCGAAAAGGAACTTGCCAAATTTACTTAAAGAGTAAAGAGACGCCAAATAAACAAAGCACTTTTCTTGAAAACAAAACTGAAGTGGGAAGCATAGCACTCCCCGACCTTAAAACCCACTACACAGCAGTAGTAACCAAAACAGCATGGTACTGGTACAATGACGGGCACACAAGCCAATGGAACAGAATAAAAAACCCAGAAATGGACTTCTCTATCTGTGGTCAACTGATATTTGACAAGGAAATAAAACCCAACAAATGGGGAAATGGCAACCTCTTTCACAAATGGTACTGGAAAAACTGGACTGCTAACTTCAGAAAGCTGAAATAGGATCCATATGTCACAACACACACAAGAATCAACTCAAGGTAGATCAGAGTCTTAGGAGTAAAGCGCCAAACTAAAAAGTTCATAAGAGACAAAAGGGGACCAAATATAGAAGGCCTAGTATATGGTATAAAGAGACTGCCAAATACAGCCAGAATTTAATGATTTGGAGAGTATAAATTTGTTGAATGGGACATTCTAAAGATTAAATCTCTGTACTCATCAAAACCTTTTTCCAACAGAGTAAAAGAGAACATGCTGACTGGGAACAAACATATGGTAATAGCAACTCAGACACGGATCTCATAACAAAAGTCTGGAGAATACTCCTGGGCCTGCAGAAGAAAAAACCCGATAACCCAATTACCTAATGGGCAAAAGACATGGAAAGACTTTTCACAGAGGAAGACATTCAGGAGGCCAACAAAACATGTATGCGTTTGAGCTATGATGCTGGAGAAGGGTGTTGAATATACCTTGGACTGCCAGGAGAACAAACAGATTCATTCTAGAGAGGGTGAAATCAGGCTGCTCCTTGGAGGCAAAGATTCTGATTCTTTGTGTGATATGCTTTGGCATGTTGTAAGAAGGGACCAGTCCTTGGAATGGGACATCATGCTTGGAATGGTAGCATAGTTACTCCTAGCAACATGTCCAAAGTATGTGAGGCAAATCCTTATCATCTTTGCCTCCAAAGAGCACTCTAGCTGCACCCTCTCCAAGACATAGTTGTTTGTTCTCTTGGCCATCCATGGATGTTCAGTGTTCTTCTCCAAAACCACAGCTCAAAGACATCAATTCTTTTTCTGTCATCTTTAATTCATTGTCCAGTTCTTGAATGCATAGCAAGTAATCAGAAAGACTATAGTGTGATTCAGATGCATGAGGGCCATGGTGTTAATTGTATTTGCAATGAACATTGTTCAAGTACTTGTCTGTCAGTTTGCTGTACTGAGATAACTTGAGGTTGCTGTGAAATTGAAATCTGTGCCACTGGTGTGTCAAATGCCATCTGTCAGGTTACCTGTGGTGGACAGGTTTTGGTGGAGCTCCCTGAATAAGCCAGACTAGGAAGAAAAAATGGGCCATCTATTTCCTAAATAACAGGTCTTTGAAAGTGCTGTAAACACTGATTAAAGAAGTTAGTTAGAGCTATCTAGTGGTAGAGCCCACAATGGAAGTCAGTTGAAATGAGGAAAAACAATAACAAACATTGTTTAATAATTGGAACATGGAATGTATGTAGTTTGAATATTGAAAAACTGTAAATTGTTAAAAATGAAATGGGACACACGAACACTGACAATACTAGGCATTAGTGAGATGAGATGTATCAGCTTTGGCCACTTTGACTCAGATAATCATATGGTGTACTATGCTGGGAATAAAAAATAGAAGGATAATAGTGTTGCATCCTTAGTCAAAAGTCAATTTCAACTTCACTGTTACAAACAATATTCATAAAATTTTATTAATTCTACTAAATTGAAGTTACTGCATACATGATTAACAAATTTATTAATTTTTTATAGGTTTTTTTCTTTAAGAATATTCTTTTTTATTTTTTAAGAATATTCTTGATTATTTCTCTAAGAGTATGTTTTTTTCTTTGATTAAGAGTATTTTTTTAAGCCATTTGGCAATTTAGAAGTTTGAGTATAGTTTTAGAGAAGCAAAATTTTAGAACAAAAATTTAGAATTGTTTTGAGGCTCATAATTATTATCAATTTTGCATAGGGAATTTTTCCTTTTTAAATAATGTCTTTTTAGTTTAATTGATAAAAATTAAGTTAGTTCAGAAATACAAATACAAAGATATGACTTCTTTTCTTTTAAAATAATTTTCTTCATTCAATAAGCAATTATTGAAGGATGGCAAATTAATCATTTTCTAGCTAAACAATTATAGGTTTTGAGACTTTAAAAAACATGGAATCTATCTCATAATGAAAATGGCATTTGTAGATTTTGGTTTGCTCTGTAAAAAGTTAGTAATAAGAATTTCTGTTTGTTTTAAAAGAACCAGCAATGCATCAACGTACAAGGCTGTCTTGCAATCTGAGATGAAACTTCTCTGAGAGTCATAAAATAGCTAAATTACAGAAATTAACAGTAAAATTCTAATTAATAATATATGTTCCATGGACTGCAAGCTTCTAGGAACTAGAATCATGTATTTGCCGTTTAAAACGACATAGAGTATTTTGAGGAAAACATATTGTGTTAAAATTTTATGATATTAAGAAATTGAGTGCACATACTTGGTAATTTATCACTTTTTTAATACACAGTTTAGTTGTGAAAAAGTAATGTTGGTTTTATTTAAAGTTAGGCCAACTTGACCAACAGACACATGAAGAAGTACTCCAAATCACTGGCAATAAGAGAAAAGCAAGTCAATACCACAATGAGATACCATCTCACTCCAGTAGCAATGCAAACTTTAACAAGGCAGCAAGTAATAAATATTGGAGAGGATATGGCAAGATAGGAACTGTTATACATTGTTTGTGGAATTGTAAAATGGTACAACCACTTGCTCATAATAGTATTATCCACCATAGCAAGAACATGGAAACAGTCAAAATATCTGACCACAATTGAATGGATTGGGAAATTATGATACATTCATACTATGGTATACTACACAGCATGCAGGAGCAATGATTTTATAAATTATTACCTAACATGGGAGGGACTGGAGAGCATTATGCTAAGTGAACTAAGTCAGTCCCATTAGGATAAATATGGTATAACACCATTACTGTAGAATGTGTATGAAGATGCAAGGTGGGCGGAGGTGGGAGGGCGAGTAGCTGAGCGGTGAGGATATGGGGGAGCTGGTTAATCTTAGGGTCTTGAAATTTGATGGCTGGTTGGAAGGGAGGGTAAAGGAGACGAGAAAGATCTGGTGTGAAAAACAATGTATATGAACATTGTAAGTAAACCAGTACAAAATAAA
>NW_006399793.1:13235496-13237961 GCF_000299155.1 Elephantulus edwardii | reverse complement strand
CCATCTTAAACTTGAAAGGGGGTGGGCAAAGTATTTTTAAAATATCTAAAAATTGCCATTACTTTCGGTTATTGACTTTGAAATCTAGGACAACTGGACTTTTGTAACTATCTCACTGGAGCCACGTGGCCTTACCAGTTTGTTTCTTACAAACAACATCAAAAGAACAAATCTTTGGCAATTTCTCAATTATTAGCAAGTGACATTTTCCTGCCAATGATAACTGAATGAAATGTGACAAACATTCTTTCATTTGTCATTTACCCTAAGAATAATCCCAGTGAAGTTTCTTGGCTTTTGAAAATATTCACTTTTAATATAACCGTCACCACTCCCTAGTAGTCACATGTTTACTGTTACCTAAGAGTGTTGACTATACTATGTACTGCAAGGAGAACAGACAAGTTTGCCCTAGAGAGGGTGAAACCGGGCTGCTCTTTTGAGGCAAAGATTCTGAAGCTTCATCTGACATAATTTGGGCATGTTGCAAGGTGGGACAAGTCCTTGGAGAGGGGCATCATGTTTGGGAGGGTGAAGGGGCAGCGCAAGAGAGGAAATTATTCAATAAGATGGATTAATTCAGTGATTAGGGTAATGGGAGTATGTGTTTCAGAGAGTGATCTTGGCACAGGATAGAGCACGGTGTAGGCCTCTTGAACAGAGGGTCACTATGAGTCACAAGCGACTTGATGGCACATAACAACAACAACAAGAAGTCCTAAAATGTTTTCATCCATTAAATTCTCATAACAAGTCTGTGTGGTAGGTACGTTTGTTCCTGTTTTACAGATGAGTACACAGTGACACAGAGATTTAATTATTTGTTCAGGTCACACACTGAAATTAACAAAGAACAATTTAATCCCAGGCGACTGGCTTCTACACACTTTCAGCTACCATGCCACACAAGATCTAAGAAAAACTACAAAACACTTGCCAAATTGCAATGTCACAAAATTCCTTGGAGGGACATCATGCTTGGAAAGGTAAAGGATCAGTGAAAGAAAAGAAGACCCTCCACGAGATGGATGGAAAAGATGACTGCAGCAATGGGCTCATGTGTGTCAAAGATAATGAAGATGGCACAGGATAGTACATAGTGTTCAGATATTGTTCATAATTTCACTAAGATATATTCAATTCAATGCCACCTAACAGTAATACCGTAACCCTCAACAATTGATAATTTGGGTAGAACATTTTGTCCTTTTAAAGCTTATAACAAAGTGCTGAACGACAAAAAAGACATCTATCTAAAGTAAGTTCTGGTTAAAAGAGTACCACTATCATGCTATAATTAATTTAAATTAATTTATTCAAGAATTTGGCACAGGATAGAGCAGGGTTTAGGGCTGTTGTACATAGGGTTACTATGAGTCACAGGTGACTCAACAGCACATAATAACTACAACAACAACAGCAATTATTAGTTTGGAAGCTCATGTGTGGAGCAGTTGGATTCTGGAGAGTAGGTTCTCTTGTTTTAGTTGAAAGTCAGTGGAAACTGATTATGTTTATTTCATTCACAGTCATGTGTGAGCTGATTGGTTGCCAGGGTTTACTGGATTTAGCTAACAATCAGCTGTGGGCTGGAAACCTCTTGTTTATGTCAATCATGACCTGTGAGCTGCTGACTTTTGTATTTAAAAGTCGGTTGGGCCCTAGGGCCTACAGGCAGAACACCTGGTGTTAATTGTGTTTGGGAAGAAAATTCTAAGTGATCTCTTAGTTTGCTGTACTGAGATAACTTTGGGTTGCTGTGATACTGAAATCTGTGCCACTGGTGTGTCAAATGCCATCCTGGTTACCCATGGTGGACAGTGTTTGATGGAGCTCCCAGATTAAGACAGACTTGGAAGCAGGATTGGCATCTACTTCCTAAACAACATACCTTTGGAAACTCTATGAACATTTGAGAAAAAAACAGTTATAGAACTGTGTTCAGATCTTTGTTCATTGAGTTGCTGTAAGTGGTGCTTGGCTTGAGGGTACTCAACAACAACAACATTATAGTTGAAAGTTGCCTACTCTTTGGGAGCAATGCAAGGCATATTATGGCAGAAACTGGTAATTCTCTTGTCATATGTGTATTTATAAATGTATTCAAAGCAGCATTTCCTAACAGTCTTGAAGATGTGACTTAAGGCAAAAATATGCTTACTTTTGGTATCCTTAGCTCAATATGGGTGTTATGGGCTACTCTTGTTAGTGCTGTTTGCTCTACAGAACTTAGATTTGTTCAATCTTTTTTTTATTTAATTTTATTTCTTCTTCTCTGGATTGTCCTACTCTAACAAAGAAATATTGAATTATATTGCTTTGTACTTTCCCTAGTCCTTTACAGTAAGGAAGATATCTGGAAATGATATTAAACTGAACTACATTCGTGGCACTAGAGATATTGTAGCTGATGTTAGATGGATCTTGGCTGAAAGCAGGGAATACCAGAGGAATGTCTATCTGTG
>NW_006399793.1:13227346-13233069 GCF_000299155.1 Elephantulus edwardii | reverse complement strand
GTTGGGTCACCCTTCTTTGGAAGGGAACAAATATAGATCTCTTCCAGTGAGGTGGCCAAGTGGTTGTTCTCCAGATTTCTTGGCACAACTTGGTGAGCACGTCCAGGGCAACATCTGTTAGCTGAAATATGTCAATTGGTATGCCATCTATTCCTGGGGCCTCATTTTTTTGCTGTTTCCTTCGTAGCAGCCTGAACTTCTTCCTTAATCACCATAGGCTCATTCTCATATGTTTTTTCATCAAATTCTTCTGTGTCTGCCAATTCTTTTCGATACAATGGCTCAGTATATTCCTTCCATCTTCTTTTAATACTTCCTGGATCATTTAATATTCTGCCTAAAGCATCCTTGATTATAGCAACTCGAGGTTTGAATTTGTTTTTCAGTTCCTTGAGCTTACTTATTGTATAAGATGTCCTTAGTCCCTATGAGGGTGATGAAATATTGTGGTTGTTATGTACCATCGAGTCATTTGCAACTCATAGCAACCCTATGTACAGAACCCTAAATACTGTTCTATTCTGTGCCAATCTAGCTGTATATTATAGAGCAAAATTCTTTGACTTTAAAGTACAGCATAATTACCTGGAGATCTTGTCAAAACCTGTTAAATATTGAATCAATAGATCTGAACTCTGGCCTGAGACTGCATTTCTAGCAAGGTGCTAGATGCAACTGCTGATCATTAGACCAATTTTCTTTATTATTTTTTCCTTATTCATTATCATTAGAAAGGATACACATTTATATTTGTTGCTATGACACACAAATTCGTGAAATGGTCCATAATTTTAAAGAGTTCAGAGCTTTGTACTGGGTCACTATGAGTCGCAAGCGAGTTGATGTCACGTAATTGTTGTTGTTTTGTACCATCAAGTCGCTTGCGACTCATAGCAGCTCTATGTACAACAGCTCTGAACTCTGCTCTGTCCTGAGCCAACTTTATTGTCTCTCACACATCTACCACCATTACCCCAGTCAATGAGTCAATCCATCTCAACCCTCTCTCTCAATCCATCTCTCTACCCTCTCAAGCATGATGTCCCTCCCCAAGGACTGGTCCCTCTTTGTAACATGCTCAAAGTATGTCACATGGAGCTTCAGAATCCTTGCATTCAAGGAGCAGTCTGGTTTCACCCTCTCCAGGGTGAATCTGCTTATTTTCCCAGCAGTCCATGGTGTGTTCAATACTCTTCTCCAGCACCACAGCTCAAAAGCATCAATTCTCTTTCTCTCATCCCTAGTCATTGTCCAACTTTTTGATGCATAACAACTAATTGTAAAGATCATGGCCTGGATCAGATGCACCTTAGTCTCAAGACTGACATTGCTGTTCTTCAGTACTCTGGAGAGATCTCTGACAGTAGTTTTTCTCATTGTAATTTTAAAGTAAACTAATTTGAGTATCTAGCTTGTCCTTGTACCACATTATAAGTTTCAAAAACAAAGAAAACACAAAACTAACCCACTGCCATCAAGCTGATTCTGACTCATGTGAATTCTGTAAAACAGGTAGAAGTGCCCCATTGGGTTTCTAAAGCTATAAATCTTTACAGACGCAGACTGCCTTGTCGTTCTTCTGTGCACTGGTTGGTGAGTTTGATCGGTTGACATTTTAGTCATTAAATGCCTTCATCACATTGTCACCAGAGTTCTTTGATAGACTTCAAGAGAGACATCATTTTTTAAGGATGTTTCTAATATATTTTATCAGAAAGTTCACAACAGGAGAGCATATAGTTTCTTTAAAAAAATCTGAACAGATTAAGTTATTCCTTTCCTAAAAATATGTCTGATCATTGCTTATTGGATAAAAACGTTAATCCTTGAGATATCAGCTGTGCTTATCATGTCTGGCCATGGCTAACTCATCCAACTCCTCCTCCTTGTCTTCCCTTAACATGCTCCAAAAAGGGTGCATGTATCCTTTAGTCCAAGTTGTATTTCATAGATTTTTGTATTTTATCCTGAAGAAGAGATTTGAGGCACAAGAAAGATGTTTTAACAATAAAGCTCTTTCAGTTAATTTTCTCATATGCCAAATGCCTTCTGCTATATATTGAACTGGGCCTCCCCAAAATATAAGCTATAAATCCTAACCTCTGTGCTAGTGGTTATAACCCTATTTGTCTTTGTTATGCTAATGAGATAAGATTAGTATAGAGAGTATCTTCAATCAATCCCACTTGAGATATGAACGAGATTAAACAAAGACCAAGCAGAGGAGGGAGAAGAGAAATGCCAACCTATAATAAAGTTCCCTAGAAGCAGAAGCTCAAAGAGACGACAGACAATAACCATTCCCCTGGAGCTGGCACCCTGAATTTGGATTCTGTTCTTCTAAACTGGTAGAAGAGAAATTTCTGTTTCTTAAAGTCACACAATTGTGGAATTTCTGTTATAGCTGCATTAAGTAACTAAGACACCTTCCTAAAATATTTTCCCCCTCTGTTTGTCTGTCAAATCCTTGTCAACTCTAAGGTAACTATTACCTTCTAAAAAGGTCTCTCTGATCTTCCTAGTTGTGCTTCCTTTTGTATCCCTTGTCACACTGTTAAGTAAAATCTTACTTGACATAATTATGTATATTCAAAGTGTCACAGTCACTGCAAGTTTCAAGAGACTAAGAATAGCGTTTGATTTGCTCATTGTGATGTGTTCAGCATGTAACCTTGTTGAGGGTACTTCAGACTGGAACCAAGCATGTAGGAGTTTATTCTCAAAAACTATTTGTTGAATGAATAGATGAATAGATGATGGATGGTTGAAAGCCAATTAAATTTCTATGACAATGTTTCTTTCATTCATCAACTTTATGAGTTCTCTAAACTGATACTCACTCTGCTTTTTAAAATTGGAAATTAGCATAAAACACATAGTATGTTGTCCATTACTTAGTTGTTGTTGTTGTATACCATCAAGTTATCCCATAGAGTACCTTCTAGTGGGTTTTCAGAGGCAATGTATCACACAGAAGTTGATTTTCCATCTTTCTCCCATGGAGCATCTGGTGGATTCAAACCACATACTTTTTCACTGGCAGTGCAAGTCTTCACCACCAGAGCCCCTTATATTATTTTTTTTCTTGTGTATTAAATTCCTAGAGAGAATATGATTATGCATTTTTTTCTGAATACTAATACACCCACTATGCAAAGACCTCTCTCTCTGCATCTTAGGAACTCTCTGCTCCATCTAAACATGTATTTAACTTAAGGAAATTATTTCCTAGGAGATTTTATTTCCTCTTATACCCCAGTATGCCAGGGAAGGTGTTGACCTGGAAGCCTTCATGTGTGTGAAAATGAAAATGGGGCCAAATAAAAGCTTTCAAGTTCTCCATTATGGTAATCCTTGAGAACTTTTTCATACAATTTGGCAATGCAAATTTTTGAAATATCAGTTTCCTCATGATGCTTCACTTACACAGAATTAAATTTCATCTGAGTTTATAATGGCTGGAATATTTTATACTTTCTTTCTTCATGACATAGAAAATACCTACTATGACTAAAGGAACATGTATCCTCTTTAGTAGTTAATATGTTTTGAAAATTATCATAAGAAGTGATTTCACGTTATAAATGTAAACATTATCTTGAATTTATATAGCATCTTTTTCTGAAGCAACTCAAACAGATTTCACATATCTTCATTTATGACTCTTGTATTATTAGAGCCATTTACAAATGAAGAAACTTACGTAGAAGAAATTGAATGAATTGTCCACTTGATGCATTAAGTGGTGCTTGATAGAATAAAAAAGAACTATTATTTTCTGGAAGTATATTGTTCTCAAATGAATTCTAAAATGAAAACCTAAGACTATACAGATATTTCTTCATAGAAACAAGAAATAATATTTTTATGAATTAGTTTCTGAAAATGCTCAGCTAATTTATTTTATAAATAAGGTATGCTGTTGTGCACCATCAAGTAGGAATCGATCCATAGCTGACGCTGCAGTAGGATTTCGGAGGAAATTTAATCACAGGGGAGGAGATTTTCCATCCTTCTTCCTGGGAACATTTCGTGGATTCAAACCTTATGCCTTTGGAATTCAATGAACATTTAATATTCATCTTAAAGCATATATTATAGGGAGATTATTGCTGAGTGAAGGAGGTGAACACACATACCTGTATAAGTGATAAGTTCAGCTACTAAGAAGTATGATTGTTGTTATTGTTATGTGCCATCAAGTGAACCATGACTCAGAGTGAGTCTATGAACAATAGTTCTGTGCCCTGTCCTGTCTTGAGTCACTGTCTATGACACACCTGCCCTGATTTCCACAGTCACTGTGTCAGTCCATGTCCTCCAGTGTCATTCTCTTCTGTGCTGACTCTCCATCCTTCCAAACCCCAAGGACTGGTCCCTCCTGGGAACACACCAAAAGTATGTGAGATGAAGTTTGAAAATCTTCGCCCCCAAGGAGCAACACTTGGTTTCCCCCTCTCTGGGACAGACCTGTTTTTCTCTTGGCAGTCCACATTCAATACTCTTCTCCAGAACCACAACTCAAAGGCATTAATTCTTCTTCTGTCACCCTTAATCATTATCCACCTCTCAGATGCATAGCAAGTAATTGCAAAGACCATGGCTTGGATCAGGCATGCCTTAGTCTCTCTAGACTGACATCATTGCTTCTTAGCATTCTGGAGAGCTCCCTAAGAGCAGGCTTTCTCAGAGGAACTTGTCTTTTGATATCCTGACTGCTGATGCCAAGTATGTTGATTTTGCAACTGATCAAGATGAAATTGTTCACAACCTCAATCTCTTCTCTATTACAATATTGTCAATTTGGCCAGTGGTAAAAATCGTTAATTTTTTTGGTGTTGAGATGCAATCCATATTTAAGACAATCCATATTGAAGCTCTTAACTATAAAGCATTTCAGAAAGATGCAATAAAAAACCTAAAGGAATGGGGGAAATGTGCCCTGTTCTTGGATAGGAAGACTCAATATGGTGAAAATGACAATCCTGTCAATGGCAATTTACATGTTCAATGCAATCTCAATCCAGATACCAAATTCATTTTTTAAGGAGATCGAAAGGGAAATTATAAAATTTATTTGGAGAGGCAAGAGACTCCGAATAAGCAAAACACTTCTGAGAAACAAAAATAAGGTTGTAGGCATAGCACTCCTTGCCTCAAAACCTACTACATAGCAGTGGTAACCAAAACAGAATGGTACTGGTACAATGAGAGGCACATAGACCAATGGAACAGAATTGAGAACCCAGAAATAGACCAAGCTATATATGGTCAACTGATATTCAACAAGGAAATCAAAGCTATCAAATGGGAAAATGATAACCTCTTCAACAATTAGTACTGGCAAAACTGGACTTCCACTTTCAGAAAGCTGAAACAGCATTCACATCTCACACCATACACAAAAATCAACTCAAGGTGGATCAGAGACCTGGGAGTAAAGCCCAAAACCATAACGTGCATAAGAAATAAACTGGGATCAAACTTAGAATCACTAGTCCAAGATATAAAAAGACTGCCAAATACAACCAGAAATGCACAACCTAAAGAGGATCAAATTGATGCATGGGACCTTCTAAAGATTAAATCTCTGTGCGCATCAAAAACTTTTCCCAACAGGGTGAAAAGAAAACCTACAGACAGGGAACAAACATTTGGTAATACCATCTCAAACAAGAGTCTTATAACAAAAGTTTATAGAATACTCCTAGGCCTCCACAAGA
>NW_006399793.1:13226053-13226946 GCF_000299155.1 Elephantulus edwardii | reverse complement strand
AGGCATAAACTGAGATTTGTACACCAATGTTCATAGCAGTATTATTCACCATCACAAGAACATGGAAATAGCCCAAATATCCAATGACAAATGAATGGATTGAGACATTATGAGACACAGTGTCACATTATGAGACATATTGAGACACAATGGAATACTATGCAGCATGCAGGAGTAATAATTTTGTAAGTTATTACCTAACTTGGGAGGAACTGGAGAGCAATATGCTAAGTGAACTAAATCAGACCGACAAGGACAAATATTGTATAAGACCATTCTTGTAGAGTAAGTATAAGGAACTAGGAGGGGTGGGAAAGACTGGAAGCAGAGGGAAGTGGATATACAAGGGAAAGGGGGCCTTTAGTCATTGGGTTGTACAATTTGGTGGGGAGGGGGTGGGGAATATTGAAAGAACTTATTCAAATTTGTATTAGAATTTTGTAGATAAACTAGTGAAGGGATTTTTTTTAAAGAAATACCATTTGGCCCAGAATTCCACTACTGGGAATGTACTCTAAAGAAACCGTAACTGCCAACCAAGCTGATATATGCATGCCCATGTTTATTGCAGCTTTGTTCACAATAGCAAAGAATTGAAAGCAACTCAAGTGTCCATCAATAAACGAATGGATAGAGAAACTCTGGTATAATCACACAATGGAATACTATGCTGTGCTGAAAAATAAGTACTCATGAAATATTATACAAAATGAATGACCCTGGAGGACATTATGCTGAGTGAAATATCTCAGTCACAAAAGGACAAATATTGCATAGTGTCAACTGTTGTAAAACAGGACTGACATCGGGGTTGAGGGAAGACAAAGAAAGAGGGGATAAATAATGTATACTGCATAGAAACAGATGAGGGAGAGAACTGTTTAGAAGGGATA
>NW_006399793.1:13224053-13225493 GCF_000299155.1 Elephantulus edwardii | reverse complement strand
TCCACAAGAAAAAGAATGATAATCCAAATTCAAAATTATCAAAAGACATGGAAAGACTTTTCATAGAGGAAGACATTTGGATGACCAGCAAATACATGAAAAAATTCTCAAATTCACTGGCAAAAGTTAGATGCAAATCAAAACCACAATGAGATACTATCTCACTCCAGTAGCAGTGGCAAAGTTCAACAGGACAGCAAGCAATAAATGTTGGAGAGGATATGGAGAGATCGGAACTCTCACCCACTCTTGGTGGGATTATAAAATGGCATAACTACTCTGGAAGAAAATGTGGTGCTTCCTCGTAGAGCTGCACATAGAAATTCCATTGACCCAGCTATTCCACTGCTAGGAATATACCCAGAGGAAAATAGAACTGAGACCCAAATGGAGATATGCACACCAGTGTTCATAGCAGCATTATTCACAATAGCAAGAACATGGATATAGCCCAAATGTCAACCAACAAATGACTGGATAAAGAAATTCATGTGGTGAAATACTTTGCACACTCAAGTAGAAACGATTAAAAAAATATTACATAACACGACAGAAGCTGAGTGAAATAACTCAGTCTCATAAGGACAAATGCTATGTAAGTTCATTATTGAAAAAATTGAAAGATACCTAGTAAGATGTATATAAATGTCTAAAAGGGTGTAGGAGGAGGGTGTAGGAACGTGGGTTTTAAGATCTTGAAAAGAAAGCAAGGTAATACTCTTGTATAGTATTAAATATTCAGTCAACATGCATACTTTCTTCCAATATTCCATAACAGGAATCATTAAAATTTTTCTATAGTGAAACCAATGGTAAGAGTTTTAGACTTAGTAGGCTATACTGGTCTTTGTTGCAACTACTCAATTCTGCCTTGTTGTACACAGTGTGCTAAAAACAATATGTAAATGAATTAATGTCATTTTACACCCATGAAACTATTTATTTACTGCTGAAATTTTAATATCATAATCATTTTCATGTTGTGCTGCTAACTTGAAAGCAGTTGAAATTCATCAGCTGCTCCACGGGATAAAGATGGGCTATCTCTTTCCATGAGATTTACAGGTCTGAAATCCCCACTTGACAGTCAGCTATGTCTTGGTTTTAATTCAATATCTGTGAGGGTTATTTGAGTTGAAACGTATTTTTTCAACAATGTATAAATGGACAAATCATGTTTAGATTGTAGACCATTTAAAGCAGCTAATGGACTGGTTTTCATTGCAATGGGAAAGTCTGTTGTTAGGGACCTTTCCAAAGTGCTGAAGAGCAATGGTGTCTCTTTGGAGACTAAGGTGCGTCTGATACAGGTCATGTTCTTCGCAATCACCTGTTATATATACATCAGAGAGTTGGACAATGACCAAGGAGGATAGAAGGAGAATTGATGCCTTTGAGCTGTGGTGCTGGAGAAGAGTATTGAGAATACCATGGACTGCT
>NW_006399793.1:13217143-13223788 GCF_000299155.1 Elephantulus edwardii | reverse complement strand
GGAGACAGTGTGATTGGCACAGGACAGAGCGGAGTTTAGGGCTGTTGTACATAGGGTCGCTATGAGTCGCAGGCGACTCGACGGCACATAACAACAACAATAACAACAATGGACTGGTTTTGCCCTGTGTGCTATACTTTGTCAGTCTTGTTCTAGAATATTGGTTCTCATAGTCCCTTTATCAGTTTTCCTCACTTTTGTCACCAGAAAAAGAAAACTGTAGCATAGCACTTTTGGACACTGGACAATAGTGTTGACATCTGTGTGGAAAAGAAATTTCTCTTTGAAATAGTTTTAAGGCAGTACCATTAGATAGATATCAAGAGACTTTGTGGTTGTTGAGGAGTACAGCTGGAGATCAAGACATGTATCTAACTCCTGAGAGCAGCCAGCTATAGAATTTGCAGTAATTAGACTATCTATGCTTTGTGACCTTGTGGACACAGTCATGGTCTTTTCATGGTACAACCTGTCTAAAAGGATATTGCCCACCTTGGAGTCAATCCAAAAAAAAGAACCCAAGAAATGTACAAACCATGAAATATTTTGCTTAAACTCAATATGGCTATCTTGAAGAGGGGAAAGTGCAGGCAGGATGAATCAAACCAAACTGACCAAAACCAGGAACTTGTTGCCATTGAGTTGATTTCCAACTCCTAGTAATCCTGTGGGCTGGATAGCTATCTTCAAACTTTTGACATCTTTGTAAAGAAATCAGAGAGCTCTGGCGGTATAGGCCATACTTTCAATAACTCAAGAAGATGAACAATCTCCTCTTGTGCAATTTACCCAGTAGAGGGTCACCTATAGCTGGTTCTGATTCAATTTCAATTAATTATTTTGAATATTAAATCTTTAAAATTGTCCAATCCTGCAAGTGAAGATCCTTGAAATAATGAAGTGACTTTTGCCTATCAGTTGCATATCAATTAAAAAACCCTGAATTCTGACTTAATGATAGCTGAAAGGAGCCCTGGTCGGGCAATGTTTTTAACACTTGCCTGCCAATCCAAAATTAGTGGACTGGATATATACATTGAGTGTGAGGAAAAAATACCTGGCCATTCAGTCCTTTAAGGATTGTTGCTCTAGTTGATAGTTTTATGCTTTTGAGTCAGTGCCTTCCAATGAAAAGGTCATAGGACAGGATAGAACTATTTCATAAGTTTTCCTCGCCTCTAATCTTTGTTCTGGAGTATTTTGAGAGTTCTAACCAAGGCTTTCTTGGTTAGGAGACAAATGTTATAAACCCATATGGTGCACTCTTCTGTGCTACATAGGGTCATCATGTATCAACAAATAACTCAGTGTCTCCCCTAGCAACAACAACAAATGATAGCTGACGATCACATTAAGGAGAAAGAATAGTGCACTTTCCTTTATCCACTACAGAGTCTAGCCTAAATTTCTATAGTCATTTCTAATATTAGTGTTCTATATTATTTCAAGTGCAAAAGTGTCTCATATATTGAGTAGGTCAACAGCAAGACAGACTTCCTTGGAAGATAGTTTATATCTTATTACTGAAGTTAGTGACTTTGAAGTTAGGTCACTATTTTGGCATATGATAAAAGGCTGTTATTGCTTCACTCAATGCGCATTGTGTGACTATTGATTTACTTACTGACCAATTATTTATTGACATCCCTGCAAGGTATCTGCCAGTCATGTATTCTCATTATGTTTCATAACCAGATTGAATAACAAAAACCTGCTATTAGTGTGCTTTACTATTCTTGCCAGTGCTCTCTGCTAGTTAAAATTATTCTTTGCTACCTCTCCAAGTAGAGAGAACAGTGCTGTAGAACAATAATACTCTGGGTGGTTACCTTGAACAAACAAATTTATTTTCTTAGTTTAGGAGTTTAAAAGTCTAAAATCAAGGGCCAGGGAAATGATTCAATTCTCCCCTTTGTTCTCCAAAAAATTATGTTTTTGCCATAAGCCAAACACATTCACCTCATCACGTTATCCCAAAAGTCTTGGGTCAACTCTAGTTCAAAAGACTCATCTTTGAATCATCTAAATAAAATATGGATGAGACTTTATGTATATTGTATCCTGAGGTGAAATTCTTCGTCTTCTTCTTCAGCCTGTGAAAACAGAATATAAACTTCATCCAATATTTCATCTTTCTGGGATCTATAATCAACATCCTTGGCATCAACAGCCATGAAATAAAAAGACATGTTTCAATGGAAAACTCTGCTGTCAGAGACCTCTCCAAAGTACTAACAAGCAGTGATATCAGTTTAAAGGCTAAGGTGTACCTGATCTGTGTCATGTTCTTTTCCATAATTTCCTATGCATATGGAAGTTGGACTATGAATAAAGATGACAGAAGAAGAATCAATGGCTTTGAGTTGTGGTGTTGGAGAAGGATATTGAAAATCTTATGGACTGCCAAAAGAACAAATGGATATGTCTTGGTTAAAGCACCTTGGATGCAAGGATGGTCAAGCTTCATCTCATACTTTGGGCATGTTGTTAAGAGGCATTATTCCTTTGAAAAGGGCATGGTGCTTGGAAAGGTGGAGGGTCAGCAAAAGAGAGTATGACCCTCAACAAGATAGACTGACACAGTGATTGAAGCAGTTGCCTCAAGTATGTCAGAAATAATTATGTCCCAGGATACGACAAGGTTTAGATCCATTGTTCATAGGATTGTTATGAGTCGTACTTGATTTGATGGTCCATAACAACAGTCTCCAAAATACAGTGGTGGAACAGGCATGAGTTGATGTAGCCATTACAAATAGGATAAACTGGACAGAAATATAGGATTGCAGGCACCTAGCTAGTCCAAAACTAAGCCCAGTTGAGATTAGCTCTAAGAGTATGAAAATCATCCTCTGCTCCCTGAAGTCATTTGAACAATGATTCTGCTTTCCAGGCTCTGAATTTGGGCTGGCATCTTTGCAGCCCTTGATGTCAGTTTCATTTTCTACACTCTCTGGGATGACAACTCTGCTCCTTTTGATTTAGGCAGCCCTATTTGTATAGTCCATTTACTTGATGACCTGTTCCCTTCACTCTGTAACCCAGCTGCTGGACAGGATCCAACTCTTTGAAATCAAGGAGGCTCGGAGCTCTATCCTTTGAAACTGAGAAGGCACTGCTTCTCTTCTTCCTTCCAACTGTTCTGCTAATCTTGATCTCCTTGGAGGACACAGATGTCACTTCTTTGGTCTCTTGCCTGCTTAGAGAATTCCAACAGGCAGATTGGGTTCTTTCCTTATTCTCTCTGTTTGGCTAAGCTGAAAGGTGTTATCCTGTGGTAGTTGGTTAGACCATTGACTGGTCTCAAAGGGTTAATTTATCTTTTAAAAAGATTGTATAGCCAAATTAGTGATGAGCATTCCAGTTTGTACAACCTAAATTTCCAAATCTTTAAGTTCTGTTTTCATTTAATAGAGTTCATCTAAGACACCACCTCTTTCCTCTCTCGTTTTACTGTAAGCAGTAAGGAGACATCAAGTGACATTTTAAGGTCTGATTTAGATATCTCATCAGAAAGATATTCAAGTTCATCACTTACAAGTTTAACCGTACACCAAACATTTGAACATAATTGATACAAGTTCTTTTCTTGTCCACAAGAAGCAACAACTTATCTTCATTTGTTCATTTTACTTTAAGGTCTTACCAGAAGCACACTTAATTTCCACATTTTTAGCAACATTCTTCAGATTCTAGTACCTTATGTATTCTCTAAAATGATGCTTTCTCTGTAGATGGCCTAACTCCCTTCTAAGTCCTTACCAGAATTGCCTTTGACTTTTTTTTTCTGAAATGTTATTGTGTATACTTAGCAGTTCCCTCCTTTTTTAGATTAATTTTATTTATTTAAAGTTTAGAGAGACTTAGGTTTTCCAGTCATTCATTGTTTCACTTTTCTCCCTGTCCACCCCGTCTTCCCAATTCACTCTTCTCCTTGAAAAGTAAAAGAAAAACTCTCTCATTTTTATACAATCCCTCCCACCAATTCCACTCCATGTGCAGCCTTCATTCTGGACTTCTGTAATGAGAATAATACTCATTCATATATCCCTTTAAACAGTTCTCACTCATCTTCATCTATTTCAGTGCAGTATACATCATTCCTCCTCTCCTTCTCTGTCTTCCCTCAACCCAATGTCAATGCCATTTTACAACAGTGGCCCTATGCAATATTTGTCCTTTTGTGACTGAGATATTTCACTCAGCATATTGTCCTCTAGGGTCATCCATTTTGCATAATATTTCATGAGTTCCTTGTTTCTCAATGCTGCATAGTATTCCATTGTGTGAATATACCAGAGCTTCTCTATCCATTCGTTTGTGTTGATGGACACTTGGATTGTTTCCAGCTCTTTGCTATTGCGAACAAAACTGCAATAAACATGGGTGTGCATGCATCTGCTTGGGTGGTGATTATGGTTTCTTTAGGGTAAATTCCCAGTAGTGGAATTGCTGGGTCAAATGGTATCTCTATTTGCAACTTTTTGAGAAAGCACCATACAGCCTTCTATAGTGGTTATACCATTTTACACTCCCACTAACAGTGAATAAGGGTTCCAGTTTCTCCACAACCTCGCCAGCATTTGATGTTTGCTGTTCTGTTAAATTTTGCTTGTCTTACTGGGGTGAGATGATCTCTTATAGTTGTTTTGATTTGCATCTCTCTTAGAGCTAGGGATTTTGAACATTTCTTCATGTGTTTGTTTGCCATCTAAATGTCTTCTTTAGTAAAGTGTGTGCGCCCATTTTTCAATTGGGTTATTTACCTTTATCTTGTGGTGCTCGAGTATTTTATAAATTTTAGATATAAGTCCCTTGTCTGACTTGTCATTGCCAAATATTTTTTCCTAGTCTGTGGCTTCCTTTTTTACCCTGTTGGAGGAGTTTTTGGATGTGCATAGGGATTTGTTTCTTAGAAGGTCACATTCATCTATTTTATCCTCTCCTGGTTGTAGATTTTCCAGGATGCTTGGAAGACTGTTTATGTTGTGGATTACGACTTCTAGAGTTCTTCCAAGCTTTTCTTGAATGACATTTATAGTCCTTGGTTTTAGTCCTAGGTCCATAACCAAAAGTCTCTTCTAGAATTCTCAAGAATGCTAAGACTCTCAGCTCTTATTATTGTTATTGTTATGTGTCATTGAGTGAACTACAATTTAAAGTAACTCAGTGAACAACATATCACCACCTTGCTCCATCATCCTTACCATCTCCCCCATGCTGAAGCCCATTGTTATGGTCACTGTGTCATCCATCCCTTTGAAGTTCTTTCAATAACCCTTCCATCATGATGTTTTCCATCATAGACTGATCCCTCTTGACAACATGCCTGGAGAATTTAAGACATCCTTGCCTCTAAGGAGTACTCTGGCTGTATCTTGAAGAGTCCTTGACAGCAGAGTTTCCCAAAGCAGCACAATGTTTGATTTCATGACTGCTGCTACAATGCGTGTTGATTGTGAATCCAAGTAAAATGAAATAATTGACAATATCTGTCTATCATGATATTACCTATTGTGCCAGTGGTAGAGATATTTTTTTTCTTGATGTTGAAATGTAATCTATATCGAAGCCTGTAGTATTGGATCTTTTTCAGCAATTACTTCAAGTTTTCTTCATTTTCTGCAAGCAAGGTTGTGTCATCTGCCTCACACATGTTGTTGATGAATCTTCCTCTAATTCTGATGCCATATTCTTCTTTATACAGTCTAGTTGCTTTCATCATTTGCTCAGCATACAGATTGAATTTATTTATTTATTATTATATACTTTAAAGTTCTTTCAGCCTCTACCTGTTATTCCAATTCCAAAACTTATTGCCACATTTTGGGTATCTGTTTGAGTAGCATTCTATTCTTTGGTATCCAATTCTGCATTATTAATCCAGGGTGACTATAACTGAAATACTGTAAATGGATAGCTTTAATAGAGACTTTTTCTTATAGTCCATTATTGTTATGTGCTGTCGAGTCAACTGCCACTCATATTAACCCTGTGAACAACTATTAACCGTGTCCTTTTCTGTGCCATCCTACACCCTAAGACATACTTGCACCCTTTGCTATAGTCACTATGTCAATCAACCTTGTTGAGGTCTTCCTCTGTTACACTAACCCTCCACCTTTTCTACACATAATGACCTCCAAATTAGGTGTGCTAGCTCTATGAGAAAGGCATTTTCTCTTGTCTTCTTTGGAGGAAGGTCTTATCTTCATATGGCCTGGTCTCTATCTCCCCTCCTGTTTGCTTCTGCTTCCTTTTCAAATCTCTTTTGCATCTACGAGAGATTAACTCAAAACACATCATACACTGCTTTTGTCTCGGGGAGCTCTGGTAGCCTAGTGGTTAAGGGGTTTCACTGACAAACCAAAGGCATGTAGTTTGAGTCCATCAGCTGCTCTTATGGAGAAAGACAGGCAGTGTCCTCCTGTGCAATTTATAGCCTCTGAAAATCTGATGCAGGTTTAGCTATGAGCTGATTCAAAATTGAAGGCACAAAAAAAGCCCCTACTCCCGTCACTCTCTTGTGGTTGATTTGAACTTGCAGAAAGACTCAGCTTTTGCCTTAGAAGCACAACTTCCTATGGATTAGACCACAGAGCTCCATGTTGAATGTATAACACTTCATAAATATTTCACTTGAAT
>NW_006399793.1:13214082-13215291 GCF_000299155.1 Elephantulus edwardii | reverse complement strand
CACCTGTGCAGAATAGCCATTGGTGTTTCTTCTTTGCTTCTTTTTCCATGGTTGTTGTTGTTGTGTATGGTTGAGTCAGAACTGACCCATAGCTAACCCTCGGTAGGTTTTCAGAGGCAGTTAATCACGGGAAAGGAGATTGCCTGTCTTTCTCCCGCTGAGCAGCTAGCAGCCTCGAACTACGTTCCTTCAGGATTGCAGTGCAGTTTTTTGCCACTAGGTCATTGTACCGCCCATTTTAATTAGCAAACTAAGAAGGGT
Source organism: Elephantulus edwardii (assembly GCF_000299155.1). Taxonomy (NCBI): domain Eukaryota; kingdom Metazoa; phylum Chordata; class Mammalia; order Macroscelidea; family Macroscelididae; genus Elephantulus; species Elephantulus edwardii. The sequence continues at coordinate 13,215,030 of NW_006399793.1, read as the reverse complement.
TTAAGATAAAGGTAAAAGTGTATTTGTAAACATTGGAGCTGTAGTTCCTAAATGTGGTTTAATAGAATATCAGTTCTACTGGATACAATGATAGGAATTTCATTGGCAAAACCATTTTGGAAATCCTATATACTAAACTCCTAGGGTTTAGTATATAAGGTGTCTAAAAGATAGCTCTGGTTACCTAGTAGTAAGAAACTGCACTGCAATCCCAAAGGCAAGTAATTCAAATTTACCAGCTGCTTTACAGGAGAAAGATGGGCAGTCTCCTTCTACTCCATTAGCTGCCTCTGAAAACCCACTTGCGGGTCAGCTATGGGTTAGTTCTGACTTGACAGTATAGAACAACATATACTAAACTCTCTTGAAAGCATCACAGCATTCATGAAGAATTAAAGGCTCTGAAGAAATTTGCAGGAAACAAGTTTAAAAGTGTTGAAGCTAAAACATTCAAAACATGTGCATTTACCCATTAAGAAATACACTTTAAGAATAGTGTATTATAAAATGTTATCGCTAAGTGGATTCATACCAGCCAAGATAGTGTTTCAAAAGGATTTGTCCTATCTACATCTACAAATGTGTAGATAACATACAATAATTTTTAGGCACTGAATTGCTTGTGTATACTATATAGAGATTGTCTGTTTTCAAAGTATTAGAATTAATTGTTTTGTTATAAATGTCTACTTCTTTGAAAGTACATTATTTCCTTGGTGAATCATAAAGTACTTTTGTCTTTACTAAGTGTCAGGTTCTTTAGGTTAAGTTGCTTTGCTTGTTTTAAAAAAAAAAGAAAGCAGATGAGATGCACTTCATATACACTTTGTGAAGATCAAAATAAATGAGAAAATGTATGCAAAACACTCTGCATTAAACTTGAGTCATTGTGAGTATTCAAGAAACATCTGTTGCTATCTCACCATAACCATAGCCCTGTGCTAACAG
>NW_006399793.1:13212293-13212972 GCF_000299155.1 Elephantulus edwardii | reverse complement strand
ACACAAGATAAGGGTACAGATGTGTTGTTCAAAAGGTTGCTCTGAATCATACTCAACTCGACAGCACCTTACAACAAAATAGAACCATTTTTAACCCATTTTACCATATCTTGTAAGATTGTGATCATAATCTCCAAATCAGGGTTCAGTTTTATGTTTTCGGATTTTTTTTCTACTGCTTATTAGAGTGAACTAAATTGTGATGTTTTGAAATTTAGTGCTTCTATAAAACAATTTCCATAGAGTAGCCTATATTCCTTTCCCAGGTATTAAATTTTCATACCTCCTTTCTCAGTTATTAAATTCCCCAGTGTTTTAAATTTTGAGTGCCTCTTTACTATGCTACATTTTCTATTCTTGCACTTTCTAATAACTCCATACAAGGCACATCTTTCAGCTTCTTCCCTTTGGCTACTGCTACTACTTAGTACTTGGTTAAATTCAACATTCCTGAGAGCATGGAGCACCTCCCCAACATTGCTGTCAAATCCATTGCAGTTACTCAGCAGGAAATAGTAACAACATTCTTGTGTAAAGTAAAAATTAAGTAGTCATGGGAAGAAAAGTGGTAATGCAACTGCGTTAGCAAGCCTGTGGGATCAGTAATACAGTTTCCTTGTGGGCTACTGCAGATTAAGATCCTCACCTTGCTGCTACCCTTAGAAAGGCCCTTAAATAT
>NW_006399793.1:13200733-13210279 GCF_000299155.1 Elephantulus edwardii | reverse complement strand
TCATTCTATCTCCAGCCTTGTTTCTGTCACCGAGTCCATGTTATCCAACTTTTGCATTCTAGTCACCCGTTATTATCAGTGCATCTTAATTGCATGGTCAATCAATTTATGACTCCAAATGTTGTAGAAATCTTCTGTTTTCTCCTCCTTTGCTCTAGGTGTTGGTGCATATATCTGAAAGATAGTGGTATTCCCTGGACTTCCTTGTATCTGTATGGATATTATCCTGCCGCTCACCACATTGTATTTCAAGATGGATGTAGAAATGTCTTTTTAGTTATGAAACTAACCTCATTTTTTCTCACCTTTTCATCCTTGGCATAGTAGATCATATGATCATCTGGTTCAAAATATCTCGTGCCAAGCCATCATACCTCACCAATACCTAGTATGTCATATTTATGCGTTCCATTTCTTTCTTGTTGTTGTGTTGTTGTTATGTGCCATCGAGTCACTTGCGACTCATAGCGACCCTATGTACATCATCCCTAAACTCTGCTCTGTCCTGTGGCAATCGCACCATCTCCGATACACCCATGCCCATTACCCTAGTCTAATTTTCCTACATTCATGCTTCTCACATTCCATGTTCCAATCACTAGTGTTTGCTTAGTGTTCCTCCTTCTTTGTATTTCAGTATTTGAGATCTCAGCCTCAGTTGCCATGTCTGCTAGTCTAAGTGTATTCTATTCTACACAGGGTTTTCTAAGACCTGTTATTTAGGAAGTGGATGGCTAGTCTTTCTTCCTAGTCTGTTTTATTTTGTTTTTTAAGAATATTATCTGACAGACAAGCATTTTACCGAAAGGAGCAGTTGAAAGACATTTACCCAATTAGAAAATGACCAGTAGATTTAGCGTTGATTTTCCTAGTAGTATATAAATTGTATCTTAATCTGCCTGTTTACCAGGGAGGCAAGTGCACCCTTCCTGAATTAGCATTTGCCTTTTCAAAACTTGGTGTTTTTTCAGTCATATATTAACTATTTTATAGGTTGGCTCTTTACTAGTATTTTTATATGAATTGTTCTTTTCAAATGTAGATATTCTATAACTTTACTAACAAAAGTACATTGCTAAGTAAGATAGTATCTAACCCTTAAGACACCTCTCCGATGGGGGAGGCAGTCTTTGAGAAGAAATCTGTCTTTCCTACTAGCAAGGGACTACAGAAAGAACCCCTTGTGTTCAGTAGTATTAGTAATGCTGAGGCAAGGCCATAAACCAGGATTATCTTGAAAAAAAAAAAGGATTTATTATTACAATGTTTATGCATATGTTGCAATGATAGTAGTCCCTTTCCTGTGCAAATACCTTCATGGACAGTGAATAATTGGAAGGCAACAGCCTCAGCATCTAGCAAAATAACTAGTATACAGCAATCAATCAAGCAAACAAACAATCAAGTAACTAAAACATGGATGTTTTACTGGAGAAGAATCTTCTGGGCTGATCAAGTGTCAAACACAACAAAAGAAGCTGGGAAAGCCCAGCAAGGAAAGCTGTCTAGATGGAATACAATTGGGGGAGACACTGTAGAAACTCTTGCTTGTCAGGTGAAGTAATTTATAACATTGGAAACAGGGTAAGGTTTTTTTACATGTGAGAGATGATGTGAAAGATAGCTGATCGTTTTGTGTGAGCTGAATTGGAGAGGGGCAATGACTCAAAGAACTGCAGTGAATGTTGGGATAGGAGAAAAGATGAATACTTGGACTAGGAATCTTTGCTATTTGTTAATTTTTGCTTCATGAAAAAGTCAAAACTCTTAAGACTGAAACTGACAGAGATTCCAGAGGGATTTCCAAGAGGAAACTATCAGCCTTACTAACAAAAGTATATAGACTTTGCTGGATCTAGGTTCTTAAACAGTATCATTTCATATGCAAATTAGCCTTTCTTAACCAAAAGAGGAAATGTATTGGCTTGCTCTGCAGGAGAAGGATGAGCAATCTCCTCCCATGCTATTAACTGCCTCTGAAAACCCACTGGAGGGGGTCAGCTGTGGGTCCATTCCATCTGTGGGATTGTTGTTATGTGCCATCGAGTCACTTGCGACTCATAGCGACCCTATGTACAACAGCCCTAAACTCTGCTCTGTCCTGTGCCAATCGCACTGTCTCTAACACACCCATCCAATTACCCCAGTCACTGAATCAGTCCACCTCATAGAGGGCCTTCCCCTCCTGCACTGTCCCTCCACTCTCCCCAGCATGATGTCCCTCTCCAAGGACCAGGTACACAACAACAAACATACAGGCTTTGCTAAATCTCAGGGTTCATTTCATAGGCATTTTTTTTCTTTCTCACTATCTCTTGATTCTCCTTTTAACTGTATAGGATTCAGTCTCAGTTAAGTTCTATACAGGTAATGCCCAAGTGACTGTTAATCTTGAGCCTACTTCCTTCCCACTTAACAAGAAGAACATCTCTGTACCAGTAACAGCTCCAGAAAAAATCCTGAGGAAGATTGTCAGCAATCACTTGCTTCTGCTTGAACAAATCCCTCTTGTTGAGAAGGGTTTCATGCTTTGATTTGCCAGTCCTTCATCATGTTTCCAACCCAAATAATGATCAAATGATCAAAATAAGTATGAGTATATTTGTGGATAAGTGGAGGACTAATTTGCCTGAGGAAAACCAATTTGTTTTAAGAAGAGAGGATAGAGAGAATGGATATTAGAAAAATAGAATAATAAATTCCCTCAAATGAAGTCTACGGTGCTATTTCTTAGTTTACAAGTATTGATAAATACCTTTTATTATGAAATAAAATAAGAAAAATAAAGTTACCCTGATGAAGTGATGGGGTGGTATGTTTGTCTTATAGATATAAGACATATAAAAAGAGGGGGGAATGGTAGGATGGTATTAATAAGTTCAGAATTCTCTATATATGTATCAGTTGTAAAACTATAGTTATATAATTATAAAACTAACATCAGTTTTCTTCAGCCTACAAATCTAGTTATTTAGCCTCTGCATTCTCTGTTTCCTTTCTTTAGTCATGTAAAGTAGTTTGATCTGTTTGTTTACCAGAAGAGGAAATGCATCTCTCCTACATCTCTCTGAGGCTGTTTCCCAGTCATGTAAATTGTATCTTGATCTGCCTGTTTACCAAGAAAGAGACTGGGCCCTTCCTGAATTATTAGTACTTAAATATGAACTATTCTTTTCAGTTGTACGAATTCTTTTTTACTAACAAAAGTGTATTGTTAAGGGAGTCTCACCATCCTATAAAACTTGATGACTTCTCCCAGATGGGGAGGCAGTCTTGGAGGTGACTAGCTGTCTACCAGATCTGCATAGTAAAGTGCTTATGGGTATTATTTGTCTTAGTGACTAAGGAAAGAACCCTTACATTCAGTAACAGAAACTTAAAATCTGTAAGTTTCCAAATGAGAAAAAAAAATTAGCCTCTAATAATCTAACTTCTATTTATTTAATATTCTTAAGATATGATCTGAAAAGTGCCATTTAATTCAATAATTTTCCACATTAAAATACTAAATGTGTGCTAATTATTCAAACTTAAACAAGAGTAAAAGAGAAATTCATATTCCACCTAACTACTTAAATCTATAGTTGCAACACTTAGGAATTTTTGATTACAGCTTTTGAAGAAATTATGAAGGAAAATGATAATAGTTTCAAAGAGTTAATGAAATGTTCCTATTTTTCTCTGAATTCTTTTTATAGTTTCATTGAAAAAAATTGGCAAACCTCTTTCTTTTGAAGTTACAGTACCTGTGGGTTTAAGACAAATTCATATGTTTTTTTTTTGTAGAATATAATTCTAATAACATTAAAAATGTGAATTTTTCATTAAAGCTCTGTCCTAGATAAATCTAGTTAATTTTCATTTTTTTAGTTAATTTTCAAAATTCAACATTTACTTAGAGATACAATGGTTTACTCTCTTTCATTATGTTTATGTAGATAAAGAATAATTATTAAAGGAAATGATGCTTAAAGTTAATTCTACTTATTTTGTAAGCTGTGGATGGAGATAAATAAACATTTATTTAAACATGTTGTTGTTGATTGCTGTTTAGTCAAGTGTGACTTATAGCAACTATGTGAACAAAAGACCCAATGCCTTTCCAGAGGCATGTGATTTAAGAATTGGATGCCACTCCTGCTTGTAAACCTGTTTTACAACTGGGAGCTCCACCACACACTGTCCACATGGGGAAACCATTCTGGTATTTAACACCCCAATGGTACAAGGTTCAGTCTCACAGCAACTTAGGTTACTTCATACAACACATTAACAAAGAGTGATGTACAAAGTGGAAGAGTGTTCCTCCAGATGTCAACAACACTAGTTTCATTTAGCAGTGGTTAAGTGTTGTCAAGTCGAATATGACTGAGAATGGAAGGGTTCACAAAGGTGGTTTTGACTGCCTGGTAAAATTTGACATGATTTTAGTCTTCTTAGTCGTCTGAATGTTTAAAAACTTCTGGAATGAAGATGTTTTCCTTTTTTTATTCTTTTTGGGTTTTTTAAATTTTTTTCCCCCTTTTTCTTCTTGTGTACCATTGAACCAGATCCGATTGGCACAGGGGGAGATTGCCCTTCCTCCAGTGGAACATCTGGTGGATTTGAACCATGTACCTTTGGGATTGCAGTACAGCTTCTACAGCTAGGCCAGCAGAGCTCTCCAGATGTATTACTTTTAAATAACAGTGTCCAAGAAAAATCTTTCAACCAAGCATGAAAAATCAAAGGGCAGCATTTGTTCAGGGATAAAGCTCAGAGGGCAGGCAGGGATCTTATGGGAGGATGAATGGAATGAGAATCACAGACAGCAAATGGGAAGTGTTGTTACAATGCAGAGATTGCAATCAATGTCACAAAACTGTACATGAAGTGTTGAATGGAAAATTGATTTGCTCTGTTAACTTCCACTCAAATCACAATAAAGAGGTTTTTTTCTTTTTTTAAAAAAATCTTGGTGACAATAGAGTTTCCCTAGAACAACTTGTATATAAATTGTTTCATGGGAAATTAGTTTACTGTATACACTATCACATAAACCCCAATAAGACGTTCAGAATAATACAAGTTTTTTAAAGGGGGTAGTAAAGTTTCTTATATATGGGAAAATAAAAGGAGCTCTTTGAAGTAATATAATTTTGGCCCTTCTTTCAATATTGGGTTTTGTTCTCCTACAAATATCCTTAGGTATCTCAGAATAATAATGTGGCATCCACTTCCTAAACAACATGCCTCCAGAAACTATGAACTTTGATAAAAATCGGTAGTTGTAGAGGGGGCTTCAGGTCTTTTGTTCATAGGGTTGCTATGAGTCATGCTCGACTCGAAGGCAATTAACTAGAACAAGAACAGGATAGGCCACTGATCTGTGTGAATATTTTATTTAAATATTATAAAATGTTATTCTAGGGTCAATGATAATAATGAAATTATATTCATTAACATCTACCTTAATATAGAATTTTATTCTTTTGAAGATCATACTTTTGAAGAACAAGTTTCTGACACACATCAGAATGTGAATGAAGGATCCAGCTTGCAAGAATCCATCTTTAAGGTGCTATACCACTGTAATTTATCTCCACAAATGTTTGGAAATGTTCTTGTGAACTACTTGGAAGAAGAACAACTATGGGACTTTCTATATAACATTCCAGGTATGAATACTTTGTCCTTGTGACAAAGTATTTTTCACACACCCTTGAATTTTCCTCTGAAGATGTTTTTAAAGTTTGGTAGAGATTATTTTTATTGAATTCACAGTTTGTAGAAGTTTACATATTAATTTTAAGTCGAAGGTTTTCAGTTGGGAACCATTGGTTTAATTACTATCTAAATTTAGTGTGGTTTGTGGTAAAGTGCGGGGAGATAGAGAGGAAGGAAATGATGTAACGCAGATTAAAAAAAAATACTATAATGAAATGTGCTATAGTTAAAAGAGAGGAGCTTCCGTGGCACAGTCTACAGAGTTATGTTGTGAACCCAAAAGCTGTTTGTGGGACAAAGTTTCACTATCCTCTCTTCTAAGGAGTCCTCTGACTATACTTCTTCCAAGACAGATTTGTTTGTTCTTCTGAGAGTCTGTGATAGATTTCATATTCTTTGCCAATACTGTGATTCAAATGCATCAATTTTTTTGTTGGCATTCTTCCTTTATAATAGATATTTTTAAATGCATATGAGACCACTCATTCCTTTATCACTCTTTGCAGTCAGTTATCTTTCTAACTCCAGCCTCAGGCAAATACTCACTGGGATACTTTCTAATGCTGTGGATTAGTTTTGCTTATTTTAGAATTTCATAGACAGAGAAATCTCTGCATTCTCCTATGTCTGGCTGAATGTATTTTAGATTTTTGTTTTGTCCTTCTTTCAGACACTTATTTCTCATCATTGAATAGCTTTTCTCAGTATGCATATGTTGTTGTTGTTGTTGTTGTTGTTATTTGCCGTCGAGTTGCTTGCGACTCATAGCCACCCTATGTACAACAGCCCTAAACTCTGCTCTGTCCTGTGCCAATCACACTGTCTCTAACACTCCCATCCCAATTATCCCAGTCACTGAATCAATCTACCTCATAGAGGGCCTTCCTCTCCTGCACTGTCCCTCCACCCTCCCAAGCATCAATGTCTTTCTCTCCTCCAAGGACTGATCCCTCCTTACAACATGTCCAAAGTATGTTAGATACCACATTTTTTAAATTTGTTCATCAGTTTGATGAATGTGCCAGTACTTGCAAACAAACACACCAAAAAAAGTCACACTGGAAAGAGAAACATTACACTTGAAAGAGAGGAAGACTGTCAAAGAGTTAATTGACTCAGGGACTTGAACAATGGACTTGAGCATTATAGAGATCATGTTGATAGTGGAAGTTAAGGCAAAAGTCTATTCTGTTATTCATAATATCTTGATAATTCATAGTTAGCTCAAAAGCACCTAACGAGAATAATAACCCAAGATGTTTCCCATTTGAGGCTATAATACATAAAGCTGCTGTGAGCATTAATGTTTATATTTTGCTTTTTTCTTTTGTTTTGGTAAGCATATTTTTATTTCCCTTCAATTACTGCTGGGCAGTGAAATTAGGGTATCATATAGGAATATGTTTAACTTCAAATGAAACTACCCAAAGACCTTTCTTAATCATCTTTCCCTTTTTCCTGCTACTGCTAGTAATGTATGAGAGTTTCAGTTGTTCCATGCCCTTGCCAATGCTCAGAATTATTTTATCCATTCTGATAGATAATTGCATCATTTTACTGTGGTTCTGATATACATTTCCTTCAGGACTTTTTCATGTCCTCAGTGCCTACTTTTTATTTAAGAAGTATTTTGTAAATTCATGCTGCTCAAAAGTTTTGTCAATTTATTGATTGTTTGTCTTACTGAGTTGTGAAGAATTTTTTATATGCTCTGGATGCATGCTCTTTGTCAAAAATATTGAAAATTTTTCTAGTCAATACTTTGCTTTTTAATTTTTGTAGCAAGCTCTTTTGATGGGCAGAAGTTTATAACTTTGATGAAGCTGAGTTACCAGATGTTTTATTTATAATAGTGCTTTTGATGCACTAAGAACTACCTATTTATTCAAGATTGGCCTTTATGCTTATGATATTTTGAAATTTTAGTTTTAGCTTTTATGTTTGGTTATATAATTTATTTCAAGTTGAATTTTGTGTATAGAGTAAGTTTTTGAAGTTCATATTTTTTTCATACAAATACCAAATGTTTAATACCATTTTTATTTAAAAACTATTAATTCACAATTGAAGTTCTTCAATGCCTTTGTCAGAAATAAATTGACTAATTGGCTCAACTATTTCTGCACTCTCCATTTTAGTTCTTGGGATGATTTGTCTATGTATTTATTTGTTTTCATTTTATCTAATTTAAACCTTTGTTCTTTATTCCTCATTTCCTCCTATTTTGGCTGTCTGTAGGATTACCTCAGTGTTTTGTGGTATTCAATTTTATACTTTTTAAATTGGCTTATAAGGAGTTCCAGTAGCTTAATCAGTAGGGAGATGAACTGTTAACCGAAAGGAAGGATTCCTCTGGCAATTTGAATACTTTAGTGGTTTCTAGAGATGAGCTGTCTCCCACTTTGCAATGTATATCCTCTGAAAGCCCCACTGGAAGCTCAGCTAGGAATCAGTTCTAAGTCAAGGGCATGAGAATGGGTGAGAGTAATTGGCTTATTTCTATTATTTGTTGCAGCTGTTTCAATGTTTACAATATGTGTCTTTAACTTATTGTTGATTGCCATCGCATCAAGAACAACTCATAGTGACCCTATGAACAAAATGCCTGAAGCATTTCTATAACTATCGTGTTTTTCCAAGTTTATAGAGTTTCCAGAGGTATGTGGTTTAGTAAGTAGATGCCACTCTTTCTTCCAAACCTGTCTTACATTGGGCATTCCACCAAACACTGTCCACCATGGGCAGCCTTTATTGCATTTGACCCCCCAATGGCACAAGGTTCAGCTTCACTGCAAACCCAGATTACCCCAGAGCAGCAAATTAACAGAGGAGTGCTGCACAATTTAGAAGAATGTTCTTCCAAAAAAAAACACAGACCCTCGGGCCCAACCAACTTTTAAATACAAGGAGATAAATTATATACATACATACATATATATATATATATATATATATATAACTATCATCATTTCTCCAAGTTCGTAGAGTTTCCAGAGGCATGTGGTTTAGGAAGTGGATGCCACTCCTGCTTCCAAACCTGAATCAATCTGGAAGTTCCACCAAATACTGCATACAATGGGTGGCCATTATAGTGTTTGGCACACCTAAGGCACAGTTGTTCTTTTATGGCATTTGACACTCCAATTGCACAAGGTTAAGTGTCACAGCAAACCCAGATTACCTCAGCACAGCAAATTGACCAGAGTGCTATATGACTTAGAAGAATGTCCCCCCAAAATATAGTAACAAGCAATTAAAATGTAATCCTCCAGCCCAACTTTTAAATGTAAGGGCCCTCCAAGAGGTCTTGTTGACTCTAAACAAGAGGCCTAAATTTAAAATAAATAAATAAATCCACACAGATCCTCAACCAAAACAAGAGAACCATCTGACAGAGTCCAACCACTTCACCCAACCAACTCCACAATGGAGACAAAGGCCTGGCATTATGTGCATTTTAAACATTGTTTATAATTTAATCCAGAATACCACTTCACTAATGTAAGAAGGTAAGAGTGCTTTACTTCACTCCTTCACTCTCTTTGCCTTCACGTTGGAACTGACTCATAGTTGTCCTTGAACTGGGATTTTGGAGAGGGAGGAGCACATTGTTCATCTCCCTTCCCTGAAGCGAGGTGTGGATCCAAACTCTCAGAGAGGAATAGCCTTTGTGTTAGCTCATAGCCCTCTATGGACTATGCCGCCAGAGAGCTCTCTAACTTCCATTTTTTTGTTTCTTTTCTTTGTGATATTGTTGTCATACATTCTACTTTTACAGATATTATATGCATCATGACTTATTAGTATTTTTGTTTCTTATGTGTTGAAAAGTATATATAT
>NW_006399793.1:13193799-13200374 GCF_000299155.1 Elephantulus edwardii | reverse complement strand
TATAATTCATTATACTTTTCCTTCTTTTATATTGATATGAGTTTGAACCAGGCACAGTTTTTATTCTACCTGAAATATTTCCTTAGCCTTTCTTTTATTCCAAGTCTTCTGTTGCTGTTGGTAGTGTTGTAAGATGCTGTGGAATTGACTGGAACTCATAGTGATCGTATGGATAATGAACCTTGGCCTAGTCTGTGCCATGTTAATCGTCTCTGACCTACTTGAGCCAATGTTATGTGACTGCATCACTCTGTCTTATTGAGGATCAATGCATTTTAACTTTTGACTACCTAAAAAAGAATTTTTACTTCACATCTAAAAAGTCTTTCATTGGATATAGAATTCTAAGCTAAGGTTCTTTTTGGTTTGGTTTTCTCCTTTGCCTTTCAGTATTTTGAAATTATCTTTTATTCTAGCTTGTGTTATTACTTCAGTGTACCATATGTCGTTGTTACTATGTACTGTCAAGGCTAAACTGGTTCATAGTTCACCCTCTCACAGGTTTTCAGTAGCAGTAAAGTACACAGAAGATTGTGTATCTTTTTCCACCGAATACCTGGTGGATTCAAAACCCCTCTCTTGGGATAAAAGTGCAACTTTTTACCATTAAGCTGCCTAAGCTCCATATATCTAAATATATACATGTTGTTATGTGGTGTCAAGTCAGCACTGACTCAGAGCTGACCCTCCAGCAGGTTTTCAGAGGCAGCTAATCACGTTGAAGGAGTTTGCCCATCCTTCTCCCACAGAGCATCTGGTGTTTTCAAATCATGTGTATTTGGGACTGTAGCACAGCTTCTTACAACTAGGCCTCCAGAGCTCCCTTCCTTGTGTGTGTGTATATTTTTGTAAAAATATTTATATTTATATTTGTTATATATCTTTTTCATGTGTGTATATAAACTTGAAGAAAGGATGATAGTTAACAAAGGCTTCAGGCCTTTGTTCTTTTGTTTATATATGTATCCTTCCTTCATGTGTACTCAGTCCATATGGTGAACAAATCATTCAAAAATTAGACTCGGTGAGTTCTGGTGGCCTAGTGGCAAGAATCTACACTGTAATCCCAGAGGTGCACAGTTCAAATCCACCAGATGCTCTGCTGGAGAAGGAGGGGCAATCTCCTCCTGTACCATTCAGATCCGATTTGACGGTACACACACAAAAAATATGCGATAATGGTTACCCATGGTAGATAGTGTTGGGTGGAGCTCACTGATTAAAACAAGTTTGGAAGCAGGAGTGGCATCCATTTCCAAAATACCTTGCCTCTGGAAACCCTACGAATCTGAAGAAACGCTCAGTTATACAATTGTACAAGTCTTTTGTCCATAGGGTTGCTAAGAGTTGTCTACGACTCAACGGCACTTCATAACAACAACATACATACACACATATACATTTACATACATACATTTATATATGTTGTCAACTTGCCTCTGGAAACTGTGAACTGATAAATGTCAATAGTTGTAGAGGGGTTTTAAGCCTTTTGTTCATAGGGTCACTGTGAGTTGTGCTTGACTCGAAGGCAATCAACAAAAACAACATACTTGTTGTCAAGTACTTTTGATTTGGAACAGACCAATAGCCGACCCTTCAAACAGTTTTCAGAGGCAGTAAACTGCACAAGAGGAGACTGCCCATCTTTCACCCACAAAGCAACTGGTGGATTCAAACCACAAGTTTTTGGGTTAATACAGCTCCTTACCACTAGGCCACCTATATATATGACCAAGAAATTGAAAAGAGCAAGTAATTGAAAAGATCAGGTGCAACATGTGTTTTGATTTCTTGAATTTCTTGACTGGTGGTACCAAGGATGTTGACTGTGAATCTGAGTAAGAGGAAATTATTAGTGATTTCAATCTTTAATGATAAAGATGTTGCCTATTGGCCTAGTGGTAAGGACTTTTGTTTTCTTGATGTTGAAATGTAATCTGTATTCAAGGCTGAAGTCTTTAATCTTCTGTAGCAAGGTCCTCAAGTCTCCAGCACCTTCAGTAAGCAAGATTGTGTCATCTGCATAACATATTGTTGATGAGTGTTCATCCACTCCTGATGTTATATTCTTCTTCAGGAAATTCAGCTTCCCAAATGATTTGCTCAGTATACAGACTAAATAGGTAGGGAGCAAAGATACAGCCCTGACATACACTCTTCTTGATTTTAAATCATGCAGTGCTCCCTTTCTCTGTTTGGATAACAAATTCTTTGTCTAGGTATAAATTTCACATGAGCACAATTAAGTGTCCCATTCTTCTCAATATTAACTGTAATTTGTTGTAATCCACAGACAAATGCCTTTGCATTGTCACTGAAACACAAATGGATATCTTTCTAGTATTCTCTACTTTCATCCAAGATGTCAGCAATGATATCCCTGGTGCCCCATCTCTTCTAAGTTTAGCTTGAGTTTCTGGTACTGCTTTGTCAATACAGTATTTTAGCTACTTTCTAATAGGATTTGGAAAGATTTTGCTTGTATTATATTTGGTGACTGTTGTTGTTGTTAAGTGCTGTCAAGTTATAGACAACTCATAGTGACCCTATGAACTAAAGACCAGAAAAAATTGTATAATTTTCATTGTTTCTCCAAGTTCATAGAGTTTCTGGAGGCAAGCTGTTTCAGAAGTGGATGCCACTCCTGCTTCCAAGCTTGTTTTAATCAGGGAGCTCTACAAAACACTGTCTACCTTGGGGAACCATTATCACATTTGACACATCAGTATCACAGTATTTGGCATCACAGTAGCCACGAGTTACCTCTGTACAGCAAATGGACAGACCAGTGTTATACCACTTAGAAGCATGTTTGACAAAAAACAAGTAAAACCAGGCCCAAGGGCCCAAATGCCTTTAAAATAGGGAGCTGACTACAATCAATTCACTCTCAATGTCTGATAAACATTTCACCTATGTCTCACCTGGAAACAACATCAAACCTCTGTAGAAATAGGCTGCTCCAAACCACTTCCCCACCTGGAAGCCAGCAAATACTGCTGACCCCTGCCTTTGTAAATAGGGAGCCAAATACTAGAATGGAAAAACTGACATCTAGAAAGTACAGAGTTGGTGAAAAAAAAAATGAGGCTGAAGATTGAATGATTGAATTTTGTATGATCAATGATTTATTCAGTGCAAAAAACTAGGATATATTGTCTATACACATCCTCACCTGATGGACTAAACAAGAGTCACATTAACTACATCTATGCAAAGAATAATTATTTGAGGAGCTCAGTATCAGCAGTCAAAACCAGGCCAGGTGCTAACTGTGCAACAGACTATCAATTACTCATATACAAGTTCAAATTAAAGCTGAGAAAATGAAAACAAGTCCACAAGAAACAGAACTAGACCTTAAATCTATCCCACCTGAATTTAAAACCATCTCAAGAAAAGGATTGAGGTATGGAACATTAACTTTTGAAGGCTTGATGAGTTGTGGGATGACATCAAGGATATCATCCATAAAGAAAGCAAAAAGAACAAATTGAGTATCAGAAGAGGCTCCTTGAGCTAGAATGTCAAGAAGTCAAAGCAAAGGGAAGAAAAGTCAAAGTAAAAGAGATGAACTTAAGATATCAAACAGCAGCTTGATAAAACAAAGCAAAATATTCTAACAGAATGTGCAAGAACTAAAAAGGAAAGACTTTGCTTAGCATGTCTCAAAGGAAAGAACAGAAAAAACAAATTCAGGCCTTGAGTTCTAATACTGAAGAATGGTAAGGACAAAATCTTGAATGGTTCAAGAAGCATCAAAAGGAATATACACAGTCACTCTACCAATAAGAATGGACTTACACAGAACCATACCAGGTGATAACATGTGGAAAAGAACCAGTGGTAATGAAGGAAGAAGTTCGAGCACTGAACTGGCAAAAATAAGGTCCTAGGAATTGATAGGATACCAATTAATGCATTCCAACAATCTTATGCAGGCATGGACATGCTTACTAGGCTGTGGAAAGAAAGCTGCCTGGCCAAACAACTGCAAGAGGTCTGTATTTGTAATTCACATATCCATAAAAGGTGATCCAAGAGAATGTGGAAATTATATACAGCCTTGCTAGCTGAAAGTGAGATTGATTTGAAGCACTTGTTGCAAAAATCAAAGAGTAATGCCTTCAATATGGATTGTATCTCAGTGTCAAGAAAACAAAAATTCTTACACTGGACCATTAGGCAACATCATGATAAATGGAGAAAATATTGAAGTTGTCAAAGATTTTATCTTGAGTGGACCTACAGTTAACACTCGTGTTATCAGTAGGCAGGAAGTCAGGAGACATATTGCACTGGGCAAATCTGCAGTCAGGGACCTCTCCAAATTCTTGATAAGCAATAATGTCAGTTTGAGGACAAAGGTGCATATGATTCTGGCCATAGTCTTTGCAATCACTTGGTATGCATCTGAGAGCTAGACAATGGCTAAGGATGACAGAAGAAGAAATTATGCTTTTGAGCTGTGGTGTTGGAAAAAACTATTGAAAATACCATGGAATTCTGCCAAAAGAACAAACACGTATTTTTAGTGTTCCTTAGAGGAAAAGATGTTAAAGTTTTGTCTCACCTGCTTAAGGCATATTACTAGGAAAGGTCATTGCTTGGAGAGGGACATAATGCTTGGAAAGATGAAGGGATGGCAAAAGAAAAGAAGCCTCTTAAGTAGGTGGATTGACACAGTGACTGCTGCATTGGGTTCTAGTGTGTCAGAAAGTGTGAGGATGGTGGCACAAGAAAAGACAGAGCTCAGATCTGTTTTTTTATAGGGTCATTCTGGATTCTCAACTTGACATAACTTAACAACAACAACATCCAAGAGCTGGATAATAACTAAGGATGATAAAAAAAAGATCTATGCCTTTTTGTTGTGGTGCTGGAGAAAAGTGTCAGGCATGGACTGCCAGGAGAACAGGTCTGTCTTGGAGAGAGTGAAACCCTGCTGCTCGTTGGAGGCAAAGATTTTGAGGTTCTTCTATCTCCCATACTTTGGGAATGTGGCCACAAGGGACAAGTCCTTGGAAAGGGACCTAATGTTTTGAAGGTTGGAGGGACAACACAGGAGAAGAAGACCCAGGATGAGGTGGATTGACTCAGTGAATGGAAAAATAGGATTAGGTCTGTTGGAGATGAAGAGATTCATTCAGGATAGGGCAGGTTTCAGAGCTAGTGTACATAGGGTCACTATGAGTTGCAGGTGATTCTATGGCTCTCTCTCTCTCTCTCCCTGAATTCTGCCCTAAACCCTTGTTTTCTCATGCATCTCTAGTACTGTGATTGTATTTCTTGACTTTTAATTCTTCTGACACTAGGTCGCCTTTTTATATTCAAACAGGTTTTGGTTGGATGATAGATTTTACAAATATTATTTTGTTGAGCTTCTAGACTTTTGTTTAATCCTTTTATAGATTTTGTTCTCAGTAGTTGTAGAGCTATTTGTTAATAACATTATAACTTCATCCTTTCAAGGGTATTTTAAAAACTTTATTGTGAAATTCTAGGGGAACCTTTATTCTTAGGGTAGTTTAGCACAGGTACCTAAAAATGTTTCTTCCTGGAGCTCTGGTGGCCTAGTGGCAAGAGGCTGCATTGCAGTCCCAGAGTTTGTGGTTCAAATCCACCAGATGCTCTGCTGGAGAAGGAGGATCAATCTCCTCCTGTTTGATGGTACACACAAAAAAAAATTAGTAAATTTCAAATAAATGTTTCTTCCGGATATCCTTTGAGTGTCCTGCATCTAAATTGAGGTTTTCTATTCTTGTTTGAACTTTAATTTCTCCCAGCATTCTCTGAACTTTGGGGGTTGTTCAGCTAACAGTTTTCACTGGTTATTCTTTGCCTGGCCTCATGTCATTGTCACTTCTACTCCAGACTTTGTATTCTGCTTGTACTCTGCTTAGACTCAAAGGTAACTGTGTACATATTTCTGCAGCCATTTTTAGGTGAAGTTCCAGCCTCTTTGGTTTCCTAGAAAATTCCATATGCTTCTCTATCTGTGCAAAAGGAGCAGATAAAAAGTGGGAATGGCTGAGTCTGTCTTCTGCCTGCTTCACAAAAAGGAACTTACCCCATCAATAATATCCATAGTACCACACAAATAACTACAAGGTCAGACATACCACCTTACATGCTCATTCACCTATTTCTACCAATCATTGGGTCCAGTGTTTGTTGCAACTTAACTCACAAACTTTACTCACAGTAGTGAAGTTTATTAGGGAAATAGTGTTGGATGGTGATGATGGCAAAGAATATCCTACAATTCAAGTCCAGGTTTAGTCAAGCAGTCCAAAGCCAGATTAACAGCAAGAAAAAATTCCTCAATTAGTGAAAGTTCAGGTTTTGTTCTGCAGTACACATTCAAGAAGCCTCTGGTTTCTTCAATCATCCAGCACACTTTATCTTAGAGAACTTACAAGTCAGCTTTTCTTTCAGTCATCCAGTAAACAAAACCTTTTAGCTCTGGCCCCATCTCTTTAGTTCCTCTTATTACACCTTGCCAAAGTCATTTCACAGTCTCTCCACCATCATCGTCACTGGGTTTTTTAAAAAAAAAATTATTATTATTA
>NW_006399793.1:13186180-13193553 GCF_000299155.1 Elephantulus edwardii | reverse complement strand
GAGTATACTCCACTCTGCAACCTTCATTCTGAACTCTTCTGATAATCATAATGCCCTAAAATATATTACTTTTAAACGGTGTGGGAAGTGCTCTCTTATAGTGGTCCCACATCTGTTGATGATTTACAAGACCATATGTCTACAGTGAAGGTGATTGGAGAGCATGCAGCAGCAGGAGCTAAGACAATTTTTAAGTCAATTTTTAAGGTTTCTGACACCCCAGCCTCCTTCAAATTCTTATAACTCTTTCTGTAACTCACTGACACTTTCACACATGGCTTCTCTTTACCTGAGGTAAAATCCTAGGAGTTCCTTCAGGTAGAAAACTGACTTTACATATTTATTTTTCTTTTTCAGGGATTTTAATTATGTCTTGCCTGTTGTATAATATCTAAAACATTTTCCCCCTGTTTTCTAGCTTTCATGGCAAGAGAAAACTCTGGGACCAATTCTTTATGATGATTATAGATATTATATCAGAAATTATAATAAACATAAACTTAACTTGTGATCATTTCAGGAAGAAAGCTGAAAGAGTAATAAAGAATGTACAATTGGTATTACTAGCTAACTAAAATATCAACTTCTTAAATAATATGTCTAAAAATGAAGAATTCTTAGTATACTATATTTCAGTTACTTATGATATCATTTCCATTCATAACATTAATTGTAGTCCATTTAAGAATGATTTCTTTGCTACATAACTACTTTCAGAAACAACTGAACAATCAATATGGTGTTTGCAATGCTAATTAACTAAATTATCCTAACCAGCTTTTTTGTGCAATCAGGCTTTAAAATGAAATGAACAATTTGCAAGAAAATAAACTCACTTCAAAGCTTTATTTTTTTTAAAAAAAAATCTCTCAAGCTTTTGTGTAAGTCTCTTTATTTTTCTATTCTTCTAGTTATTACTACAGTTCTCTATAAAGAAAATTGTTTACATTGCCTTCTTTCCATTTGTCTTTCTTCCTTCAGTACCATGTCCCATACAAGGTGTCCTCTAATAGCATGGAAAACTCTGCCAGAACTTATGCCTGCCTTTTCCTGGAAACTA
The DNA here is from genome assembly GCF_000299155.1 of Elephantulus edwardii. Classification (NCBI taxonomy): domain Eukaryota; kingdom Metazoa; phylum Chordata; class Mammalia; order Macroscelidea; family Macroscelididae; genus Elephantulus; species Elephantulus edwardii. The sequence goes on along the minus strand of NW_006399793.1, from coordinate 13,192,493 downwards.
CATTCCAAAATAGCCTTTCCACTTCTTCCTATCACCAAAAGCACTTGGTCCTAGTTCTCAGTGACTAGTGATAGAGAAAAATAATTTTCTAAATCAAAGGTTAACAAAATATTCTCTGTGGACCAAATCTAGCCTACTACCTGTTTTTGTTAATTTTATTGGAGCACAGCCATGCTCATATGGATTGAAGCTCAACATCAAGAAACAAAGATTCTCACCACTGGGCAGATTGATAGCATTATGAGACAATGAAAAGATTGAGATTGTTATCAGTTATTGTTTACTTGGCTCCACAATCAACACTCTTGGTACCAGCAGCTAAGAAATCAAAAGACGAATTGCACTGGGAGAGTCTGCTGTCAAGGATCACATTAGAGTATTGAAGAGCAGCGATGTCAGTGTGGAGACTAAGGTGCTCTTGAACCAGTCCATAGTCTTTGTAGTTGCTTGCTATGCATTAGAAAGCTGGACAATGACTAGGGATGATAGAATTGATGCTTTTGAGCTATGGTGCTGGAGAAGAGTATTGAATATACATACTATGGACTGCTAGGAGGACAAACAGTTTCATCCTGGAGAGGGTGAAACTAGACTACTCCTTGGAGGAAGGTATTCTAAGGCTTTGTATGACTTATTTTGGGCATATTGCAAGGAGGGACCAGTCCTTGGAGAGGGACATCATGCTTTGAAGGTTGAAGGGACAGTGCAAGACAGGAAGACCTTTGATGAGATGGATTGATTCAGTGACTGGGGTAATGAGGGTAGGTGTGTCAGAGGCAATAAGGTTGGCACAGGAAAGAGCAGGTTTCAGGGCTCTAGTATATAGGGTTGCTATGAGTCATAAGCGACTTGAGGGCTCATAACAACAACAACAACAACAAAACAGCAATATTTTGACTGCATGGGCTATTAATGATACTATTCTGTAGTTTCAATACTCTGTTTGATCACCCTTCTTGGGAATGGAAAAAAATATGGACCTCTTTCATTCTGTCGGCCAGACAACTGTCCTCCAAATTTCCTGGCATAGACTGGTTAGTGCAACCAAGACTTCATATGTTAGTTGAAACAAGTCAATTGATATCTCATTGACTCCTGGAACCTTATTTCAATGCCTTATGCCAATGCCTCTAATGCAGCTTCTACTTCCTCATTCATTTCCATTGGCTCCTGTTCATATAATATTTCCTGAAATTTTTCGGTGTCAGTCAGTTCTTTTTGGTACAGTGATTCAGTGTCTTCACTCCATTTTCCGTTGATGCTTTCTTTATGCATAAGCATACAAAGAAGATCTGTTAATATGACTATTATTTAAATATATGCTTCTACATCAATAGCCCAAGAGGAAGAAATTGGTGACTTTACATATGGACCTCACTTAACGGGTTGCATAGGAATCAGATTGACTATATATGTAGAAGACATCTTTAGAGAAGCTCAATATTGCCAGTCAAAACTAGACCAGGTGTGGACTGTGGGTCAGACCATTAATTATTCATGGGCAAGTTCAAATAGAGGCCAGAGAAAATGAAAATAGGTCCACAAGAACTAAAATATGATCTTAAATCTATTCCATCTGAATTTCAAAACCATCTTAAATAGGTGTAAACCATTCAACATCAATGACTGATGACCATATGACTTGTGGGATGCTATTAAGAATATTATCCATAAAGAGAGTAAAAGGTCATTACTAAGACAGAAGGGGGGGGAACCAACAAAACCCAACAACACAAAATGAATGCCAGAAAAGACTCTAAAAAATTGCTCCAGAGCATTGAGAAACCAAAACAAAGGGAAAGTTGCCAGAGTAAAAGAGCTAAACAGAAGATTTCAAAGGGCCGCTCGAGAAGACAAAGCACAGTACTATAATAGAATGTTCAGGGAGCTGAAATTGGAGAATCAAAAAAGAACATCTTGCTCTGCATTTGTCAAGCTGAAAGAACTGAAAAACAAATATAAGCCTTGAGTCGCAATATTGAAAGATGCTGTGGACAATATGTTGAACGACCCAGAAAGCATCAAAATAAGATGGATGGAATTCACAGAAGACTTGCTAGCAGAGGGTCACAACAACAAAGAGATAGACTCCGTGCGGTGGATTACTTCAGTGGCTGCAACAATGGGTTTAAGGGCAGCAAAGATGTTGAGAATGGCACAGGATTGGGCAGGGTGTTATTCTATTTTACTTAAAGTCACTATGAGTCAGAGCTAACATCTAGCAGCAACAACAACAACAAAAAAGGCACTTGTGTAAATCTTGTATGATACTAGCAGCCAACATGCTCAGCTGATAGCCTAAATATTGGAAGTTCAAGTCTGCCCAGAGGTACCTTAGAAGAAAGGCTTAGAGATCTATTTCTGGGAAATTGCCCATTTGGCATTCTTTGGGATCTCCTTCTGAAAAACTACTGAATTAGAAAATCAATACAAAATTACATCTGAATGTATAATTTGGACCATTGGATCCCTCATTGTGCCCATTTCTACTGTAGCACTTTTGAGTTTCCATGAGTCAGAAGTGACTCACCAGCAATTGTCTGCAAGAACTCACAGTTCTCTCTTGGGTTTCCTTCTGATTGAACTACTCAACAAGAAAAAATTATATTCAGCTTGTTATATACTGTCTGACTCACTCATTTAAGAAGTCTTTTAGCTGATAGGTTATCCATTTGAAAAAACTGAGAAGTATGTTAGATCCTGTCCATCTTTATTTTATTTTTATCATATAAAGTTTTGAAGAGCCAAAAGAAATTTTCTAAGACAAAAAAGTACACTATAGCACAACAAGATAAACAACCCAATTGCAAAATGGGTACAGGATAGTTCTAAACAGATACTTCATCAAAAAGGACATTCAGATGGTGAACAAACAAATGAAGAAATGTTCAAAATCCCTAGCTCTAAGAGAGAGATGCAAAACAGCTATGAGATATCATCTCACCCCAGTAAGAGTAGCAAAATTCAACAGAACAGCAAACAACAAATGCTGGTGAGGTTCTGGAGAAACTGGGATCCTTATTCACTATTGGTGGGAGTATAAAATGGTGCAACCACTATGGAAGGCAGTATGGCACTTTCTCAAAAAGTTGGAACTAGAAATATCATTTGACCCAGCAATTCCACTACTGGGAATATACCCCAAAGAAACCAGAACTGCCAACCAAACAGATACATACACACCCATGTTTAGTGCTGCTTTGTTCACAATATCAAAGAGTTGGAAACAACCCAAGTGCCCATCAAATGAATGGATAGAGAAGCTGTGGTATATTCATACAATTGAATATTATGCAGCACCGAAAAACAATAAACTCATAAAATATTATACAAAATGGGTGACCATGGAGGACATTATGCTGAGTGAAATATCTCAGTCACAAATACTGCATAATACCACTGTTATAAAAGAGCACAGACACCAGGGTTGAGGGAAAACTAAAATAAGATGAGCTAAATAATGTACATGGCATTGAAATAGATGAAGAAAAGAACTGCTTAAACGGAATATACGATTAGGTATTATTTCCATGACAACAGTCCAAAATAAGAGCTGCACAGTAAAGTGGACTGGGGGGCAGGGGGGAGGTAGGAATTGTACAACAATGGAAGAATTTTTTTTTCCAAAAGAGAAAAGTGAACTGGGTGGGGTGTGGCCAGGGAGGAAAATATCCAACTGCGAAGGAATGGAAATCCAGGTTCTCTATAAACTTTCATTAAAATCTCAATTAAAAAAATTGACAAGAAAGAAAAGAGAGGCATCTAAACCAAAGCAAAAGCAACTTATATTATGCAGATGATACAAACTTCATTGTAAAAAGTGAAGAAGGCTTGAAGGACTTACTAAAGAAAATCAAAGACTAACTATCTTGCAGGAAGAACAACCAAAGGCCTTCTTAGAAGCAAGTATGCATAGTTTGATCATGTTTCTTTGAGTCACCAATACTTATCAAATGTTCATGTCATGTTAGAATTTTTGAAAACAGCTTTTAAATCCATTATCTTAGCTTCATCTTAGGGCAGCTCCCTCAATCGCAGGTACATGCTTCACCCATTGATCAATATCTTTAACATTATCATCAGCTATAAGGCCAACAGATGAGAAAGAGCAAATCTGAGTGTAGAGAGTCTATGGAGAAGTGTCACCTGATGGAACCCTGGTGATGAAACCAGAATTAAAGGTTCTGCTTGCTGGACAGTTAAAGGAAGAGCTGACTCTACTATAAGACAAAAAGTTTGCTGGACAATTGAAGAAACCAGCAGCTTCTTGTATTTGTGTTGCTGGTCTGATCTTGGACTTTCACTTGTTAACTGAATAGCTGTCTGAACTAATTGAGGAATTGTATTTTGTTGTTAATCTGGCTTAAGGCTGCTGGACTAAACTTGGATTTTCACTGTCCCCTTGTGACCCAAACCAATATCCCACAACTGTGAGTTAAAAAAAAAGAAAAAGGAAAAAATACACTACTATGTATTTGAGAATGTTGTTATTAAGTGCCATCGAGTCACTTGCCACTCATAGCAACCCTATGAACAACAGTTCTGAACCCTTCTCTATCCTGTGCCAACCTCATGATCTACAACACATCCATGTCCATGACCCTAGTAATTTAATTAATCCAACTCATCCAGGGTCTTCCTCTCTGTGCTGTTCCTCCACCCTCTCAAGCATGATGGCCCTCTCTAAGGACTTGTCCCTCCTTGCAACATTCCCAAAGAATGTCAGACAGAGCTTCAGAATCTTCGCCTCCAGGGGGCAGCCTAATTTCACCCTCTCCAGGATGAACTTATTTGTTCTCCTAGCAGTCCATGATATATTCAGTACTCTTCTCCAGCACACCAATTCAAAGGCATCAATTCTCCTTCTATCATCCCTAGTCATTGTTCAGCTTTCTCATGCATAGCATGTAACTTCAAAGAGCATTGCTTACATCAGGCACACCTTAGTCTCCATACTGACAGTGTTGCTCTTCTGTACTCTGGAGAAGTCCATGACAGCATGTCTTCCCAATGCAATCCATGTTTTGATTTGCTGGCTGCTGGTACCAAGAATGTTGATTGTGGAGCCAAGCAAGCTGAAGCTGTTAACAGTCTCAGTCTCTTCACCATCTGTCATGATGCTGCAAGTTGGCCCAATTATGAGAAATTTGTTTTCTTGATGTTGAGCTTCAATCTTTATTGAAAACTACAGTCCTTGACCTTCTGCAAATGCATCAGGTCCTCTTCAATTTCAGCATGCTTGGTTTTGTCATCTTTATAATGCAGGCTGTAGATGAGTCTTCCTCCAATCCTGATGCCACATTCCTCCACATAGAACCCAGTCTTCCAAATGATCTGTTCTGCATATAGATTGAAAAGGTATGGAGATAGGATGCATCCTTGGTATTCACCATTCCCGATTTTGAACCACGCAGTATTTTCTTGCTCTGTACTAATGGCTGCTTCCTGATTCAAGTATAGGTTTCACATAAGCACAATCAAATGTTCTGGGATTCCCATTCTTTTCAGAGTCAGACACAGTTTGCTGTGATCCACACAATGAAATGCCTTCACCTAGTCAATAAAGTTCAGATAGACATTCCTTTGGTACTCTCTGCTTTCACCAAGATCCATCTAACATTAGCTATAATACTCCTAGTACCATAGCCTCTTCTAAACCCATCCTGCACATCTGGCAGTTCTCTGTTGATGTGCTGTTCCAGTCAGGTTTGGATACTTTTCAGTGGGATCTTGCTTGCATGTGATATAAATTATGATGTTCAACAATTTCCACACTCTTATCAGGTCACCTTTTTTGGGAATGGCAATAAATATGGATCTCTTACTGACCCAAATTTACTTATAATTTGTCAAAAACTATTATTATTTATAGCTCGTGATCAGTTAATTTAACAGAATAATTATTTAACAAAGCTGTTTTAGAAACACATCCAGATGTAATTTTCTATTGCTTTTCTAAAGCCAAGTAACTCATTGCCATCAAGTCAGAACTGACTCATAGTTGACCCTCCAATTGGGTTTACAAGGCTGTAAATTGCGTAGGAGAAGATGGCTCGCTTTCCCCACAGAGCTGCTGGTGCACTCAGACCACCAGAGGGTTGCAGATTTTGGGTTAGCAGCACAACTTGCTCCAGCGACATGTTGTTTCTTGTTATGTGCCGTCAAGTCGTTTGCAATTCATAGCGACCCTATGTACAACAGCCCTAAACCCTGCTCTATCCTGTGCCAATCGCTTTGCCTCTGACACACCCATCCCGATTACCCCAGTCACTGAATCAATCCACCTCATAGAGGGTCTTCCCCTCCTGCGCTG
>NW_006399793.1:13175991-13185755 GCF_000299155.1 Elephantulus edwardii | reverse complement strand
TTCACCATCCATCCTGATGCTACCGATTGGTCCAGCAGTGAGAATCTATGTCTTCTTGACATTGAGCCTCAGTCCATACTGAAGGCTGCAGTCCTTGATCCTCTGCAGTAAGTGCATGAGGTCCTCCTCAGTTTCAGCGAGCAGGGTTGTGTCTTCTGCATAACGCAGATTGCCACATGAGTTTATTATTGTTTTGGGCGGGGTGTTTTTATTGTTATGTGCTGTCAGGTTGCCTGCGACTCAGCGATACTATGTACAACAGCTCTGAACCCTGCTCTATCCTGTGCCAACCTTCTATTCTGTGCCACACCATTACCTCTAGTCACTAAGTCAATCCTTGTCATTGAGGGTCTTCCTCTCTTGAGCTGTCCCTCTACACTCTCAAGCGTGATGTCCCTCTCCAAGGACTAGCCCCTCCTTGCAACATGCCCACAATATGTCAGGTGGAGCTTCAGAATATTTGCCTCCAAGGATTTCATCCTATCCATGATGAATTTATTTGTTCTTCTAGCAGTCCATGGTATGTATGTTCACTACTCGTCTCCAGCACAACTCAAAAGCATCAATTCTTCTTCTTTCAGCCCTTGAAGGCTGTAGTCTTTGACCTGCATCAAGTGCTTCAGGTCCTCATTTTCAGCAAGCAAGGTTATGTCATCACCATAATGCAGGCTGTAGATGAATATTCCTCCAATCCTGATGCCACACTTCTTCTCCCTATGAAGCCCAACCTCCCAAGTGATCTGTTCAGCATATAGATTGAAAATAGTGCTCTCTACTTTCAGTAAAGGTCTATCTAACATTAACTATAATATCCCTAGTACTTTAGTCTTTTCTAAACCCAGCCTGCACATCTGGCCTTTCTCTGTTATGTGCTATTCCAGTCATTTTTAGATAAGTTTCATCAGGATCTTGTTTGCATGTGATATTAATGATATTGCTCAATAATTTCCGCACTCTTTTGAGTCACCTTTCTTTGGAATGGGAAGCAATATAGATCTCCCTGTCAGTTGGCCAGGTGGTTGTCCTCCAGATTTCTTGGCACAACTTGGTGAGTGCATCCAGAACAGTGTCTATTTTTTTAAATATGTTATTTGGTATGCCATCAATTCCTGGGGCCTTGGGGCCTTGTTTTTTTCGAATCCCTTTAGAGCAGCTTGAACTTTTTCTTCATAACCACAAACTCTTGCTCATACCTTGTTTAATGAAATTCTTCAGTATCAGCCAATTATTTTTGGTACAGTGATTTTGTATATTCCCTCTATCTTCTTTTAATACTTTCTGGATCATTTAATATTCTGCACAAAACATCATTAAGTATTGCAACTCAAGGCTTAAATTTTTTCTGCAGTTCCTTCAGATTAAGAAATGCCAAGCAAGTTTTACACTTGGCTAGAGCCTAAAAGGAGGAAATAGAATTCTACCAACTGTTACAGTCAGAAATTGATTGAACACGCAATCAAGATGTATTAATAATAATGGACAACTGAAATACAAACGTTGGAAACAGGGGAGAAGGGTTAGTAGTTGGTGATAGAAATGAGGCTGGAGACAGAATGATAGAATTCTGTACAAACCATTAGTCATTGCGAATACATTTTATAAGAAACATAAATATAGACTATACACATGGATTTCACCTGACGGTATGCCTAGGAATCACATTGACGACATCTGTGGGAAGACTCGCTGGAGAAGCTTGGTATCAGCTCTGAAAACTAGGCCAGGTTCTGGTTGTGGAACAGACCACCAACTACTCATGAGCAAGTTCAAGCTGAAGTTAAAGAAGATGAAATAAAATCCATAGGAACCAAAAATATACCTTGAGTCTATCCCATTTGAATTCCAAAACCATTTCAGGGACAAATTTGAGACCTTGAACATTAGTAAATGAAGATCAGATGAACTGTGGGTGGATATAAACAATATCATCCATAAAGAATGCAAAAAGTCATTATAGAGAGGGAGGAGGAAGAAAAGACCAAGAAGGATGTAAGATAAGACTTTTAATTGCCCAGAAGGCAAAGCAAAGTGAAGAAAGCAAGATATTAAGGGGCTCAACAGAAGATTTCAAAGGGCAGCATGGAAAGACAAAGCCAAGTATTATAATGAAATTTTTGCTTACAACATTTTCTTAAGGCTAACCTGAAAAACTCTCACTAATTTTCCTTTGCTCTTATTGTTTTACTACAGAAATTTTAAAATAAAATAATGAAGCTTCTTTTTACGGTCTTGTCACCTCCATTATTTTCAAATTTTTAATGATTAATGATACTGGACAAAAATTGTTGATTCTTAGGATTTTAATCATGATGCTAACCTATATAAACTGTATAGGGTATATTGTGGGTTTGTTTGGTTTTTTTTTTGTTGCTGTTTACAGCATTCTTAGAGTTCCTGCTGGAGACATAAAATTCATTACTGACTTAAAACCATTATTTAGCTTCTGTATAAAGAAATTATTGTGCTATGAAAGAATGTAGCAGTCATAACTCTTACTTAATCTGTCTTTTCCGCTCTTTTTTTTTTTTTTTTGCTGCTGTTAGATGCCATCACATTAACTCTGACTTTCATAGCAACAGAGAAAAACACTGCCTTGATCTTCTGCCATTCTTACAATCTTTGCTGTGCCGTTACCCATTGTTGGAGTCACCATGTCAGTTCATCTTGTTGAGGGTCTTTTTTTTTCTTCTGACCTTAGTTTGATCAAGCTTGATATCCTTTTCCTGGCCACTCCTAATAAAATGCTCAAAGTATATGAGACAATATTTCATCATCCTCATTTTTTTAAAATTGTTTTCCCTTTTTTCTTTTTTGTACTGTCAGATCAGATCCAACCGGCACAGGAAGAGATTGCCCCTTCTTCTCCAGCACAGCATCTGATGGATTGGAGCCATGTACCTTCAGGACTGCAGTGCTGCTTCTTTGCCACTAGGCCACCAGAGTTCCCTACCAGTATCACTTCTAAGAAACATTCTGGCTGTCATTCTTTTAAGACAGATTTGTTTTTTCTCTTGACAGTCTATGGTAGATTCTGTATTCTTTGTCGACACCACAGTTTAAAGACATCTGTTCTCCTTCGGTCTTTCTTATTTAATCTTCTTCACTAGCACAATTCAAAGATACCAATTCTTTAATCTTCCTTATTTGGTCCTACTTTCCCAAGCATATGAAGCAATTGAAAATACAATGGCTTGGTCAAGTGCACCTTGATCTTTAAAGTGACATTTTTGCTTGATAATACTTTAAGAGGTTCTTACCAGCAGATTTGCTCAGTGTAATACCTTTTGATTTCTTTTTGCTAATGTCAAAAATGTTTTATTTCAATTTTTCATTGTTGCACATTTTCTCCCCGCTCTAGCCCTCTCCAAAATGTACCCCTTATTCCAGATTGTCATACATTTAATGCCTAATCATATATTTCTTTCAGACAGTTCTCCTCAGCTGATCTAATGCAGTGTTCATTATGTATCCATTCTTTTCTCATTCTCTCCCAATCGCCCCCCATGTTTGCCTTATTTTATAACTGCTCTTATGCCATATTTGTCATATTATGACTGGAGTATTTCACTCAGCAGAGTGCCCTCCTGGCTCCCCCTTGTTGGTCAAGTTTTATGAGTTCAGTTTTTTTCAATGTTGTGTAATATTCCGTTGTGTGAATGTATTATAATTTTTCTTTGTTGTTAGGTATTTGGGTTGCTTCCATCTCTTTGCTATTGTGAATAATGAAGCAATAAACATGTGTATACATCTGTTTCTGTCATGGATCTGATTTCTTCAGGGTATATTTCCAGTAGGGATTGCTGGGTTAAATGGTATTTCCATTTCCAACATTTTGAGAAAGCTTCAGACCACCTCCAGAGTGGCTGTACTATTTTATATTCCCACCAACAGGAATAAGAGTTCCAGTTTCTCCACAACCTTTGATGCATTTGTTGTTTGCAGCTCTGTTGAACTTTGCTGTTGTTACTGGGGTGAGATGATATCTCGTAGTTGTTTTTAATTGCATCTCTCTGATAGCTAGGGATTCTGAACATTTCTTCATGTGTGTGTTTGCCATCTGAATGTTTCCTTTGATGAAGTATCTTTTGATTTCTTGACTGCCACCACAATGGGTGTTGATTGGGGATCCAGGTAAAATAAACTCGTTGTCAATGCTGATCTTTCCTCGAATTGTAGTGATGTTGCCTGTTGGTCTTGTTGTGAGGATAATCATATTGCTTTTAGCAATTAGAAGTCATTTGATAAATATCCTTTAGAAATTTTAGGGGAAAATAAGCATTGGAGATTATTTTTATTTTTCGGTTTTGAGTGGTGTGATCATCTCAGGATATTTCCAGTCATATTAAAAACTAGCAACCAAACAAATAAGCAAAATTCTTTTATTCTACTTACGAAATTTGTAATACATGTTCATTGTTGGTAATACAGATGATAATCAGAAAGAAGTCAAGAAAGAATGAAGGTACAAAAGAAAGAAAAAGGAAAACAGGGAGAGAGAAAAAGCCCATTTGTCATTGACATTTGTAGACTGCATCTTTTAATTCCTTAACATATGTCTGTGAATATATATATGTTTTTTTAATTGTGAATGGGCTCATGTGTCAGGAAGTATGAGGATGGCACAGAATAGAACAGGGTTCAGACATTTTATTCATACGGCCACTATGAATCATGTTGGACTTGATGGCACCTAACAACAATAACAATTTCATATGCCACCATACTCTTTTAAAATAGATTTTTATATCATTAAACTAATATGTTGTTGTTGTTAAGTGTCGTCAAGTCATAGATGACGTATAGCGATCCTATGAACAAAAGACCTGAACATTTGTATAAATTTCATTATTTCTCCAAGTTCATAGAGTTTCTGGAGACAAGCTATTTCGGAAGGAGATGCCATTCCTGCTTCCACCAAAGAAGCTCCACCAAATCGGGTCGCTCCACCAAACACTGTCCGCCATGGGTAACCATTATCACATTTGACACATCAGTGTCACAGTGTTTGGCATCACAGCAACCATGAGTTACCTCTGTACAGAAAACGGACTGACCCAGTGCTATGCCATTTAGAAGAATGTTTGACCAAAAACAATTAAAACCAGGCCTGAGTGCCGCAGATTAAAATCACCTACTTTTGGCTTGATAGCATAACTTTCTATCCACTAGGCAAACAGATCTCTCTATGTTGTTGTTGTTGTTGTTGTTAAGTTCCATCGAGTTGTAGATGACTCATAGCTACCCTATGAACAAAAGATGTTCAAACTAATATGTAATCATAGAAATAAATAATATGTAATTATAAATTATATATCATTTATATATGACTTTACTGTACATTGTACAGATATACAGAGCAAATTACTCTCATTGCCTTCAAGTTGGAATTCACTCAGCAGATCCGCCAGTGGGTTTCAGAGGATGCAAATTACACAGGAGGAGATTACTTATTTTTCTCTGGCAGAGCTGCTGGTGGTCGCCAAAGCCACATCATAGCTAATTAAAGTCTATTAACGCACATTTAGAGTGTCTAAAATTTTTTAATTCTTTGCTGGTCCAAAGGTAAGTAGCGTTTTAAAAGCTTTTGATATTATTAACAAGTTGCCATCTAAGACTGTTGTATTATTTATGTTCCTATGAAGAGTCTGAGACTACCAGCATGTACTGTTAACCTTTATATTTATTGTTTCTCCAAATATTTATGTGCTATATGATTGAAGTCCTATGTTCCTATAGTTTTAGACTAAACAATTATGAACCTGAATTCCCAGTCCAACAAGGTACAATTGATTGCTGGATTCTCCTGACCGTGACATGTCATCTTATTTTACAGCCTTCACATGCATGGACTCCGAATTAGAGATCGTACGGTGCTTGAGATTGGCTCTGACAGATGCCATCAAGGACATTGTTCAGCAGATAATATCTCTGATGAGCTCTGGGAGAAACCGTGACACCGGCCTACACAAGCACAGTGTTCCTGATTGTTTACTTAAGAGCATTCCAAATGAATGGAATTACGTTCCAGAAGAAACCAGAAGGAAAGAATCAAGAAAAGGTAACTATGCATCATTGTTTTTCCTATAAAAAATGACCACTGAGTAGGCAATTTTCTAGTGCATGCGCTCAGTAAAATTCTTTTAAAAATGTAAGGATGAGAAATTGCTTTGAAGTTCTCCAACCAAGTATCTTTAGGAGCTTCATTTCCTTTACTCTAAGTTAGAACATCAGCAGGCTAGAAGTGAAAACTACCCAAAGGGCCATCTTCTATATCTAATCACAAGTTCAGAAATGTCTGTGTTCATGTTAGTATTCACAGATTAGTCACATGATTTTAACACATTTTCTTTAAATCTACCGGGTAATCTAAAATTCGTATTCTCTTTAAGATTGCTCTGATATTCACTTTAATTATTCTTTCCTTTAAGTTTCTCCCCTGCAACAGCCAATTATTACTCTCTTTCCCCCTAGTTAGCACACCTACATGTTCAGCTTTTAGGTCAAAAATAGTACCCCACTTAGTAACTACATCTATTTTTTCTTGAAAGGGTTGTTTCCTCCCCGATACCTACAGTTCTGAATTCAGTACATTGTTCCTATTTTGAGCAGTAGAGCTACCAAATGTATTTAAGGCTACCGTTTAACACACTAATTGTTTATTTTATTAAATCCTTTCTTCTTAAATGGTTTCTGCCTACCTCAGTGTTTCTATTTTTTCAAGATTCCTCTAAATGTACATAATGCATGTGTATTCATGTATGTTCTTTAAGAATTTTAAGATTAAAAATTCCCATTTATATTCATTTTAAAAGGAGGATGTATTCACCGCTACCACTAAAGAACCATTTCAATCCTAAAATCTCCCAGCTGAATCCACTAGATAGACTCAATTGAAGAAACTCTCCTTTCTTTCACTCTTCTCCATGGAGATTCTAAATAATGTGGCTCTTATCCAACGACCTTATATTACAAACTCAAATCAATTATCTATCTGTGACCTTTTCTAGTAATGCTTTAATAATGTCCAAGCCCTATTAAACTGCCTTTGAATCTAGTAAAGCCACCTAATTGAAATTGGAAAATGTCAGCTTTTCATTAGTCAAGTTCCTCCTTGTCTAGGCAGTTTTGTTACTTCTCCTTCATTCTAGCTTTTGGATGTTTTATACATTTTGAGCAATTCAGAACTCATCATCTATAGTTATCATATAGCATGAGTAGTTTAAATGTAAATACTTTGACTTTCTGCAAGCATTATGGAATTCCTTATAACATTTCAAAGAGCCTCTCATTCCAAAAATGGCTTATTGTCAAGGCACTAGTTATTAGGGTTTTCCTTATTAAATCATATCAAATTATCACTCATATAGCATAAAGACCCACGCAGAGGGGCAATCTCCTCCTGTACCAGTCAGGTCTGATTTGATGATACACACACACAAAATAATAAAATAAAAAAATAAAAAGAAAAAAAGAACCACAAAGAGTTCAGACTACAGGAATGCTTGAAAGAAAAATGATGGGAAGGAAAGAATGTATAAAACATAATGCACATGAATGAAGCACAATGTATACAGTTTTTCTGTGCAAACCAATGTAAAATTTGGAAAAAAAGAATGGAAAGAAAAGAATGTGGTTTTATAAGACATTTTTATATTTTTGGAGCTGATTACAGTAGACCATGGGTTTTGGTCTTGGAGAGGATGAAACCAAGTCTCTCCTTGAAGGCTAGGGTTTTGAAGCTCTGTCTTACATACTTTGGGCATGTGGCCAAAAGAGGCCAGTTCTTAGAGAAGGACATCATGCTCAGAAGGGTGGACGGACAGCACAGAAGAGGAAGACCCTGGGTGCGATGGATTAATACAGTAACTGGGGCAAGGGAGGTTAGTGTGTCACAATTAATGAGACTTTCAGGATAGGGAATGGTTCAGAGCTGCTGTATGTAGGGTCACTATAGGTCACAGGTGACTTAACAACAACAAATTACTACAAGGACTTTTAGACTAGCACTTCTCAACAACCCCTCCCTATTTCTTCTTTACTACAGTGTACAGGACAGATGATATTTAATGCTGACCACCAAGTCATTATTTTTTATTAAATTAATTTTAAATTAAATATATATATAGAGAGAGAACCTCAAATACAGTATATAAATTCTGGTTTGGGCAAAGATATACTGTAACTATCTCCTCTTGATGCCTGAAATTTTGTATAAATGTTCTCAAATGTGTGCACACACTTCAGGTTATATACAAAATAATTCTTTGATCTATAAGGAAAAGAAAGGAACAAAATGAAAATGTACTAAAATTTAACGTGGAGATTGTCACTGCCTGTGAGTGAGGCAGTCCTATGTTGTGGATGATACAATGAGGAAGCTCAAGGGAAGAGTAAGAGCTTCACTGTGTTGGGAGTTGGGTAAGCAGTGACAACCTCACTCCATTACCTTTCATCAAATTGCATTAATTTAAATTATCTTTGACTTTCACATATTCTTGAAAATCAACTGCAGGTTAAACCTAATATTTGGCATGCTTGGAAGAACAAACAATGACAGTTTATAAAAAAAGTCATACTTAATTTCTTTCTTTGAGTAACCTAGCTCCTTCCTCATCATGTTAAGAGGTAAAACAATAATGATCTAATCAGTTTCCCAAAAAGAAAAATGTTGAGGGAAACGATTTTAAATATGGTTTTCCATAAACTATTGCTAAAGCTGAATTTTCCTCAGAATACTGTGCCTATATAGCTATGAACTCACTGGCATCAAGTTGATGCTGACTCATTGCAACCCTTCATTGAGTTTCTGAGATTGTAACTTTTTTTGGGAGTAGAGAGCCCATCTTTTTCCCATGGAGTAACTCGTGCATTTGAACCACTGATCTTTCAGTTAGCAGCAAAACATGCACTGTACCATGGCTCCAGATATAATTTTAAGTCACCTTGATTGGCAAGAAATTTCAAAATTAAATATTCAAACCATGAAGACGTATCTGTAATTTTTTTTCAGCAGTATTTAATATACTTTGTAAAATTTGTGTAAAAGATTTTAACTGTTGAAAGGCCTCCTTTTTTATAGAACTGTAATTTATTAAAGACATATAATCACTATCTCAAGGTAACGTTTGTTCTTCTTGCCACTCTGAAAATCGCAGAAAGAATAAATGGAAACAGTTTGGTGATAAACTAAAACTTTATTTATTTAGACTTTATTTGTTGTCAGTAAACTGTTACTGTTACATATAAAAAAGAATGATGATTAAAGAAATAAATATGAAATTAAGTTACACAGTGAAAAGGATTTAAAATACATTTGGATGAGAATTCAGTTATTTCAACATAGCTAAGCTTAGGTATTTGTTCTAGTGTGTTACAAAGAGCAACTACAAAAAAGAGCTAGTTGCTTTGTTTTTATTTTAGACAGAAATTAAGTGGGAGATGAACTAGTGAAGATATTTTCTCAACAGTAAATTACTTTCTTAGTAAATAGAATTCTTTATGGCAAAACCACTGAAGTAATTGATGTAACTGAAACAATGGATTCTAGAGAGAGGTAACAGAGGTAGCACTGCAGAGAAAATGTATGCATAGCATTGTTCACATGCAAATTGTTGAAAAAGAAATTGATGGCAGAAAACATACAAAGTATAAGAAATCACCAAAGTAATTTATTTTATAAAACCTAGAAACATTTATTTAATAAAAACTGGTATCACCTGTAAATATTATCAAACATGCACACTTCAGAACTTAGATTAGGAATT
>NW_006399793.1:13163137-13173856 GCF_000299155.1 Elephantulus edwardii | reverse complement strand
CTATCTATGGTCAACTGATTTTTGACAAGGAGATGAAATCAGTGAAGTGGGGAAACGACAGCCTTTTTAACAAATGGTGTTGGCAAAATTGGAAAGATTAGGAATTTTTAACACAGTTTGACATTTAAAACTTTTTAAAAAACTTCTAATTTTCTTTTAAAATAAAACATTTTAGAAGTTTCAGTAATCTAAAACCTATTTAGAAAAATTTTAAAATATACTATTTTAAAATTTGTTTGCCAGATCTAACTGACCTCATTAAAAATGGACATTTATTAGTCAAATTTCCATAATAACCTCTCCACATTTAGAGGTTGAGATTGAGAGACAAGCCCCAAATTTAAAACATAGCTAACAATATACTTGTTTCTGTGTGTTCAGTATATTTTAATTAGCATATTACCTATGCTAGTTATAAAAGCTAATAATTGAAACGTTAACCTTAGAACCTGTCTTTCAATAATCACTATATCACAAAGCATTAAACCCCACACTGTTAAAACAAAATGATATAGCATATTGAGTCACAGTATCTTCACTAAGCAATTATGAATAAATCAAAATAAGCTAAAAATGTATTATAAAATATTATTTTAACTTTATACCATACATTGTAAATATATTTTTTGCACAATATAAAATATAAGAATATAACCACTGGGCCAATTGGCAACATCATGATAGATGGTGAAGAGATTGAGATTGCTAACAGCTTTAGTTTGCTTAACTCCACAATCAATAATCTTGGCACCAGCATCCAGGAAATAAAAAGATGGATTACACTGGGAAAATCAGTCTGTGCCAGAAAATTTACAGGACAGCTGCCTGGCCAACTGACCAAAGATGTACATATGTGTTGCCAGTCCCAAAAAGGGGGGGTCCAACAGAATGTAAAGTTTTCAAAAAAATGTCATTAATAGCACATGCAAGCAAATTATTGCTGAAGATCATCCAAAACTAGCTAGAAAATGCCAGAGAATTGCCGGAAGTTTAATCTGGCTTTAGAAGAGGCAATGGCATCAGGAATATCATTGCTGGTGTCAAGTGAATTCTGGCTGAAAGCAGAGAATACCAGAAGAATGCTTACTTGTGCTTTGTTAATTATGCAAAGGCATTTGACTGTTTGGATCATAACAAACTATGATTAAAAGAAAGAAGAATGGGAATCCAGAATACTTAATTAAGCTTATACAAAATCTATGCATGGTTTAAAATTAAGAAAGGTGTGCGTTCCACAAGAAGATAAAGGTAAACAATCCAATTGAAAAATGGGCACACGATATGAACAGACACCTCACCATAGAAGACATTCGGATGGCCAAAAAGCACATGAAGAAATTTTGAAAATCCCTAGCACTAAGAGAGATAGATGTAAATAAAACAACTATGAGATATCATCTCACCCCAATCAGAATAGCAAAATTTAACAGAACAGCAAGCAACAAATGCTGGCAAGGTTGTGGAGAAACTGAAACCCTTATTCACTGTTGGTGGAAGTGTAAAATGGTGCAACCACTGTGGAAGGCGGTGTGACGCTTTCTCAAAAAGTTGCAAATACAAATACTATTTGACCCAGCAATTTCACAACTGGGAATATACCCCCAAAGAGACCATAACTGCCACCCAAGCAGATATATGCACACCCATTTTCATCGTGGCTTTGTTTATGATAGCAAGGAGTTGAAAACAACCTAAGTGCTCATTAACAAACAAATGGATAGAGAAGCTGTGATATATTTATACAATGGAATACTACGCTGCATTGAAAAACAAGGAACTCACGCAATATTATTCAAAATGGGTGACCCTGGAGGACATCATGCTGAGTGAAATATCTCAGTCACAAAGGACAAATACTGCATGATACCACTGTTATAAAACAGGACTGACATCGGGGTTGGAGGGAGACTGAGAAAGATGGGATAAGTAATGTATACGGCATTGAAACCGATGAGGGAGAAAACTGTTTAAAAGGGATATATGGTTAGGTATTACTGTCATGACAGGAGTCCAGAACGAAGGCTGCCTAGTGGAGTGGACTTGGAAGGGCAGGTGGGGGTTGTAAAACAATGGCAAATATTTAATTTTGCTTTTCAAAGAGAAGAATGCACTGCAGGCGTGGGGGGTGCGGATGAGTGAGTAGGGAGAAAGTGTAAGAATGAATGAGTGGAAATCCAAATTCTCTGAAAATTTTCATTAAAATTAATAAAAAAAAGAAAGGTGTGCATCAGGGTTGTACCATTTCTCCATACCTGTTCAATCTGTATACTGAGCAAATAATTTGAGAGGCTGGAATTATGAAGAAAAATGTGGCATTAAGATTAAAGGAAGAGTCATCAACAACTTGTATTATGTAGGTGTCAACCTTGCATGCTGAAAATGAAGAATACTTAAAATGCTTGCTGCAGAATATCAAAGATTACTGACTCCAATATGAATTACATCTTAAAATAAATAAACAAAAATTCTCACCACTGGGCATATAGGAAACAATGTAGTAGAGAAAAGATTGAAATTGTTAATTATTTACTCCTTCTTGCATCCACAGTAAGCACTCTTGGTACCAGCAATCCAGAAATCAAAAGGCATGTTGCTTTAGGAAAATATACTTTCAAGGGGCTCTCCAAAGTGTTAAAGAGCAGTGATGTCAGTTTAAAGACTAAGGTGTACCTGATCTAAGCCATAGTTTTTCCTTTACTTGCTATGCATCTGAAAGTTGGACATTGACTAAGGATGACAGAAGAAGAAGCAATGACTTTGCATTGTGACAATGGAGAAGAGTATTGAATATTATACAGGCTACCAAAACTGTAAACAAGTAAGTCTTGGAGAAAATATTATCAGGGTGTTCTTTAGAAGGAAGGATGGTGAAACATCATCTCATATACTTTGTGCATGTGGTTATTAGAGGCCATTCCTTGAAAGAGACATCATGCTTTAAATGGGGAGGATCACTATAATGCAGGAAGATCCTCAACAGGATGGATATGAACTCAAG
The DNA here is from genome assembly GCF_000299155.1 of Elephantulus edwardii. NCBI lineage: Eukaryota > Metazoa > Chordata > Mammalia > Macroscelidea > Macroscelididae > Elephantulus > Elephantulus edwardii. The sequence goes on along the minus strand of NW_006399793.1, from coordinate 13,170,858 downwards.
TATAGTAGAGATGATAAGGATGGAAAGGACAGGGCAAGTTTCTGGTCCCTTTTTCATAGGGTCACTATAAGTCATAGTCGGCTCCATAGCACCTAACAATAATTATGAGACATACATTCCCCCCCCCATACTTTATCATCTCTGCTATGAGGAACGAATCTTAAAAACACCATTGGCTTAGACAGGAATCATTTTACATTAAGACCTAAAAAATGTGAAGAGTGCCAGAGCACTCTTTGGAGGCAGAGATGATTTAACTTTACCTCACATACTTCAGGCATGTTACTGGGAGGAGTTATTCCTTGAATGGAGAGTGACAAAATGCTTGGAAGGGTGGAAGGCCAGTGAAGGAGAGGAAGACAGTTATTTAGGTGGATTGGCATGGTAACTGCCTCAGTTGGCTCTAGTGTGCCAGGAAGTGTGAGGATGGCACAGGGTAGGATATGGTTAAGATCTGCTGCTCATAGAGTCACTATGAATTGTACTTGACTCAACGGCACTTAACAACAACAACATGGCCTTCATCAGGCGTACCTTGGTCTCTAGACTGACATCACTGCTCTTTATCACTCCACTCTGGAGATGTCCTTGACAGCAGATTTTCCAGATGCAACTTGTTATTAGTCCTGACTGCTGATGTCAAGGGTATTGATTGTGGATCTGAGTAAGATAAAATCATTAAAAACTTCAGTCTTTTCTCCATTTGTCATGATGCTGTTAGTGGGCCTCATGGTAAGGTTTTCTTGATGTTGAGATGCAATATATTGAAGGCTGCAGTCCTTAATCACCTGCAGCAAACACTTCAAGTCCTTTTCAGTTTTGGCAAGCAAGGCTGTGCAATCACAGGTTGCTGATAAGTCTTCCTCCAACCCTTATTTAAATTCTTCTTCATAAAGTCCATTCTCTCCAATGATCTGCTCTGGTGGCTTAGTCTTAAGGCATTTCCCACCAACACAAAGGTATGCAGTTCAAATCCACCAGGGATGCTCCACTGGAGAAAGATGGCTATCAACTCCAGCACAATTTACTACTCCTGAAAACCCACTGGAAGGCTAGCTGTGAGTCGGTTCCAACGCCTTGGTACACAACAACAGCATTGCATATAAACATATTTGTTGTTGTTGTTAGGTGCCGTCGAGTCCTACAACTCATAGTGACCCTATGAACTCAGTCCTGACCTGCACCATCCTCCTTCTTCCTGACACTCTGGAGCCCATTGCAGCAGTCACCATATCAATTCACCTGGTTGAGGGTCTTCCTCTCTTTCACTGACCCTCCACCTTTCCCAACATCATGTCCTTCTCCAAGGAATAGTATCTCCTAGCAACATGACCAAAGTAGGTGAGGAAAAGCCTCATCATTATTGCCTCCAAAGAGCACTGTGGCTGCACCATCTCCAAGCTGTTCGTTCTCTTGCCCGCCCGGGATGTTCAGTACTCTTCTCCAACACCACAGCCCAAAGGTGTTAATTCTTTTTTTCTATCATCCTTATCCATTGCTCATGTCTCAGATGCATAGTTAGTAATTGGAAAGTATATGGCCTGAATCAGACACACCTTAGTTCTCAAACTGACATCACTACTCCTCAATAATTTGGAAAGGTCCCTAACTGCAGATTTACCCCATGAAATGCATCTCTTTATCTCCTGACTGCTAGTACAGAGGATGATAATTGTGGATCCAAGCAAGATGAAGCTGTTGACAGTTTCTATCTCCTCTCCGTCCATTATGGAATTGCCTGTTGGTCCAGTGGGAAGCCTGCATTCCTTGATCTTCTGCACCAAGTGCTTCAAGTCCTCCTCACTTTCAGCAAGTAAGGATGTGTCATCTTCATGATGAAGGTTATTGATGAGTTTCCCTCCAATGCTTATGCCACTTTCTTCTTGATAGAGTCCAGCTTCTCAGATAATTTGCTCAGCATACAGATTCAACAAGCATGGAGATAGAATACAATCCTGATGCACTCCCTTCCCAGTTCCAACCATGCAGTGCTCCCCTGCTCTGTTCACACAACAGCCTACTGATCCAGGTATAGTTTCCGTATGAGCACAATCAAGTGATCTGGGATTCTCATTCTTATCAATGTTAGCCAAAACTTGTCGTGATCCACACAGTCAAAAAGACAACTTTACATGTGAATTTCACCTGATGGACTGTACAGGAATCAGATAGACTACAGTTGTTGAAGAAATTGTTGGAGAAGCTCAATATCAGCAGTCAAAATGAGGCCAGGGGCAGACTGTGGGTCAGATCACCAATTACTCATATGCAAATTCAAACTGACCCCAAAGAAAGTAAAAATAAGCCTATGGGAACCAAGATACAATATTCGAATCAATTCCTTCTGAATGTCATAATCATCTTAATAGGTTTGAGGCATTGAATACCAATGGGCAATCTCTCCTTTGTTGTGATTTCCAGCTTCTGAAATCCACTGTAGGGTCAGCTATGAAATTGGTTCTGCCTTGATGACAATGAACAAGCAGCATAACTGTGGGGAAGCTATTGACCAGAAGTGGGTTAAGGCAAAGAATGATATCACTAAAAAGTCTATATTGCTCAGAACCTCTCCTTACTCTCAACAAATTAATTATATAGTAAAAAAAAAAAAAGGTCAAAAGTGCTGGTATCTGGAAATCCTGATTTAGAAAGGGATAAATAGTAAATCCTTCATAATATTTACGTTATGGCACCAGGTAAGAGCAATTGTGAGGATGGAATAAAAGCAGAGAGTGTTTAATTCGCTTGTATGTGAGGTCAATTTGAGATGGAACTGACTAGATAGCTCTGAAACAGTATAACAAAAAGTGTTCGTAGTAAGTGGGACTTGCATGGGCTACAAAGGAGCAAAGAGTAAGAGAAGTAAACATTGAACCAGTGTATTGATGAAAGCATTCAACAAATATTTCTTGAACAACAGTTATATGGCAGATACTGACTGCTGGAGATACAACATCACCCTTATGGAGCTTACATTTTAGTGGACGGTGACAGATAATGAGGAACATAACTAGATAATTCTTGCACTTTAATAAAGGCAATAAAATAAGATCCCTTACTAGCAAGAAGCTAGGGACTCGGATAGGGAGAAGTTAAAGAGCTGCTTTAGATTCTGTGGTCAAGAGGCTCTCTGAACTGGCGACACTTGGGCTAAGAACTAAGGGAAGAGAAGAAACGATTCTCTGGGAAAAGTAATGGTGATTTTCTCTTGTGGATTCCAAGAGAAGAGAGAGACTTCTGAGGAAGCTCATGGGGTCAGAAATGTCAAACGCTGTGAAGAGGTTTAACATCTGTCAAATGGGAGGAGATGTGGGGCCTTCAAAGCTGCAGTTTTAGTGGGTGAAAATTTTAATAACTGTTATGAATTTTTTAGTGTGTGTTTGTAAGAGAAGAAAAAGACAAGTAGGCTTGGCATTGCTTAGACATGGCAATTGTGGAATGTTAGGCAGTACTGCAGGGGACCCTGGTAGGGTTCTGTCGGAAGATGTCAAGCACTTGCTCTACTTGACATTTTTCTCCACAAAAAATGAGACATCCCCACACAACATTCAAAACAGCCCAGTGATGGAACGCAAATGCTAATACTAATCATACCTTTTCTTTCTTTTCTTCCCCAGGCTTCACAAGGCTTGCTGCTCAGGCAGTATCTATTGTAATCAGCAAGTTACCTACAGTGATTGCATGTTTGCCTCCCCCAATTAAATACTTCTTTTTTCTGTCTGAGAGAAAAATGTCAAAAAACTTTGTTGAATTGAAGAAAGCTGGCCTGCTTGTCTGGAACTTGATTGTAATTATATGTCGGATATTTGAGGATGGAAACACTGTGGAACTTTTAACAGGTGCCTCCCTTGACAGATGGAGTAAGGAGAAACTCGGTTTAATCTGTGTGTGTTTGGAAAGCATCATGAGAGAGCAGACAAGTAGCCCTAATCAAATGACCCAAAAGGTCATACAGAGCATTGAGCAGCAAAAGCCCAACTGGATTGAATGCCAATTGTTGAAAGCCAGAAAATTGAGCACTGAGTGGTAAGACGATGTTTTTCTTGCACTGAATTTCATCGAAGACATCCACAATCAGAAAGTCACCGATAAACAACAGCAATAACAAACGTGGTCAGATGGGCAGCAATGGCTGTTTAGCTCATTTCATGGGAACTGTGTTAACCACAGAAACAGATGAAGTATTCCACTAAAAAGTGGGTTTCAGAAGTTGCTTGTCTTAGTAAAATTTGAGCCCAACTGATACCATGGAACACTATACTTGTTTAGTCACAGTCTTAAGGTTTCTGATTAAAAGGGTGGTAGCTAAGCCCAAGAGAATTTAGTTTCAGTCCTTTCCAGTGTGCAAACAGGTATCTAGTGGATAGCTTGGAGCATTTTATAAATGGATTGGGCATGGAGATTAAATTAAGATGGAATTAATGGATATAAAAGGTTTTTTATTGCTTTCTGTGTACCTGATTGTCAAAAAGGTACACATTTTTCATCTAGTAATGTAAGAATCCCAGAGGGCAACTGGGGCATATCACACTCAAGCTATAAACACACCCAGCTGTTTCTGTATGAAAATGTCAGCCTTCTCATAGCTTTGTCACCAAGAACTAAGTGATTTGTAGTATTTCAAAGATCTTTAAGGGTCTCTGATACAGTTAAATATTCTCCTGTCTTAAAATTCGTCTTCAGGTATAGAATTGCATGCTATTGATAAAGGAATTCTGGTTCAGATATTCTAGATTACAAAATTAGTCCTATTTTACAGCACCCCATACAATGCCTCCATTCTTTTCAAATATGTGCAGGCATAATAACACGTATTATTATAGTTTTCTTCCCGAAATAATTTGAAATATAGCTAGACTTGCTCCTACATGGTAGCGAGAAAAAGCTTGGGCTTTGGAATCAGACAAGTGCAAATCCCCTACAGGTGTACCATTTTATGCAACTGTGAGTTTTAGTAAGGCTTTAGCTTCAATGATGACACCAGGCTGATAAGAGTTGTTTCACAATATTAGATATCACCCTTAAAAGCGCTTATCATCGAGCTTAGCACTAATGAGCATTTCTTATTTATTGTTACTGCTGTGTGAAGTTTAGTCAATTTTGACTGAGAGGCTAGGAAACAGAGTACAACTTCCCCCATAAAGTTTTCCAATATGTCTCATGCTAGAAAAGATGGAGGGTCAGAGAAAAAAGAAGAATAACCTAGAAAAGATTAACCTGGCGACTGTAGCTAAGGGTGTGGAAAAAATCAGAGATGGTGAGGAGGGCAAGGATAGAGCGAGGTTCATGTCTGCTGTTGTTTTTACCAGTATGAGTCTTCACTCAAAGGTCCCTAACAACAACAACAACATTCTCTGCATTAGCAGGTTGCCAGGTCTTTTGTTGGATTCAAACCACTGAACTTCAAACAAGTAGCTGAGCACCTATGTGTCATTAGAGCTCCTTTTGTTTTTTAAAACCTTGACTGAAATGCATTGTATTCACTGGCTGGTGTTATAAGAACGAAAAAAAATTCTACTTCTTACTATTAATCTATGGCATTTCATTAACCAATAGGGAGAGGAGGAAATTGTGGTTTTCCTGGTGATGACATCCAGTCACCTAGAGATTTGCTTTTAGGTGCTCCTGAGTAGAAATAACAACAGGCTGATGCTGAGTAACATTGACTATGGCCTTCTAAATCTTTACATTTGCTGAATACCCATTAAAGGGCTTTAATCTGTTGACTGAAAGATTAAGTCTAGATATCATTATCCATAGCAGTAAAAGAAGCAAACAAACAAACAAAAAATCAAAAGGTGAAAAATAGTGTACGTGATTATAATTCCTATTTTAGATTTGTGATATTGCTGGTTCATCTTTCAAATAAGATCTATATAAAACCATGTCTAAATAACATGCCCAAGACTACATAACACTCCCTCATTGAATTTTTCCCTTAAAGTTTATTTCATTTTTAATTTTGTGAACCAACACACATAGTATCCTATAAGCCCACAGCCTTTGAATTAATGCAGACTCATAGTGACCCTGCATCAGGTTTCCAAGGCTGTAGCTCTTTGGAGGAGGAGACTACGTATATGTCTCTTATAGAGTGGTTGGTGGATTTGAACCTTGGCCTTTTGGTTAGCTGCCCACCATACTAGGTCACCAAGGCTCTTTAAGCTAGCTGATGTTGTTAGGTGCCATCAGTTGCCTACATCACACAGTGACCCTATAAACAACAGATCAGTACCTTGTCTAATCCTATGCCATTCTCACAGTTGCCTCATTGTTGTTGTTATTGTTTATATGCTATCAAGTCAGAACTATGTCATAACTGATCCCTCAGCGGGTTTTCGGAGGCAGTAAATCACAAGGAACGGGGTTCCTTCCACAGAGCAGCTGGTAGATTTTCACCTAGTGCTTTTTAGCTGACAGCACAGCTCCTTAGTATTATGCCACCAGGGCTTCCTCAGATCTCTTATACTAAGTATTATTTGGCAAAAGATGACTTAGTTGTCTCTTACCACATGCATCAAAAATGAATTTCTTATTCCTTAAAATGTTTTACAGCCTGCCAAGATTCTGAGTCATTTTAATTAGCAAATGCTCTCTTTCTCAATTTCTCAGATGTTATCAATATACAAAACTTCAGATTTAAAGTTATTTTTTTTATTATTTGAAAGAGGTTGAAATTGACTTATGTCACTTTTCATAACAAGCCCTTACAGGTTTCTGGCACTCTAAGAATGTTACCTCTTGACTTTGAACTCAAATACACAAATGAACTTTCATTTCTTACAAATCATTGACAGTTTATCATAGTCTATTCTACAATCCATGGTAAGAGGGAAAGTGTGTTTTAAACCAGGAAGTCTATCTAGGTGGAATGTTGCCTTGGCTTTACCATATTTTGTAAAAAAATATAAGCAGTTAAATGAAAATAGCTCTGCTGTCAGATAAATGAAATCTTAACTCACCATCAAGATTGTGTTGGGATAACATGCTATCATTGAGCTAGATTTCTTTCACTTGCATCCAGGTTTAACTTAGATTTTATGGAAATTGTGAAAACAATGGCAGTGGAAAAGGTGGCAGCTGTGAGCCTTTCCTGTCTTGCACACTGCCTGAAAGCATTACTATTCATTAAAATAACCTTCACTTTGTAGTAACACCCAAGCTGTAAACAGTCAACTTAGATTCTGGAGAACATACAGCCCAAAAAGTAAAGAAATGTCTGTCTTTGCAAAGTAATTTGTCGAGTTGAAGATTATTGTTTTTCATCATGGTGACCCTGACTTGGCTGGCTGGGTGCATATACAGATTAAGATTAATGCAGTTATTCCTTGGCTAAGGTCTGCCTCTTCCAGGGCACATTCTCCCTAATGACATGATTGATAGGCAGTCCCAAATCCAGAGAGGAACTCATTAATCATAGCATTGACTGAATCCAATCATTTGCTTCACCTGCACAGTGATGGACAGGAAAGGATACAATTCAGGGACTGACACTGAGACACTCCTTTGTCAGAGGACCTCAACTTTTTCAATGTCAGCCTTGACATAACCTGACAAGAAATTTTGCTTGCAACCTGTGTGCAGCTACCAAAAGATTTGGAGATTTTATATATATATATATATATATATTGTTGTAACAAAGTCTTTAGAGATTTACTGTAACTTATGAATACCTCTAAAACAGAGTAGTATTTGCTTTCAATTTTAACAAGACTTATATA
>NW_006399793.1:13143954-13163037 GCF_000299155.1 Elephantulus edwardii | reverse complement strand
TAACTTATGAATACCTCTAAAACAGAGTAGTATTTGCTTTCAATTTTAACAAGACTTATATAATCTTTTAGTCCCCCCCCCCTTTTTAAGGATATTTTGAGGCTACATGTGGAAGCAATATCAAAGTTAACGTCAAGCAGCTGGGTATCATTTGGTTCAGTCTTCAGGTCAATGGCACTGACTCTTAGCAGAACTAATTTTATAATCATGGCAAAATTTCAGTAATGAACTGCAGTATACAGCTGATTACACCACAGTAAATTTCATTTAGTCTGGGAAACTGGAAAACCACGAGTTTTCTTGAGAATACTTAAATTGCAAAGCCTAACATGATCTCAATAGCAATTCTAATAAGAAAATTAGTGTGGGATGTGTATGATGGAAGTTGAATACCATGATTTGAGGTGAGGGGGGTCTGGTATAGTTTAAATTTTTTAAAAACTTTTTGTCATCCATTATTACCATGTAAGTAATTTTTAAAATTAGTAGCAAGCATATGAGTTCTTAAAAGAGAAGTGTTTCAGAATTGTAACTTGTACCTTCTTGGTAACACTTGACAGTTGATCCTTTTTCTGGAAGAATAATCAGGGTAATAACTTTTGCTAAGTATCTGTTACAGAGAACAGGAGAGAGGGCATATGTTTTAAAAAAGGCAACAAGTGTCAAAAGGCCAATTTAAAATACTCATTGGTAAGCTTAGTGCCTATATTTAGCATAATGGGCTCCCCCTTTTGACACTTTAATTAGTCTTTAATATGTTCCACCACAGGTGTAAAGAGGCATTTACAAAAGACAGAATACCAAAGCTATTTCTGGCATCAAAGATACTTTTTATCCTCAAAGCGAAAATACAAATTATTTCTTACATGTTCTTAAAAAGAAATGTTTTGTTTTCGTCCCATGATTATAGCAATTTCAACAATTGCAGTAATGGGAAAATGTTTTATAGATAGGAGTATAAATGCAATAAAGAAATGTTTTAAAGGAAACTATTCAATTTTTTAAAATGCTTTCAGGTGCTTAATTCTAAGGTACTGTTAACGCGCACAGCAGCAGTTTCGGAAGGCTTAACCTATCTGAGTGAAATTTTTATGGGTGCTTTGAATATGAGATTTCCATTGACTCTCCACACTCAATCTCTCTGATTATTTTCTGTCTTTACATTTCTTCACTGCTGATATTCATATGCTTTCTTTGTATTAGTGCGTTTATGACAATAGAGGAAAGCACCGTTTTAGAAGAAGGAGATATTGCTCTTGAACTGACTGAGCAGAAAATAAACACGATGGTCCTGGATATCTGCCACAAACCAGGTGGCAGCGAGTACCTGAGGCAAATTTATCACATCATGCAGCTCAATGAGGTAGGGAAACGGCCTTTTTACCGAGCAATTAGGTGTGTACTGGCCTGAGGCAGCGTCTGCTGGCAGCTAAGGGTTAGTCAAGGAGGTGATAATACTTCTTAAAGTCAATACCAAACTCAATATTGCATTATTAATAGAATCTATTCAGCCCCGGCTGCTCTGCATTTGTTCGAGAAAGCTTCTCTGAAACAATGTAGGTTTTATTTATATGATTTAAACAATAACACGGCTCATAAACTCAGTTCAATTCTGAATTGTGTAGACTGGAGGTGTAGTTTGGAAATTGTGTGTTTTGACCATTAAGCTGATGTTCAAATCTGGTGTTTATGAATTGAAGAATTTTCTGAATAAAGATGTAACCTTTCTCCTGGAGACATGTGTTGATGAACTTGGAGATTACTTATGTAATGAACAAGAAACTTCAGAAGAATATTGATACATATTCAGGAACAAATAAATTAACCCAAGAAAATTCACTAATACACAACACTGATTAGAACCAGTGTTAGGCTTTTCCACCTCTCTGCTGGGCTAAGCCTCTAACCTACATTATGCATAAGCAAAAAAGTATAAAATAGTTACTGGAAATAACACAAGTTTTAAAACGTAATCAGATTTTTAAATTTATTGTATACATCTTATTTGGGTACATATATTTTCAGACACATAAATGTATATTTGAATAATAAAAATGTATAGGATAAAGATATCATTTCCCCCCCATAAGGTAGGTCTTAAAAACCATAGTGAATGAAATTCTACCATAGCATTTTATAACTCAGTTATGGAAATCTCCTCACTTTTACATTTCTGCACATTGTGTCAAGTCCATCTTATTTCAGGTGTTCATAGACTCAGTCAAGCAATATATGAACAGGTAGAAGTTGACATAGTAGGGTATTCAATGATAGCCTGTGAGAAGGATGTGAGAAATTTGTAGCTGTGAGAAATGAACCTGTCTGTAAGTCACTAGAGCTCAGTCTGTAACAGTCACTCTTGCTAATGATTCCTCATACGTACTTTGAGTTTCCTATGTGAAGAATACAGGATGTCCCCTTGCCTGGCTGAAAGTTTCACATTGTAGAGTCCTGTGCATCACTGGTATGCCTAACTGGCTACCCAGATTAGACAAAATAACACTGGTGACTAGTGATGAGCAAGTATAGCTGATTGCCCTTGGGTTCTCAGGTAAGGGTGATTACATGAGTTTGGAGGATAGTAATGACTGATACAGTTTGGCAGTCATTATTATCCAATGGAATTGATACCATTTAAAGAAGTCTAAAAAAAAAATAAAGAAGTCTTTAATACAAGATCAATGACCACTAATACTGAGAATAAAGCTACTGTTGTTAGTTATCATCAATTCGAGAAGAGCCCATAGTTACTCTGTGAACAACAGATCTGAGCCCTGTCATATCCTGTGTCATCCTCACACTTCCTGACACATTAGAGCCCATTGTGGCAGACACTAGCCATTTGCTAGATGATGAGAATCCAAGGCTATTCTTATCCTCTTAGAACTCATGGAGGCAAGGCTTATCAACAGCTGTGCTATTATGCTCACATAGATCTGGTATAGGTAAGACTCTGACTACTCAACCACCATATTAACTCAAAGTTTCCCCCCTAGACTATCACTGAATGTCTATTTGTGTTTTATTGACTATGCAAAAGCATTTGAATGTGTGAGTCACAAAAAAATTTATGACTAACATTGAGTAGAATGGGAATCTCGGAACTCACACTTATGCTGATATGAAACCTATATGTAGACCAAGAAGTTGTTGTCCAAACAGAGCAAGGAAACACTGCCTGGTTTAAAACTGGGAAAGTTGTGTGTCAGGGTTGTATCCTTTTCCCATACCTGTTAAAGATATACTGAGAAAATAATTAAAAAACCTTGACTCTATGATCAGGATCAGAGGAAGATTCATCAACAACCTGTATTAGGCAGAATTTTACTTGCTAAAAGTGAGGATTTGAAACATTTTCTGCAGAAGATCAGAGACTACAGCCTTTAATGTGGATTGCATCTCAACATCAAGAAGACAAAAATCCTTACCACTAGACCAATAAGCAACATCATGACAGATGCAGAAGAGATTGAAGCGCTCAACGATTTCATCTTACTCGAAACCACAGTCAGCATCCTTGGTGCCAGCAGTCAAGAGATCAAGAATCATATTACATCAGGCAAGTCCACTGTCAGAGACCCTTCCAAATTACTGAAGAGCAGTGATGTCAGTTTGAAGACCAAAGTGTGCTTGATTCAGGCAGGCCATGGTCTTTTCAGCCACTTGCTATGCATCTGAAAACTGGGCAAAGAATAAGGATGAGAAAAGAATTGATGCTTGGAACAGTAGTGTTGGAGAAGAGTAGTAAATATTCCATGGACTACCTGAAGAACAAACAGATATGTCCAGGAAAGGGTGTAGCCAGAATCCACTTAGGAGGCAAAGATGACACAGTTTTGTCTCACATACTTTGGCATATTGCTAAGAGAGGTTATTGCTTGGAGAAGGACTTTATACTTGGAAAAGTAGACGAGCAGCAAAAGAGAGGAAGGACCCTGATGAGATGTATTCATACAATGACTGCAGCAATGAACTCAAGTGTGTCAGAGACTATGAATATGGCACAGGATAGGACGGGGCTCAGATCTGTTGTTCATAGGGGCATTCTACTCAACTATGGAACCTAACAACACAAACCACTGACTATATCTATTGAATGTGTTGTTAAGCTAAGTAGCTGATGGTTTACTGAGCCAAGCAAAATACAGGAACTGTAAATGTTAAGAAACATAACGTAAGGTTAGGCTAAATCCAAAGAAAATAATGACATTTTTGTCGGGTGACTATGTAAAAGCATATACACAAACACACAGAGGCAATAGACCTAATTAACAATGTGCGGGTCACCAAATGACTCAACTCATTGCTGTTGAGTCAGTTACAACTCTAAGCAGTCCTTTATTTGGTTCATAAGCTTGTAAATTTTTCTAAAATTTTATATACTTATTTTGCATACAAAATTTGTATACATTGTGTTAGGAAGGAGACTGCTATCTCTCTCCCAATGAGCTGTTGCTAGTGGAGTCTTATTACCAGAGAGCTGCAGCCTTTTAGTTAGCAGTGCAAATATGCGGTCCATTGTGCTACCAGAACCCCTAGCCTAGTGACTACTATAGTACTTGCTGCTTTTCTGGATACTGTGAGGCATGTCTTTGTACATGAAAAAGTACTGCAATTTGGCTTAGTTGATGAATACTGCTATGAGTCTTTATTTCAAAATGTCACTTAAATACAGAAGCATTTTTGGTGCAAGCCTGAATGCGGAAAAAAAAAGGATATTATTGATAGAAACAGAGAAGTTATGAGGGGGAATGGGTTTAAAAAAATCTTTGAGACAAAGGCAATATGTTCAAGCATAATGCCCAATTGGCAATTGTAGATGTTTGCCCAGGTGAGAAAGGCTGTGATTTTGGACTTGGTGGTCCTCCGTGACGGTGGTAGTTGGGTTCATGAGTGTGTGGAACTCTTCTGTTGACACAAGTAGGCAAACATTGAATAGAGACATGAACTTTGAAGTAACTGCAGAGGGATGGTGTAAAGAATAGAAGCTAACTCAAGAAATATGCCAGATAAAGAAAAAGAAATCTATTTAAAGTCATGCTATATGAAAGGAGTCTAGAGCTTTCAAGAAGGGTAGTGTCAGAAGTTACCACTCATCTAACAGGTTATCTTAATGAAGTCCCTTCTGTGTTGCTGTGATATTTGAACCTATGCTAGCAGTGTTTCAAATATCAGCAAGGTCCCCTCTGATAACCAAAGAAATAATGTATGATTTACAGTCAGGAAAGATATGTGTCAGAGTAGTATTCCTTTATCAAACATACTCGGTTTGTATTCTTAGCAAATAATCCAAGAAACTCGACTAAATGAAGAATAAACACTAGAATCGTAGGCCGACTCATCAACAGCTTCCTTTATGCAGAAGACACAAACTTGCTTACTGAAAGTGAAAAGGACTTACTTGTAACACAAAGTCTGTGGTCTTCAGTGTAGTGGACACCACTACATGAAGAAAATAGAATTCCCTGTTACTAGACCAATAAGCAAGCTGATGATAAAAGGAGAAAAATTGAAGATGTCAAGAATTTCATTTTATTTGGATCCACCATCAAGGCCATGGAAACAGCAGTCAAGAAAACAAATAAAATTCTACATTGGGAAAATCTGCTGCAAAAGATCTCTTTAAAGTGTTTGAAAATCACAGATGTCACTTTGTAGGTATGTCTGGTCTAACTCATTATATTTTCATTCATTTCATGAATATAGAAAAGTTTAACAGTGAATAAGGAAAACCAAAGAATGGGTGGCTTTTAATTGGAGTGTTGAAAAGAATATTAAAAATATTGTGGACTGTTAAAAGAACAAACAAATCTCTCTTGGAGGAAGTACAGCTAGAACTCACCTTTGGAGTAAATATTCAAAACTTAGTCTCACATGCTATAGACTCGTTAACTCTAGAGGAACTAGTCCCTGAGAAAGGAAACTTGTGCTTAGAAAAGTAGAAAACTGAGTAAAAAGAAGACTCTCAGTGAAATGAATTGACACAATGACTGAAACAATGGGCTTCAGTATAACAGTGATTATGAGGATGACATAGTGATCTGTTCTGTTGTGTATACAATTTCTATGAGTCAGAACCAACTCAATAATCCTAAAACAAGTATCCATTAACAAGGCTTCCCTAAGTAGTGGACACAGATAAGTGCTTGGCTCCTAAATAAAAGGTTAGAGGTTCAAGCCCATGTTAAGGTACCTAAGAAGATCTAGTTACTGAAACAGTCATAGTTGCTAGTGATGAGTGCTAATATAGCAGAGAGGTCAACAATGAGGAGAAAACAGCATCTTGAATGATAGAGACAAAGGAAATCTAAATACATCTTGTAAGGGGAAATTAAGAAGCCTTGGTGGTACAACAGTTATGCATTTAGCTGTTAACCGTAAGATTGGAAGTTTAAATCCAATAGCAGCAAAGGAGAAAGAACTGCTCTTGTGAAGTTGCAACCAAGAATACTCCATGGAAAGTTCTAGTTTTTCACTGAGGTCACTATGAGTTTGATCTAGGCAACACCCAATAACAAAGACAAAAGAGTATTATTGGGGTTAGGGGGAAGGAGGGGTTTTACCTACATAAATTATGATAGTGAAAAATTTTGTTCCTATTCAATATCTGATTCTGAACCTAAAGTTCTTTTCTGATGGCTGTAATGATAGTCAGTAAGAGGTGCTACATGTGTGTGGTAGGCTCTACAGGATCCATTTTTCTAAAGAGCTTTGGTTGGACAACCAGTAGATTTAAGAAATTACTACCAAATTGTGCAACCCTGGTGGGTGGAGGGAGGGAGCGCAGGAAATGGGAAAGATCTGGCTGGGACCTGAAAGGACAAGGTATTGATGGACAAGGTCCAATGGTGATAAATTTTCTAAAACATAATACGTGGGAATGATTGTATAAAACACAATATGAATCAAGAATAATGTGACACATAATGTATACAAACCTGATAAGCAAACCAATAGAAAATGTAAGGCATTACTATCATCCTTGTTAACTTACGTGCTGGTTTCTTCAGATTTGAGATCTTCAGGATTTGCAAGTTGCTTTGATCAGTGAGGATAGCATGCACTCTCTATTCATTAAGTTAGAGAGGCTCAGGGAAAAGCAGTCAGAGGTGACACTTCTTGGCCTGACACTACTTCTCACCCTCGTGTAATTCCTGATTGAAAAGTCTGACTCTGAAAAGAGTAAACCAAGAGGTGCGGTGTGAACAGAGCAAGGGAACATTACATGGTTTAAAATGAAAAAAACAAAAAAAACCCCATGTGTCAGAGTTGTGTCCTTTCTCTGAACCTATTCCGTCTGCGTGCTGAACAGAAAATTTGAGACGATGGACTCTATGAAGAGGAATGTGGCCTCAGGATTGGATGACATCTCAATCTTTTGTGTTATGCAGCTACTATAATCTTCCTTGCTGAAAGTGAGGACTTGGAAGTGCTTAGTGAAAATGTTCAAAGAATACATCTTTCAATATGAATGACATATCTAAATCAAGAAAACAATACTTCTCATCATTGGGCCAACAAGCAACATCATGATAGATGGGGAAAAGATTGAAATTCTCAATGTCTTCATCTTACTTGGATCCATAATCAACACATTTGGCACCAGCAGCATCAGGAGACATAATGCATTGAGAAAATCTCAGTCGGGGACCTCCAAATTGCTGAGGAGGAGGGATGTCAGTTTGAAGACTAGGGTCCTCCTGATTCAAGCCATGGTCTTTTCAATCACTTGCTATGCTTCTGAAAACTGGACAAAGAATGAGGATGAGAGAAGAATGAATGCCTTTGAACTGTGGTGTTGAAGAAGAGTACTGAATATCCATGGATTGCCAAAAACCCAAACATATTTTGGAGAAGGTGTAGTCAGAGTACTTCTGGGAGGCAGAGATGACAAAACTTCGTCTCACATACTCTGGGCATATTTCTAGCAGAGGCTATTACTTGGAGAGGGGCATCATGCTTGGAAAGATGGAGAGTCAAAAGAGAGGAAGACCCTTAATGAGACAGATTGACACAGTGACTGTTGCAGTGAGTTAAAGTGTGTCAGAAATGATTAGGATTATACAGAACAGGACAGGGTTCAGTTCTGTGGTTCATTTGGTCTCTGCGAATCCTACTTAACTTGATGGCACCTAAGAACAACTACAACATAAACACAAGACTTGATTGATTCATTTTTAAAAATAGATCACCAGGCCTTTCTTCCTTATGCTGGACTAGATATTTTCAAACTTTCATGTGCTTACCAATACCCTGGAAAACCTTGTCAAACATCAGGTGAGGCATTCATTAGATTATGCTTTTTAAACAAATTCCCAAATGATACTGAGTCAGCTAGACCAAGTTTATGCCTTTTATCCTGACCCTGACCTTGCTTAAAAAAGTATACAGTGGTAAAAATATATATATAAAGGATAAAAATATATTACTTAATTTTTAAGTGACTTGCCTATGAATAATAACCAATTGATTACTTAGGGGTGATTAGATTATGCTTTTTAAACAAATTCCCAAATGATACTGAGTCAGCTAGACCAAGTTTATGCCTTTAATCCTGACCCTGACCTTGCTTAAAAAAGTATACAGTGGTAAAAATATATATATAAAGGATAAAAATATATTACTTAATTTTTAAGTGACTTGCCTATGAATAATAACCAATTGATTACTTAGGGGTGATTTGTTGTTGTTGTTTTAATCTGTTGTCATCCCAGAAAGAGTCCTATCAAGAGATTAGGATTGTCCACTCTATTTACTTATGGATGGAAAATGAAGTATCGTGTAGTAGATTAACTCTTTTGCCCAAATCTTCACTGGCAGTTGAAAGAGCAGAAATGCACATTTTGAGCTTCTATTAACCTTAATGCTTTTCAGTGCACAATATGGAAATAGAGTTTGAGGAACATTGTAATTAAGTTTCAGCAAATGAGACCAATCACAGAAAATCTTAGTGGTGCAACAGTAAAGCATTCTGTTTCTAACTGAAATATTTATGGAGAAAATGCTAGTGATCTTCTTGTATAAAGATTACAATGAAGAAAACTCTGTGGCAGTTCTGCTCTGTTCCACGGGATTCCTATGAGCCAGAAGTGAATTGACAGCACCCAGCAGTGCTCCGCTGAGCCTGGAATAGCTGGCAAGTGAACTTAATGAATGAGTGAGCAGTCTTGTACTAGGAGTAAACATATACTCGAATTAACAAACATCTTGATAACCAGGCATGTTTGCATATGAATCAATTTTTTTAAAAAAAAGTCTGAAGACTAGAGCGTACATTAGTCCCACTAGAGTTTGTTAAATGATCTTCTCATCTATATTCTGTGTTAAGTAAATCTGTTTTTGATGGGTTTATTACAAGGCTGCTGTGTACATAGGTATAAACTCTGTTGTGCATCTTCTTAAAATGTCTTCTATCTCAAGGCAAGTCATACACTGGAACCTAGAAAATGGTGAAAGGGGACATTTGGATATTGATTCGTTTATTTTTAGAGAGAACATATACTCATCGTCATCAAGACTTGTAATTTTTTTTTCTCCTTGAAGGAATATTTGAAAGAACAGCTGTTTTCAATGAGTAGTTCAGAGGAAAAGCCATTACCGATCCGACCTTTAAAGATGACCTTGAGGCGAGTGGAAGCTCAGCCTTCTGCCTTTAACCCTTTCCATGTGCATAAGGTGTTTAGTGAAAACATGCTTGATCAGGTATGTGAATATTAGATGGCAAATGTAATTTATATGTGTGGTTCTTTACACAAGAAAAAGATTTTTTGCCTTTACCCAAAAGCTTTTTGCTTAGCTGCGTCCTTGTCTTTATTTGCATGATCTGCACAAACTGACTTTGAGAAAGTTCTTTTACTGTCTTTTAATTTGTCAAACTGATTCATTGGTTTGGTGTGTAAAACTTAACCTTTGACCAGGTCAGTTTACCGCGGGCAGAAGAAACATCTGTTAGGCTATGTCTATGGAATCTCTGAGAAACGAGGCATTTTGAACCATCTTTCCTCCTCCTGGATCACTGCTTTCCCATCTCTAATAGGTATACCATTAAAATACCTTGCAGCCTTCAAGAATATGTCAGGTCAAATAGTAAATGGTTTACTTTCAAATTATTTATGAAGAAGGCATTGAATTTTTATCTTAAGCAATGTGGAGTAAATTTGCTTTTCATAGTCCTAGAGACACAAATTCTTTCATTTATGATGAATTTGCTAACATTATTAAAGTCACGATATCTGCTATAAGATCACTATGATAAACATGACACATTTTTCCAATATTTGATCGTGCTATTGTCTTAATAGTTATTTTAAAAGATCATATTTCTGCCAAAGGACTTGCCATGTCAAGTTGTTTTTGTTTTGTCCATTCTTTGGCCAGCTTTTTCCAAACGGTTCTTGACAGCCAAGCTGAACTAACAGGACAGAAGAGAAGGATTACCTGACCTAGAGCTCTGACGAAAATAAAAATTAAAACAATGGCCTAATTCGGGATGCAGATAATATTTTTACCATGCCTGTTACAGCTCTAGTCTACACTCATCAATACTGTAGTAGAATAAGACCTTCAAATGCTGACAACCCAGGGCAGAATTCTCCTGCTGTCTGACAGGATTGTAGTGCTCAATTAATCAGCAGGTGACAGGGGATAGTTCTTGTCGGATTTTAAACATCTGTCTAGACCCTTCTTATCAAAACTATTTCATTTTAAGGAGCATAAGCATCTATAATGCTTTAAAACCAAATAGCTTTTATAAGTTTGAGTTTATTGGCTGCTTTCCTGTATTATATATTAGATTGCTCCAAACCATAAATAATCATTGTAGCTGTTCAATTATCCTTACTTCATTTAAATAAATGGCATGTTTTATTGAGTTCTGAATTATGAGCTTATTTTTCACAGTAATTTTTCTCCTTGGTTGTGAAATTGTCTATTACAAGGGGAAAAAAATCATCTCTGTTTTTTCTATTTACAAGTCCTTGTAATCTTTGCTTTAATGCATTTCTTCACCAAAAGGGATAACACTAATATCAAACTTTAATAAAGCAGTGTCTTGTAATTTAAGATTTAATGCTTCCAAGTTTGTTCTTTAATCCACATCCAGGTGCTAAAAACCACTAAATTGCTGTAAATATGGGAAAAGTTGTCACTTAGTTTTCCACAGAGTCATTCTTTCAGAGTAACTTTTTTGGGCAAATGTCATTAATACTTGGAAGAATAACGACTCGGAAAATTGATTTATATTTTTATAAATAATGACTACATCCCCAAATGGATTTATAAATTAATTGCTGTCTTATTGGAATAAAATCTTCTTCTGTGGACATGATTGATGTTATCTGTCTAAGTCCTTGTTCTGGACCCCCCTCCTTCATAGTTAGTCTATCACAGCTGGAGCTTTAATTTACTGATCGTATTAACTCTGATTAATAACCAACAATAGCATCTTCCCATTTATCAACAGTCAGTCATCACAAAATGGAACTGGAATTGGTCAAACTTGCTGCCAAATTACCTGAGACTGGATAAAATGACCTTCGGTACACTGTTCAAAAACAGGTAATAAGATTGGGGATCTTGAGGGTCTGGTGGGAGAGAAAGGTTGTATACATATTTCCCCAGCATATTTTTAAGAGAAGTGAAAACATTATACCAGAAGGATAATATCTTTTCTTTTCCTTCCTGTCTTTTCTTGCTTCTGAAAAGAATGGTCCATGGTATATCAAATATCCTTTCTAAATGCTCTTTTTCTAGAGTAAGCATCTGTAGGGGACAGTTAAATTCGTTTCTGAGATGAACTCAGTTGATTTTAGGCTGAGTTTCAAATACGTTTGACTTTGCCTATGTAATAGTTAGGTACTGTAAACACTAAAAGTTAAAGGCTTGAATGTCATTATAATAGTATACCTTTGTTTACAAACAATTTAATGAGTGTATACAAAATGCCAAGCCAAATCAGTTAGTGTCTAGTCAGGGGAAACATATAAGTAAAACTGTCATGATTAAATTTTTCACTTTTCAGCCAGTTATTTTGGCACCACAGGGCAACCCAATAAAATTAAAATCTAATTTCAGTCGAGATGCTCACATATGTAATTTGTTTTGCTCCAAAGAGTAACATTTTCTTCACATTTTAGATCAATTAACATTTTTTGTACCTCTGAAATTTTCAGTAAAGAATTTTAAAGTTTGCATTTTAAAAATTGGATTTCCCTAACAAATTTCATATTTTCAAATAAGTATATGTGTGACTATTGCGTGTTTGCTTATAACTGAATATGGGGGTGGGAAGTCTTATATATCATCTTTGTGATGTAGAATGGATTGCCATTTCTTTGTGCAAAAAAGTAGGGTGCCATTTTTCCTAACAGACCATAATGACAATGACATAGTAGAATTGTCAAATTATCCTTGAGAAATTGGGGTGCATATTAGGAAACATAGAGATTGCAGGATTTCCCCAATCAAGATTAGGGGTGGAGTAGAGAATAAAACAGCTAAATTGCCAATAAAAGCTATGATTTGGATATACGGTCACAATGGGCTTCTTCGTATTTCACCCCTGAATGAAACTCATGCACTCATCATGAGTGGGACTTAGTAGTCTGAAGCTTCCACACCAAGAATAGAGACTTGCCCCGAGCAAGCTTAGCACCTGGTATGCAGCAGTCCAGAATGTACCCAAGACCTCAGATAAGTTCCTCTCTTCTCCCAAGGCCATTTGAAGAGGGGTGGGGGTAGAAGGTGGGCACAGTAGAGAGGAAGCCAGGCCCTGTGGTGAACTTAAGAGTTCATGATGCTCACACATTACCAGAGACCCATCTGGAAACAACTGACAAAGGTAAGTAACCTTTTTCTACTATTTGGAAAGGTTTGAGTTTGTGTAGATTAACTGTATTTTACTGTATTTTTCAACTGTATATTACTGCTTCCAGTCTACTAAATGGTACTCTAGGGACAAGAAAGATTGTGGCACAGCCTTCAAAATTTATTACAATTTACTTAGTTTAATATTCATTCTTAAGTGAATTTTTGTTTTAAACAAGAATGCATATTTTTATTTTTGTTTAACAACTTTAGATATACTTTGGCAGGCCACAAGCGGTTAGTCTCTTCCCTGAGAGTACTGTGTGTAGCAGTGAGTAGGGAAAGAAGTTTTCACAGATGTAGTGAGAAATAACAGGTCAAAACTGTTTTCTTGGAAAAAGGTCATAAATTTTTAATAGAAACTGCTGGAATCTCATCTTAATAAGAACCTTAGATTTTTAAAAGAATGGTATGAGAGGCATTCTGCTCTAAACTACCACACACCACAAGCTACAATGAACATAATTGATCTACCTTAGAAGGATAAAAGACACCTGAGAGTTTTTAATCTCTTCTAGGACTTTCCCTTTTATTTTAAGAATGTTGGTCTTATGAAACGTGATTAATAATGAATTGGTAAGAAAATTGTTTCTGTTGTTTTCTCCAAGAGGCTCTTTTTATTTGGACTTAACCTGAAACTTCCAGGGTTTTTGTGATTTGGGGTTGGGGTTTCTGTATTTTTGTTTTTGTTTGTTTGTTTGCTTGTTTTAGAGCTTTGGATTTTTTTTTTAACAGCATGGTTATGTAAAAGACCCATATTTGAAAATGAGACCATAGAACATAAGGCTTCTGGAGTGAGAGTTATATATGTCAATTATACACCTGAAAAGTAGTATTTCTTGCCTATAACCATGTCGTGCATGGTTTGGGCATGTTGTTGGTAAAGGCTAGTCCTAGGGAAAAGATACTGTGCTGGAACGAGTGGAAGGTCAGTAAAAGAGACATTGACACGATGGCTGCAGCATTGGACTCAAGCATACAGAGACTATGAGGATGGTACGGGATTGGGCGGAGCTCAGACTTGTTCACAGGATCTCTATGCGTGGTAGTTGACGCTATGGTGTTTCTCATGCCAGAACTCACTTATTACACTGGCTACGTGCTTCTTTTTGTACCTCGTTTATTGGTCAGATGGGTTTTTTGGGTAAGGAATCATACTTCCCACTCAAAGATGCATGGTTTGAATCTGCCAGCTACTCCCGAGTAGAAAGATGGGCAGTCTCCTCCTGTGTGATTTACATTCTCTAGGTCAGCTGGAGAGTTGGCTATGGGTCACAGTTCTGCTGTAATGGTAAGCTGCAGCACTAAGGGAGCTCTGGCAATTCAGTCCATAGAGAGTGTTGCTGGTAACCCAATAATGGTGGTTCTTTGGTGGTTCAAATCTGCCCGCAGGTCTGAGGGAAAGGATGTGCACTCTCCTCCTGAGCGATTTATATTTTCTCAAAAGCTTACTGGAGGATCAGCTATGAGTCAATTCCTATTATAAGTAATGAATGTGATCTCCAAACTGTGGTATATTGTACACATGGGGGGAGAATGTTTTCTGAGGACATAATGTTTGAGAAAGGAACTTAAATAGGCAGATAAGAGGAAAGGTCAGGAAAATGAAATACTTTTATTCATCTATTAAATTCCTTTGTACCTAGCCCAAGGTGAGTGATTTTAATCTGCTGCCCTTAAGCCTGATTCAAAAAGTATTTTTGTCAAACATTCTTCTAGGTCGTATAGCACTGGTCTGTGCATTGCTGTACAGAGGTAACTCAGGTTTGTTGTGATGCTAAACTCTGTGACACTGATATGTCAAATA
Organism: Elephantulus edwardii; assembly: GCF_000299155.1. NCBI lineage: Eukaryota > Metazoa > Chordata > Mammalia > Macroscelidea > Macroscelididae > Elephantulus > Elephantulus edwardii. The sequence continues at coordinate 13,148,366 of NW_006399793.1, read as the reverse complement.
TGATAATGGTTACCCATGGTGGACAGTGTTCGGTGGGGTTTCCTGATTAAAACAAGCTTGAAAGCAGGAGCAGTATCCACTTCCTAAATGGCTTGCCTCTGGAAACTCTAGAACAGTGCTCAGGTCTTTTGTTCGTAGGGTCACAATGAGTCATCTACGTCTCGACAGCACCTAACAACAACAACAACAACCTAGTCTTAAGCTTCAATATAATAAAAAGAATATTTATGTATTTTTTCCTCTAAAAGAAAATATGTCTGAAGTGAACTAGATCTCTTCACACCCAAAACAGGAGGGAGCTGGACAGCCAAGATTCCTGGGTTCTCAGACCAATACTTCAGTGAGCTTCTCTTACAAAAGTTATCTCACTTCTTGAATTTGCCATTTTTCATCTTTAAAAGAAGAATAATAATAATAGCAGCAGCTAAGTATTTTATTCATGAGATTGTTGGACCAACCAAGAATGTTAAAGGGTATGTAAGGGTTAATGAACCCTAAAAACACAATATGAACTTAGTAAAGTAAGTAACACTAGTATTTAACAGCAGTATTAGTATTTGGCCAGTTAAGGCAATTGAAAAGGCTATTAAGATCAGAGAACTGGCTGTGCAAGTAACTATGCAATCAGACTGCCAAAGCTATGTGGATTCTAGGCCTACACCCATGCTGAGGGTCAGAACAAGGGTCAGGTCATAGACCAGCAGTGAGCCCAAAGGCCTGAAAGACACAAACAGTGGGAAGATGATCAAGGAGGAGGGCTTGTAGAGGGGACTTGAGGCACAAGCTCGAACACATGAAAAAGGAGCAGTATAGTACTGAGGATATCTTTAGGGGCCCTGGTGGCATAATCCATAGGGAGTTGTACTGTTAGCCCCAAAATTGCACCTCTCTCTTGGTTCAAATCCATCACCAATTCCATGGGAGAAATTTCAGTCTTTTCCTGTGTGATATTTACAGGCTCTGAAACATGCTAGAAAGTCAGCTTTGAGTAGATTCTTACTCAACAGTGATGAGCTGAGACTTCAAGAAATGTATTGAGTTTCAATAAATCATCAATTTACTATGGATATTATATACTTCAAAGGTATCCTTAGTTCAATTCCATGAAATTTCAACTCAGTAACTATGGCATTGGAGTGAGGTTGCCGAGTTCTTTGGATTAGAATCCAGTTGTAGAAGTCTCATGTGACAGGGTAGAACTATCCCTAGGGGTTTCTTTCAGGAAACAGATAGCTAAATCTCTCTCCATGATGCTGCTGGGAGGGTTGGAACCATCAGCCTTTCAGTTAGTAGTCAAGTGCTTAAATGTTGTATCACCAGGGATTTTTATGACAGTATTTGAATCTGTTAAATGATATTAAAAATGCAAGTAGAAAAACTCAAAGTAGAGTTAGTAACTTAAGTGTCCTGCCAAGCCTTTGCAAACAAATAAGAAATTATTTTCAAGGTAATTGAAAAATGATGCAAGAAGTGAACCCTTCAAAAGGAGATCCTGAACATATAGAAATGACATATGCCTTTCAACTTAGGCAGTTCACTATTGTTGAAAAGAAAGACTCCTTGGAGGTTCAGAAAATCAATGTATATATCAGTTCTACACCTTTACCTCTAAAGCTCTATGAGAGTAAGTACAACGGTTGTACATTGATCTTTTTAAGTAATAACCATACCCTGCACAGTTTCTTACTCTTGGTTTCTTTCTTTCTTTCTCATATTAAAATAAATCCAGAATACCAAATGAGAAGGTGATTGCTTTTGCAAGTGGGTTTACAAAAAGAAACACTCCATCCCTTCATTCGTGGCGAGTCTCCAGATTGCCACTTTGATATTGTTTGCTTTGTCACTGGAACAAATTTATATGGCTTCTTTTCTCTTTACCTTGTTTATTTCAGAATAATTCCTAAGAATTGTGGTACTGAGAATCATCTCTGAGTATAGTGCAGTGCTATGCTATTTTAACCATCTAAATATACTGCATATGAGTTTGGCTTCGAGTTGAGCAAACACAATTAAATATGATGGCAGGAACAGCAGAAGGGGTGGTGGTGGCAGATTTCTGGCTATCACTTTGGGGCCTTTCCAGGTGCACAATAACCATACATCTGAGAGCAAACAGAGACTAGAAAACAGGCTTAAAAGAGCCATTGATCTGTGTAGTTGATTGTTTACTTTTAATAATAATAATTATTAAAGTACCTTTGCCTTCTATAAGATGAGTGCCCTATAGAGTGTACAGAGTAGAAAATATTGACTTTGGCCTCAAACTGCGCACATTGTACTCTCAAATGACCATTCTCAGGCAGTGTTCCCATTAGCACAATGTTTATAGTTGTGCATGGCAGTAAATTCCTGGGGCAGCAGCAGGCTGCCTGGTTCTGGAGAGGTGGATTTGAGAAAAGAGGGAAGCGGATTTTATGAGTGCACACCTCTAAGCCATTACCTTCATTACATATGCTATATCATTTAAGTCAGAGACTTCGGGAGGGGGGGGGGTTGGCCCCATGATCCTGTTTCTTTCTTACACTTTCCTCCTATCTCCATCAAAAGACCTCAGGCTTAATGCTTTACCCATAATTACTGGGTTTTTTTGTGTGTGGTGTTTTGTTGTTTTTTTTTTCAAGTGGGCTTACTTCCAATCTGAAGCCCTAAAACAGCATGTTTTCTGCATAGATATTGACTAACATATTTAACACATGTAAATTAACATTAGCGCCTCAGAATTACTAGGGGTTAGTGGTTTGGGAAGAAGCTGGAATGACATGACAGTTAGGTACCTGGCTGCTAACCAAAAGATGGGCAGTTTGAACCCATGCAGCGGCTCTGCAGGAAAAAGACCTGATGATTAGCTCCTATAAAGATTAAAACCACTGCTGGCAAATTGAGTTTGATGTCAAGTAACCCTCTGTTCATTTTCTGAGGCTGTAAATCACAGAAGAGATTGCCCACCTTTTTTCCATGGTGGCCTCATTGGATTCAGACTGCTGATCCTTTAGTTAGTAGTCCAATATCATATGTACCTAAAATCCCCTATGGAGCCATTCTCTTCTGTTACATGTGGTCTCTATGGGTCAACAGTAACTCAGTGTCCCTATCACCACCATTAACAGTGACTTGGTACATGAGTCAAATACAATGACAAAAAAAGAGTTGTTTTCCTGATACTTGTATAGTTAATGTCCTTTATGTTATGTTTAGCACTTTGACATAAATCTTATATGAACTTCCCTACAGCTGAATAACTTGGAGATTGCTGTGATACTGAAAACTATGCCACTGATATATGCCACAAGGGTTACCCGTGGTAGACAAGTTTTAATAGAGCCCCATATTAAGACAGACTAAAAATCAGGGTTGGCCCTCCACTTCTTAAATAATAGGCCTCTGAAAACACTATGAACAACAGAAGAACACAGATAGTAATATAAAAGTAGTGATAGAGCCCAGATTAGAAGGAAGTCGAAATGATGAAAAATAATGGCAAACATTGTTTAATAATTGGGACATAGAATGTTGCAACATAACTTGAATGTTGGAGAACTAGAAATTGTGAAAAATGAAATGTAATATATGGACATTGACATACGAGGCATTAGTGAGATGAGAAGGACTAGCTTTGGCCACTTTGAATCAGATATTCATATGATATACTATGCTGGAAATGAAAAATAAATGAACAATGGTGTTGCATTCATAGTCAAAAAGTCAATTTCAAGTACTATGCTGAAATACAATATTGTAATAGGGCACTATCCATATGCATACAAGGAAGATTGGTTAATATGACTATTATTCAGATATACCCTTGTACATCTAGAGCCTAAGAGGAATTGAAAATATTTACCAAATTTTGTTGTCAGAAATGACAAAACATGCAGTCAAGATACATTAATGATAATCGGTAACTGGAATGCAAAAGTTGGAAACAATAGAGAAGGAATAATTTTTGGAAAATATAGGCTTGATGATAGAAATGAGGGTAGAAATAGAATGATCGAATTCTATATTTTCAGTCATTTATTCATTGCAAATACCTTTTGTAAAAGGCACAGTGACTTTACACATGGACCTCACCTGATGGGCTGCATAGGAATCAGATTGACTGATTGTATATCTGTTGTAAGAATCATTGGAGAAGCTCATTATCAGCAGTCAGAATGAGGCCAGGGCAGACTGTAAGTCACACTATCCATGACGCACACGCAAGTGCCAACTGAGCCCAAAGAAAATGAAAGTAAGTCCACAAGAATTAAAATATAATCTTGAACTCTATTCCATCTGAATTTCTAAATCATCTTAAAACAGATGAGGGAAAGAACAGATTAGAAGTGATATATGATTGGGTATTATGGTTAGCACAGGAATCCAGAATTAAGGTTGCATAGAGAAGTGTACTAGGGGTGGGGGGAAGGGAC
>NW_006399793.1:13137486-13143823 GCF_000299155.1 Elephantulus edwardii | reverse complement strand
CTTAGGAATAGATTTGAAGCACTTAACACCAATGATCAAAGACCAGACAAGTTGTGGAATGATATCAAAGATATCATCCATGAAGAAAGCAAAAGCTCATTACAAAGACAGTAAAAAAAGAAAGAATTGAACTGGATGTAAGAGGAGACTCTTAAACCAAAGGGAAACATATAAAAGAGCTAAACAGAAGATTTCAAAGGGCAGCTCGAGAAGACAAAGCAAAGTATTATAAAGGAATATGCAGAGAACTGGAATTGGAGAATAAAAAGGAAAGAGCTCACTCTACATTTCTCAAGCTGAGAGAACTGTAAAAACAAATGTAAGCATTGACTCGCAATATTGAAAGATGCAATGGGCAATATAGTGAATGATACAGAAAGCAGAGTGACACTGAAAAATTTCAGGAAGTATTGTCACTGTCCATTCGCCAGAAACTAACAGCGACACCCTCATGGGGGTAAGCACAGCAGAGACACGCCACTCTGGGAGCCGTTCAGAGAGTTAATCCAACTCAACATTATTGGGGGCTGCAGCGCACTTATATATGAGCAAGTAAACAGTAAGACTGAATAGGGTGGGCTTGCAGATGTGGAACATGCAGATTAGATAGGAGAACCTCAGCCTAGTGAGGACCACTCCCAGGTCAACAGATGTGGCAGCCATCTTCCTAGGTGGCAAGCTTTCTCAAGCCGGTATGGCCAAACACAGAAGAGCTTTCTCTACCCTGTATTAAAGGCCATTGGGAGGATTACACTTATTCAGACCTAGGTGATCTATCCTGGACAGAGGCCCTCCCTTCCTCCCCAACATTCCCCAACAAAGTATCATATAAGCAGGAGCCAATAGTAATGAAAGAGAAAGTAGAAACCATATGGAGGACATTGGCAAAAAATAAGGCCCCAGAAATTGATGGAATACCAACTGACTTATTTCACTTAACATATACAACCTGTATGTGTTCACCAGTCTATGTCAGGAAAGTTGGATGACAGCTGTCTGGTCAATGGATTGGAAGAGGCCCTTATTTGTTCCCATTCCCAAAAAAGATGATCTAACAGAGTATGGAAACTATATAGCAATATAATAATGATCACATGCAAGCAAAATACTGCTGAAAATCATTTAAAAACAGCTAGAACAGTACATAGATAGGGAACTGCCTAAAATTCAAGCAGAGTTTAGATTAGGCCGTGAACCAGAGGTATCATTGCTGATATAAGATGGATCCTGGCTGCAAGTAGAGACTACCAAAAGAATGCCTATTTATGCTTTATTCACAATGTAAAGACATTTGACTGTGTGGACCATAAATAGTTAAGGCTAACATTGAGAAGAATGGGAATCCTATTGCACTTAGTTGTGCTCATGAGAAACATAGACCTAGACCAGGAGGCTATTGTTTGAGCAGAGCAAGTGAACACAGTATGGATTAAAATTAAGAAGGGAGTGAATCAGAATTGTATTCTCTCTATATACCTATTTAATCTGTATACCGAGCAAATTATTTGAGAAAATGGTTTCTATGAAGAGGAATGTGGTATCACATTTGGAGATAGACTCATCAATAACCTACAAGTATACAAGTGACACAACCTTGCTTTCTGAAAGTGAAGAAGACTTGAAGCACTTGTTGCAGAAGATCAAAGAATACAGCCTTCAACATGAATTGCATGTTAAGGTCAATTAAATGAAGATTCTTACCAATAGGCAACATTCTTACCAATAGGCAACATCATGATGGATGGAGAAAAGATTGAAACTGTCAACAACTTCCTCTTACTTGTCTTCAGTGAACATGCTTGGTAACAACTGTCAGGAAATTCAGGGACATATTGCACTGGGAAAGTCTACAGTTAGAGAGTTTTCCAAATTATTAAAGAATAATGATGTCAGTTTGAAGACTAAAGTGCATCTGATTTAGGCTATGACCTTTCTCATCGTTTTCTATGCATCTGACAGCTGGGCAATGAATAAGGATGACAGATGAATTCATGCCTCTGAGCTGTGGTGTTGGAGAAGAGCACTGGACATCCATTGACTGCCAAAAGAACAAATATTTCTTGGAGAAGGTGCAGCCAGAGTGCTCTTTGGAGGAAAAGATGATGTGACTTTGCCTCACATACTTTGGGCATGCTGCTGGAAGGGACTATTCCTCGGAGTGGTAAACGATGCTCAAAAAGTTGGAGGGTTTGGCTTGACACAGTGACTGCCACAATAGACTCTAATGTGTCAGGATGTGTGAGGATGGCACAGGATATGACGGGGTTCACTTCTATTTTTCATAGAGTCACTATGGCTCGTACTCAAGGGCATCTAACAAAACAACAACACAGCTGAATAATAGGAGATCGGTACTAGTGAAATTGTTGTTGTTGTTATGTGCCGTCGAGTCGCCTGCGACTCATAGCGACCCTATGTACAACAGCCCTAAACTCCGCTCTGTCCTGTGCCAATCGCACTGTCTCTGACACTCCCATCCCAATTATCCCAGTCACTGAATCAATCCACCTCATAGAGGGCCTTCTTCTCCTGCACCGTCCCTCCACCCTCCCAAGCATGATGTCCCTCTCCAAGGACCGGTCTCTCCTCACTACATGTCCAAAGTAAGTTAGACGGAGCCTCAGAATCCTTGCCTCCAAGGAGCCACCCGGTTTAACCCTCTCCAGGACAAATCTATTTGTTTTCCTAGCAGTCCATGGTATTCTCAGTACTCTTCTCCAGCACCACAGCTCAAAGGCATCAGTTCTCCTTCTATCCTCCTTGGTCATTGTCCAACTCTCTGATGCATAACAGGTGATTGCGAAGACCATGGCCTGTATCAGACGCACCTTAGTCTCCAGAGACACCACTGCTCTTCAGCACTTTGGAGAGGTCCCTAACAGCAGACTTTCCCATGGCAATGCGCCTTTTAATTTCCTGGCTGCTGGTGCCAAGACTGTTGACTATGGAGCCAAGCAAACTAAAGCTGTGTACAATCTCAATCTCTTCACCATCCATCCTGATGCTGCCAATTGGCCCAGTGGTGAGAATCTTTGTCTTCTTGACATTGAGCCTCAATCCATATTGTAGGCTGCAGTCCTTGACACTCTGCAGCAGGCGCTTCAGGTCCTCCTCAGTTTCAGCAAGCAGGGTTGTGTCATCCGCATAACGCAGATTGTTGATAAATGTCCACCAATCCTGACCCCACATTTCTCCTCATAGAGCCCAGCCTCCCGGATAATCTGTTCTGCATATAGGTTGAAAAGGTATGGAGACAGGATGCATCCCTGGAGTACGCCCTTCCCAATTTTGAACCATGCAGTGTTCCCTTACTCTGTTCTGACGACTGCCTCCTGGTCCAAGTATAAGTTTCGCATTAGAACGATCAAGTGGTCTGGGATTCCCACTCTTCTCAGAGTCAGCCACAGTTTGTTATGATCTACACAGTCAAATGCCTTTGCATAGTCAATGAAACACAGATAGACATTCCTCTGGTATTCCCTGCTTTCAGCCAAGATTCATCTAACATCAGCTACAATATCTCTAGTACCATGACCCCTTCTGAAACCAGCCTGGACTTCTGGTAGTTCTCTGTTGATGTGCTGTTCTAGTCGTTTTTGGATAATTTTCAGTAAAATCTTGCTTGCATGTGAAATCAGTGAAATTGTTCTGTAGTTTCCACATTCGGTTGGGTCGCCTTTCTTTGGGATAGGAACAAATATCGATCTCTTCCAGTCAGTTGGCCAAGTGGTCGTTCTCCAGATTTCTTGGCACAACTTGGTGAGCACATCCAGGGCAGCATCTGTTAACTGAAATATATCAATTGGTATACCATCTATTCCTGGAGCCTTATTTTTGGCCATGTCCTTCAAAGCAGCCTGAACTTCTTCTTTCATCACCATAGGCTCTTGCTCATATGTTGTTTCATGAAATTCTTCTGTGTCTTCCAATTCCTTTCGATACAGTGACTCAGTATATTCCTTCCATCTTTTTTTAATACTTCCGGGATCATTTAACATTCTGCCGAAAGCATACACAATATTAAATGACATGCACAGGATTACAGCTATTGCCATTATTAGCAGCTGTAACTAAAAAATAGGGTTTTTGACTTTGTATTTTTTATTCTAGTACATCATTCTCCTGGTCACTTAAAAATATTAGCTGTATACTTATTGTAATATTTAGGATGATAGTGAAGATAGTAAACGTGCTCTTCACAACTTAAATGCCTCTGAAACAACTTAAATGCCTCACAGATATATGTTTAACTCGTATTCCTGTGAAAACTTTGTAAAATAGATATGTCATTCTCATCTTTTTGGTACAGAAACAGAGGCAGAGAGGAACCTAGAAAAAAGTAGTGGTATGAGGATTCTGCTTCCAGAGTCGATGTTCTTAACCACTCCTCATCGCTGCTTCACCAGAGATTTGCTTATCTTATTTATTCAGCAAACATTTTTGAGCAGCTTCTTAATGAAAGGAAGCTCTGGTAGTTTGCAGGAAGTTGTGCTGTAACCAAAGATCAAAGCTCTCTGCCAGCTACTTGCTCCAAGTAAAAAAGATGGACAATTTCCTCTTGTGTGATTTGTTACTGATACTGTTCGATGCTGGTGAGTCGACTGACACATAGTAACCTATGAACAACAGTTCTGAACCTTGCCTTATCCTGCCCCGTCCTAATGTGATTTATAACCTTACAAACCTGCTGAAGAGTCAGCTTAGAGCTGTTTCTGATTCAACAGCAACAAGCTGAGACTTCATGAAAGGTACTTCATTTTAATAAATTGTTGCTGTATGTGCCATTGAGTCAAAAGCTACTTAGCACTGACACTCCACTGGATTTTCAGACTGTAAAGTGGAAAGAAGGAGTTTCTCCATTTGCATTCTATGGGGAAGCTGATGGATTTGAACCATCTTCCTCTGGATTGGCAGTGTTGTCTTTACCAGTGAACTGCCAGGGCTTCCTTGTTTCAATAAATTAGCAATCGGCTGTATTACATATTATATATAGTGTATTATATAGTGTATATATTATATTCTTCAAAGGGATCCTTTAGTTCTATTCTAGAAAATTCCTAATCCATTTTTAATTTTAACTTTTAGCTGTTCCAAGACTCCACTCTTCAAACCCTACAACCCCCTCAGAAAAATGACCTACCACTGACCTACTGCCTCATGAAATTTAGGCCATCTAATACAAATCTTCCAACTTTTCTTTCTAAATGTCAACTTCATTTCTATCATCAGCAATTCTTTGTCTCTTGTGTCTTGTCTTAGAGAAAGAAAACAGTGATACCCTCACAGATGGAGAGTTTATACGTGTATGTGTTACATAAGCTACCAGCAATGTGATTTAAATAAAAGTCTCCATTACATTAGTGAAGTAAGAAACAGACAACCTAAATAAATATGTTAAATACTTTTGACAGGAATGCAGAATTGGCAAAATTTTGATGAAAGGAAGGTATAATAATTTCCTCAAAAGAAGCCATGGGAGAATTTTTTACTTGTCAAAAATGAACCAAAATTTACTTTGTAATGAATTTTTCCCTAACTAATTATGCATTCATATACTGGCACTTTTGGGTTCTTGTAATGGATCAAAAGCTAAAATTACTTGTATAGAGTACATTTTCCCCCAAAAGATTGTTCTTTAAATCTATCCCCAAAAGCCTCTGTTATGTCTTTCTACAAAAAGTCTTAGCCTGGTTCTACCTGGAGGAGCTGTCACAGGCCTATTGATTCTATTTGGCTGAAGATTAAAAGATCACTGACTATGCCCGGGCTTATTGATCACTATTGAGTATCTTAGCTCACTTCTATATCAATATAAAGTAAGAAGATTGCTTCTTTGAAAATATATTCACTCAAATATAATGATGAGAGAGATCTAAATATCTATTAAATACAGTTAAATCTTGTCATAACAAATCTGAACAGCACTTCATATGGCTCAGTTTTTTAACTCATTTATTAACATTGATAATACTATTTTATTATAGTACTTTTATGACATTTTGTGTATGAAAATAGTTAAGACATTCTTAAAACTTTCTTATATTGCAAATGAAACTCTTTTTCTTTTTCTTTAAAAAAATTTATTTTATTATTTTTTTGTGTGTGTACCATCAAATCAGATCTGACTGGTACAAGAGGAGATTGCCCCTCCTTCTCCAGCAGAGCTTCTGGTGGATTCAAACCGCATACCTCTGAAATTACAGTGCAGCTTCTTGCCAGTAGGTCACCAGAGCTCCCTGCAAATGAAACTCTTTTATTTTATTAAATTTTATTAGTTTTAATGAACATTTACAGAGATTTTGGGTTTTCATTCATTCATTGTTGCACTGTTTTCTCC
>NW_006399793.1:13134778-13136015 GCF_000299155.1 Elephantulus edwardii | reverse complement strand
ACCTTTATCTTGTTGTGGTGCTCAAGTATTTCATAAATTCTGGATATAAGTCCCTTATCTGATATGTTATTACCGAATACTTTTTCCCAGTCAGTGGCCTCCCTTTTTACCCTGTCTCTAAATACCATCCCCCTTTTCAATAACATGAAACACTTAACCAGATGGATTGATAACAGTGTCTGTGGCAACGGACTCAGAAGTGTCAAGGATGATGATGTGCACAAAAAGACAGGGTTCGGATCTGTGGTTCTTAGGGTTGCTATACCTGTACTTGATTCACTGGCACTTCACAAGAACAGCAACAGTGAGAACTCTGGAGCTAGCTTAATTCTTTGACCTTTTGTCACCTTCCTGGCTGTTCTTTGTAACTACTCCCTTGTCCATTCTGTGTGTACTTGGGTTTCTAATGATACTGAGTAAGCCCTTTCAGTATTGTGATTTTCCTCAGTTAATTTTTTAGTTGGTTATTCTTCCTGTCCTCTCATCCAATCCTCATTTGCATGTATCTCCCTTTCAGGAATTCTTAAGCAGCTGTTTCCGATATTTTTCTCTTCTCACAATATTGCTAAAGAATTCTAAGCCTCGGTCCTATTTGTCTCATTTTCTTCATCCCCTGTTTTATGTTCTCTCACCTTCTTTCATGCAGCAAATTCACTCATTTTTATGACAGATCATCTCAAATATTATGAAATCCAATGTCTTCAAAAGCTGGACAAGAAATGCAAATGTGGAGGCTAAGTTGATGCAGTCGGTGGTAGTGAGTGTGTGCCCAAACAAAAACATTAACATTCTGTGCTGCAATCCTGAAGGCACAGGGCTCAAGGCCACCAGCTGCTCCATAGGAGAAGGAAGGGCAATCTCCTCTTGTGTGATCAATTGCCTCTGAAAACCCGCCCAAGGGTCATCTTTGGGTCGGTTCCAACTTCACGGCACACAATACAACAACAAATATACATACCTTCAGAATGGATGAATCCCACCACTAGGAACCTCTAAATCTATTCTACTGCACTTCCTGAGTCTGTACCTCTAGTTCTAATTGTTCAATAAAACTCCATATTCCATATACTTAGTGGGTAGGATTTTTTGTTTGTTGGTTTTTTATTATAATGATATTGTTGTTGTTGTTATGTGCCATCGAGTCATTTACGGCTCATAGCGACCCTATGTACAACAGCCCTAAACCCTGCTCTATCCTGTGCCAATCTCATTGCCTCTGACACACCCATCCCGATTA
>NW_006399793.1:13132302-13133788 GCF_000299155.1 Elephantulus edwardii | reverse complement strand
CTTTGCATAATCAATGAAACACAGATAGACATTCTTCTGGTATTCTCTGCTTTTAGCTAAGATCCATCAGCTACAATATCCCTAGTATCACCACCCCTTCTAAACCCAGCCTGGATATTAGGAGGTGATAACTGTCATCTCACAGGGAAGTGAGATCTCATCAGATTTCTGCACATCTAAAAATAGTCTCCTCTCTAGAGGTGTGATTTCTACTCATGGTACTAACATTTTTCCTGTTCCAGTATTGAAAACTTGAAGCTCTTAGCAAAGTTTCCACTGTCCATTATCTGCATCCTGCTAAACACTGAGAAAGGTTTCAAAAGTTTCCTCTAAACTGTCCACTCATACATACCTCTTTCTGCATAGTTCCAGTTGTGTATCATCTTGTCAAAACCAACTCCTAGCTGACTGCCCATCCTTCTCCTGTGGAGCAGCCAGTGGATTTGCTCCTTACTGCCACGAGGTCACCAGAGCTTAATCCAAAGTCATGCGGTTCAAATCCACTGGTTGCTCCGCAGAAGACAGAGGAGTAGTCTCCTCCTGTGCGATTCACTATCTCTGAAAACCAGCTGGAGGGTCAGCTATGGGTTGGTTCTCACTCCATGGTACATGACAGCAACAGAGTCTGCTTAAGGAACTTTGATGAGGTAGGCTGGAGGGAGTAGCACTGCTAATTCAAAGGCTGCGACTCTCAGGCAGTTTGAACCACAAGCAACTCCTCAGGAAAAAGGTGGGGAAACTCCTCTTGTTCGATTCATAGTCTATGAAAACCTGTTGGCCGGTCAGCTCTGAGTTGGTTTAGATTTTCTGACACTGGCTTTGAGTGTTGAATTCGGTGAGTAGTGAGTGAAGTGTTGGACTGCCAACAGAAAGGTCAGTGGTTTGAACTCACCAGAAAGCTTAATCATCTCCTGTAAAAATTTGCAGCATTAAGAAACTCCATAGGCTCGTCTATCCTTTCCTATCATAAGATCACTGTGAATAAGAATGGACTCGATTGCAGCGAGAATTTAATGACTAAGGAATTAATGTTGTTGATGCTGTGTACTGTCAAGTAGGAACTAACTCAGAGCTGACCCTCTGGCCCTACGTCTCACAGGAGACTGCCGATCTTTCTCCTGTGTAGAGCAGCTGGTGTATTCAAACTATGTGCATTTGGGTTGGCAGCACAACTCTTTACCACTAAGCCACTAGTGCTTCCTGAGTAATTAGGAGTTGATAATAAATTAATTATGGTGCTCTGGTGACCTAGAGATATGGAGTTGTACTGCCAACCCAAAGGAACACAGTTCAAATCTACTCGTTGCTTTGAGAGAATGATGGGCATTCTCCTCCCATGTGATTCACTACATCTGAAAATCTGCTGGAGAGTGTGCTATGAGTAGATTCTGATGCAGAGGAACGTAAGGGCAGCAACAGTAAATTAATGCCATTGTAATGCTAGAGTATTGTAGTATTATTTACCTAGTCTTTCTTTCTTTCTTTT
>NW_006399793.1:13043757-13132065 GCF_000299155.1 Elephantulus edwardii | reverse complement strand
TCCCTCCCTCCCTCCTTTTTAAGCCGATAACCTATTTTGACTATTTGGTTTTAACATAATACACAGCCCTGACTGCATATAACTTGCCTGTGGTGATACCATTGGGGCCATGGAGTGCCGCTTGGTGTCAGGGAATGCTTTTTTACTCTGTCCAAATTTACCATGCTTCAGAATTACTCTTTGGTTTATAGAACTGAGGTAAGAAAAACAACACTGAGGGGAAAAGGCATTAGCTCACTTTTTGAAAAGTTTGATTAAACTATTTTAAAGTATATGCATGCTCCCTAGAAGTTAAACAATACAGAGATTGTGTCAAGTTACAAATCTTGCCCTGTGCCTTATACCCTCCCCTATAATCTCTCACACCTGAGATAGCAAATCTGTCCTTTTTTCATTTCAAAGTTAGCATATCCTTCAATCATTAAGTTATTATCCTAAATGGAATTTTGAAAGTGGATAAAAAGTGTCAAAAGATCAGAATAAGTGTTATATTTTATAAAAATAACAAGTGAAGATGGAATATTCTAATGTCTCTAAAAGGAAGTTTTCTAAAGCCATAATGATATATGGAATTTAGTTTATGTCCTGGACACTGACAGGTATCATTAAGTTAAACAATCGATTAGGTTAATTAATTAAAATGTATTAATTATCAGAATCTTATAGAAAAGTTTGTTATGGACTAACGAGATTTGGAAAACCATTTGCTTTGGACTTAATTCTGACTCCTGACAATCCCGTGTTGGAATAGACTTGTGCTTCTTAGGGTTTTCAATGATTGATTTTTTTGGAAGTAGATTTCTACGCTTTCTTTTAAGAAACCTCTGTGTAAACTTGAGTCTCTTAGTTAGCAATTGAGTGTTTTAACTTTTACATCACCTGTGGACGCCAAGAAGTGGGAAGCAATAAGCCGATTAGTGTTTTGTTGTTTACTCATTTTCTCAGAGGTTCTTTCAAGTAGTTGGTATTACAGGTTTACCCTATCTACTCCTCTGGTCCCCTTTCAAGTCAGTGCAATAGAGAGTCTGAAGGTGATTAGTACTTCCTGGAAAGAAATACCTAAGTATGAAGGATAACATCAATTGTTGGGTTTTGGTTGTTTTTTTTAATTTTTATTATTATTATACAGAGAAAGCATTTGCAAGCAGGCAAAAGTCAAGTATTACATAACTGACAAAATACACTGTGTTGATTTTAAGAATACTTCCATCCTATTATTCAGTCCAGCAAGACTTAGAGTAAATAGATGGATCCGTGACTGTTTGTTCATTCATCTATCCATCAAGATGGATAAAGAAATGAGCCATACATAACCCCTGCTGTCAAGGAACTCAGAGGCTAGTGGAGACAGACAGACTAGAAAATCAGTGGTTACAGCTATCACAGAGGTCCGTACAAGTTGGTTCATGTAAGTTACCACACGTGTATGACAGAAGATCACAGGAGAGAAAGCTAGCTCAAATCAAATACAGGAGTCGGTCAGGAAGATGTCCAGGGTCTGATGATGTCAAGCTGTGTACTGCAGGTTAATGAATCAGCCAGGTGGCCAAGGTGAGAAGTCGTATAGGCAGAAAGTTCAAGGTTGGTGGTAACACAACAGGAGGTGGCGTGTTATGTTGACTCAAATGACAACTTCTTCACTCTAATTTTCACTTTCACATCAATCCTATTGGCGGGGATATAGGACCATTTGAATGAATATACATTAAGCTGCTGAGGACACAGTGCATCAGAGGACAAGTGCTAAATTGAGTGAAGGTTGATGGGGAAGGTGAGGAAGAAACATTTCAGCTTAGTCCTGAAAGTGGAGATTATTGAAGAAGTTACTGTTTTTACTCCTCTAAATCCTTAGCCTCATCTGACCCAGAACCTTTTCAGGCATGTGTAAGCAATTGCGGGGCCTCTGTAATTCACAGATCAAATGACCTCGAAGGCTGTCATGAAAATTGTGTTTGCTTTATGTTTATCTGGCATGAATAGGTTGTACCTTCATGGGGACACTCTTGGTGCGTGATTGATGGTTCTTCATACAAGATGTGCCAGTTTAATACAGGCCTCGATCAAGTATGTGATGTGCACCCGGTTTGTCTTACTCTTAATCACTTGGTATTCTCGCAGTTAACACTGTTTTGACGCTGCCTCGCCTGTTCTTTGGTGTTAAAACTTATCTCTGAAGGAAGACTTGCTTGACAGTGGTGAGAATGTCTGAGAGAGGTAGTGTTGCTTCCAGCACAGCGTGCTTGAGTTTGTTGCTCTGAATATTGTTACTTGCCTTCAAGACAACTGTGACAGAGTGACCCTGTGAACAACAGAGCTGAACTCTGCCCTGTCCTGTGCCATCCTCACCATCTCTGACAGACTTGAGCCCATTGCTATGGTCGCTGTGTCACTGAGGCTGAGATGGCCTCAGGGTAAATGTATAGACCCCTGAAGGGGTGGCACAGTGGTTAAATGCCCAACTGCTTATCGTAAGGTCAGCAATTCAAACCCACCATTCACTCTGTAGGAGAAAGGTGGTGGCTGCCTGCTTCTCTAAAGAGTTACAGCCTTGGAAACAGCATGGAGCAATTATGCAGTATCCCACTGCAGGTTGATAAATCAGTCAGGTAGCTAAGGTGAGAAGCTCAGAGTAAATTTTTGACCCAGAGGCTGGCACAGCAAATCCTACAAGGAGGCTGAATCAGAACTGACTCGACAGCAATAAGTTTACTGGGTTCAAAGGATTTACAATGAAGGAACTAAGTAGAACTATTTCCTAATCAATTGTTCATTTTCCTCATTTAGACCATTATCTGACAGGATTTTAGGACTAAAACTGAAATTTAGTAAGACTGTATACATCTCAAGGATATATGCTGATTCATAACAGCTCTGAAAATGTGGGTTGTATGTGTGATTTTAATGCATCCCTTGGAGATAATGTTACTTTTTTACAGAGTGAAAGCATTTGTAATTTTGCTACAAGGAAGAATATTTTCTTCCTCTCACACATTTTATTTAATAATTTTACTTCTTTAAAAGCAAAACAGCACACAATTTGAAAATGAAATTTCCCCAAAGTGTTCAGTTTGCTAATATGTTTTTCATTTTCTTCATTATGCTATAGTGGAATGTTGCCATACTTTGAAATGTGCAACTTAACTCCCTGGAGGCAGCAGATGGTGAGACTAGTCTGTCTTCTGGTGCAGGATTTAGCAGGAGTGGTAGCACCTAGAACAGCACAAAAGAAGAGTCCTGCCCTCAAAGAGCATTGACTTTCTTGTTTCAGTTTAATCATTATAGCATTTATTAAAGACTACTTATTTTCAAATATGAAAAAAAAAACCCAGACTACTAAAGTTTTGGCACTTCTCTAAACTTCATTTTTTGTAGTTTATAGAGAAAACTATTTTGCTTAGAAATTATTTCAGTTATTTCAACTATACTTCCAAGTGTTTTGTTCACAGAATGAATCCTTGCTAAATTTCTTAGGCAAGGCATGATTTTATTGGGATTTTTACCCTAGTCTAAGATCTGGACCTCCGTTTTGAAAGTATGGAAATTTGATTTCCTTCAGGACTATTGTCTCACAGGAATGGAACCTATGGGAGAAGGATGGGCAATTTCCTTCCATGCGATTAACTGTCTCTGAAAACCCACCGGAAGGTCAGCTATGCGTTGGTTCTGGCTCTATGGTACACAACAACAACAATAGTGAAACTTACAGGAGATCAGAATTCCATTTTACTAATTTTTAGTGAGAAATACAATTTAAAGCAGATCTGATAGTTCTCTCCCCTGAGAGGAACTGACATCAGAAACTAGGTTCCTCATCGAACAAAGGTTTATTCCTTAAGGCAGAGTAAGGGTTCTCAGCACCACGAAGACCTGATTGATATTTATGTAGTACGTTGTGGTGTCTGTCCCTATTCCTGAACTATGCTCACAATTTTTATTCTTGTTGGATCTTCTTAATCCCCTTTTCACTCTGCAATAGCATCACTTTAAATAGAACAGCTAATAAATATCTGACTTTCAATTTGAAAGTAAGTAGTTTCCTCTTGGATATGGCCTCCTGAAGGGTCTTCCACCATCCTGGGGTCCATTAGCAATGCCTGCCACAGCCAGCGAGGAGAATGATAGTACAAATGGCACTTTTGCACTCCATGGCTTGGATCCTGCTTTTAGCAAATTGAATAAGATAAGGACTCTTGATTATATGTTTTTTTCATTCCAAATAATTTATTGCGTTCTACTTTTTAAAAATTCCATTTTACTAGTAAAGTACTTTTTAATAGATTTACATATAATCATTCATAGGCATAATGTTTTGTACCTATACTTTGTGTTATATACAATAATTGATATACATTGTAAAATTGATTATCATTAATTTATTCCAATTATCATCCCATCTTTACATTTTTTTTTTATTTTCCAAACATAGAAACTTTAATTTTGGAAAATTAAAATTAAGCGAAGCAGCTTTAAGCCTTATTGTTGTTGATGTTGTTGTCATCCAGTTGGAACTGACTCAGAGCTGACCCTCCAGCTGGTATTCAGAGGCTGTAAATTTAATGAAAAGAGATTGTTCATCTCTTACCTGAGGAGCGGCTGGTGGATTTGAACTGCCTGCCTTTGGGTTACATTTTTAAGGATAGCATTGTGCATGATTGGAAATTACTTGCTATAGCTAGGAGAAATCTTATTTTTCTCATTTTATAGCTCAGAGTCATATCTGAAGTCATAGGAGCTCGTAAGCAGTTGAGCAGTGACCTCAGTCTGGGGTTTTTTAGTAGGGCCCATCACTCTGAGAGTGACTTCCTTTTTCAACGGAATTTGAGAAGTCATTTTCCTTGATAGTATCAACTTCTTGTTCCTTTGGTCAACAAACATGAAGATTATTGTATAGATTACTGAGATATAACCTGAATGGCCTAGTAGAATAATTTGAGATTTTAAAAAAACTGTCTAGACCTTTTGCCAACCAATTACATTAAAATCTCAACAGGTAAGACTGTCATTTGTACTTTTATTTTGTTATTTTTTTAATTATACTAATTTATTTACAAAGTTCAAGTACATTGTTTTCACATTGGATCTTTCCCATTTGCTACACACCACACCCCCCATCAAATTGTGTGACCCTATGATGAACCCAGCTCCTGCCCATCCTCACCCCTCTGCTTCCACCCTCTCCCCCTTTTATCCTCATATTCATTCTACAATAATGGTTTTATACAGTGTTTGTCCTTATAGGACTGAGTTAACTCAGTATAATGCTCTATAGTCCCTCCCAAGATAGGTAGTGATTTACAAAATCATTGCTTCTGCATGCTGCACAGTACTTTTTTCATTTGTACTGTTTAAAAGTTCCCCCAAGTGATTAATATTTGCACCCAGGATTAATAATTGATGTAACAATTTAAAAACTAGTTGAAATTATCCAACACAATGATAGCTTAAATAGTCATGTGGTGATTGTTCAATTAAGTTATTGAGGAAAATGATATTTTTTCCAGTCAAAACCAATCTTTCTAATAAACACTACCAAGAACAAATCAAGATTCTTAGTCTAGCTCATCAACAAATGAATGGATTGAGAAATCGTGGTACATTCACACAATGGCATGTTATGCAGCATTAAGGCACAATTATTTAATAAAATACTAAACTATATAACTTGGGAGAAGCTAGAGAGCACTAAGCTGAGAAACATCTCTGTCACATAAGGACAAATACTGCATACGGCCACTATTGTACAAATAAGAGGAAAACTGAGTAACTGAGTAAGATATATAAATATATAGATGTATAAATGTTCAAAAAGAGAAGCAAAAAAAGGGGAAAGGGAGAAATTGCAGTGGTAAGTGGGAGAAGAGGGTGAAGTAATGGTAAAGTTTCAATGGGGGCTTGAAAAGATAGGGTGATAATAAACATAGAGCAATGGTAATAAGTTATATAAAATACAATATACATTAATGCTTGTATAAAACAGTAAATACATGTACAAAACACAATGTTTATAAATGAGTATATGTAAAACAATAAATCATTTTTAAAACATAGTGGTTTACTAAATATTAATCATTCTACAAGTCCTTGTGTAGATATCAATAGAAAACTGGAAAAATAGCAAAATTATGGTGCTAATGAAGAATTATTGTGTAATTTCATATCAAAGACAAAGGACAATATTGTTTTGTTGCTGAGAAAATGCGTAGACATTCTTTTTGTTATTTACTAGTCATTTCAATTTTCATTTACTAGAAACATGGTGGATGAATAACTTCATTAGAAAATTTTCAAATACTTTTTCAGTGCGGTGATTCAGTAGGGGTTTTTTTAGTATCATGAATCATAATGTTATGATTGTTAGAATGGAAATTTCATTTCTTTTAATTTACTGATGGCCTAGTGTCAAGAAGCTGCTCTACAATCCCAATAGCATGCTGTTGAAATCCACCAGCTGCTCTACAAAAGATGAGCAACCCCCCCCCCCCCCCCATGCAATTAGCTGCCTCTGATAACCCACAAGAGTGTCAGCTCTGGGTCGGTTCCAACTGGATGATAAACAACAATAACAACAACAAATTTACTGATAGGAAGTTCTGTAGCCTAATGGATAAGGAGTTGTACTGCCAACCCAACGGCAGACAGTTTAAATTCTTCAGCTACTCCATCAGGAAAAGATGTACAGTCTCTTCCTGTGTGATTTACAGCCTATAAAGACCCTGAGAGGTCAGTTTTGAGTTGGTTCTGACTCAACAAAATGTGGCAGAAACAATAACACTTTCTTGATAGTACTTAGAATGTTGTAATTCTCTCTGTCACATATTTTAAATATTATGCTACTTATATAAATATTGCTGTTGTGTACTGTAGAGTCAGAACTGACCCATAGCTGACACTCTGGTGGGTTTCCAGAGGCACACCTGTGATTGTCCATCCTTCTCCCATGAAGCAGCTGGTGGCCTTGAAACATGTGCCTTCAGGATTTCAGTGCAGAGCTCACTTATATATTGTTTCTGTTGTTATGTGCCATTGAGTCATCCGCTAACCATAGCGACCATATATATGTACAGCAGCTCTGAACCCTCCCCTGTCCTGAGCCAATCTCACTGATTCTGACACACCAATCCTCATTTCCCCCGTTACTGTATCAATCCATCGCATCCAGGGTCTTCCTCTCCTGTGCTGTCCCTCTATGCTTCCAAACATAATGTCCTTCTCCAAGGATTGGAAGGAAGTGCTAGTTCAAAATTGAGAATAGAGTAACCAAGATTTGCCTTTGCAGTGAATTTTTGCTGTAATTTAAATATTATCTGTTTTGGAAATTACTTTTTTGTCATTTCAAAAATAAACTTTTAAATGGAATCTTAAAGGGAAAATGTTTTTCTCTTTCGGTGTTTCTGATTTTCTTGGGTGGTTTTTTCCCTTTTTTCTTTTTTTAAATCTCCACTACTTTGTGGTACAAGTGGTTAACACCCTTAGCTGTTAAGAGAATTACAGTTTGATTCCACCCCAAGGGTCTACCTTGGAAGAAAAGCAAGGTTATCTGCTTTTGAAAAAAATCAGCCACTGACTGAAAACCTTCTGAAGCACAGCTGTACTGTGATGAACATGAAGTTACCATGAGCTGGAATCCATTTAATGATGCTGTTCAGTGCCCTACACGAGATGATGGTTATCTGCTCTTTTCATTTTCTCTCCCTCTTTGTCTCTCTCTCTCTGCTTTTTTTCCCCCTCTCTGATTTACACATGGGAGCTTTGGTGGCACTCTGGTTAAAACATTAATTTATTAACCAAAGGTCAGCAGTTCAAATCTACCAGCTGCCTAACCACAGAAATATCAGGCAATCTGCTTCCACAGAAACTTCCAGCCTTGGAAACTCTATAGGGCAATTCTACTCTTTCCTTCAGGGTTGCCAAGAGTCACAATTGACTCAATGGCAATGACTTTTGTTTGGGTTTAGTTTAGGCTAGTTTTTACTTTCTTTTAAGGGGTTGGGGAAGGAACAAAGTGTTTTTGTTTTAAAAGGTTTCTCAGTTAGTTTCTGGAATAAGACTCAGGGAAAAGTAATTGCAGTACTGTTTATATTCAAGAAAGTCTAAGAATACCAGTTGTAATTTTTCAGGTGGCTCAAAAATCCATCTGGATTTTAATTAAAGGTGAGTATATATCAACTCATGAGCTAGAAATTTACCCATTGTCATAGAACTAGTTGTTGTATATAGCAAAAGAGTGGCATTGTCGAAGCCCACTTCTTGCATAGAGTTCAGAAAGTTGACACTGTGAAATATGTCACGAGGAAAGCTTTTTGTGTTACTCTTTGGATTGGCAGGTTATGACAAAAGTACATTCATGTTACTTGAATACATCTTTTGTCTAGTTTTACATGCTTTTTGACTTGTCTACAAAATGACATATTGAGGTTTTCATTAGCTTTAACCAGGTGTGATTTTCTTATGGAAGATACCTCGTCAGGACTGCAGCGTAAGGCGAATAAACCAGTGAAGCTCAGAAAGGCCATAGCCCTCTTTCAGATGGTAGCAATGAGCTGAAAGACTCATTAATCAACCACAGAGTCACAGGTGTGATGGCTTGCCTACAAACTGCCAACAGACTGTGAAAGTCACATCCGACAGAGAAACTGTCAAACTAGACCCATCCATAAACATTTTACCACAGCAAAATTCCAACTCTCTTTTGTTTTTAAGATGTGATTTTCAAATGTTAAATTTCCCCCAAACCTTCTATGAAAGATTTTTTTTTACAAAATTCTGATTTCTTGGAAAATAATACGTGTGCAGATATTTTTCTTTCAGAAGAATTAACATTTCCTCTCTTTTTATTTAAAACCTTTTTCTCTATTCTGCATTAAAGGTTAGAGGATGGAATTTGCTAGTGTCCTTTCTCTGTGGGGCGGGAGGGGGGTGGGAATCCATGTAGCATGTGTTTTTGAGTTGTACCTCTCTGAAGGGTTTCATTCATAAAATAAATATCTGCAGATGCTTAATGTCATTTCCCAGGTCCTGGGAGACCTCATGGTAACAAACTTTTTTCTCAAGAAAATTTACTACTTCAAGTTAACAGTTTTGACTTTTTTTGTGATTTTTTTTTATCATTGATCAATTTTTGTTGGTCTTTTATTTTCTAAAAATTTATCATGAAAGAAATAAAATTGCAGTTTAAGTATAAAGTATGGTTTTGTCTGGAGTCTTGAAACAAAATGACAGCTTGTAGTTTTTCCAAAGAATATGTATATATATTTTAGGGAAATTTCAATGAAATAGAGTAACTTACATGTGATAGCTTTAGACAAGCCTGACGTTTCCAGATCTACTGACTGTAACTCCTATAAAATGTGTAATTTTCCCCCAAATGGGTTCATATTTTCCTATTGGAATTTTGAAACATTGAATAATATATTGATCCTTATTGAAAAATGGAAAATAGGATTAAGTATGGAGCTCATATGAAGTCCCTGAATGGAATAAGTGGTTGTAGGCATTAACTGAAAAGTGGGAGGTTTGAGTCTACCCAGAAGTACCTCAGAAGAAAGACCTGGTGATCTATGATCAAAATAAACTAGCCATTGAAAACCCTATGGAATACAGTTTTACTGTGGCACGCATAGGACTGTCATGAGTTTCTGTTACCTTGATGGTGACTTGTGGTTTCATGATGTAGTTTTAAGTTCTATGAGTTATTAAAGCTATTAAGTTATTAAAAAGTTTTTATTAAAGCTATTAAAGTTATTAAGCTGTGGTTATTAAAGCTTCTTCCAAGGACCAGCAGAATGAGAACTGCAGATGCTCAGGCCTTACTCAAGACCTATTGAATCAAACTTTGAATTCTAACAAGAGACTTACGTAATTCAGAAAAGCATTATTTTCTCTTATTAGAAAATTATTAATTCTTCCTTTTAAGTCTCAATGCAGCAGGTGGAGTAGAATGAAAGTTTTCACATAAGAACATGTTGAACGTATCAAAGATTGTGAGGCTGGAAGAGGTTATGACAAATTTTAGATTTGTTGTCCATAGGTCACTAGGGATCATAGTAGACTTGATAGCACCTAACCACTACCACCATATAATTCAAACAATATCAAATTAAATGAGTACTAAATGGCCAGTAGAATTTAAATACACCAATAAAATTGCTTGGGGTAATTTTATCTTCTATACATATCCAAGTAAATATTGAATGTCAAAGGCAGGTAATATTATATCAAAACATATACTTCCTAAGTCTGGCTATATAAAATTGGCTTAGGAAAAGCAGACTTTACTAAAAAAAAAAAATCACATACACCCTTGTTCATAAAAACATAGAAACCATAATTTCATAAACCGTAGCGATTCAACTGCAAAGTTCTAATGTTATGATGTGACCTCATTTTATTTTTTTTATTATTGAAAGGGACAAAAATAGTCTTTAGAGTAGCAGAATTTTACAGTGTCTTTTACAAATTTCTTTTCTAAATTAAATGTTTTCCTCCATAGCAAATTCTGATTATAAGAGAAGCTGAATTCAGCATCTACATGTAATTTTTTTCTTCTTAAATTTGTTACTCTCCCTTAGGGGAAAATCCGAATTAATACGTAGACTAAATAAACTCTGTAATGTCAAAATGAAGGAGAAAAAAATAAGTATATCCTTAAGGAATTCCTACTCTAATTCTCATTCCTTAATTCAGTTTCCTGTCAATTTTTGCTCTGCTCAAACACTAAATTAAATAAAATGAATTTCTTTAAAAACTATTATTACCCTCTTACATATGAAATTACTCTCTTATTGATATGAAAGGGTTACTTTAAAGGAATTGAGGAACTCTGTTGCATAGTCTGTAGAGCATTGTGCTTCTAACCCAAAGACCGTGCCTCTGTGATTGAATCCCCTAGTGGCTCCTTATGTGTGATTTACAACCTCAGAAACTCAAAGGAAAGTAAGCTAGGAGTTGATTCCAGCTCCACCACAATAAGTTTGAATTTTGGATTTTTAAAAGAATTAGAAGGGAGGATCTTTACAAGTAAAAAGAAACAATTTGTGGCCAATATATAATGGCCTATATAAAAGTTAACAAACTTTGTTATTGTACAACTGTGTTTTCCTCAAGGTTCTCTGAGTATTCATAAAGTCCTTAATAACTACTTGTTTTGATGTGAAAGTAGTTGGAGCATTGATAATATAGAGGTATAATTGTAAAGAAATGGGAAGATTGAGGAGAATAAGATGTCTTCTCCCATTCAGGTCTGACACGGGGAGTTGGGAGGAGAGTAGAATAAGAGTAGACAGATAATGAGCATTGCATTGCAACAGATGAAGGAAAGAACTGTTGGAAAGGAGTATATGATTAGGCATTATATGTACAAGAACAGCCCAGAATAAGAGGTACATTGCAAAGAAGACTGGGGGACGGTGGAAAGGTAATTGCACAACAATGAATAAATATTTTTTTAAAAAGTGAATTGGAGGAGGCAGAAGGGAGGAGGAGGGGGTAAAATACACAACAACCAATTAATGAAAATCTATCTTTTCTGTAAACTTTTGTGAAAAAAATCACAATTAAAGTAAAAAAAAATTATTTTAAAAAATGACAGCCTCGGAAATTTGCTGGAGGGTTACTAAGAGTTGGACCTAACCCAATGACACTGAATTTAAGTTTGAAAAAATAGAGGTAAAAATTCTGATTGAAGATATGCATTTGAAAATTCCAAATTAACCATCTAGTTTATGTTTATTTAGCCTGAAAATATTTATCTTGAGCCTCCTCAGGAATTGATCAGTAGAAGCAGTATTTCTTTTCTCTTCATTTCAGAAGCTATGCCCATCATTGAGTAACTTTTAACAACTATGTTCTTGTTGGCAATGTCATAAAGAAAATTGTCACATCATAATCTCATTTTCTAGTGGACTACTTAGTTTAATTGTTGTTATTGATTGCCATCAAGTTGAGGTCTACTCATAGTGACTCTATGAACAAAATATCTAATGCCTTTCCATAGTTATCATAGTTGAATTAGCTTCCATTTTAATGGAAATATATATAAAAAAGATGTTGTCATTGGATACATTGAAAATTACGCCTTCAGGGTGCTCTGGTGGCCTACTGACAAGAAGCTGCACTACAATCCCAGAGGTATACAGTTTGAATCCACCAGATGCTCTGCTGGAGAAGGAGGGGAAATCTCCTCCTGTACTAGTCAAATCAGATTTGATGGTACACACACACACATATACATACAAAACTAAAAAAAAACCAATAAAAACCCAATGTAAAAAAAGAAAATTATGCCTTGAAGTCTAATAGCCCTTTATTTTCATCTATATTGTTAGTGGCTAATTTCTGTTACTGCTTTAATTTAATAATTATACATGGTGCCCTCTAAAATAATATAATTTGGACACATTCCCATTTATTGTCATTATATAAATGTCTGGGAATGACACTTAAATACATCCAGACTACTGCTTATAGAGTGTTAATGATGCTAAAAATAAAAAGGTATGATGGTTTCTACTGGGATAATGGCATGGATCATTTAATAGTAGATTTGGGGGAAAAGGAACTAGTTGTATGATATACAGTTGTTGTCGTTGATTGCCTTTGCGTCAAGCACAACTCATAGTGACCCTATGAATAAAAGCCTGAAACCCCTCTATAACTATCAACATTTATCAAAGTTCATAGAGCTTCCAGAGGCATGTTGTTTAGGAAGTGGATGTCCCTCCTGCTTCCCAAGATATACCGTTAAACCTCTATAAATAATATATAGAAAATCAAGGACTTACTCATTGTTTTTTCAATACAGAAGAAATCCTTATAAACATTAAGTAGTAGTTGTTGTTGTTGTTAGGTGCCATTCACTAGAGTACAACCTATAGCTAACCTATGAATAACAGATCTGAATCCTATCCTATCCTGTGCCATCCTCACACTTCCTGACACTTTAGAGCCCATTGCGGCAATCACTGTGTCAGTCCACCTGGTCAAGAGTCTCTCCTTCACTTTCTACCTTTTGACATCTTCTGTTCAGCTCTTTTACTTTGGCATGTTTCACTTTGTCTTAGCTTCTTGATGATCTACTGCAATTTTTAGTCTCTTCTGACATCCGTTTGGGTTTTTTTCTTTTCATTTTTTTAAGTAATAGTAATCCTTTAAAGGTAAATTTACTCTTTTACCATACTAATAAGTAGCTCTTTAAAATTAGTTGACTAATTGCTGCCTCAAGACTTTGCTGTCTGTTGACATTTTACCAAAAACATTATTTGGTATATGAAAATCTATACCTACATAACAAAGCTATAAATCTAGTTTCCTTGTTTTCTAATTTGATTAATTAAAATATGAATCTAGAACTTCTGTCAAAAAGCTCAAGTTGGAGTTTTCAACTTGATCTGTACTCATCATAACTGAAAAAGAACTCGTTTTCATTTCTTAAAAAATGTTTTGAATACATTGTAGTTGTTACATAAGAAAATTCTTGAATATTCACTGATACTGTTTTCCAAAATGTGAAGAAATTTGTGTTGTAAAGGAAGAAAATTAAGTATCGTATGTATAGAAGTATGTTTTACTTGCATGGCAGCATTCTCTTTATTTCTGCATGAACTATTCATCATCAAAACTACTCTGTAAAACTCTGGTTATGCTCTCAATTTTAAAGGTGAGAAAAATAAATTTAAATAAAGAGTTTTTTTCAGTGTTCTAAGCTTGCACATGACTGAAGTCCAAGGTTGGCTGATGTCAAAGCTCACCTTCTACATCTCTACATAATGCAAGCAAAATGTAAATTGTGATGATACATAGTGTCAATAGTTTCTTTCTAGTGAAAGTACATATCATATATTTAAGACTTCATTTCTAGATTTAACATAATAAATGATAAAATAAAAACATACAAGTCTATAAAGTATCATTCATTGAGCGATCATTAATAATCAACAATAATCAACATCTATGAGTAGAACCTAGGAGCACTGGTGGCCTAGTAGCAAGAAGCTGTACTGCAATCCTAAAGACAGGTTGTTGGAATCCACCAGCTGCTTCACAAGAGAAGGATGGTCAATCTTCTCCCGTGCGATTAGCTGCCTCTGATTCTCTTGCTCTGTTTTACCTTTATGAAATCTGCACATAAAGTTGAATATCATTAAAGTTGTACATTTGAATGTTGTGCAGTTATTTGATTGCATGGTTATATCCGATTTATCCAGTCCACTGTTGATGGGCAATTGGATTGTTTTCTGGCTTTAAATATTATGAATAATGCTGCTGGGGACATTTAAATACATGAATCATGGTGTCTGTTACATTTTTTTGTTGTTGTTATGTAAGTAAAAGTATAATTTCTGGGTCATAGAGTGTGCATATATTCAACTTTTAGGGTTGTGAAGAAGCTGTTTTCCAAATTAGTTATTCCAGTTTACTTTCTTGCCAGATGTACATGGGAATTCTCCTGGCGTCATAGCCTTACCAGCACAAGGTGATTTTAGATATTGTGACAAATGTGGTTACTGATGATATTCACTATGTTTTCATATATTTATTAAGTATTAAGATAGCATCATTGGGGAAACGTCCAGTTTTGTGTTGCTGTTATGTGCCATTGAATTACCTGCAACTCATAGCAACCCAAGTAAAACAGCTCTGAAGCCTGCCCTATTCTGAGCCAGTTTCATTTCAATACATCTACCTCCATAGTCCCAATTCACCCTATCAGTCCATCTCATCTGGGGTCTTCCTCTCCTGTTCTGTCCCTCTACCCTTCCAAGCATGATGTCCTTCTCCAAGGACCAGCTCCTCTTGGCCACATGCCCAAAGTATAAGCCCAATTTTGCTAGAGTCATGTATTCTTATAATTTTATCTGAAAAACTTTGGCAATTTTATATTAAAATAATCATACCATTGAGGATAATCATATTTTAATTTTTTTCCTTTCCAATTATTAGTTGTAAAAGATTTTATGCCTTATTGTCTTCATAGGGATTTCTGATATAATATTTAATTGAATTTACTCAGTTAATTGCCTCATTTCAAATTTCAAAGAAGCC
Organism: Elephantulus edwardii; assembly: GCF_000299155.1. NCBI lineage: Eukaryota > Metazoa > Chordata > Mammalia > Macroscelidea > Macroscelididae > Elephantulus > Elephantulus edwardii. The sequence goes on along the minus strand of NW_006399793.1, from coordinate 13,117,026 downwards.
CACCTGAGATACTTTCTAAATTTCTGTAAATCATGACAGTGCATAAACTTTGGACAAATGATAGTTAATGCTTTGAGCTTACTGGTGAGTCTAAAGTACGTATGCAGAAATAACTTTTATCTACGGCTACTCTCAGTCCTTATTTTTGTTTATTTGTTTGGTTTTGATTTCTCAAATTTCTGACTTAAGCCTCTCTAGTGTGGACTTCTACCAACTTTTTCAGTTGGAAACTGATTGAAAATGCAACCAAGATACTTTGATGATAATGGGTGATTGGAATGCAAAAGTTGGGAAAAGGAAAGAAAGATCAGTTGTCAGAAAGCATGGACTTGGTGACAGAAATGAGGCTGGCAACAGAATGATAGAATTCTGTACATTCAATGACTTATTCATCGCAAACACCTTTTGTAAGAAACATAACAGGTGATTATACACATGAGCCTCATCTGGTGGTCTGCAAAGGAGTCAGATTGATTACATCCTCAGAACTCCTTTCTGAAATGAGTACTTATTAGTTGGTGGTGGTGACATCGAGCAACTCTATGAACAACAGATCAGAACTTTGCCCTATCCTGTGCCATCTTCATTGTTTCTGAAACACTTGAGCCCATTTTGCAGTCACTGTGTCAATCCATCTCTTGAGGGTCATTCTTTCTTCCATCCTCTTTCTACCTTTGCAAGCATGATGTCCCTTGGCAAGGAATAGCCTCTACTAGCAACATATCCAAAGTTTGTGAGATGAAGCTTTGCTATCTTTGCCTGAAAGAAGCTCTCTGCACTTTATTGAAAACATATCTGCTTGTTCTTTTGACAATCCATGGGACATTTAATACACTTCTCTAACATCATAACTCAAAGGCATCAATTTTTCTTCTGTCATCCTTATTTATTGTCCTGCCCTCAGATGCATGAGTAAAAATGAGTACATTGTCATTTATTCCCACAGTGTATTATATCTATCTGTTGGTTTCCCAAACCTCCCAGAATTTCAAATTATTAAAATTATTATAAATTAAATAGAAATAATATTATAAAAAAGAAATTAAAATTAAAACTAATGTTAGTTTTATGTAGCAGTGAGACTACTAAGAGATCAATAACCATATGAAATTAATGCCTTTGATTTCACTAGAGTCAACACAACGTAGATACTTTCTATTGACCTCTTTAAGAATTTTTTCTTAGAAATAATATTTGGAAAAATGATGGCATGAAGGTAGTTGCATGGAAATGCAATCACATCATTTTCCCTCTTCTGTGAATAACTACATTTATTTTTACCTAAAACTACAGCCCTTTGGCTGCCTAGAACTTTCATATCCCTAACTAAACACTGTCTTGATTTAAATATATTGAGATGAACAAGGTGTACTCCTTGGTGGTGACAAAGATAGTGGTAGTGATGATCATGGCACTCAGCATCTAGTCAATTTGTAGAAGTTATGAATGGATGTTCCATCCTAATATAAAATAGACAGGTCTCTTTCTAAGATTGGGAATGTTAGCAAGCTTTTGGGAATCTTAAACAAAAGTCTCTCCATTTGATACAAAGAAATATGTAATTTCTTCACACATTATGAAACTATTTACAGAAACCCCCACTGAGTTAGTTCTGACTGATAGCGACCCAGCTGGAAAAAGTAAAACTGGCCCATAAGGTTTTCAACGCTGTACATCTGCAGTGACTCAGACTGCCACATCCTTCTGCCATGGAGTAGCTGGTGGGTTCCAATCACTGTCCTTTCCCTTGGCAACCAAGAACTTTAATCCCTGCACCTTTAGTATATGAAAAAGAGTATTTTCTTCAGATGTTTCTAAACAAATCATTTACCTTCTAGTGATTAAGGTAAGACGTTGTGTTTTATGATAACCAAATATTACAGTTTATAGTTTGAAATTTACCTTTTGAAGTTCAATGTCATTTGATAACATTACATAAGCTACTGGACATTCATTAACCATCAGTCTTCCTTTGTCAATGTAAAAAAATACCATTACACTAAGACTATTAAATCTATTAGTGGATTTATGCTCAGGAAAAATAGGAAGTAAATATGACAATGTATGCAGACTCGGGTTTTACCCCAATATGTATTTAGTGCACATCTAAAGACTACCCCATTCTAAATTACGTGTCACTTACCAGTAAGTGTGGAGTTTAAATTTTGCAATCTATAAAGTTTTGCTCCATTTTCATCTTCCCCCATGGGCACCTGGCTCCATTATGGAGCTTAACAGTTGTTGTCATTTGATATACCAAGTAAGTCAGGTACAGCTCTGTATGCTTTTTAGAGAAGCTAAAGGTCAATAACATGTGTCCATCATGAACTTTTCTATATAATGCCAGAGTAATTAATGTATTATATTTCATTGCAAGAGTACAACATTAGTCTTGGTAGCTTAAACACTCAGACTAGTTTATTGTTTTCTAGTGCCATGAATTTAAAATGACATGAAAAGTGAACTCAGGTGCCCTATATTGTGAAAATATGAAATATATTTAAATAGTCATATTAACATTTTCATGAGTGAATCAAAATGTATCTTTAATGATTTTTTTAATATTCAATCAGATAAAAGAACTACTTAAACATAGGCTATTAAACAAAAATTGTATTTATAGTATCAGGAAATTTGACTGTTCTTTTGTGTTCCATCGAGTTGGAACCAACCCACAGCTGGCCAGTGAGTTTCCAGAGAAAGCAAATCACATGATAGTAGATAGCTGACCTTTCTCCTGTGAAACACCTGGTGGATTCAAACCATGTACCTTTATATTGGCAGCACAGTTCCCTACTACTATGCCACCAGAGTGCCCATTTTAATTAATGTGTTTCACCATTGAAGTTTTGAGAATAATGTTTCAAATATCACTAAGATGGCAAAGTAAGAAGTTTAATACTCCTCAACTTCAAAGTACTATCATAAAAGAAGGAGTAAGAACATTAATTATCAGATGTTCAAAGTGATCAGGCATGCACTGAATCAAGCAGGCGCAGTCTCAAGAAAGTGGTAGAAAGTCTTCTCAACTTTTTGGTACTGGACTATGCCCCTCTTGTCCGTGTAATCAGTTTTAAGTGACAATCATTGTTTTCAGTGCAGAACACTGATTCTAGGTTCTCCTGTAGCCACAAATTAACTGCATTTTTGTCTTTAAACTGTCAGGTAGAAACCCAAGAGACTGAAGCAAAGTGGAAGCAGAATAGAAAGGAGTAGCCACAGGGGACAATTGAGAGCACTCAACTGATATAACAATAGAATATTTAGAACTTAGGTCAAGGAGCTGGAAAGATAGTTTCTACAGGAAGTTATAGCATCCCAAAGCTCTTACACATAGCCAAAGGTTGTAGAAAACCACACCAAAGGGAACTCACGGCCATGAGTCATTTCTGACTCATGCTGACTCAGTAGGATACAGTGAAGGTGTCCCAAAGAGATTCCAAGGCAATAACTCTTCATGAAGGCAGACTGCCCTATCTTTCTCTGCAGTGCTGCAGATGGGTTTAAATCTTTGATGTGTTGGTTAACAAGAGCTTTATCACTGAAGCATCAGAGAAAGCCATGCATGTGCCCATAAAAGATCTGAGTTAAGTGATGATTTTTCATCTGTGTAATCTGTAATCCTAGTGTCCCATAATTTTTAATAATAAGTCTTTTTTCCTCCTTCTCTGGTCTTCAGATTGATTATTTTCTGTTAATTATTGTGTCTATCACCTATTTTTTGTTGCAATGAATCATTACAAATTGAGAGACTTAAAATAACCAACTTATCTGAGTTTGGTAGTCAGGAATCCAAAATGGTTTCACTTGACCAAAGCCAAGATGGTGTTCTTCTGGTGGTGTAGTCCATTGAGTTGCTCTGCTAACCCCATCACAGCCTGCATGAGAGAAATATGAGCAATTTTTTCCTGTGCAGTGTACAGCTTCCAAAAACCTGCTGGAAGGTCAGCTGTGAGACCATTCCAAATCAACAGCAATGAGTCATTTTTGAGAGCTGCATTGAGAAGCCTTGGTGATTGTAAGCACATATCCTCTAAACTGAAATGTCAGTGACCACTAGCCACTCTTCAGGAAAGAAATGTAGCAATTTGTGTCTATAAATATTACAGCGCTAAAAAAACCTATGACACAGTTCTGTTCTGTCCTAGGATCATTCTGGCTTGAAATGGACTAAGTGGCAATGGGGTACATGCCTGAATTTGTGACTCCTTCCTCCATATTCAAAATATATCACTCCAACCTCTGCTTCCATCACCATATAACCTCTCTGACCTCCTGCCTCCCTCTTGTAAGGACCACTGTGGTTACATCAAGCCTGCCTAAATAATCCAGATTAACATTCCCATTTTATTTGCAAAAGTACTTTTTTACATATAACATGCACAAGTTCTAGGGATTAAGACATGGACATTTTGGGAGGCTATTGTTTAGTCTATTTAAATTATTGTTTAATTTACCAACTCTTCTTTATTATCTCTATTTTTTATTGACTCTTCCTGAGAAATTTTACTGAATCTTCCTGATAAATTTTTATTTCTGTTATTTATCTGCTGGGAATTTCAATCTGTTCAATTGTTTTAAGAATAGTTTATTTTACTTCATAAAATCGTGTGATATTAGCTGCCTAAAAGTCTTTCTCTGATAATTCTAGTATGTAGGTTACTGAAAGGTTTTAAATTATTGTACTTTTTTCCTTTGAATGGAACAGATTTTTCTGATTTCTTTTGTGTTAAATAATTTTCTTTTATACCCTGGAAATTTTGAATATTGTGAGACCCTAAATGCTGTAAATTCCTCTGGAGAATGTAGATTTTTGTTTACATTTTTGTTTCAGCGAACAATCAAACTAATTGGTTTCAGATTGCAAGTTCTCACTCTCTTTGGGTGGTGATTGAATTGTCATTTGTGTGGTCAAACCTTTAACAGTCTACTAAATTCTGCCCTTCAAGTATGCTACTCAGGGTTTGGTCTGACACTTACTGGAAAACCAAACTCACCACCATCAAGTTGATTCTGGCTTATAGCAAGCCTTCAGGCAGAGTATACTGCCCCCAGGGATTCCCAAGGGAGCAAATCTTTATCAAATCAGACTACCACATTATTCTCCTTGAAGTAGGAGGTAGATTCAAACTGCTAATCTGTTTGTTGTTTAGTGCTTTAACAACTGTATCACTTGGGTTACTAATATGGATAGTGTTTATACTGTACTTCAATCCTATAAAATTTTACTATCTTTGAAGATAAGCCTGTTTAGAAATCCCTTTCTGTTTTATTTTCTTTTCTCTCAATTCTCTGAGTTCCAGAACCTGCTTTCCTTGGTTCTTTAGCCAGAAAAGTTAGATTTTCTTAGATTCTAAGCTTTCTTCACTGCAACACTGAATTTCTAGGTCTACCCTTAGAATAATGTTCTAGAAAGCTCTGAATTTCTGGGGTTACCTTTGATGTAAGTTATATGAAACAAATGAAAAAATATTAATTCCCTCCATACTCTCTAGCAATAGTAACTCCCTTTCCCGGCTCTTCTATCCATGGACAGATTTACCCCCTGGTCTTAATAGTTCATGTTGCCACCACCATGACAAAGCAGTTTTGTAACTAGAGCCAGTCATAAAGCTGCTCTTGAGGCAGGGGGAATAAATCTGATTATCCTCCATGTATACCCACAATGGAGTACAATTTGGGGTTCCATGGACTGCCTACACAGCAGAAGTAAGGTCTATGCCAAGAGAAACCCAATTTAGAGGAATAAAGCACATAAAATGCAAAGAATTTCTCTATGAGGCTATAGAAGAAAGCAATTTGTGAGAGGTTTCAAGGTTTTTAAACCTTAAATGGAAAGTCTTTTAGTAGATGAGCATTTGTGGAAACCAACAGTATCTTATTTATGTTTTTATTAAGCATCATACTGAACATATGCTGAATAAAAAAATTTCAAAAGATTTACCTTCTATACATTTAAAGTTGTAAACCCTATGTACAACATTAAATGTATAGAAGGTAAATCTTTTTAAATTTTTTAAGTATTCAGCATATGTTCAGTATGATGCTTAATAAAAACATAAATAAGATACTGTTGGTTTCCACAAATGCTCATCTACTAAAACACTTTCTATCCTGGAAAGGGTTAAACCGGGTGGCTCCTTGGAGGCAAGGATTCTGAGGCTCTAACATACTTTGGACATGTTGTAAGGAGAGACCGGTCCTTAGGGACATCATGCTTGGGAGGGTGGAGGGACGGTGCAGAAGGGGAAGGCCGTCTATGAGGTGGATTGATTCAGTGACTGGGATAATTGGGATGGGAGTGTCAGAGACAGTGCGATTGGCACAGGACAGAGCAGTTTAGGGCTGTTGTACATAGGCTCGCTATGAGTCGCAAACGACTTGACAGCACATAACAACAACAACAACATTTAATGTAAAATGTACACTAAAGCTGTACATTTAGTGTAAAAATAGTGAAAAGTGAGTCTTCCACCCCTGCTCCCCAGTCACTACGTTTCCCCCGATAAGTAGTTGTGTTCTATGATGTTCTCTAATGATTACCATATATAACTATAAATTGGTAAGATATACATAATTAATCATGCTTCTTTGAAATTATCCATTGAATCTTACAATGAGCAATGATAAAATTATTGCCGTAAGCTACCATCTACATTTCTTCTCACACTTCATTCCTCTTCCTCGCCTTATTTTAGTTGAATGATATTTGTCTTAAATTTTTTAATCTTTAAGTTTAATTTAACTATATTACAGATGTTTGATTCCTCATGTCTAAAGAGGAGAAAATGGGCCATAGAGGCACAGGGCCATGAGCATCTCTCTGAAAGGGCCAGAGTGAGTAAGGATAACACAGTCCCTCACTGCCCAGAGCAGAAAACAGATCAAGAGCCTGTAGTCTGTTCCCATAGTGCCCATAGAGCCCCACAAACAGCAAAGGGTTCTTTTATTAATTGCTGACTCCCAGAGTCACAATTATGGTCCTAAAAATGGAGTTTATTAGGGAAAGAAGTTAGAAAGTAGGGAAGGCAAAGAGTATTTCACCATACAATTCCAGTCCTAGCCCAACAGTTCCAAGGCACAACTCCTCAGTTCATCCAGGCTCCAATTTCAATTCAGCATACAGATTTTCCTTCCATCATCAAATGCCAGAACAGCAATATCCTTTAACTGTGGCCAGCACAAATGCAAGAAGCCTCAGGTAGCACCTTGCCACTGTTTTCCACAGCGATGCCAATCTCTCCACCACTAGGGTCTCACTCTCACCATTGTCTTGCTACCACAAGCCTTGCTCACCTCAAGTCTTGCTTCAAGTCTCTCTCACCTCAAGTCCTGCTGCTCAGTGTGGGAAGCTCTCCTTCACTTATCTTAGTTTCGCGGCTGATGCTGATTTGCAAGACCATGTGCCTGCAGTTAAGACAGCTGGAGAACATCAGCTAAATGGCTTTAAAAAACAAAAAAGAAGCCAACTTTTAGACTAACACCACCTCCTAAATCAGAAAATTGGCCTTTCTTTCATAACTTTAGCCATATATTCCTCATTTCCTGTTTTAAATAATTAGTTTAGACAGGAGATGAGAAATACATTTATAAATTGTGCTGCTTTTTGGACATTTACATTTTGTTAATCATAATGGTCACATTTTTTTTTCTTTTTAGTTCATATTTCAGGGGACTTTGTTCACACTGTGTTTCTTTTGCGATGATTTCTCTATCAGTTAACGAAAGTTTAGTCTTTAATAGTTGCTTCAAAAGAACTCATGATAGTCATTTCCACTGAATATTACATATTTAAATATTTTCTCCTACTGCCTTTATAAGAGCTCTGGTAATACTGCAGTTAAGGAATTTGGTTACAAACCACAGTATCAGCATTTTGAACCTACCACCTTCCCATGGGTGATACATGAGGTAGTCTAATTCTGTGAAGGTTTACAACCTTGGAGGCTTGATAGGACAGTTCTTCACTATCTTACAGAATCACTATGAGTCAATCAACTCAATATCAGTGAGTTGGGTTTGGAGGATGGTTTGTGTTGTCTTTATACGTGAATGACAACTTGACTGTATACAAACTTATAGGGCCATACTTTTTTCCCCAGAAGACTTAGTAGTCATAGCTGCTTGGTTTTCTGTATAGAGCTCTGAAGTAAGTCTATTTTCCTTCATTTAGTAACTTGACATTTTAACATGAACATTCATATAATTATTTTCCTAAGTATTATGCCAATTTTTGTCACATTTCTGGAAATTATTTGTCAATATATTTTTAGTATTTATGATTCAGTAACAATTTCCTCAAGAAAAGACTATGACTTTTCAATCTGTGCATTTAGTCTTTCCAAATTTAGTTTTTCTTTCTAGAAAATTTTCTTATATCTTTGGATATGTTTTATTTTAAATGTTTAGTTCTTTAAATACACCAATTATACTTATGTTGGATCTTCTTAATGCCTACCATACCTAACATCATTTATGTACAATTCATATATTTCTACTTTATCATTATTCTTAATCCTTCTCTATTTTCCTTTTTTTTAATGCTACCAAAAAGGCTTTCAAACACAAAATAACTTTAGCAAGTACTTAGATAATGTGTCAAAGCTTCCATTTCTCTGTGGTTAGCGTTGGAGATAAATTTTGTTTTTAACAATCCTTATTGCATCAAAATCTACAATCTATTTTAATATAAAGTAAAAGCTGCACATTGAAATATCTCTGTTACTCATCTAAAAGGCAAATCAAGGAAAGCAATAAAAAGTTACCTTAGAATTACAACTACTTCATTATATCTAAATGTTAGGCATATTTAAAACATATTTCTTTTACTGCCTGCTTACACATAGGAAAATTGTATATTTGGAATGACTATCCTTGATCCAAATTATTTCTTTAAGATTTCAAAACAGTTATTTTAAAGATATAATCATAGTCCTTTTTTAGCTTTCATGTTGTTGATTTACTTTGTTATATAAAAGTACATTTGTGGTAAAAGAATAATATTTAACTAAATGTCATTATTTTATTATCTTATAGATTATTATTTTATTACATCATCAGTTATAGGTTAAAATATTAGCAAATAATATAGTGATATTAGATTGTTTTCCTTTTCCTTTTTCTGCACTGTTTCTTCTTTAAAATAATGCACACTATTATTTTTATGTCAATATTTTCCTCAGTAATGTCTTCTAACAAAAGAATATCTAAATTAGCTTTATTGCTACCTATGTTAATTTTCCAATTTCAGTCTATAAATACCAAAATATTTTTTGTTTTTATGTTTGATATTATTATTTCCAAGTGGACTACTCTATAAAGTCACAGAGTAAGTGAAGAATCGTCATGATTTCTCAATGTGGGCAATAAATATACCTCTAGAGAGTATGATGAAGAGATGAGCTTTCGTATTTTTCCCCTCATACTGACTATCTATAGACATGAATGAAAATCTAAAGGGCAGTAGTTTTCCTGTGCATAAAGTAATATTCAGGTTCTGTACTTTCAAGTAGTATTCAAATTCTGTACTTTCACTAAAGGCAGAAGCATGTAGAACAAGCTTCAGTACATCTGGATTAATAATTTAGAAAGAAAATGAAGAGTGCATGGAAACATGCAGCCTGTGGTTCAGCCACTTATCCTCTCTTATTAAAATTTGCTCAACATCAAGTTATAGCATAAAACACCAGGGTTCTTAGATCATTTAAAGCAATCTTACCAGAAAGCTCCACATATTACCCTTTAAGTGTGAGAACTATAGGTACCTTCAAACACCAGTTAGTTTTCAGCTTCTGCATGGAGCATTTAGCATATTTCTTTTTTCTCTATAGTTTTAAATGTGTGGGAGCATGTGATCAGAGTCCTTTTTATATTCAAAATGAGTCAGCTTCTGTCTAGAAAGTGTCTTATTGTCATGATGTCACCACATCTCAAGATTTGTGACCTTTTGCACCATATGGATTCATGGTAGTCCACGTCCTAGTTTACAGGCCAGAGTGCTTTTGTGCCCCCGCTAGGGGGTATCAAAGGCTTTTGGACTGGAATTTCAAGTACTGATAGATTTGGAAAAACAAAACATAATTTTTATATATTCTAAGGACCGCCAGATGTCGCAAAGGCATCATTGATGAAGTGGTTTTTATCCAAAATGTGGCACTTATATAAGAAATACCAGTATTGTGTTTGAGAGTTGCAGAGGCCATAACAGGTCAGTGAAATGTCCTTCAAACATCTGATTTTTACATTCAAGAATGGGCCAAAATGAAAAGATAACTACATATTTGACATTGACGTTACTACCATTTAGACAACCAATTCAATTGCCTTAGTCAGTGGGATCAATCAGACCTTTATTACTTTGAAAAAACCACAGAAACAGTATAGTTTTTTCTTTTCTTTAAAATTGATGGTTTGGAACTACAACCTACCACTATATGTACTAACATAAATGCTATGTAGAAAGAAGCTCATATAAACTTTCTTAATTCTTCCTATCCCCCGAAGTTTAGAGCATTTTATGAGATGTGCAAAATTACAATAATGAAAGAAATGGTGCTGAGTGAATTTCTGCTGAGCCAAACTGTATGCATAAATTGGCAGTTTAACAAGTAAAACTTGGAAGCAAGCATTTGATGATTGATTTTTTATTGAGACAGAACAAGCATGATAGTGGGTAAAGTGATTTTCCTTATTGAGAGAAAATATAATGTTTTTCAACATGTCTCTACTATGAATGGAAGCCTTGTCAAAAAAATGGAGCAACACATAATATCTTTAAAAAGGTGAATTAACATAAGTATATCACTTATTTTATGGATCAGATTTTATACTTGTCAGTTTTATTCAGAATGTCATGAAGTTTATATCATAAAGATAGTATTACTACCTTTGTTATGTCCTGAAAAAACTGTGATATTAACTGCTTTGTAAGTGGATTATAAAATATATTTAGTTGAAGAAATGCAGGAAAGAAAATTAAGGCCAGAATATGTATTCATGTGTAGGTCTTAGACAACTCCCCAGTAATTTTAAGTGCTTGAAATACATTATTCAACAAGTAACCTGCAGTATATTTGTGTGTAATGGGCTCTGCTTGAGAATAGAAGAACTGTCAAGATAAGAATAAGAAACATGCATCATTCTAATTTAATTACAATTTATCAAAAAAATTCCTCTATTGTATATATTACGGGCAGAAATGTAAACCTTCCTATAAAAATAATAATCATATAGTAAAGTTAATTGTGATTTGCTGTTAAAATTTTGTATGTAGTTTTCTACTGCTTAAAGAATATATGAACACAGTCATACATCAACATGTGTATACTCATGCTGAATATTTGGTTTATATGTACTCTCACTGCACCTATTTTTATAGTCACATCCATGGGAGAATTTAAATGATGAATATGAATTTGTTTAAAGGGTTTTTTCCCCTAAGTTTGTAAATACACATTTATTTCCAACTGTGTTTTCTAGATATCCATTTTGTAATTCTACTTAGCTGTGGGTATATCATTCTGCTTTAGAATAAAGTATATAACAACAAAATGAGGACATATTCATACTGTTTTTCTGGACTTAATTAGTAGGCCACCTATGAATCTGTGGTTCCTTTTACATTTGAGTGTGTATATCCTAGGCCCATGTTCTCTTTGAAAGATTATCTGTATTTTATTCTGACTTTATGTATATTTAACCTTTAATTTGATTAGCAGGTTGTATGATTTACATAAAAAATAGATCAGCTTTGAATTCACTGAATGTTATTGGTATAACATAATCAATCATCTTTAAATGTTAATGGTGTTAAAGAGCAATGAGAGCATATGTCTTATATTTGTAATCCTGTAATTTATGAAATTATTTAGGATGTCTATGAGCATTAGATCATGGCATTTCTTTGTGCTTGGGAAATGATTTTTTTTTGAATGGTGTGTATCATTCTATTAAAATTGGGAAACAGCTAAATATAGGTGCTTTTTGTCCGACATGAATTGTCTAATAGGTGCACTGATGGCTCAAACAGTCATATAAGGAAAGGTATAGGTAGACTTAGCAATTGGATGCTTAAGATGCTGAGACTTTGTCTCATTCTCTTCGCACTATCTTTTAATAAATATGACTTTCATTGGTGTTATCCTAATTACATCATACACACCATTCCTCAATGAAATAAAAAGTCAATATGTGAATGACATTGGGAGGGGGGGCGGGAAATAGGATTTCAAATGGTAGAAAGCCTGCCCTGGTAACAAAGACTGAATCAATCCCTGTGTTGTATAGCAGCTTGATCATATCTTTAAAACTGATAGTAACAAAGAATATTTGTTTGTTGTCATGTTATTGTAAGATTTATTTTTAAACTCAAATCCCAATTATCAGTAAAATTGCATCCTCTTTATCTCACAGAAGGGCATACTGAATCATAGCATATTTGGTTATTGGGAATATAATATTGTTACCTTGCTTGAAACACATGGTCTCTCTTGATATACAAGAAAAAACTGAATCCATTTCAATAAATTAATAGGGGTGAGAATCCCAATCCATCCTTCTTTTCAGAGGTTCACATACATTGTAATGAAATGCATTAGGAGTTTTCTTCACTTGAAATCCAAATGAGACCCATTTTGGCTCACACCCTTGACAGTCTCTTTTATAAGCATTGCTGTCTCCTGTTCTTGTGTGGGCCTGGTAAAATGCTTCCTTTGTAAGATGCACAGAGACAATATAATGCCACGAAAGACGAAGGTGTCAAAACACAAAGTTAGAAGCAATCTAATCAATGCCTCCTGATTTAGCCTTTGAAGGCTCTCTTCATTAAAACTCTTTAATGGTGAGGCTTATCTTGAGGTAGAGCTGTTACTTAATATTTTTCAGTGTCATTCTTTGGACAGTCATTTGTACCTTTTAAATGTATTTTCAGTATTCATTGTTTAGTAAATTGGATGTCTTGTTAGCATGGTGGTGGTATGAATGACTTGCATGAAAATGATTGAAGGTAATAGTTTATAAATTCTTAGTACATTTCCCCCCATACTCTAATCCCCATATTTTCTTCCAACAGTATCAACAACAACAAATTTATTTTATTTTTAAATATCAGGTACAGGATGATTTTAGATGCTTTTCGAGTATGGCATTTAGAGTTTTTCCTAACCAGAATCTGACTGGATATCTAGAAATTATTTTAAATAATTGAAATTTTATTTTAAAGGAGTAAGACACCATTGCAATCCTCTGACTAAATTAACTTTTCTAATTCATTTTCTTTCTTTCTTTCTTTTTTTTTTTTTTAGAGAAGGCAATGTGAGTCTCACTAAAGTAATGGGGGGAAAAAAATCTAAAATACCACCTCACTTCCTCAACTTTTATTTCTTAGTAAGTAAATTAGAAAATTTGAAAGGTAGAAGAAAGGAGATATAACACCTAGCCAATTCCAAATAGAGTTGTAAATTTAGGAATTATGTCTCAATTAAACATTCTAAGAATTTTATTTTCTCAGGTTGAATGAGAGTACATAAATAGAAAATGTTTTTGACTCTTCACTAGGGCCCTCCCTCAATAATTTGCTCAACATTAATAAATGATGAATTTATCAGTCTTACATTTTTCTTCTTTCCGTGGACCAGATGGCACCACGACTAGAAAAATATATAGAAAGAATGCATTGAATATTTTGTTAATGATGGATATTATGTGTGTGTATATATATATATATTTATATTCATATATAATATACATACAAAGTGTGTTTGGAAGTTATATATGTAGAACAGTAAATATAATTTAGTTAATGACATTTTTGTTGGTTTATTGACAAAAACTCATCTTTCTTGTAAATAGATTTAGCAGATACATATGCTTTGGGCTCAGCGTATTTATATGAAAAGTCAGGAGCTTAATTTCTGTAAACCTATGCAACTTAAACAAAAAACCCAACCAAATCACAAGATGCCTTAGCCACTCTGCCCTCTCTTCTATGATTATCAGTAAAATAAATAATTTACCAAGTGTGAGAAATAGGAAAGGATAAATACTACAGAATTTATGCACAGGGTATCTTGACAATGGAAAAGAATTCAAGCAACTTTGACCTGATTTTTAAATGACTACTGTGGTGACTACAGCTGCTCCAGCTTTAGTAATTATTTGTGATAGGTTGTTTTTGAGTCCCATATGTATAGGAGCTCCAGGCCCAACTACCTCATTTACTGGCACGCAAACAGATTCTTCCAGGTGCTGAAAATTAAATTTTAATATATTATTTAAATATTAAGAGAATTACAGTTTCGGTAATTTTACTGCTACAGCTGGAGTGCGAAGCGTGCTCATAGAATGCAGAGTGTCGGACCATCTAACATATAGGAAGAAATTTGTAGTAATTTTTAAGATTATTCTCTTATATATTTAATGGATGCTGACCTTCTTTATCAGTTAGATTATATATGGATCATTTTGATTTAGACCCCAGTCATTTGGGGTTCCCTTTAAATTATTGCAGTATATTGCTATTGATAACTTCTTAGGTATCAGTGGCACAGAAAAATTCTAGGCAGTGAAAGGGTAGGTAAATACACAATAAATTTGCAATATATTTTGTCCTAAAAAGAGTTATCAATTCTTAAAAAATAAAATAAAATTATTTTTGCTCTCTTCGGTTTCTGCTTGCCAGTGTGTGCCATGTAATTGGTGGGAATCAGGGAAAAGTCAGGGCGATTCCAGTCTCTAAGATTCTAACAGCAGAATTCATCATTAGCATACCTCTTGAAACATCTGTGGGGCTTTTGACCTGTCTAAATAATACAACCACCAATTTATAATAATGTCTATGTGTTTGCAAGAAAGCCACAATTTATTCAGATTCAGAATAGGAAGTAACTAGAATAATAGTATATAATATTAAACTTTTGTATAAATTTTTCATTATTTTTACTTTATTAGGAATTGAATGCCTTTAACTTTGTTAATTAAAATTATTTTCTCTTAAATACAATTGTCACAAATGTATCATAAAGGAATCAAAGACAACTAGAAGGAATATATGTAATGTGTTGCTCAACTGTTTTCCATGGCAATTGTTCTTAGAACAAAGGGTTATTAACAAAAATCAGACAAATCAGGCCATTTCTAACACAGAGCAACTCTATAGGACAGAGTAGAACTGACCCATGGGTTTCTAGGACTCTAAATCTCTACAGGAGTAGACTATTATGTCTTTCTCCTATTTAGTGGCTGAAGGATGTGAATCACCAACATACTCAAGCCCAAATCAGCAATCACTGAGTCAATCCATCTCATCAAGGTTCTTCCTCTCTTATACTGTCCCTCCGCCCTCCGAAGCATGATGTCCCCCTCCAAGGACTAGTCCCTCCTTGCAACATGACTAAAATATGTCCGATGAAGCTTCAGAATCCTTGCCTCCAAACCTCTGGTCTCACCCTCTCTAAGATGAATCTGTTTGTTCTCCTAGTAGTCCATGGTATATTCAATACTATTCTCCAGCACCACAACACAAAGGCACCAATTCAATTTCTAGCATTCTAGTCATTGTCCAGCTTTCTGATGCATAGCAAGTAATTATGAAGACTATGGCCTGGATCAGGAACGCCTTATCTCCAGACTGACAACATTGCTTTTCAGTACTCTGGAGAGGTCCCTAACAACAGATTTTCCCAATGCAATTCTTCTTTTGATTTCCTGACTGCTGGTACCAAGAGTGACTAGCTACCTTCATTATAGTGTTAGGAAAGAACCTCTTCCATATAAAACTTCTGCTTTGCTAACTGAAGTATATTTTTCTGGCAAAATCAAGGAACAGAGTGCATGTGATATAACTATGTGCCAGTTAATGTCACATATTCTGAAGGCAAATTATTTAATTTCATTTTTCAGCTATCACCTTGAATACAACCATGAGTATATCCCACCTGAATTTAGACAGTATTTTAAGAATATATTTGATGTGTTGAACACAAGTGACTGAAGACTAGACATGTTGAGAATGACATTAATGGCCTTATACTTAAAGCAAAATGTCTTTAAAGGTATGAAAGAAACAACAGACTGAAAGGGATGCCAGGAGAGACTCTGACACTGACTCTGAAAAGTGTACATAATGTATCCAAAGAAAATGTAAAAAAAAAAAAATCCAATGAAGTAAAACAGGTGATGGAAGATTTCAAAGAGCAGCTCAAAAAGACAAAGTATTATAAAATGTTTTATAACCTGGAGTTAGAAAACCAAGAGAGGAAGTAACAAGTCAGCATTTCTCAAGCTAATAGAACTAAGGAAAAAGTTTAAACCTTGAGTTATAAAATATGACACAAGAAGCATGGAAAGAAGATAGAAAAAAGATACAATGTCAGGAATGTCAGTGTCAGGAAAACAAACATTCTGACCACTGGACCAATAGACAGAGTCATAACAGATGGAGAAGAGATTGAAACTGTCAACAGCTTCATCTTGAGTGGATCCACAATTAATACCCTTGGCACCACCAGTGAGGAAATAAGGAGACACATAGTTGTTGATTGCCTTCAAGTCTAGCACACCTTATAGCAACCCTAGGACAAAAGACTTGAAGCCTTTCTATAACTATTGACATTTGTCAGAGTTCATAGAGTTTCACATGGCACTGGGAAAATCTACAGTTAGGGCCTCTCCAGATTATTGAAGAATAATGTCAGTTTGAGGTCTAAGGTGCATTTAATTCAGGCCACAGTCTTTCTGATTACTATGCATTTGAGAACTGAAGAATAAATAAGGATAACAGAAAAATAATTGACATCTTTGATCTATGGTACTGGAGAAAAGCACTGAAAATTCCATGGACGACTAAGAGAACAAACAGATCTGTCTTGGAGATAGTGCAGCTGAAGTGCTTTTTGGAGGCAAGAATGATGAAGCTTTGCCTCACATAATTTGGGCACAAAGTGTGGAGGGTTGACGAAGAAGAGGAAAACCCTCAGCCAGGTAGATTGGCACAGTGACTGCTGCAGTGGGCTCTTGTGTGTCAGGAAGTGTGAGGATGGCACACAATAGAACAGGGTTCAGATATTTTGTTCATAGGGTCACTGTGAGTCGTACTCAAGTCAATGGCACTTAACAACCTCAAGCAACATGCCCAAAGTAAATGAGATGAAGTTTCACTATCCTTGCCTCCAAGCAGCACTCTGGTTTCACCTTCTCCAAGACATTCCTGTTTGTTCTTTTGTCAATTCAGCAGTACTTAAATAAGGACAATCTAGAAAAACAAGTAAGATTTAAACAAAAGTTTGTGAGTATAATTGTTGTTGTTGTTAAGGCGACTCATAGCGACCTTATGAAGGAGAGTCCTCAACACTTGGGTGTCTCTCATCCTCTCTCCAGGTTCATAGGGTTTCCGGAGGCAAGCTGTTATGGAAGTGGATGCCACTCCTCCTTCCAGGCTTGTTTTAATCAGGGAGCTCCACCCCCACCCTCTGTCCACGTTGGATAACCAGCCATTAATGCATTTGACACACATCAGTGTCACAGTGTTCGGCCTCACAACAACCACAAGTTACCGCTGTATGGCAACTTGTACATCAGGGCTATACGACCTAGAGAAATGTCTGAACAAAAACCATGAAAGACAGGCCCAAGGACCCTTCACGGTCTCACCAACATGGCATGCCCAAATGCTGGCAAAGTCCTTCCGCCAGACCCCCAGTTCATCTGGCATGTCCACTCTGCCGACCACCACGTGGGGCCCAAAGAACACCAAAATTGCCCTGAGCCCTCAAAGCTGCCGTGCCTCTAGAAGCCAGAGTCCGGATTCAGCTGACATTAAGTCTCCCTGAGTATAATTACTGGTATAAAACAGATCTATAGGGTCGCTATGAGTCAGAAACGACTCGATGGCACATAACAACAACAACATGGTAAAGCAGAGACTTCCAAAGGAAATGTCTACCTATGTTTTATCGATTATGTATGAAAAGGCAATTGATAGTTGGAATATGACAATTTATGGGTATTAGTGCAAAAAAATTAGAAATTCAGATTGTGCTCAAGTAGAACCTATATATAGACCAAGAAGTAGTTGTTGGAACAGAACCTGGGGATACTGAATAATTTAAAATCAAGAAAATTGTGTGGCAGGTTTATATCCTTTTATTACATTTATTAAAAATATACAATGAACAAATATCCCAGAAAATGATAATATTTTTGAAAAAGAAAGCAATGTCAGGATTGGAGGGACAAATCATTGACAGACTGAATATGCAGATGAGACAACCTTTCTTGCTAAAAATTTAGTGCTTGAAGCACTTAAGGAAAAAAATCAAAGCCTTCAGTATAGATTGTATCTCAGCAGAAATAAAACAAGTAGCCACAAAGCAGCATAAGTTGTCAATATCAAGGCCTTCATTTTACATGGATCCAAAATCAATGTCCAAGGAAGTAGCAGTCAAGAAATTAAACAACATTGGGAAAAACTCTTCTTTATAGTGTTTAAAATTCAAAGACTAAGGTACACTTGGCCCAAGTCATGTTACACATATTATAATTGCTCATGTTCATATTAAAGTTGGACAGTGTGCATGCTTAAAGAAGAATTGAGGCCTTTGACTGATCATGCTGGCAAATAATAGTGAATGCATATGGACATCCAGAACAAACAAATAATGCCATATAAAAAGTCCAGGCAGAATGCTGCTTAGAAACAAGGATGGAAAGGTAGTGTTTTATTCTGTTTTACAGAGGATCACTATGAGTCAAGTCTACGCAGAGCACTCGAAGATATTAGCAACTTGGACACCATCTACAAATAGTGTGATCTTGGACAGTCAGTCAGCCTCAATATTATCTTTGGAAAAGAGAGTCAGTAGTAGTTATGAAGAAAAGCGTTCAGAGTCGTACCTGGCATAAATTACATTTGCACCACTAACCCAAAGGTGTTGGCCTTCTGGCAGCTCGAATCTATAAGCAGCTCTAGGGGGGAATGGCAATCTCCTCCAATGTGATTTAAAGCCTCGGAAAACTCTGTGAAGGGTCAGCTATAAGTCACTTCTGACTTGATGACAATGAGGTAATAATGATGATGACAAATACCAGCTATTTTATTATTACTCTTCAACTGTATTTTAAGGAACCCTGGGAAAATCTTCAGTTAGGGACCTTTCCAAATTATTGAGGACTAGTGATGTAAGTTTGAAGACTAAGGTGGGTCTGATTCGGGCCATGGTCTTTCTGATTACTAACTATGCATTTGAGACTTGGACAATGAATAAGGATGACAGAGAAGGAATTGACCCCTTTGAGCTGTGGTGTTGGAGAAGACCACTGAACATCCCATGGATGATCAAGAGAACAAACAGATCTGTCTTGGAGAGGGTGCAGCCAGATGGCTCCTTGGAGGTTAGAATCATGAGGCTTCACGTCACACACTTGGGCATGTTGCTAGGCAGGTCTTTTCCTTGGAGAACAGCATGATGCTGGGAAGGATGGAGGATCAGCAAAGGAGAGGAAGACCCTCAACCAGGTGGATTGTCATGGTGACTGCTGCAATGGGCTCTTGTGTATCAAGAAGTGTGAGGATGGTGCAGGATAAGACAGGGTTCAGCTCTTTTGTTCATAGGATCACTAAGAGATGTGCGCGACTCAAGCACGTAACAACAACAAGAGGCATTTGTATTGAACTTATCAGAAAGCTAAATGAAAATTCCATTTGAGTCTACTAGTCCCATATGGGAGAAAAATGGACATATTTTTGCCCTATAAAGATTTATAACCTCAGTAAGCCGATGGAAGGTTTCTATGAGTTGGAACTGACAGGACTGTATTGTTGTTCGATGTCAACGAGTCACCTACAACTCAGAGTAACCCTATGGACAACAGATCTGAAGATCATGCTGTCCTCTACCATCCTCACAATCTTCTGACACACTCAAGTCCATTGCTATAGTCACTATGCCAGTTCACCTGGTTGAGGGACAATAGGGGATTCAAATGTGTTGTTTTAAGAAAATATTTCCTTGCCTAGCTGTAATGGCTGTGTGGCAAGAAACTGCACTGCAGTCCCAATGGCATGTGGTTTGAGGCCACCAGCAGCTGTAAGGGAGAAGCATGGGCAATCTCCTCCTCCTTTGTGATTAACTGTGTCTAAAAACACACCAGAAGGTCAACCATGAGTCAATTCAGACTCTATGGTACACGACACTGACTAACATTGAGTTGTTGTTGTGATATGCCGTCGTGTTGCTTGCCAATCATAGCAAACCTATGTACAGGAGCCCAAAACCCTGCTCTATCCTGTGCCAACCTCACTGTCTCTGACACACCTACTCCCATTACCAGAATCATGAAATCGATCCATCTCATTGAGGGTCTTCCTCTCTTGCACTGTCCCTCCACACTCCCAAACATGATGTCCCTATCCAAGGACTAGTCCCTCCATGCAACATGCCCAAAGAATATCAGATGACGCTTCAAAATCCTTGTCTCCATGAAGCATTCCAGTTTCACCCTCTCCAGGATGAACCTGTTTGTTCTCCTAGCCATTCATGGTATATTCAACCCTCTTCTCCAGCACTAGAGCTCAAAAGCATCAAGTCTCTATCATCCCTAGTCACTATCCAGCTCTCTTACACATGGGACGCAATTGCAAAGACTATGGCCCGGATCAAGAGCACCTTAGTCTCAAGCCTGATGTTTTTGCTCCTCAGTACTCTGAAGAGGTCCCTGACAGCTGACTTTCCCAATGCAATTCGTCTCTTGATTTCCTAGCTGCTGCTAACTAGAGTGTTGATTGTGGAACAAAACACACTAAAACTGTTAACAATCTCAATCTCTTCGCCATCCATAATGATGCTTTCACTTGACCCAATGGTGAGAATCTTTGTTTTCTTGATGTTGAGCTGTAATCCATATTGAAAGCTGCAGTCCTTGACTTTCTGCAGAAAGCACTTCAGGTCCTCCTCAGATTCAATAAGCAGGGTTGTGTCATCTGTGTAATGCAGGTTGTTGATGAATCTTCCTCCAATTCTGATGCCACATTCCTCCTCATACAGCCCAGCATCCTGAATAATCTGTTCTGCATACAGATTGAAAAGGTATGGAGACAGAATATATCCCTGGTGGATACCCTTCCTGATTTTAAACTGCAATAGCTCCTTGCTCTGTTCTGATAACTGCCTTTTGGTTCAAGCATAGGTTTTACATAAGCACAATCAAATGTTCTGGGATTCCCATTCTTCTCAGAGCCAGCCACAGCTTGTTGTGAGCCACACAGTCAAAAAGCCTTTGCATAGTTAATGAAACACAGATAGACAGTCCTCTGGTACTCTCCATCTAATATTGGCTATAATATCGAGTATATTGTGTACAGAAATAATAATTTTGAAAGTGCTTCAGGTGTTTTAAAAGAGTATTTATTCATAATCCTTCCTCCTAGATAACCAATTAGGAATCTCTAGTGACATAGTCCTTAAGGATATGGGCTGCTAATCCGAAGTCCACACTTTTCTGGTAGTTCGAATTCACCGGTGGCTCTGAGGGAGAGAGATAGGTACCGTCCTTATGTGCCATTTACAGAGTCTGAAACAAACCCCCTGGAGAGGTCAGCCATGAGTCCATCCCTATTCAACAGCAATGAGAAAGAAACAAATTACTTGGGGGTATTTAAAACAAAACCCAACACATTGCCATTGACTTGATTTTAACTCATGATGATCCCATGTGTTAACCATGATAATATGAATAGATTCCTTGCCCTTAATTTTTTTTTTACTTTATAGTATAGTAGTAGGCCATTTATAGTTTGGTTCATAACTCCAGATATAGTGTGAAAAACTGTGACACAAACTGTCAAATAGTAAAATATTTAACAAAATCTCAGTAGGAAGAGTTACATAATTACTTCTTAAATCTCAGAACACATTTTGAAATATGAGTCAGGAATTTGTCAGCCTTTTCATTTCTCCCTCTTCTAAATGTAATTCTAGGGGAAAAAAGAAACTTAACAAACATTTCAATTCATTCTGAAAAAAATCAGGTCAGGTTTTAAGGTATATAAAAAAGAAATTGCATATAATATTGTGTAATATAGATTAAAGGCCATGTAACAATATATTTTTTCTTAATAAAACATGGTTTTTAAGGTGTAAAGAAGAGTAATCAATGTTTTTTTATCATAACACATTAGAGATTTGAGTGTCAAAATAAGCAGCATAGAGTGAATTAACTCAGTCCCACAAGGACAAATATTGTATAAACCCATTATTGTAGAATGAGTATGAGGATCCATGGAGGGAGGGTGAAAGCAGAGAGGTGAGGATGGGCAAGAGGAACGTGTTATTCATAGGGCTGCACAATTTGATGGGTGAGTGGTGTGAAGGAAATAGAAGGGATCTTTTGTGAAAAACAATATTGTAAATAAATCAGTAAAAGATTTTTTTAAAAGAAGAAATACAGTAAGCAGAATCCCCTTATTGAGTATGTACTGTGGACCAGTACTTTTTAAAGTTTTTTCTAGAATTATGTCTAAGGAAGTGGTATTTGTGTCACCTGAGGGAATAAACCATGATCCTTTTTGGATATGAGCACATCAGATAAGAGGAATAGCATGTGCAAGTACCTAAGACAGAGAGAAGCTTGAAATAATCCAGAAAGTGCTTGCTCAATTGGTGGTGAGTGAGTGAAGGAGAGAGAAAGAGAATAGAGAAGACAGGTCACACAGGGTCATTATAAGATGTTGGATTTATGTGTTAGCAGCCTTTGGAAACGGTAAGGGTTATAACAGCTGGTGGATTTGAACCATGTTCTTTTGAGATTGCAGTGCAGCTTCTTACCATTAGGCCACCAGAATTTTCTAACTTGGTTTTAGCACTTTAAATGGTCCATGTCCTGATTACATGTTGTTGTTGTTACGTGCCATCGAGGCCCTTGCACCTCATAGCAACTCTATGTAGAATAGCCCTGAAACCTGCTCTATCCTGTGCCAACTTAACTATTCCTGACACACCTACCCTCGATACCCTGTCACTGAATCAATCCATTTCAGCAATGGTCTTCCTTTCTTTCTGTGTCCCTCCACCCTTCCAAGCATGATGTCCTTCTCCAAGGACTGGTGAGCAAGTTTGGCCCTTTTGATTTTGACTACCATGACAAGAATAAAATCTAAGGGCAGAGAGTAGAAATGAATAGAAAGTTCAAAAGCTGACACGAGAATCTCAGAATTAGGTCAACAGAGGGGGTAGAAAGTTGTTAGTTAGACGTTCGGTAGATGTTAGGAATGTCTTTTGAAGAGAACCACATGACCCCTTGCTCAATTCCAATTCATAGTGACCATTTAGCAAAGAGAAGGACTTCCTCATAGGGTCTCCAAGGCTATAATATTTTTACAGAAGCAGCCTGCCACATCTTTCTCCCTTAGTTAGTGTGAACTTTTGATCTTTTGATCTACAGCCAAACATTTTAGTGACTGTACCTCCAAGGTACTTTAAAACCTTATAAATGTGGAAACTTAAAGAATTGATGACAAGTTAATGTGAAATATAAGAGATGTCTTCTAGGCTATCAACCTGAATGACTGTGTGAATGAGAGTTTGCATTAGTGAGATGAGGAAAGAAACCCAGTAAAAAGTTTTGGGAGAAATCAAGAATTCTGTTTAGGACATTACATTTGAGATACTTTCAAGGCATAAAGACAGAACAGAGCATATGTTATTGTTGTTGTTACGTGCCATCAAGTCACCTGCGACTCATAGTGACCCTATGTACAACAGCCCTAATCCCTACTCTATCCTGTGCCAATCTTATTGTCTCTGACACACCTACCACCATTTCCTCAGTCACTGAATCAATCCATCTCATCAAGGGTCTTCCTCTCCTGTGCTGTCCCTCCACCCTCTGAAGCATGAGGTCCCTCTCCAAAGACTGGTCCCTTTTTGCAACATGTCCAAAGTAGGTCAGACAAAGCTTCAGAATCCTTGCCTCCAAGGAGCAGCCTGATCATTTTTAGTCTGGGGTTCTCTCTGAAAGAAAATATCTTGCATCTGTTCTCCATACTCTCAGAGATTTTCCAGTACCATCTACATTTTCCAATCTCCAATAATCACTGGGAGAGTGTGGGGTCACCTGTCTACTTTTAATAAGAGCAAGCATGTATTCTACAGGAAAGTTTTGTCTGTGCATAATCTCAGTGGTAAATATTGGTCTAAATGGACTTGGTAGAGGGAGGTAGTCTGGAAATTCACTGCATCATTTTAATGTTGTTTCAATGGAAAAAATATATCCAAAGTTTTTGATAATATACTAAAAGAATTTTTATATGATCAATTTATAATTTAAGAACTGCTTTATACATTTTTACCTGATTTTGCTAATTGTATATCTATTATATATGCATGGTACAGCTATACATATTTATATAATGTACAGTGGGCATAATTACTAATGATTGATATAAATTTGAATTTTTTGAAAAGTACAAATGGGATATCTTAAATATAAATCAATTATTCTATACTATACTATAAAACATTTAACTTTTGACTTTGACGGATAGTTCTGTAATCTCCCTTACTTTCTAAATTATTTAATAAATCCAAAAGTATATTCTACTATTGAAAGACTGAGAATACAGAATCAGACATTGAAGCTTTTTAAGTGAAATATTTTACAAAACAATTGTTCATACTTTTAAAGCAATTAAGTAATATAGGCTTTAGAGTTTCTATTTTAATGTGATGCATTATAAAATAAAATTAGTTATTCATAATTGCTAAGCACAGTTTTAAAGTTTTTATGGAGAAATGTAACTTGCATGGCAAAATCAATATGCTTGGCTCTAAATTTAAAAATTTAGAGGATTCAAGAGATATCTATATAAGGTTTTAAAGCACACTCGTATTTATCTCATTTTCTCTGTACAATAACCCTAGGAGGAGGGCTGATATTATGATCCCTATTTTATAGATTAAGACGTTATAGCTCAGGGAGGTCACTCAAGGTCTGAGTGCTAGTGAGAAATGTCTGACCCTGTCATTCTGATTCCAAATCTGGGTCTTTTCCCACTGCCCAGTGCTGCCTTATATTTTCTGTGGTAAATTGTCTTTAAGTTATATCCCTGGTGTTGTGGAATGCAGCAGAGGTTTCCACACCAATATCTTCAGCTTTTATATTGGCTTGCTGGACATTTATGGAACTGATTTTAGTCTTGAGCACCAAATTCAATGAGCACTCTTTGAGTAAAAATGTGTAGTACTGAGCAGAACAATAAAAATCATAATGCTTTATCTTTTTGAAATCTCTTAAATGCTTAAAAGCAGGACTTCCACAACTCAGTCTGGCAATATGGTACTCCAGTGAAGAGGGCATTCTACCACTCCTGCAGTCAGTCACATGACAGGAGTAACTCTGACTGGAGAACACTGGGGGGCTTCAGGAGGGTGACTTCCAGACTCTTAAGGGTTTAGACAATGGTTGGGAAGGACACAGTCATCTTGTCTTCTCCTCTCTGCCCTAGTGTTGTAACTCTTAGTAACTGAGGAGTGAAATGTTATTCTTTCCCCTTAGATGTAAATGAAAGAAATATAAAAATTCCCATGCCCTCTTCTATTTGACCCTTGATCACACCAATTTTCATCGAGGGTCATAAGTGAAACGCTGTGATTTTAAAAATGGCTTTTAATAGAATGAGGTGTGACAGATTATATAGCCAATAATTGACTTTAAAGCAATGGTTCCTTTAAGATGAGATGGTTTGCTTTGAGATATAGAGTGAAGGAACTTTTTTTTTTATTTCATTTTTTTAGCTTTTTTTCTTTTAGTAAATATTCCCTTTGTAGTTCAGTTGACGGCACATAACAACGAACAACAACAGCTCAATAAAACAATAAATAAACATTTTTAAAAAGTGCAATACTCTAACAGGAAGAGCTAAAGTGTCACTGAAGGAAGGTTCACTTTGTCCTCTTCAACCAGAATGGACCCAGAACATCCAGGTACAGAAAGGTGCATGCCAAGACCTCTAGGTACCTGCTCACTTACCACAGAAAAGGTCAGGAGTCCATAGCCATCACTCTGAACTCTGAGGTTGACTTCGATTCTTTCTTTGTACGGTGGGTATTTGGGTAAAATGAAATGTCCACTTACTATTGAACCTGAGATGTGTGCTAGTCACCTGCAGATCTTACAACAGATTTTTTAGACCTTAAAATAAATAAATAAAATTTTTATATATTTACATAATATTACACTTCTATTATTTCAACTAGTTTTATAAGTATAAACTATACTAAAACTTGTAGTTGTTATTTAGAGTAAACAAAAATTATAGACGCTAGAACTGCTAATAATTTTACCTTTCCCTGTATTTTTATAGAAACATGAATTTTTTTATATGGATATGTGCAGAAGCTATATTTACTAGGATAAGGTTCATATATGATATATACACATTATAATTTAGATTTAATTTAGCCTCTTTTATTTTGTGTACAGATTGAAAAGCTTGAATAAGACCAGTTTCCCTCTGAAAAAAATAAAAATGTACATTGTTTGGCTTGGTTTTATTATGTTGATTATTTAACTCAGATATTAGCACTATTATCAATTAGCTACTATCAAAAAGTTGGTTTTCCCTTTTCACATACGACACAGTAAATAACCAATAGCAAAAAAGGAATGATGCTAAACAGTACTAAAAAGGGAAAGCTTGGAGTATAGAAATATTTGGCCTATTCTTGATATGACTCTTTAAAATTTGATTTTACAATTGTGTCAGACCCTTGAAATGTCCAACTCCACAATGATTTTTATTGTTCCCAAAACCCTACATGGTACCATTGGGGAAACAATAATTAATATAAGTGGAATTGTGTAAATGAATACGTTTTTAGAACATATATAATGGAAGGAAGTGTTTATGTGCGTATTTTTAAATTTTGTTTTAAATAACACAGTACGATTTTTAATATCCCATCTTTGTGAGATGATGATAGGTTTACAAAACTTATGTTCACCATCCATCCCTTTTTTCCATGCTCAGTAATTAAAAATGGCTGTGGGCATTTTCTATCCACTGAGACTTACCAACTGCTATAGCTTTCAACATTTATAGAAGAATTTATACACTTTTCTCTTTTTTTTTTAAATGAAATAACCAAATATCAGTGCAGCTTGAAGTATTTTCTTTTTAAAAAAATAAGTTTACCTCTAGGCCCCTGGTTTTCAGCAGATAGAAGCACTATCATTAGCCTCCCATCCATTTTAATTTAAAATCCTAAGAACAAAAGTCATTAATAAGTCCTTTGTCATGGATTTTAAAAAAGAAGATGCCTTTTTAGTATTTGTATGTCATCATGCCAGGCCTAGAAAATTAGGCTAATTTATTATTTAAAACACTGGTGGGATTCCTAATTGCATTCATCATTAGATATGACACGTTTAGAACTGAGAACCATATCCAGTGAGAATTTTCCAGTTTGAATTTTGAAATAAAAATATTTTTCAAGAGATCCCTAGCTATTGCCTGTTACCATGGCAACAGCCCTATTTGTCTGAGAGCTCTGTCCGCTGCCAATGAGAGAGAGAGCAACGTCAACTAAACATACGAATACATCAAAGACAAATTCATATGCTCAATCTGATCAGCTCAATTAATGTAAGAACAGAAGCTGAAGGGGGTTAAAAGAGGGCACCCATTCAGGATAGATGAAGCCCCTTTTAGCAGAATATACACGCCGGCCTTTTGGGGGAGGAATTTAGCACACTGTCAAAAACATTATCAGAAAAAGAAAGTAGTAGGCCTCCTACACCTAACAGATATGAAGCTGTCAGACAAAGAATAGCACTATTCATTAAATGACACTTATTTTCTCCCACTTTACAAGAATACAGCGAACAAAACAAGCAGGGGAGCAGCTGAGAAAGACACTTTTTTCTTTTGCTAGTGATGACAGACATGCAGCAATTATGGTGATAACTAAGGAATACTAAACACGGAGCCAGCCTCCATTCTGTTTATCACCTTAAATTTTACGTTACTAAATTTGCATGCAACTCCTGTTTTGTTTTATTATTTATGTCTGGGGGAAATTAGATGCCTTTGTTTTTAGCATGGTGCCTCGAGTTTTCTGAGGCACACCTCTAAACTCAGTGAATTCGTTCACCTTTCCTGCTAAATGGCCACATCAGGTTGAAAATGCTTTTGGTGTTAAGACATTTCCAAAGAGCAACAAAACCGCAGTTATCCGTTTCAGGTATATGTGTGATTAAGGGTTAGGTATGTTTCTGCAAAGGGAGATAATGGGTTACACTCTTGCACGTTGTTTTAAAAGATAGAGGAAAAAGTTGTATTAATTGAAACCTATGCTTTCATACTCCATTTTATGTGCGGAAATGTGTTATGGGTGTGTGTATATGTGTGTAAAATGGGTCCTTTCCCCCGCTTTTAGAGAGGTGTAGGTAGTACGTCGAAGGTTAGCTCTTAAGGGCTTGTAACAGGTACTGGCAAGTAGGAGTTCCCGTGAGATTCTAGCCTTTTAAGAATCTTATGCTTAAACCAAGATGATCTGATTTAAGGCCCATTATCAATAGTCTGCTACTTATATCTGCATGATCGTGGGCTGATTGATACTGACTTTGTAGCCATGTGCTCCATAATGTGCTGTCAGGAAATGCTGACAGATGCAATGAAAGAACAATAAATGTGGGGCAGCCGTAATGTAAAGGTCCAGCTAGCCTGTATGAAAACTGATAGCTAGGATATTGGCTCCTATGTTACCATATACACCATCCCTTTGAGAATTTAGCTGGTGAGTGAATTAAAATGGTCTCCTGATACCCAGAAGGTGGGGGTTGGGGGGAAGATCTTCATTTAAGGAACTTGCCGACTTTGCCAAAACATTGCTTTATAAGAACAGAGCCAAGATTGTTTTGTTTCTTTCTTTTTTTAAAAAAGAGAGAGAGCGAGGGAAAGACCCTTCTTCTAAAGTCTAGGCATGTCTGACACATCTGAGCAACTATTTCTTAAAAATAAATATATAAAAAGGTCTGTTACCACGTTTTGTGATAATTAATCCGCTCATTTAAAATGTCAAAAAGATATTTTATTAGAATTCCTGTTTTAAATGTGTGGCATTTGATATTATTTTTTTTTCCAAATACTTGATCTTCAACTTGGTACATGAATAGAACTGGCATTTTGCCAGAACAGGTTTTTAACAAAAAACTAGGGTGTAAAAAAAAATTATTTCATTAAATCAGAAGAGTTATTTTCATATCCCTACACTTATCATATATATATATAGATTTGAAGGAGGTTAAATATTTGATTATACTTTAACTTCACTATGCTTTTTCCTGCTTACATATTATTTTATAGTTTCTCCTCTACATGCTTTAATATTAATAATTTCATAGTATTTAATGATATAATCAACATTTCAAGATTGTTGGTTCAAAAAATTGAATTCTAACATATTTTAGCAACTCATTTGTCCACAAAGTAAAGTCATCACTTACTCTGATATATTAAAATTAAATATATACTGGTATTGAACACCAATTCCCAGTCTTTGATTTCATTTAATGAGTATTTAGATATTTTCAATGCTCAGCCCCTTGTGGTATCTTCAAGTATTGCTATAAATTAAGGTCAAAGCTGTATTGATCACTTTGATTCCTTTCCTTGAGGAAGAAATGTTAAGAATAGCTTCTTTATTTTCAAATTTATCTAAACTATTTCAGAGCACCTAGGAGTATCTAATCTGACTTAAATGGACTTTGTGGGAATAATTTGATCAGACTAATTTTTGCTGTAAACCTTTCTGTGGTATTATTAATTGGCTTCTTTTAAAATAGTGTTAAAAATAAACTTACACAAGGGAAAACAATGATAATGGAATTTGAAAGGCGCTATCTTCTGAGAGTAGTCAAACAATATCCTAATAGATCATTGACAAAACATGTCCATGACTGTAATTGTGTGAAACTGAGAGAATGACGTTTTAGGCCATATTATCGACATAATAGATTGAGTCATCATTACTGTCTGATGTGCAAAGGCTTGGCTTAGAACTCTTCTGTGGATCTTCTTTGGCACACAAAATATTGACACAGTAGATGATAATGGCTCCTTTGGAACCATCAGGGTCCGTCATGTCAGGGCTTGCTCAGACATTTCTTAGCAGGTAGCCCAGACTCTTGACGTGATAGATCATAACACGTCCAAAGGAATAATTACCATTTCTTGCATCATACCGTACTTGGGATTGTCATAGTTTATAATCTAGTCAAATTAAAGCTTATCATCCCCAATGTGAATCTTAAATGATTCATTACTACTAGTAATAAAAATCTTATATGTACATCCCCTCCCCATATACATATTCTGAATTACATAAGTACACTAGATCACAGCCCGTTCTTAACACTAAGCCTTGTCTAGGAATTTTAAAAGTCCACACTGATTGTTATGAATATTCATAAAAAGCAATTCATTCACAGCCTTATACCTTTTATGCCAAGAGTCAGCCTGGAGCAAATTTTTAACGTCCACAGCATAGACCTTTGAAAGTAGACATGCCTAATGGAAAGAGTGACAGATCCTGAGTGACACTGACTCTGACAGGCAGGAGCTCTGGTGGGCACCCATATAATTAGATCTTTTGTGTGGTCTGGTTAGCTTAGGCAGAACTTGATGTTTTACTAACAAAATCTCCTGAAAAGAAAACTTCACCCCCCCACCCCAGCCAAAGTTTGGGTTGTTTACCAAGTAAAGAAATGAAAATAAAATCTGAAAAAAAAAAGAAGAATTCTCGGGTAGTTTTAGCACGTTTGTGTGATCTGTAATGTGAAAGGTGAAGTGAGTGGTGCTGGATCGCCCTGGGAGAAAAGCATCATGCTCTTTCTTTTTGCGTGAATAGTTTTTATTGTGTCAGTTTAGAGTTATATAAAAATTATATAATGTGGCTAGCCATTATCTTTTCATAAAAAGAGATTTTATCTGCAGTGAAAAGCTTTTGATCTCAGAGACTTTCTAAAAAAGTATCAAATTTCAATTTTTGGTGTTGTTTGCTTATTACTTGGTGTAAATGTCAGCATCTGCATATAGGAATTATGTCCATTATTTTCCCTATAATATGCAGCTTTTAAATCAGGTTGGTTTTGGATTTTTATTTCCAAGAAACATAAATTCCGTTTATTCTTCAATACCTTCATTAATAGAAGTCCTGATAAGATCACACATAATAAAAACAGTTTTCTAACTTTTATTAGTTGCAGATCCTTTCCCCATACTTTAGTGCCCAGTTGTTTTCAGTTTCTAAGTATTACTCCAAGCAAAAAAAGGAAAAGGCAAAACAGTTGCTTGGAACTTCAAACTCATTTTGACATGGAAAATTCCCTTTCCGTTTCTCTTTAACACTCTTAGAGGATTGGAGTAGACCAATGCAAAGTACAGAAAATAAGCAATGACATAAACCTACTGCACACTGGAGGTCACCCTTGCTATTTACAAATTGTATGTAAGTTTGTAAAACAAAAGTCGGCCCTGCTACTTTTCCTCTGCACTACAGTGTTAGTCATCTTTTGGTATGAATAAATCGGAGTTATTTGTCCTCCATGTATAGTTAACCATATTAAGTGCAATTAAGGAACCCATTATAAAAATCTTATGGTTGTCTGGCTTTTCTGATGAAATAAGCAAATGACAAGAAGCTTTTAAAAATGAACTTAGAAGCTTTTAATATAGGCTATATATAAAATGGTTTTTGCAAATCCTTCCAAAATATTAAAACAGTATTCTAGAGTAGAGTTCACATGCATTATTTGTTCAATGATTTGTCTTCATTTTGCCAATCTCTTCTGGGGATAACTTTACCCTAGTTAATACTTACGGCTTGTTATAGAAAAATTGCTTGTATGGTAGTGTCATTTTCATATAATTTGTTATAATGTACTAAATAATTGATCCATGCTGTAACTTTTTCCCCCTGTTGTGTTGCTTTTGTATTTTTATGTCTACTAAAAGAAAAGAAATATGAAACTCAATAAATAGTTTTTAACTATACGTTTTTACTTACAGGGAATGATATATAAGAAAAAGCAGTTGTAAGTTCATTATTAACAAGAGCTTTGATTCTGATACACATCACGGTGGCAAAAG
Source organism: Elephantulus edwardii (assembly GCF_000299155.1). Classification (NCBI taxonomy): domain Eukaryota; kingdom Metazoa; phylum Chordata; class Mammalia; order Macroscelidea; family Macroscelididae; genus Elephantulus; species Elephantulus edwardii. Next base: position 13,084,886 of record NW_006399793.1, on the reverse strand, counting down.
ATAAAATTTTGAGGGAGGGGTAAGTTTAGTCTACGTCTTGCAATCATTCAAGGCAGAAACCAAATATTGAGAAGTATGTGATTCTATTTCAGTGAGAAGAACATTCTGAAAGTATACGAGTTCTTCTTCTGGGAACCATAACAAGCAACATCGGAGGTTTCACATGTACCTCATTCCCCCCAAAGAGAAAAGTAACAAGAAATTGTTGTAATGAGCCGTTGAGTTGACTACAACTTACAGCAATGCTGTAAGGTCCCTCTATATTTTATTTGACTTATAGCTGACCTTCTACTTGGTTTCCAAGACTTTAAATCACATGGGACGAAATTGTCCATCTTTCTCCTGCAGAGGTGCTGGTGGATTTGAACTGCTGGAAAAGTGTGGCCTTAAGGTTAACAAAGAAACTTCTTAGGGACCTCGTCACCAGCACTCCCTATACCATATATTTGTATAGCACTTTAAAATATTTTCACAGCATTTTTACTATTTCATGTAACAATTCTTAAGTCTATCTACTTTCAGAAATGTTGAACATGTCCATTTTTTGGCATAAGGTTCACAGGTCAGAAGTGAGTTGAAATACAGAAAGGTAGCTTTAATAAATTGATATTTGCTAGCAAGATCAGGAGACCAGAAAGCGTATCATCAGATTAAATAGGACACTAAAGGTATTTGGGGTTATTTGTCCACTAAGAGCCCATGTCTGCTTTTATACCCTGGGAGGCTTAATTCACTCTCCTGTAAGTCTCTCCCTGTTTATGGAACATTGAAGAGAATTGCTGAGTCACATCTCAGGATTCAGATGGTTCTTTTTTGCAGTAAGAGTTAACTGCACAGTGTCTCCCTCATCTTTGTCTCTGAGATGTTTCCACTTTTATATCCTACGCCTGAAATCTCCTTTTCTTAATATCGTCTGCGTCCATTGATAAAGACTCAAAACTAAGTGTCTCTATCAAGCCTTTCATAAACACTCCTGAACCTAACAAATTTGCTCTTTTTTTTCAAATAAAAAATTATATTTATTTAGAAGCATTCAAATGTCTACAAAACAGTGGCAACATCCCCCCCCCCCATTTTGCAATTACAGAGTGGTATTAACAGAAAAAAAATTGGAACGCTTCAAAAATGTGCGTGTCATCCTTCTGTTGTATACATAGTCAGACAATGTTAACAACATAAAACATACGGACATAATCCTGTTTTGGAAGTGGTTTTCTGTGTTATGTTAAAAGGGGCCTTATCAGTATAGCATATATCCTAAACCTAACCACTGCTGTATTATACAAAACCCATATTGTTGTTGTTATTGTTGAGTACCATAGAGTTGGAACCAACTCTTCAATGACCCTTCAGCATGTTCCCAGAGCCAGGAATTTGCACAGAGGAAATTGCTCATCTTTCTCCTGATGGTGGATTTGAACTGTGTGCCTTTGAGTTGGAAGCACAACTCCTTCCCACTAGACCACCAAAGCTCCATATAGACAAACACCTAGTGGGGAAGACACACAATATGAGGACCCCTACGATGCAAGGAATGCTCAGGAATGCTCACATGGAAGTAGTCAACATGGATGAGACTTTGATTTGGACTTTTAGCTTTCAGAATGTTCAGAAAATAAATTTCCATTCTTTAAAGCTTGCCTACAGAGTTCTGGTGGCAGTAATGGTAAAGAATTGCACTACCAATGCATAGGTACATGGTTTAAATCCACCGGATTCTCTGCTGGAGAAAGATGGACACTCTCCTCCATATAATTTGCTGCCTCTGAAAACTGACTGAAGAGTCAGCTATATTTAGGTTCTAATTTGACAGTATACAACAACAACTGGTAATATTTGTATTATAGCAGCACTAGAAACTAAGACAGCCAGGTTGTGTTTGAAAGTGAAAATAGCCAGTTTCTAGCTTCCAACTGGTAATGTAGTTTATGTTGTTTTAAATCAAATGCCAGTATCCTGGTCCATGCTAAAGAATTCTTTCTGATGTTAGGATAAGAAAAATTTTCATTCCATTCCAACTTCACTAAGAAGAGCAATGGTTCTTCAGCTTGACCTTTTGAGCTTCAATACCAAAGCTGTTCCCAGGTCAAACATAAGGAGATACTTTGCACAAAGCCGGCTCTTGTATATTCATTAAGTGAATTAATGAATAACAATACTTACACTGTTATTTACTGACAGAATAAATAAAATAGCAAACAAACAAACAAACAAAAATCCCATCTGAAAACACAAGCACTCTTAATACTGTGCAAGAAACGGTTTTGCTCCATATTTTTAAAGACCTTAAATTTATGTTTACATTTGCCTGTATGAATGCACATTCTTTTATTCATTAAATATTGCCAAGATAAATCTATTTCCTTCTAGAATTTTATTGTCTTCCTTCTACTTTATAATAAATCAATTATAGGTAGATTTTTATGTTTGTGTGTGAAAATGTATACATTAACTCATTCAATAAATTCTGCATGTATAGTTCATTGTGATAATTGTTACCCATGGTAGACAGTTTTTGGTGGAGCTTCCAAATTAAAACAGGCTTGGAAGCAGGAGTGGCATCCACTTCCTAAATAGCTTGCCTCCAGAAACTCTATGAACTTAGAGAAATGATGAAAGTTATACGTGTTCAGGACTTTCATTCAGAGTCACTATGAGTCTACAACTCATCAGCACTTAACAACACAACAACATAGTTCATTGACATTAATTATATTCCATACATTGTGTCACAAGTCTTATTATGTCTACCTATATTGTTTCACCAATCTTAATTTATACTTTTTTTAAGTTCTCACCTAGGATTTACTCTTGTCATTATAATCTCTAATTTAATTGCATAGATAATTCTAAAAAGAGCATAATATTCAAGGCAGATATTATTTAAATGAGCTAAACTTTTGTTCAGTTTAGATTATTAGATAGTTTTGATTTGAGCTTTAGGTTATTAAAAGACAGTTGTTACAGTGGTTCTTCAGTCTTTATGCATAAAAAATTTTATGTTTGTTTTACACTTTTCCTCCTTTTAATCCTTTGAATCTCTGATCTAATGCTCAGTAGTTGTAACTAGGCACCATCTATTTCTCTCTCTCTCTCTGTAAAATACCTCTAAAATTATTTTTAAAAGTAAAGTTTTATTATATACTAATTTACTTATAAAGTTCATATACACTGTTTTTCACACCATATCTTTCCCTTTTTTTAATCTACCCCTCCCTCCACCCCTCAAATTGTGTGACCCTAAGATTAACCACCCTCCACCCCATCTCTTTTTACCTCCTGACAGAGCTAGTAATAGTAGTTTATAATGGAAAGTAGACCTGCAGTCTATCTCACTCTTAGATTTGTTTTGTTTTGTTTTGTTTCTTCTCTTTGAGGTGAAAAAGAATGTACAGATATATGTATTAAGGAAGTGCAACCAGAGTACTCCTTGGAAGCAAGGATGATGAAGCTCCGTCTAATATGCTTTGGACATGTTAGGAGAGGTATTCCTCAGAAAGGGCCATCATGCATGGAAGGGTGGAGAGTTAGCAAGGGAAAGGAAGACCCTCAACCCTGTGTTAAGAAGGATTAACACAGTGACTGCAGCAGTGGGCTCAAGTACGTCAGAGCTGATGATGTAGAAGCTAGGATAGTGTTTAGATCTGTGCTCATAGAGACACTATGAGTCATACTCAGCATGACAGCACCTAACAGTAACAATTGTATCTTTGGTGTACCATCACAAGGTTTAAAAAACCAAGGATTCACCAAAATGGAAATTAGAACAGATACGGTAAAGACAACATTAAGGAAACTGAACTGTTAAGCTAAGCCATCACCCTAAACCTTTGAGCAAGAAAATTAAGGAAGGCTATGCATTGGAAGAAGTAGCATCCGCTTCCTAAATGGCATGTCTCCAGAAACCCTATGAACTTTGATAAATGTCAATAGTTGAAGAGGGGCTTTGGGCCTTTCTTTCATGTGCTCGACTCAAAGGCAATCAACATAAACAACAACAGCAGCAACATAAAGTCTTCAATAGTACCTAAGTAGAGACAACAAGTGCAGCCGTCCCCCTGCCATACACAGCTGGCTGGCTTAAAATAAAATTTTAAAATATAAGACTTGTATAAAATGTATTTGTCATTTCACTCTTTATAATACCAGTGACATTAGTCAAGTTGTCTAATCATTACCGTTCCTCGATGTCCGTTACACCATTACCAAAGGCAAATTCTTGATCTTTAAAACCAGTATTAGAGAAAAGACTACATCTAATTATCCTCAATTCCTCAAATTCCTTCGAATTTGTTTTCAATTACTGAATGTGACAGATGCAAAGTAGTTTGTTGGCTTCTGAGGAATTTTAGAGTGAAGGCTGCCACAGTGCTAGAAGTCAGAGAGTACCTTGTCCTTAGCAGGGACATTCAGTAGATATGTCAAGCATTTAATTTCATTATTGCATGTATTTGTAACAGTAATTTTGAAAGGGTAGATTTAAGAAACTCTTCAAAATCTTCTTTTATTCTATCCCTATATGGTGAAATATTTTTCTTTTTATTTTTTTAAATTGTGATTTTAACAATAGTTTATAGAAAGATTGAGTTTCATTCATTCCTTGTTGCACATTTTTCTCCTTCCCCCTCCCGCAGTTCACTTTGCAATGCACCTCTTGCCCAGATTGTTGTACATATAATGCCTGATCATACACTTCTTTCAAACAATCATCCCCTCTTCTGCTCTAATGCAGTGTTCATTATCTATGCCCTTAACTATCTCCCCACAACTCCCCATGTCAGTCCTATTTTATTACAGCAGTTTTATGCAATATTTGTCCTTTTGTGACTGACATATTTCACTCAGCATAATGTCTTTCAGACTAACCTGTTCCTGGTTCCCTATGGTACCCAAGTTGTGTAGTGTTTTACAAGTTTATTGTTTTTCTATTATTGCTGCTTATATTCATGGCTTCCATCTCTTTGCTATTGTCAATAGTGCAGCAGTAAACATGGGTGTGCATACTTCTGTTTGAATTGTGGCACTAGTTTCTTTGTGGTATATTCTCAATAGTGAGGTATGTTGGATCAATTGGTATTTTTATTTCCAACTTTTTGAGAAAGTGCCAGATCACCATTCATAATGGTTGTACCGTTTTACATTTCCTCCAGCCGTAAATAGGAATTTCAATCTCTCTACAACCTTCCCAGCATTTGTTCTTTGCTGCCCTGTTGAACTTTGCTATTTTTGCTGGAGTAAGAATGGAATCCTTTCTTATCTACCTTGGAAAAGATCCATGCTCCTTGATCCTATAGTTTTTAGTCTGTTGTTGTTGTTATGTGCTAATAAGTTGCCTGCGACTCATAGTGACACTATGTACAACAGCCCTAAACTCTGTTCTTTCCTGTGCCAATCACACTGTCTCTGACACTCCCATCCCAATTATCCCAGTCACTGAATCAATCCACCTCATAGAGGGACTTCCTCTCCTGCGCTGTCCTTCCACCCTCCCAAACATGATGTCCCTCTTACAAGGACTGGTTCCTCCTTGCAACATGTCTAAAGCATGTCAGACGAACCTTCAGAATCCTTGCCTCCAAGCAGCAGTCCGGCTTCACCCTCTCCAGGACAAACCTGTTCATTTTCTTAGCAGTCAATGGTGTATTCAATACTCTTCTCCAACACCACACCTCAAAGACATTAATTCTCCTTCTATCATCCCTAGTCATTTTCCAGCTCTCTGGCATATAGCAAGTGATCACAAAGATCATAGCACGTGTCAGGCACACCTTAATCTCCAGACTGACATCGTTGCACTTAAGTACTGTAGAGACTTTAGAGAGGTCTCTAACTGCAGACTTTCCCAATGCAATTCGTCTTTTCGTTTCCTTGCTGCTGGTGCCAAGAGTGTTGACTGTGGAGCCAAGCAAACCAAAACTATGAACAATCTCAATCTTTTCACCATCCATTATGATGCTGCTAATTGGCCCAGTAGTGAGAAGCTTTGTTTTCTTGATATTGAGCCAAAATCCATACTGAAGACTGCAGTCCCTGACCTTCCACAGCAAACGTAGCCTTTAGTATACTACTGAAGAAGTTACTCTATAATTCTAATCAATATATATTCTTGAAAATCTGATTTCTGTAAAACATTGTAAGAAATACAAAAGTAAAAAGAAATATAATTGTGTTTTCAATATTACCTTAATAGGCAGAAAGCAGTTTAAGATAATGAAGATGCAATATATTATGTAATAAGTGCAACTGGCAGAAGTCTCTATGAGAATTTAGAGAAAGGCATTCTCTCTTTGGGGGCTGGAGTAATTATAGTCTAATCCTGGAAAAAGTGGAACTTGAGCTGGAATTAGGTGAAGATTTACAGGATGGTTGTTGGTGCTGAGAAAATGATATAAGCCAAGACCCAAAGGCTGGAAAGTATGTGACATTTTGGGAGACCGTGAGCAAGTCATTTGGCTTATGTAACAGAAAACAAGACTGTTCTGGTTTAGAACAAGAAGTTCTAGTTTAGAACTCGACCATGGAAGGTGTTATATTCCACAGGAAGGAACGTGCCCTTCACTGCTGGTCTTTGGGGCAGCATGTTAGGGTAAATGCAATTTTTCAATCTTGGTTCTTAAACTCTCAACAGTTGAAGAGACATCATGTATCAGTTTAAATGGAATGGGGGTTTGCAGGTCCCAAAATGAAGGTGAAGAGCGAGGAAACCATTGCTATAGTCTGTCAGGTACTTAATGAAAACCAGGCTGGATAAAATATTTTAGATACACTATTCTCATAATTGCCTTCATTTTCCTAAACCTTACTCCCCAACATCGAGCTTTCATTTCATGAAAATAGGGAAGAGTTTCTTTAAAGATTATCAGTACTAAATACAGGAATGTGAATTCTATCTCTATGATTTGAGAAAATCCACCTTAGAATAATACGTGAGTAACATACCATTGCTTACATTATCAATATTTTGAGGAAATGGATAGCAAATATTTTTCAGAACCATTTGTTGCAGAGGGTACAAGTTGCTATCTCAACTCAAGTCTTAACTGTGATGTACCAAGAACTTCTGGACTGAGAATGAGTTCTGAGCATCTTATTTGTAACCAACCTTGTGGTTTGTGTGTGAAGTAAATTTTGAAAACTGTAACTATAACATGTTTTCTTTTAATTTATTAGTTCTTTAATTATTAAGATAACTGTAGTTGTTGTTGATATATGCCCTCGAGTCACCTGCAACTCACAACGACCCTATGTACAACAGCCCTAAATCCTGCTCTATCCTGTGCCAATTTCACTGTCTCAGACACACTTCCCCCAATTACCCCAGTCATTGTATGTGCAGTAAATTTTGAAAGCTGTAACCATAATGTGTTCTTTTTATCGTAAGTTCTTTAGTTATTGTTTTTAAGTCAACTATATGAACAAATAAAGAACTGATGCCACAATATCTATATTTAAAGAATGGCATTAATATTGATATAGTTATCTTTGTTAATTGTCCTTCAATATGTCAAAATTTTTCTAAAATGACCATTGAAGATTATTGTTTTTGAGGAGAAATAAGTTTATTTAAAGTACTATTAGTACCAAGTTTGACTAAGGATTTAGTGAATATAATCAGAAAGAAACATAAAGCCTGACTATCTGGAGAGCATAGAGACTAATTGAATAGTTATGGAGAAAGGATATAACCCTGACTCAGACCCTTCCTGATTTTAAACCATGCAAACACTATGCTACAAGACAACAGTCCTGAAGTAGGAGCTCAGGGCCAAGAACACTTCCCCAGTGCTGCCTAAAGCCCTCCCTGAAACTGATACATGGGATTTAGACTTCTTCTAAACATGAGATAGAAATTAGTGTGAGAGACCAATAACATTGGGGGATGGCGCTACATACTGCATGCATAGTTATTTCTGTAATAGAAGTGTCTTTAATTTAGTCCTTTCAGTAAAATGCTTATCTGTCAGATGTTGTTCCAAAGCTAAGCATCTAATTTAAGACAGATTAGGAAGAAAGATTGGCCATCCACTTTCAAAATACAACAGGCCTTCAAAAACCCTCTGTACAATAGAGAACACACATAGAATAGAATAACAGATATAGCACCTGAGGCTGAGTCTTCAAATTTGGAAACACGAAGGAGGAGAAACAGTTGTAAGCAGAAACTAATGATTGGAACATGGGATGTGAAAAGCATGAATGTAGGAAAACTTAACATCATTAAGAAAGAAATGGAATTCATAATATTGACACATTAGGTATTGGTGAAATGAGATGGATTGGCATGGGTCATTTTAAATCAGACGGTCATGTGCTCTACTATGCTGGACATGAAAAGGCGAGGAAAAAATAAGGCCGTTTCTGGATCCATCCTGATATACAATGGTATTAGTGACAGGATAACATCCATACACATACAAGGAAGACCTGTTAATGCCACTATCATTCAAATTTATGTGTCAACCACCAGAACCAAAGATAAGGAAATAGATTATTTCTACCAACTTTTGAAGTCAGTTATCTATCAAACATGCAACCAAGATTCATTAATAATAATGGAATGCAATGGATAATAATAATGGTGTAATAATAATAATAATGGAATCGATGGGGGAGAGGAGGAAATTATGCAACAATAAATGTTTTTGTGGTGTTTGGTTGTTTTTTAAAATGTGAACTGGAGGGGTAGGGAGGAAGATGTGCAATAATGAATGAATGAAAATCTAACTTTTTCGTATACTTTTGTTAAAATCACAATAAAAAAAGAAAAAAGTTTTAATGGAAAATATCTTCCATGTGAAAAGTATGATACTTACCTCTATAACATTTTTATACAGAATTGAAATATCTCAGACATTTCATTACACTAAGTCACTTTGTCAGTTTTTAAGAGGCCTGGGCTTATCAAAACTAAATGAACTCTTTTGTGAAGTATTTATCATCTTCTGAGTCCACACAATTTTAATATATGTTTTTATTTGACAGTTATATTGATATATTTGTTGGTCTTAATAACTTTAAAAGGCACTGAATGCAATTATAGTTTGGACTTTGGGAATTCTCTAATTAATTTTCTAGGAAATAAGGTATCAAATTGAATCTCATAGTTCTCTTTTTAATCTTTGCTTATAAGAAGATTTTATAAAATGGCCAGCCACTTGACTATATAGCCACTATTTATATGATCCCATTTTTAAAATTTTATTTTTATTTCTATTTTAAGCTTTCTCTTTCAGACTTTTTTAAAGTGTTAGGAATTTTGCTCCATTGAACAAGCACGGTATTGGTTTACAGAGTATAAATAATAGATAGAAGGTATAGAAACAGATTTTAAGTATACCATAATAATTGAAATTCTGACATGTTTTTCTGTCACTTATTAAAATTAAAAATGGTTGTAGAGTTAGACAACAACTCTGCTACTGGCCCCATCTGAATTTCTTAATATCTTTGCATTTTTCTATATTATTCTTGCATTGTCACCTTTACATACACAAGTAAGTTGCTCAGTCTCTCCACTGATAGTCATGAATACAAATTTTAATTGAGTTTGGCATGTCAGAACTCTTGCTTGGGTTTTATGTTTGATGTGCCATACCACATTTTCAATGAATAAAAAAACTGCCTCTTTGCATATTTATTACACATTCTCAGTTAGTGAGATTTTGTTACACAAGCAGTTGCCTTATTATTTTTTACACCTGCACTTTGATATCACAGTGGTTCATTGTCAATCGATGTAAAGTATCAGAAGTGGCACAGCTAATGAGCACATAGTTGCCTTTACTTCATTTTTACATTGTGAAATCCTACTGGGGAATAGGCTGTAAAAATTGGGGGAGGATTTGTGACATTTTAAAATGTCATATGTCAATCCTACATTATAGTGGCGGTGAAACACTGCGTTCTGATCCTATCATAACCATATGATAGATATTTCCCTCTAGAAAGCAATGAGAATAAAAAAAAATATTGTCATAACCTTAAAGAAAGTTTTGGGTGGATTTTTCTTTTAAAAGTTAACTGTATGTCTTTAGGTTTGTGTTCATTAATTAGAGTCGATCAGCCACTTTGTTTATGATTAGAGATAAAATTTTGTTGATTTAAAGAAAAAAAGTTACATGAAAGTGTAAATTCTGATTTTTTTTTTATTGCTCAGAGGATATTTGTCCTTAGAATAACTTGCTGTTTGGTGCCATCAAGTCGCCTCTGACTTATAACAACCCTAAGAACAACAAACCCAAACCTCACCCTGTCCTTCATCATACTCATCCTCTCTGATAGGCTCCATTGCCATAGTCACTGTGCCAGTCCAGGCAAGTCTTCCTCTCTGTCTCTGAACCTCCGACTTTCCCAGCATGATGTCTCTCTCCAAGGACTAGTTTTCCTCCCCAAAATATGCCAACGTAGAATAATAGTAATTGTGATATTTTCTGGTTCCATATACTTAACTTGGGACTATTTTAGAAGATTAAAGTCTCCTAATATTTTCTTTAAGCTGAGATGTATTTTTTTAAGAAAAACAATCAAATGACCAAACAAAACATGGCCATTAAGTCAATTTTAACTCAGAGAACAAAGGACTGAGGAGAACTGCCCCATATTCCAAGACTGGGATCTTTACATAAGCAGACTGCCTCATCTTTTTCTTAAGGAGTGGCTAGTGAACTTAAACTACAGCCTTTAAGGTAGAAACTCAATGCTTAATTTATTGTATCACCAGGACTATTCTTTCTTTGAGGATGCATTTTTTAAAAAATGTGTGTTGACGATAAGGGATTGTTAACAAACTAAAAAATTTAATTACTTAATCCTAGTGTGCTCGGGTTTGAACATATAACCAAAGGAACTCACATTACTAATTGCAAAAGAATGACTGTAATTTCCCTTTTATTTCTTTAAAAACTTTATAGCCTATCCATTGTCTTCTAATATCTGTAGAATTACAAACTTAGAATATGATCACAGTGGTTGGGTTAGGTTATTTTCAATTTCATAGGATTTTTGTTTTTAAACTGGTTGTATAGTATTCAAATGTATGTATTTTTAAATGGAAGATTGCTTTACTCAGAGATGCAGTGTGTGTGTGTGTGTGTGTGTGTGTGTGTGTGTGTGTGTGTGTGCGCACGCGCGCGCGCACGCACATGCACACCCGTTGTTGTGAGAGAGATCCTTGAATGGTTCATTTGAACTCTATTCTGGCCAACCAGAAAACAAAGAGAGCAAAAAAAGGACTTATTTATATAAGGATTGAGGCTCTGTAAAACTGTAGTGTAGGGCAAAATATGATAATAATAACACAGTTAAATGAGATTTAGGAAGTCTTTAGATCAGAGGAGCATCTTTATTGGAAACATTTCTCAGTCATATCAGCCTCTTCCATTGTCTCCTTTTCTCTGTTTGACATGGGTCACCTATCCATCTTATTGCCTCTCTTACTAACCTACACAAAGCTCTGGTTACCTATTGGTAAAACGCTGTGCTGCAATTCCATAGGCACACAGTTCTAATCCACCAGCTGCTTGGCTGGAGAAGGATGAACAGTCTCCTCCCATGTGATTTACTGCCTCTGAAAACCCGCTATGAGTCAGCTATGAGTTGATTCTGACTCAATAACACACAACAACAACTAGGTTAAAGGCAGGAACAACACTAGCCTGAAATTGGGTAATGTCTTATGATTTGAGGGACATAACCTCACAATAATTTCTGCCAGAAACTCATGCATGCCTTATTTTATCTTGTTTCTTATCAAGTGACTTTTCAGTGACTTCTCTTCATGCCACATAGCTAGTAAGTAGCTGAAGAAAGAGTCATTGTGATTTTTGTTGTTTCTAGCCACGTACGCTTTATACTATACGAAGTATTTGGCCTATAAATATGTTTTCATCTCTACCCAGTCTATAGATTTCATGTAAATTTAGCATCTAGGCCAAACAAATGGCCATCCATGTGGTTTTCTGGACATGATCTAATTTTTATTACAATAGTTCATGATTATCATTAAAACAATATAATGAGAAAACAATTACTTTTTAAGGTCATGATGATATTAGGTTATACCTTTATTATGACTTTCTTTTTACTAAGCCTCACTTGGTGGTTCAAGTGTGTGCCACACAATAGGAACACCTGTCCCATTTTACATGGCAGAAGAGGTTGTTGTATATGCAATCAAGTCATAACTAACCCTCCAGTGGCCTTTCAGAAGCAATCATAAGGGAAGAGATTGGCCATCTGTCTCCCAAAGAATATCTGGTGTATTTGAACCAGATGCCTTTGAGTTGACAGTGCAACTCCTTTCCTCTAAACCACTATCACTTCCTCAGGACAAGTTATTATTGTTATGGACTGTTGAGTCAACTAAGAGCAAACCCTGTGAACAACAGATCTCAACTCTCTCCTATACTATACCAGCTTCACAATCTTTGACACACTCAATCCCATTACTGCAGTCATTGTGTCAATCCACTTGGTTGAGGGTCTTTCTTTCCTTCACAGTCCCCCCTACTTTTCCAGATATGATGTCCTTTTCCAAGAAATAGCCTCTCCTAGCAACAGGCATCAAGCCTGTGAGACAAAGCTTCACCAGGGAGATGAAACTTCACCAAGGATAAAAGTGGGAAAGTTGTCCCAGCCCTCTCACTACTGTTTTCTCCTTAAATGCCATCAAGTCAATTCCAACTAATCATGATCCAGGTTGAAAAAGTACAACTGACTAAAATTGTTGGCTTAGAAATATCTGTCTGTTGTTAAAGGGGGATTTTTGCTTCATTAGGTGCAAATGAAAGTCATTTCCCATAAATGAATTTATTGTATTGACTAAACATATTAATAGTTAGTTTTTACTGATATTTAGTGTTTTTAAAAAATTGGGATTCCTAGTTTCTTAAGTGTAGGTTTACATTTAGTTTTTAGTTATTGTCTTTTAAAGAAAATACTTAACATGTCACTTGAAAATATTGAGAAAAAATTTTTGAGTCCAAAAGTATCAAGATGCTTTATGTCATAAAAGTTGAGCCTTAATAGTTTTTCTTCTTTTGTGTTATCAACCTGTCTAAAAATATGTATATACATCAATGTGTATTAGAGATGAATCTGTAATTTTTAACTTTACCTTACACTGAAACTCTTCACATGAGTGTCTTCTTTTCAAAAGTTAAGAATAATATTAGTTGTATTTAAAAATGTATCTGTTACCTGACAGAGCTTGTTGCAGTTCCATCATCTGTAAATAATTATAAGTTATAACTTTCATTTCTTTAAGTGAAGAAGGCAACAATTTAAAAATCTTTTTCTTATAAGTGCTGAAAATAAGAACTTTGGGGTTTTTTGGTTGTATTATTATAAATAATCTGCCTAAACCATTAACTATAAATAAATTGTTAGAGACATGCCAAGAGTAGACAACCCATTAAATTTTCTTTGTTTAAAACTCTCCAGTTCTGTTGTTGGGCAAGACAATTTATTCATACAATCTTATAAAAATCATATTTAATAAAGAACAATCCGAGGCAAAGAGAAAAAAATGTCTTTATCCATAAGCAACCAGATGAGAAATAGATTTTTATTCAGTCAGATCCTTTTAGTCAATGAAACAGCATTTTCATGCATATTGCACTCAAGTGATAATTAATATAGTCTAATTCAGGACATGATGCCTGAATTGATGTACTGTCATCAATACCCCATGTTAAAATGAAACCTTGACAGGGGTTTAACACCCTGGAACAGGTCATCATATGATAATACTCTTTGCTTCTTAGTATTTGTCTTCAACCAAGCAAAGTATTACAAGATGGGGTAAGGGGGAGAAAAAAAGGAAATAATTACAAATGAAGAGTGACGCGGGCTGTGAATAGAACATATGTTAGGCTAGGCAGAGGCATCAGTGAATTATATCATTTCATGATGAAGCGGCACTGGGGCTGAACGGGCCTATTTTAAACCTTGATGTATTTTATCTCTACTGTATTTGGACTGTCATCTTTGGAGAAAGACTTGGTGTAATTGAGAGTCAACTCCAATCTGCATGACTTGAGCATGAAGTGGGGGCCAGATGAACACAGCTATGGAGGCCAGGGAAGCTTCTAATAAGATAAAATGAACAATCTTTTTTTATGCCTTATAGTTACAGATGCATTCTGTGAAACTACAATTTTCAAAGTTATTGCTTACGAATGTCATTCATACTACAAAGTTTGGGAAGTGTTTTATTAATTAAGATCTAAGAGGAGACCAGCTCATTTTAATGTTGATTTGAAGGATTAAGAATCAAAATCTGTTTTATATTAGGCTTTCATTGTGGAAACCTATTAGATGTAATCAGCACAATTTGATCATAACATACTTTTATTATATTTTGTTTGGCTACTGCACTAAAATCTTTATCATTTCTGTGCATATTATGTTAAATACTATTTAGTACTCACTTATCTGGCTTCTTCCTTCTTGAATTCATCTTGATAATGTCTGCCTGAAGGAATAACTCCCTTCTCTGAAAGCATTCCACTCCACAACTGTCTTCTTCGTTTCATAATGCTTTCTTTTTAACTATACAAGCATGAGTCTTATCTCCCTGATGCAAGTACATATAAACTCTTCAAGATCATTACACCTGAGTTCAGTGTCCATGGAGCCAAGTATACTATGTTGTAGGGAAGGAACTCAGCCATGTTTGTTATAGGAATAAATTTGTTTTTATTTTTTTAAAGTATCTTTACAAAGTTTTTAAGACAAAAATGTAACCAAAGTAAACATGACCCACGCCATCATCTTTTCAACACACATGTGTATAAAAATTCGATAGTGAAAAGAGAAGACAAAACAAGAATTGAGTAATTAGGATTATGAAGGCAATGAATAATATTAATCTTACTGTGAATTTCCAGATGAATTAACAACTCAGTTTTAGGAGAAATGGAACCAGAATGATTTTAGAAGAAAAGATGACAAGACCTCAGCTTACTTAATATGGACACATCATAAGGAAAGGCAAATAGTTTTAAAATGACAGAACTGTTGGTAAAGTGTTAGGACAACTAAAATGGGAAAATCCTAATAAGACAGATTGACATGGTAGATACAACAGTGGAATGCCAAAGATTTTAATAAGAAAATATCGAAAGATCAGGAAGAAGGAGTAAGGCCAAGCAATATTAGATTCTGTTACAGGATCTCCATAAGTCAGAGCTGATTTGATGACACATAACATGCAAGCAAAATTCTGCTGAAGATTACCCCAAAACACCTGGAATATAAGCAGAAAACTACCAGAAATACAAACTAGATTTAAAAGAGGTGTGACACTACAGATGTTAAATGCCAATGTCAGATGGCTCTTGACTGAAAGCAGAGAGTACCAGAGGAATGTTTAGCAAGTGTTTCATTGACTATGCAAAGGCATTTGACTTTGGGGATCACAACAAATTGTGGCTAACATACCAATCCCAGAACACTTGGCTGTGCTCATGCAAAACCTATGGTTGGACTAGAAAGCATTCCTCAGAACAGAACAAGGAGACATTGTATGGTTCAAAATTGGGAAAGGAGTGTGTCAAGGATGCATTCTGTCTCCATACCTTTTTAATCTGTATGTGGAACAGATCATTCAGGAGTCTGGGCTTTATGAGGAGCAATGTAGTATCAAGATTGGAGGAAAACTCATCAACAATCTGTGTTATGCGCAACCTTGCTTGCTGAACTGAGGAGGGTCTGAAGCATTTGCTGTAGAAGGTCAGTGAATGCAGTCTTCAATATGAATTGAAGCTCAACATAAGAAGACCAAGATTCTCACCATTGGGCCAGTTGGCAGCACCATGACAGATTGAGAAGAGATTGAAGTTGTTAACAATTTCAGCTTGCTTGGCTCCACAGTCAACACATTTGTCATGAGCAGTCAGGAAATCAAAAGATGAATTGCAATGGGGAAATCTGTTCTTAGGGATCGCTCCAAAATGCTAAAGAATAAAGATGTCAGTCTAGGGTCTGAGGTGTGCCTGCTCCAAGTCATGGTCTTCATAATTACTTGCTATGCATCAGAGAATGACTGAGGATGACAGAAGAAGAGTTAATGCCTTTGAATTGTGGTGCTGAAGAAGAGTATTGAACATAGCATGTATTGACAAGAGAACAAACATTCCTGCATTGGAGAGGATGAAACCAAGTTTCTCCTTGGAGACAAAGATTGTGAAGCTCCATCTCATATTCTTTGGGCACGTGGCAAGGAGGGACATCATGCTTTGAAGGGTAGAGGGACAGCACAGGAGAGGGAGACCCTAGATGAGATGGGATGACACAGTAACTGAGATAATGGGACTAGGGGTGTTGAAGTCAGTGAGACTGACTCAAGATAGGGTAGGATTCAGATCTGTTGGGTTACTATGAGTTTCAGGCAACACAATGACACATAACAATGATGACGACAACCCCACCACCACCACAAAAACAATATCTATATAATGTTTTTAATACAATCATTTAGGTGAGTACGATTCATAGTGATCATATGAACAAACAGATCAAAACATTGCATTATCCTGAACCATCTTCAAAAATATCTTCCAAGCTCAAGCCATTGCTGTAGTCTCTATTTTATTGAGGGTCTCCCTTTCTCTGACCATCCTAGTATGATATCCTTTTCTAAGGACTAGAACTTCTTGACAACTTTCCCAAGGTATGTGAGATGAAGTTGAATTTTCACCATCGGTGCCTATAAAGAGTACCATTATTTAACTTCTTCCACGGCAGATTTGTTTGTTCTTCTGAAGTCCATGGGTCAGTCAATACTCTGCCAACACCACAACCCAAAAGGATCAGTATTTCTTTGATCTTTCTTATTCATTGTTCAACTTTCATGTGTATATGAAGTAGTTGAAAATACTACTATCTGAGTCAGGCGTATCTTATTCTCCAAACTAACATTTTTGTTCTTTAGCTCTTTAAAGACATTCTCAACAGCAGATTTGTCTAATGTAACATATCTAATACTATTGTCTCATATGTATTATATGCAAAGGATAGGAATCCCAGAACATTTCCTTGTATGTTTGGTACCAGTATGTAGACCAAGAGAGAGCTTTTAGAAAATAACAAGGGGTATTTATGTGATTTAAAATCAGGAAAGGTATAAATAAGAGTTGTATTTTTTCAACATTCTTATTTAATCTTTATGCTGACCAAATTAAAATAGCTGGATCAAGTGTAATTTTTATGTTCAGCTTTCTAATGAAATGCTGAACGGCCTTTCAGAGTGGTTATACCATTTTAGTTTCCCACCAATAGTGTATAAGATTTTCTATCTTGGAACATCCGCTCCAACATTTATTACTTGCTGTCCTGTTAAATTGTTTCATTGCTACTGGAGTGAGATGATATATCATGGTTTGATTTGCATCTTTCTTATTGTCAGTGATTTTGAGCATTTCTTCATGTGTCTATTGGCCACCTGAATATCTTCCTCTGTGAAAATTCTTTCTGTGTCTTTTGCCCATTTTCTAATTGTGTTATCAGTCTTTATCTTGTGGAAGCCCTGTAGGATTCTGTAAACTTTTGATATGAGACCCTTGTCGGAAATGGTATACACCCCACAGAGTTTATTTTCTTTTAACTCTGCTGTAAAACGTTTTTGATACGAATAGGTATTTAATCTTTAGACGGTCTCACGTTCATCAATTTTATCCCCTCTGAATTGTGCATTCCTGGCTGTATTTGGCAGTCTTTTTATACTATAGACTATGCTGTCTAAGATTGATCCCAGTTTGTCTCTGATGAACTTCATGGTTTGGCGTATTACTCCTACGTCTCTGATCCACCTTGAGTTGATTTTTGTGCATAATGTGAGATGTGGATCCTGTTTCAGCTTTCTGTAGGTAACAGTCCAGTTTTGCTAGCACCGTTTGTTGAAGAGGTTGTCATTTTCCCATTTGATAGGTTTTATTTCTCTGTCAAATATCAGTTGACCATAGATAGCTGAGTTCTCAATTCTGTTCCATTGGTCTCTATGCCTGTCTGTGTATCAGTACCATGCTGTTTTGATTACTAACACTGTGTAGTATGCCTCCCACTCCATTTTTGTTTTTCAGAAGTGCTCTGCTTATTTGAGGTCTCTTTCCTCTCCAAATAAACTTGACAGTTTCCCTTTCAATTTCCTTGAAAAGTGAATTTGATATCTGTATTGGGATTGTGTTGCTGAACTATATGTAGAATGAAGCATCAAAATTGGAGGAAGACTCACTAATTACCTGCAATATGCAGATGACTCATATTACTTGCTGAAAGTAAGGAGAATTTAACAGCATTATTGATGAGGAGTAAAAACTATAGCATTCACTACGGATTTCACCTCAGAATAAAGAGAACAAAAATCCTGACTGGGCCAGTGAGCTGGGTTGACAGATCAGGCACTGCTTTGTTCTACTGTACAGACTTGGTGACACCTAACAAGCATGACAGAACACTACATTGATGTTGCTATGTGCTATCAAGTTGACAATGACTTATAGAAACCCTATGAATAGATTTGAATTTTGCCGTATCAGGCTCCATTCTCATAGCTGACATGTTCAAATCCACAGGACTAGTCATTGTGACAATTAATCTTATTAAAGATCTTCCTTTCTTTCTCTGACCCTCCACCTTTCTGAACATGCCTTTTCACAAGGACTAGAACCTCCTGATATCATGTCCAAAACATGTATGATGAAGTTTCACTATCTTTGCCTCTAGGGAGCACCCTGGCTATACTTCCTTCAATGTACTATATCAGTTTTGAAACTGGTATCTCACTCCCCAATTTCAAAACCTATTACACTGCCATGGTGGTCAAGACAGCGTGGTACTGGTACAATGACAGACACATAGATCAATGGAATAAAATTGAGAACCCAGAAATCAGGCCATCGACCTATGGTCAACTAATTTTTGACAAGGAGATGAAATCAGTTAAGTGGGAAATGACAGCTTTTTTAACAAATGGTGTTGGCAAAATTGGAAAACTATCTGCAGAAAACTCAAGCAAGCTCCACACCTCACAACATACACAAAACCCAACTCAAAATGGATTATGGACCTAGGACTAAAACCAAGGACTATAGACTTCATTAGAGAAAAGCTTGTGAGAACTCTAGAAGCCCTAATCCACAATAAAAACAGTCTTCCGAGCATCCTGAAAAACCTACAACGAGGAGAAGATAAAATAGATGAATGAGACGTTTTAAGAATCAAATCCCTATACACATCCAAAACCTTTTTCAACAGGGTAAAAAGGGAACCCACGGACTGGAAAAAAATATTTGTTAATGACATGTCTGAGAAGGGACTTATATCTAGAATTTGTAAAATACTTGAGTACCACAACATGATAAAGGAAAACAACCCAACTGAAAAGTAGACACAGGATATGAACAGTCACTTCACCAAAGAAGACATTCAGGTGGCCAAAAAGCACATGAAGAAATGTTCAAAATCCCTAGCTCTAAGAGAGATGCAAATCAAAACAACTATGAGATATCATCACCCCCATAAGAATAACAAAATTTAACAGACAAGCCAACAACAAATGTCAAGGTTGCAGAGAAACTGGAACCCTTATTCACTGTTGGTGGGAGTGTAAAATAGTGCAACCACTATGGAAGGTAGTAGGGAGCTTACTCAAAAATTTGGAAATAGAAATACCATTTGAACCAGCAATTCCACTACTGGGAATATAACCTAAAGAAACCAGAACTGCCACCCAAACAGATATATGCTCACCTATGTTTATTGAAGCTTTGTTCATAATAGCAAAGAGTTGGAAACAAGCCAAGTACCCATAAACAAACAAATGGTGAGAGAACCTTTGGTATATCCACACAGTGGAATACTATGTTGCATTGAAAAACAAGGAAATCATGAAATATTATACAAAATAAATGACATTGGAGGACATTATGCTGAGTGAAATATCTCAGTCACAAAAGGACTGCACAGTGCCACCGCTGTAAAGTGGGACTGACATCAGAGTTGGGGGAAACTAAAAGGGGATAAATAACATATACTGCATTGAAACGGATGAGGGAGCGAACTGTTTAGGAGGAATTTATGATTAGGTATTATTGTCATGACAAGAGTCCAGAATGAAAGCTGCATAGTGGAGTGGACTTGGGGTAGATGGGGGATTGTATAACAATGAATTTTATTTTATTTTTTTTTTTACTTTTCAAAAAGAAAAGCGAACTAAGGGGGGAAAGGAGGGAGGAAAGTGTGCAACTATAAATGAATGGAAATCCAAAGTCTCTGTAAATATTCATTAAAATAAATTAAAAAGAAAAAAGGAAAGTCCTCAGTGAAAAAAACTCACACACTGGATACAACAATGGGCTTCAGTATAGTAATGAGAATGAGCATGTCAAGGGACCAGGCAGTGTTTTATTCTGAGATCTCTGTAAGGCAGAATTGAGGCAATGACACCCAACACAGTTGGAACCACATTCAATATGGTGGATTTACATACTTATATAACAATATAAAACTGAATCCATAGTTACCTAGTCTATATTCAATCTCTTAGAAATTTTATAGTTTGGTATGTATGAAAGTTTCCCTGTTAAGTAGGGGGAAATGGAAATGTCTTAAAACTGAATAGAAAGAAACAAAAGTGAAGTCATTTGCTTTGTAGGTTATATATATGCAGTATGCTATAAATTATGAGTTTATACAACTGAGTTGCCATATTGCTCACCAAATAGTGTCCTTGTGAGGTTACCTTACATTGTTGCCTACCCTCACAGCTGATAAAGAAGGAAAACCTGACTCATACCAATAGTTTATCCATGGGAGAATTCTTATATTTTCATAACTAACCACCTCGCCGCCTGATACTCCAGCTGCTCAAATGTAAAATGAACATATGCAAATAAATCCCACGACTGATACTTCTTGGAAGGAGATAGATAATCAGATCAAAAACAAAAATACTCAGAAGAATCTGAAATGGGCAAAGCTGTGGGTACCAAACCTGCCCTGATTTGCCTGATGTACCAGGGATGAGAATCCCCATGATTTATATCTGAGAAAGAAGATGAAAACAAAAATCAGCAGTATACCAAATCAACCAAAAAATTAGAGTTCAGAATAAAATAGAATAAGTCCTTATGGCATTTAAAATAAGTTCTTTGAATTCCAAAATTAACATGCTTAAATCTCACAAAAATGAACATTGCCCTACAAATTCTACATATTCTTTATCTTGGCTTCCTCTGAGCTGATAGTAACTTGAGATTATTAATTTTCACTAGTCTTATAGGTTTTGTATTTTTATCATCCTTACGCTATAGAAGAAAGAAGAAACTAATGTTATCAGTAAAAGAAAGAAATCTTTTACATAAACCAGTGACATGTTTAATATATATATACACACACATATACATTATATATAATATATATATGTGTATATATATGTATATATATATATATATATACCTGTAGAAGAAAGATGGGCAGTCTTCTCCCAAGCAGTTTACAGCCTCTCGAAAGCTGCTGGAGTGTCAGCTATGCTTGGTTCTGATTTGACAACATTGACTAAGTGACTGGGACTAGATAACAAAATTATTTTCAGCAACAATCATAGTGAAACTACTCATAATGTAATAATGTCTAATTGAGTCATTGTTGTTGTTGTTGTTGTGTACTGTTGAGTCAAAACTTGCCCAAACCTGTCTAGTGGGATTTTAATCAAATGGGAGATTTCCCATCTTTGCAATTGAAAGTGTGTGTGTGTAAATATAAATCTCTTTTGAACTATGTGTATATAATTATATCAATAAAAATTATAAATATAAATAATAACTATTTCAGCACTCAAAAAGGAAACAAAAAAGCATCTTTTATAAATATATCTTTGGCAAGTAAACGTGGCAGTGCAGTGGGTTAAGTTTTGGGCTGCCCACTGAAAGTTCCGTAGTCCATCCTCACCAGCTGCTCCATGAGTAGAAGATGAGGCTGTCTGCTTCCATAAAGATTTACAGTCTCATAAACACAATGTGGAAATTTTACTCTGTCTTTTAGGGTTGCTTTGAGCCAAAATCTTCTCCATGACAGTGAAGTGGGATGGCATATTTTTCCTCAAGGGAAAAAACATTTATACCCATATTCTAACCTATCAGAGTAATAAATTCTGTTTTGAAACTTAGCATATAGACATGTTTGAAATTTTTTTAGACTCAGATCAGTTATTTAATGAAGAATGAACAGAATATGTGTTTGAATTTTACGCACAAATTAAATGACCATAGAAAAGTCAGCAATTCCAACTCACTGCCATTAAGCCTGTAAATCATAATGGGAGGAGACTGTTCATCATGGAGGAGCTGATGGATTCGAACTACCAGAGATACACTGCCATTTGGTTAGCGCAACACCCTATGGACTAGATACACCACCAAAGCTTCAAATGTTCATGTAAGCAACTCAGTTCAACTCCGTTCATTGCTACCAAGTCAAAACCAACTCATAGCTGACCCACAGCATGTTTTCTGAGACTGATTTTAATGGAATGCAATTCTGCAGAGAGGAATTGCCTCTCCTAACAATGTGCCCAATGTATATGAGCCAAAGTTTCACCATCCTTGCTTCCAAAGAGAACGCTGCACTTTCTCCAAGAAATATCTATTTGTTCTTTTAGGAGTCATGGGATAGTCAATATTCCAATGCCACAACTGAAAACCATCACGTCCCTGCCATCCTTATTCATTGTCCAGCTCTCAGATACATAGCAAGTGATTGAAAAGAATATGGCCTGAATCAGGTACACCTTAGTCTTAGCTCACATCGTTATTCTTTAGTAATTTGGAGTGATGCCTGACAGCAGGCTTGCCTGATGCACTACATCTGTTGATCTACTGAATGCTGGTTCCATGGGTGTTTATTGTGTAAGAAGTCATTGACAATTTCAGTCTTTTCTCCGTCTATCATGATGTTGCTTATCATTCCTGTGGTGAGGATTTTTACATTCTTGAAAATGAGATGCAATCTATATTGAAGGCTGTAGTCTTTGCTCTTCTGCAGCAAGCATTTCAAATCCGCCTTAGTTTTTAGCAAGCACAATTGTGTCATCTGCATAACACATACAGAAGAAGAAATTTAAGTAATCCAGCTCTCTTTGTTCATTTTCATGATATGGGCTATGATTTGTTATTCTTAATCTACCACTTAAACACAGTAATATATACTAGCACAGTAGATCCTTAAACAATTATTACTGTTTAAATACAATATTATATGTGTGTTATGTGTTTACTGTTGCTGAGTACCATGGAATCAGAACTGACCCACAGCTGACCCTCCAGTGAGTTTTCAGAGGGCAGTTAATCACACGGGAGGAGACTATACATATTTCTCATGTAGACTCGCAGGTAGATTCAGACTGCATGCCTTCAGGATTCCAGCAAAGCTTCTTACTTGTAGGCTACCAGATATACCTCAGGATGGCGTATTACTCTTTAAACTCAGGACTATATCCTAGCATCATCAATGTAAGTGTGAGACAGCAAATTCATTAGAAGGCAGCTCTAATAATTTGGAATGATTATGAACTTTACAGGGGGGTCTGGTGGCATATAGTCCATAGTGAGCTGCACTGCTACCCCAAAGAGACTGCTTCTTTGGTTGTTTGGGTCTACCAGTGGCCCTAAGGGAGTAAGATGGGCAGTTTTATCCCATGTGATTAAGTCTCCCTAAACCCATTGGAGAATCAACTATGAGTCGGATGTAGCTGAACTGCCTGAGTTGGGTTTGAGATGGAATTTATAACCCTTGAGCTTATTTTTGCAGCAAACACATGCAGCCAAGTATACATATGTCTGGGCTGCTTATGACATATGCTTCTGAATGAAGCTACATGTAGAATAAAATATATATTAAAAGATAAGTTTTAAAAGGGCTCATTTGAAGCTTGCATATATATTGTCTAATTCTACTGTAACTACAACCATGATCGTTTAGAACCTTAATGTTGGTTTTTTTTATTTTATTTTTATTATTTGTGTGTATGTGTGTACCATCAACTCAGATTTGACTGGTACAGGAGGAAATTGTTCCTCCTTCTCCAGCAAACATCTGGTGGATTTGAACCGCTCACCTCTTGGATTGCAGTGCAGCTTCTTGCCACTAGGCCACCAGAGCTCGCTATGGTTTTGTTTTTTAAGAAAGGAATATTTTCACATAATTTAGAACTGCTTGGACTAAAAATAGTAAAATATTGACCAATTTTTTAATGAATGTTTGAAATTATCTGCTAACAATGTGTTATCTTATTATCTGTCCTTCAGTCTGACACCTCAGACACGGACTCCTATGTGCCTGTCCTTGGTATGCCATTGATGTGGGTTGTATGTTTTTTAAGGTAGCAAAGTCAGTTAAGACTATGGCTTTACCAAGACTGTGAATAAATGCTGTATGTTATCAAGTTTATTTTCTATTCACAGTGATGCATGTGATGCATGTGTGGATTTTCTAGGTTGAAATCCCTATGGAAGGGCACTCTTGTGGCCTAGTGGTAAGGAGTTACACTGCCAGCCAAAAGGTGAGTGGCTAGAATCCACTAGCTGCCCTTAGAAGAAGAATAAGAAATCTCCCGTCATTATGTTTACAGCCTCTGAAAACCTGCTGGAGGGTCATCTAAGAGTCTATTCCAACTCTAAGGTATTGAGTTGAGTCTTTACCAAAACAGATCACTAGGTCTTTTGTCCTATGCAGTTCAAACCATTAACATCTCAGATGACAGTCAAGCACTTTACCATTGCACCAAAAGAGCTCTTTCTGTGGACAAATAGTGAATACTCCATTACTCAACAGAATACAGGGAAAGAGAGAGAGGGGGGGGCAAGAAAGAGAAGAAGTTTCCTCTAATGTGATTCATTGCTTCCGAAAACCAGCTGGAGGATCAGCTATTGGTCGATTCCAACTTGTTAGCACATAGCAACAGAATAGATTGGTCAGATAAGGTGTAGGAGTTGACCAACTTGACACTGGTCTGTCGAAGACCATCACTCTTGGTGTGGTTTGGGCCAAATCTGGCTCATATACTGGGCAAGCCTCTAATTCAAACAGTCTTCCAAACACTAAAACCATTAATTGCTTAGGAAATAATAAATATTTTTCCATCCTTCTTAAAATGCCATTTCAAGAAGTGGCTGATAGAATTGTAATTATTCTTAGATTTAAATAGTCTCTGGTGACTGTCAGAACAGTCCAGGTTCCACAACTCTTGACAAGCACAAAACCTGTAGCAGCTTTCACAGAGCTGGCACATTGTTTGACTTGGCAAACGGGGTGTTTAAAGCTGTTTTTACCAAAGTTTTCATTATTTTTACAAAAGCTGCTACAGTATTCAAAAAAAATTTTTTTTTCACATTTCAAACGTATGTGTGTTTGTTTTGGGACAGATAAAACCAAAGGAAAAATAAGAAAATTATCACAGCTTATGTGTTAAATTTCCACTTAATTGGTGTGCATTAGTGAGACTTCTAATAGAAACATAGACATTAGCTCTCTTTATGTTAACTAGATGGATTCCTAGTTTCTCCGACTTAAAATTTTCTACCTGTGTCAATATTGTGTTGACCCTGTTCCTTTATTGTCTATATGCATCTGGACCTCTATTTAAAATTGACTTGATAGTTTTCCATTTTAGTTTATAGTATTCTCTTTTTAAACAGCCACCAATTCCCGTTTTTAATCCTTTTCATTTTAATCTCTGCCCTGGAGATCAGGAAATAGTTTAACCTGCATATAAGGAAAAAAATACAATCTGGGTGAATATTTCTTATACTGGAGAAGACTGGGAATGAACTTGTAGAGAGCTGCTATAGGCTTGAGCGGAATCCCTGAGTAGTGCAGGCATTTAATGCATTGTCTTCTAATTGACAACTTGAAAGTTCAAATCCACTCTTAGATACTTCAAAAGGAAGGTCTGTTATCCATATCTAAAAAAATCAGACATTGTAAATCCTGTGGAACATAGTTCTATTCAAACAGATAGGTTCACCATTAACTGGAATTAATGGTAACTGGTTTGTAGGGTTGAGTGTAGGGTTGGTTGTCAGATAATCACACCCAATTTCTTGCTCATAGCCTCACTTCCTGCTTTCCAGCAGAACTCTCTCAGTTTCTGTCATTTTAGGTACCCATTTCCAGAATAAGGAGCACTAATGGCATTGCGCATAACATATCAGGTTGCTAACTGAAAGGTCAGCAGTTTGAATCCACTAACCACTCCATACGGAAAAGATGAGCTGTTTTCTCCTGTGAGATTTACCTCAGAAATATGATGGAGGCTCATAATAACTTGGAAGTGACTTGACAGCTGTGGGTTGGTTTTTTTCACCCCCCAGAAAATATATTTGAAAGCATGGTGTGGCTGGCCCAAAGGCCTTTAGTCATTTTTCTCAAGCAATAATTTTTAAGAGGAAGCTGTAAGAATAGGGTGACCTTTGATCTTTAAATATTTCCTCCAATGATCTTGGCTAATATTTCTGAGATCTCCGCTAGGCTTTCTTTCCAAAGGCTTCATGATATTTGAATGTCTGAAGAACAAAGTCATTTCAAAAATGTCTGAATAATATCTGGAGTAGTGGCAGGAGGAGCGCTGTCACATGGTAGACACTACTTAGCCACATGACACAGCCTGCTACCTCCATTAAGCTGATTTTATAAATTCATTATTTAGGCCTCACTGCTAAAATAACAAGAAGTCTATCTTGGAGGAAGTGCGACCACAATGACCTTAGAGGCAAGGATGGTGATACTTCGTGCCACATAATCTGGGCATGTTGTCAGGAGGGCCCAGTCCTTGGAAAAGGACATCTTCCTTGCAAAGCTGGAAGGTGAATGAAAGAGAGGAAGACCCTCAATAAGATGCAGAGACACAAATGATGACTGTAACACTGGGCTCGAGCTTGGCAAGGACCAAAAGGAGTGAGGAAAATAGGGCAAGGTTCTGATCGCTTGTTCATAGGATATGTTTAGGTGTGTTGATGGTATCTAACAACTATAGTAACTAGAATTTTTAACTTGAGGACACATTTCTAGAAATAACAACTACAGCAACAAGAATATTAAACTTCAAGACACATATCTAGGAACTCATTTAGTAAAAGATTCATATTTCATAAATTTTTTTTATTAAGAGATTAAGAAATGAGGTTTTGTGAATATAATTTTTTGCATCTTGCATCTAGAAATGTTTTCTTAGAAATATATTTTAGAAACATATTTGAGATAAAAGAAAGCCTTTAGGAATTTGAATTTTAACATAATACATATTAAGAACTCTCATATGAATGTATGTTGTTATGTGCCATAGAGTCTCCTGGAATTCATACAGACCCTATGTCAACAGCCCTAAACATTGCTCTATCCTGTGACAACCTGACACACCTACCTCCATTACCCCAGTCACTGAATCGATCCATCTCTTTGAGGGTCTTCCTTTCTTGTGCTGTTCCTCCACCCTCTCAACCATGAGATCCCTCTCTAAGGAATGGTCCCTCCTTGGGAAATGTCCAAAGTAGGTTAGATGAAACTTCAGAATCCTTGCCTCCAAGGAGCAGCCTGGTCTCACCCTCTCCAGGATGAATCTGTTTGTTCTCTTAGCAGTCTATGGTGTATTCAATACTCTTCTCCAGCACCACAGCTCAGAGGCATTGATTTTCCTTCTATCATCCATAGTCATTGTCCAGCTTTCTGATACATATCAAGAAATTGCAAAGACTATGGCCTGGATCAGGTGCACTGTAGACTCCAGACTGATATTGTCACTCTTCAGTACTTTGGAGAGGTCTCTGACAGCAGACTTTCCCAATGCAATTTGTCTTTTCATTTCCTGGCTGCTGGTACCAAGAGTGTTGATAATATATAGACTTATTTTTAAAATCTTGTCTTTACAAATAAGTTATTGTGAATACGAGTTATATATGTTGAAACAAATGAAAGATATAGCAGATGAGTTGTATATGCATATTTATTCATAAATTATAATTGAATGAAGGTATAGGGTTTGGAAATTTAAGACTCAGAGAAAAGCGTTAAATATTTTAAAGTGTTCTAGTTGCTGTCAGGGATCTCTCCAGAGTACTAAAGATCAATGATGTCAGTCTGAAGACTAAGGTGTACCTGATCCAGGCCATGGTCTTCATAATTGCTTACTATGCATCAGAAAGCTGAACAATGAGTAGTGATGATAGTAGGAGAATTGATGCCTTTGAGCTGGAGAAGAGTATTGAAATCATGGATTGCAGGAAAACAAACGGGTTTATTCTGGAGAGGGTGAAACCAGGCTGCTCCTTGGAGGCAAGGATTCTGAAGCTCTGTCTGACATACTTTGGACATGTTGTAAGGAGGGACCAGTTCTTGAAGAGGGACATCATGCTTGGGAGGGTAGAGGGACAGCACAAGAGAGGAAGATCCTCGTTGAGATGGATTGACCCAATGACTGGGGTAATGAGGGTAGGTGTGTCAGAGACCGTAAGATTGACTCAGGATAGGGCAAGGTTCAGAGCTTATGTACAGGGTCGCTATGAGTCACAAGCGACTTAATGACATGTAACAACAACAACCACCTTGGAATATCAAGGTAGAATTTCAATCACTATGCTGCTGAGAGTTGGACAATAAATAAGGATGATAGAATTAAAATCGATGCCTTTGAGCTGTAGTGTTAGAGAAGAGCATTAACTATTGCATGGGCTGCCAAAAGAACAAACAAATATGTCTTGGGGAAAGTGTGGCTGGAGTGTCTTTTAGGCAAAGATGATAATTTCTGTGTCCCACATATAATAAAGCTTTGTCCCACATACTTTGAGTATTTTGATAGGAGAGGTTATTACTTGGAAAGGTTCATCATACTTAGAAAGGGGAGGGGAGGTGAAAGAGAAGGCGGCTCTCAACCAACTGGATTGACACAGTAACTGCAGCAATGTACTCAAGTGTGTCAGAGATTGTTAAGATGGCACAGGATAGGCAGGATTCAGAGCTGTTGTTGCTGTGAGTCATACGTAACATGACAGCACCTAACAACAACAACAATTTTGTGGAGTAGGAGTAAATACGGATCTCTTTCAGCCAGCTGGCCAGGAAATTGTCCTCCAGATTTCTTGGCACAGCCCATCGAGCACACTAGGGCTACATCTGCTTGTTGAAATATGTCAATATTCAATCAATATTCCAGTATTCCATCAGTTCCTGGAACTTTGTTTTTTGCTAATTCAGCCAGAGCAGGGTGAACACCTGACATATTACCATAGATTCTTGAGCATATGCTACTTCTTGAAATGGTTCCGTGTCAGCCAATTCTTTTTGATACAGTGACTCTGTGTATTCCTTCCATCGTTTTTTTTTAAATTATTATAGTTTATTTACGAAATTGGAATACATTGTTTTTCAGACCAGATTCTTCCCATTTCCCTCAACCACCCACCCATCAAATTAATCCCACCCCCCACTGCAGCACTTCCTCATCTCTCTTCTTAACCCCCCCTTGGGTCCTCATACTCATTCTACAATAATGATTTTTTTCAATATTTGTTCTTGCGGGACTTAGTTCACATGGCATAATGCTCTTCAGTCCCTCCCAAGTGAGGTAATAATTAGCAAAATCATTGTTCTTGCATGATGTGTGGTATTCCATAATTTCTCAATATATTTGATTGTGGTTGGGCATTTGAGCTGTTTCCATGTTCTTGCAATGGTGAATAATGCTGCTGTGATCATTGGTGTACAAGTCTCCACTTGTACCTTCCATTTTCTTTTGATGCTTCTGCAACTTGAAGCTTGAATTTTTACTAGAGGTCCTTGAGCTTGAGAAACGCCAAGAGAGTTCTTCCCTTTTGCTTGTCAGAGTTGCCTCCAGAGTGCTAGAAAGCAATGATGTCAGATGACTCAGGTTCACTTGATCCAGGCCATGAGCTTCTCAGTTGCTTTCTATGCATCTGAGAGCTAAACAACAAGAATGCCGAAAGAAGAATCAGTGCCTTTGGGTTGTAACGCTGGAGAAGAGTATTGAACAGGCCATAGACGGCCAAGACAACAAACAGGTGTGTCTTGGAGAGGGTTGAAACCAGGGTGTACCTTGGAGGCTAGGGTTTTGAAACTCACGTCTCACATACTTTGAGCATGTTGTCAGGAGGAACCACACCTGTATACCTACAATCCATCGGTAATGATCTTGGTAGCAGTGGTTTAATAGTAGCTGTTATTTATTTGGGGAGCTCTGGTAGTGTAGTCCTTTGGGAATTGCACTGCTATCCCAAAGGCGACGCCTCTCTGGTGATTTGAAACCACCAGCAGCTCCATGAGAAAAGATGAGGCATTTCCTCTCAAGGGATTTACTATCTTCAAAGACCCCCATGGGGATAAGCTGTGATCTGGTTCCAACTCTATGGCAATGATGTTTTAAAACAGTTTAGCATTGATTCCATGCCTGTTATGTGCCACGTTGTGGGAGAGGTATTATGTGCATCTTTATTTAATCTTCTAACAACAGTGCAAGAGAGGAAGACTGAGATAGATTGATACAGTGACTGGGGTAATAATGGGTGTACGTGTGTTAGAGACAGGATGGTAGGCACAGGATAGAGCAGAGTATAGGTCTATTTTACATAGGGTTGCTATGAGTCACAGGCAACTCAGTGACACACAACAACAATTAATTGAAACATAGGCATGATTTAACTATTTAACATAAAGGAAAACTGAGACTCAGAGATATTAAATTATTTTCTACAGAACACATGGATAGTAAAAATGGGTTTATGCCACTTCTGTCGACATGTGAAAGCCTGGGACTCTGGTTCTGAGTGGGGCACAGGCACATGGGACTGGTCGTGATCTGCAGTGGTCAGACCCCAGGGTTCCTCCAGAGGAGAAGCAGGAGAAAATGGCAAGAAGCAGTTAGGGAAAAAAAAAGGAAGAAGCAGTTCTCCTGCCTGCGATTCCTACAGTCACAAACCTCCACAGATGAGCCAGAATTTCACCCCATCACTAACTAGCTGGCTCAGAAGTTTCTCTTACATATTTGTGATTTGTGAAACATCCACTAGGTGGTGGCTGGTACACAGAGTTAAATAGGGCATGGCATGCCCCTGCCCAGGGAGAACCTACAGTTCAAATGAGGAGATTAACACAGAAAAGATCATAGTCATAGATGGTGTTTACTCACGGTGGGCATGCATAAGATTGTTAGAGGGCTAAGGAGCTGTAAGAGGCAGAGGGGGCGCAATCAGGAAAGGCTTTATGGATCTTTCTGTGAACTGAATTATGAGTAAGCAGTCACTAACTCTCCCATCCTAGTTGATAAGGAGCTGTACTGCCAAACCAAAGGCACCCGGTTTGAATCTGCCAGCTGTTCTGAGAGGAAAAAAGATATGCAATCTCCTCCCGTGCAATTTACAGTCTCTGAAGACCCACTAGAGGGTCAGCTGGGAGTTGGTTTCCGGCACACGACAACAGTAGCTAAAACCATAATGCACCTACTCACAATTTCTACAGCTTGATAGGTATCTTGTCCAAATTGAGTAAATCCAGAGAGAATGATAAGAAACAAATAACTGTGGCTAGCATTCAACATTTTCCTTGTCTTGACTTTCGAACCCTGTTGCTGCTATGCTTGATGCTCAATCCCTGTCCTCAAGGACACGCTGACTTCTTGATTAGGGGTTTCTGTTCTGCTGTCAGAGCATTAGGCAATGTGCAGCGCAGGAAGCCCAATTTGATTATAGTCTTCATCTCTTCTTTCTCAATTGCTATGGGTTTTCTCTGGTGTTGGTAGATATGTGACCTTAGCAGTTTTTTTTATTTAGGAAAGTTTTCCTGAGAGCTTAGCAGGGTGCAGTAACCCCCACCCTTCGCCCCTACCTTCTCGTTTCCTTTATTCTTTCTGACTGTGGTTGCTTGGGAAGGCTAAGCCTATGATTATAGGGGCTGCTTTACTGAGAGCTGTGAGGAGTATATCAAAGTGATACCATCAGCTCTGGCATGACTAGTCATTACCTAATGGACTCTTCAGTCTTAATAACTTTCTCAGCCCAGTTAAACCTGGGCAATAAGCAAAAAGTCTGTGCCTTCCGACAAACTTAAATCCTTTTACATGGCCAATACATAGATATTAATGAGCTTTATCATTGACACTCTAAAACCACATTATTTGTTAAAAAAACTAAATTCTCTTTTTGTTAGAAGATATTTCAGGGTGCAAAACGCATGTTCAATATTACTCATATTAAACTGTTTTTGTTTTTCTTACAATATCTGGTAAGAGACATTATTAAATATATTTAAGAAAATGAGATGGGTCTAGACTTCTTCAACAGAAATGGTAGAAAATATATAAATCTAAAAAACTATGTAAATATCTAGAGCATGCTTTAAGATAAGATTTTCCTTATTTTATTTATTATTCCTTAAATATTTATTCAATGCATATGGCATAATTTACATTGCTCTGTAAATTGGAATACATTAATGAACAGAAGAATAGACAAAAATCCTTGCCTTTAACGTAATTATTTTCTAAAATCATCTCCTTGTATAGATAAGTCAATGATTAGTTCTGTTCCTAGGCTTAGCTATAAATTCACGTGAATTATGTAGCATTCTTTATTTCACCAGTTAGAGGATCTTTATATAACAATTGTTATTTTCTCTTCTTTTGCATTTATAAATTCAGTTAACATATATGTGTTGAGTGTCATTGAATATACAAGACAGAAGTTACCTTCAGGAAGCTCATAGTCCAATAAGAGAATCTGAGACTTATATATAAATCCACTATTAACAGGTGCTGTGGATCTGTCTTCAATGCATGGAAACCCCATATTTGGTAGAGTGGGACTATGCTCTCTGTAGAGTTTTCAATATCGTGTGTGTGTGTGTGTGTGTGTGTGTGTGTGTGTGTGTGTGTGTGTGAAGGAGCTGTGCTGCAATCCTGAAGACACATGATTTGAGGCCACCAGCTACTCTGTGGAAGAAGGATGGGCAATCTTCTTCCATGCAATTAACTGCCTCTGAAAACCTGAAGGTCAGGTGTGGATGGGTTCTGACTTCATGGTACACAACAATTTTTTTAAGTAGATTGTCTGGCCTTTCTTCCCCAATATGCCTCTGAGCCTATTCAAACCTCTTACCTTTTGGTTGGCAGCTTAATACAGTATTCATTTGTTCCACACAGGAACATATACAAATAGCCAAATTATTACATGGTACAGCAGAGCCAATTAACTATTTTCACTACTCAGAGATACACACCAATAGTCACAGAGAAATCTGTTCATGGTACATTTAGTGAAATTGATACAATGTTTCTATATAATGAAAGGAGATCATGGTTAGATGATGGAAGATGAAGGAAGTTACCAAAGGAAGTTGCCCAGAGAGGGTAGAATTTAAGGTAGACCATTTCCAGTGTGAGCCATTATTGATAGAACTTTTAAAGCAACGAAATAGAGGTGGTGGAAAGGGCAAAAGGTAATTAAGAAATAGAAAAGAAAAACAAACTACAGCTCAATTTGGCTGACATTTTAGTGCTAGAGGTTGTGTCAAAACCAAAGGTTAGAGCAAGTTGAATGACAAACTCCAGTTTGTACTTATTATGTGGAAATTGGAAAGGGAGGGTGCTTATGAATTTTTGCTATGGGAATGGCAATAAATATACCACATATCTAAGAGAGTAAGCGAGTAGGTTGTCTGTAGGATGGTAGGTCCTAGCTAGAACAGCACTCTGGTTATGAGAATAGAAAGGATGACTGTGTCAGAGTCTTTGCACAGCATTTTAAGATATAATTAACTATTATTTGGACCAATTCACAGCGGGATGACATAGGCAATGGTTTATGTAGACTTTCTCTAGTATACCAACCTCTTCCTATGTATTCACAGCATAATTCTGTCAAAGTGACATCTTTAATAGGGGAGAAAGCAGTTATCATTATATACAGAAAATTTTAGACATGAAAGACCTTAGAAGTTAAAAATATCAAATGAGAAAGTGACTAGGGATTCATATTGCATTCATTCATTCATTTATACACTAGGATTTTGAACTTAAATATGTAATTTTTATATACATTTTATTATATGTTTTTAATGTCATTAATTATTGTTCATGTCAGACTCAGATGAGTAAAATTAGCATCAGTAGACTTTGCATCCAATAAGTTATCATTTACTTGTAATCAGCAAACAATTAAAAAGCAGATTAGAATTTATTATTTAAAAATATGTAACACTATATTCAATCAACATACATTTGAAAAATTAGTAAATTATTCCTATAGGGATTATTAATCTAGCAGTCACTTCTATGTTTAAGATAGATCATAAGCAAAAATCTACTTAAAATTTCCATTAGTTATTTTAATAATTATACTTTATTACTAAGATAGGGCTTTTTTTTAAGATAGCTACTTTTAAGTTTAGAAATAATTGTTTTTAAAACACTATTAGGGCTTTCTAAAAGTTCACTTATCTCACTGAAAAAGATGTAAATATCTAGTTGTTGAAGGTGCCTTCTAGTCATCTATGATTCAGAACGACCCAATGAGATCTGATCTTTGGCCTCCCCTGCACCACCCTCATCCTCTCTGGTAGTCCATGTCAATCTGGTAGTCCGTGTCAATCTCTCTTGTTGGAAATTTTCCTTTCTCTAATCCTCAAGCTTTCCCAGCATGATGTTGTTGTTGTCAAGAACAGTCCCCTCCTGAGAACACACACAAAGTATGTGAATATGTGAGCATTTCACTATTCTTAATAAATAATAACCAATTCATCAACAACTGAGAGTTAAAACTTACCTTTTGTTTTGCTGATTACTGCTGTAATTTTGCTATCTACATTGGTCTTGGAGTGTTGGAGGCTATTGGTCTACGTGATTCTGGAAAAGAGCACTTAACCTCCCATGGACTGTCAAAAGAACAACCAGATGTGTCTTGGTGAAGGTGCAGCCAGAATGCTCCTTGGAGGTAAAGATGGTGAAGCTTCGTCTTCTTCTTTGAGCATGTTTCCAGGAGAGGCTCTTCCTTGGAGAGAGGCATCATACTTGGAAAAGTGGAGGGGCAACGAAAGAGAAGAAAACTTTCAAACTGGTGTGTTGGCAAAGTGACTACAGCAGTGAGCTTGGGCATGTCAGAGATTGTGAGGATGGCACAGGATAGCACAGGGTTCAGATTTGTTGTTCGTCTGTTGCTCACTATGAGTGGTACTCGACTGGATAGTACCTAACAACAACAACACTGGTCTTATTTAAATAATAAGTTCAGTTTTTCACAAAATATTTGAAGATTGTATTATTTTTTCCCCCTTATTGTGTACCATCGAATCAGATCCGACTGGTATAGGAAGAGATTGCTGCTCCTTCTCCAGGGGAGCATATCATGGATTTGAACAATGTGCCTTTGGGATGGCAGCGCAGCTTCTTGTTACTAGGCCACACTGTATTATTTTTATGAGCTTATAAAGTGATATACCATGGACGTAAATCTAGTTCAAGACTTTCATAATTATTCTTTAAGTTCTACTTTATTATTAAGATAAGTTAATTATGGATCATTTAACATGAGACAGAAAATAGTCCCTACACTAGATGGCAGAGAATTTTAAATCCGACTTCCAACATTTCCAATGATTAATTGTGACAATGAAAGAGTCACTTAAGCTCTCCAGACCTCAATTTCTCCATCTGTTAAAAGGAAATAATATGTGCCACAAGATATTTTCAAAGCATTTTGGAGTCACTGTCATGAAGAAGTTCAATAAATCAAGAATAGTGTTATCATTATTCACCCATAAGTGATAAAATATTTTTTATAAATGTAGTAACCCTACAGTCAGATTTCAAGATAAAATGTCTGAACTGAGAATTCATTCTTTTTTCTATCTTTTAGTCTGAAGTGTTTACATTATTTCCTTCAGGCTTCAATTCTTGTAATTCTTATTGCATTCTTCTATTTTGTTGAAATAATTTTATTTTATAATTTTCCTTAGCTTCTATTTTTAGGTGTTTTCTTCTTCACTTTACACACTTTCTCTCCACCCCCAGAAATCTTACACCTTGTGTCTCTTTTCTACTTTGTACTTTTTCTATTTTTATTTGAAATATTTCTTATGATTATCTCCTCCTGGAAGTAGAAAACTGTGTACCATAAGCCTGGCTTCCTAACCAGTTGAAAATATAAGTCAAAATTGTTTGCCTTTATTATATGCCAGGCATCCTGTGAACCTGAAAGAGAGGTTGCATTTTGTTAAGTAACCAGTTAAAAAAGGAACTTGATATTTAGGGTAATACCGTTGAAGCAAAAGTAAAGTGCTGAAATTACTTGAGAGGATTTGGATATTTCATATCAAGAAGATTAGCTAGATTTCTTAGCTGGTCACTCCTTTCCCTCAGCTAATTGACTTGTAGTACTACATTCTTTCATATGAAAATTACATATATTCATGAGTCTGACTCTGATTTTCTATTCTCTTACACTCACCAGTTTGTTTTTTTGCCAACTCAATGTTTTTATTATGATGACTTTATTGTATATCTTTATGTCTGGTAGGGCATTTCTTTAATTTAGCTATATGTGGCTGTGTTTTTCCATATAAACATCAAAATGAGTTTGAATTCCTCAAAAATATTCAACTGGAATTTTGACCAGGAAAAGTGATGTTGTTTAAATTGCATCTGACATTGTCTTGATAATTCCTGAGGAAATTAAGGAGTTAGTACAAATGAATGGATAGAGAAGCTGCGGTATATTCATACAATGGAATATGCAGCACAAAAAAATAGAGAACTCATAAAATATTATATAAAATGGGTGACCATGGAAGACATTATGCTGAGTGAAATATCTCAGTCACAAAAAGACAAATACTGCCACTGTTATAGAACATGACTGGCATGGAGGTTGAGGGGAAACTAAAAAATGAGGGGAAAAATAATGTACCTGGTATTGAAACAGATGAGGGAGAGAACTGTATAAAAGGAATACATGATTAGCTATTATTGGCAAGACAAGAGTCCAGAATAAGAGTTGCATAGTTAAGTGGTCTGAGGGGTGGGGAACTATATAGCAGTGAAAGAATTTTTTCCCCCCAAAGAAAAAAGCAAACTGGGGGATGGGAGGGCAGAGACAAAAATATGCAACAATGAATGAATGAATCCAAGTTCTTTATAAATTTTCATTAAAATCTCAAAAAAAAATAATTGAGAAAAGGAAGTTAGTAACTAAAATGAAAAAGTAAAGGTATTTTAAATCCTTCTTTTTCCAAATTTCTATCATTCTGAAATATGCAACAAACATTCCTTAAAGGGGTTTGAAGCCTAATTTGGAACATCTTCCATAGGAAGAGACATGAATATTTATGAAGCAGCTTGCTCACATTATGGTAGCAATTGTTCTTAGATGACAGAGGAGGGAAGAAGTCAGGATAGGACAGCATCATTGCAAGACTTCTTAGTGGAATACTTGATGAAGTCAGAACATGGCACAAGGTAAGGAATGTGGAACCAGGTAAGGAAGAGGAAATTTTGAAAACAGTGAGACATGAATTTCACAGACAGGCTTCCACATTTCAGCTTTTGTGAGTTAATTAAG
Organism: Elephantulus edwardii; assembly: GCF_000299155.1. Classification (NCBI taxonomy): domain Eukaryota; kingdom Metazoa; phylum Chordata; class Mammalia; order Macroscelidea; family Macroscelididae; genus Elephantulus; species Elephantulus edwardii. The sequence continues at coordinate 13,047,279 of NW_006399793.1, read as the reverse complement.
AGGGAGGAAAGGAGAGAAATTTGGCCCCCAGAGGACATTTGTAACGTCTAGAGACAGGTCTGATTGTCAAAGCTGAGGAGCGTACCACCAGGATGTACTAGGTGAAGGCCAGGGATGCTGGCTAGCATCCAGCCATCCACAGACCAGATCCTCACAGCAGAGAATTGTCTGGCTCAAAATGCCAGTTGTGCAGAGGTAGAAAATCCTTACCCCAGAATTAATTTGAAACCTTGATTGTGCCTTAGAATTGCCTCTGAGAAACTTGAAAAAATACTAAGTGTCTGAGTCCTACCTCCGGAGATTCAGAGGTTCTTTCTATGTGGGAGAGCCCCTGGACGTGAGTATTTTTAAGACCATTCCTGATAATCATAATGTATAGTCAAAGTTGAAAACCACCTTTCTAGATCCACATAGTTTGGAGGCAGAAACTTACTATAGTTGAAGTCTTTTTTTTTTTTTGGTAGTTTTAATTCATGCCAGTTTGCAATCACATGTATGCTTGAACTCATCTGAATGAAAGAAAATATTTTTTAGTTTGGGGATGTGTGGTGTACGTGTGTTTGTGTGTGCGTGTATGTGTGTATTGCATGCCATATATGAGTGTGTATGTTTGTGTGTATAAATAAAATAATTTGACTTTACATTTGAATTCAAGAAGATAATATGGACTTAATGTATCACATGTTCTTCACTCATTACACCAAAAATATCCCTATGCCCTGTTAAAACCAATATTTCGTAAAAAGAGCTCACTGATGCCTGTTTTAATTCTTTTACAAATTAACTAATACTAAAAAAAACGTCATTTATGTTTAACTTCTCTCTTTACTGAGTAATTTAGAAGTGTGATATGGGCACAAATGAAATTATCAGTATTTTTCTCAAATGATACATTCATTTGTACAATCTAGCCAATATCTTCTTATCAGTATTTTTCTCAAATGATACATTCATTTGTACAATCTAGCCAATATCTTCTTACTTAAAACGCTAATGGGGTTTGGTTTCTCATATCCCAGAGTTAGGACATTGATTTTGAAATAGTATTCCTTTTCCAAACTCCAAATCTACAGAGCAGCTGGTGATGTTTAGTGACCGTCTGCACCAGCAGTCTCATCTTTTTATCATTTAAAATTAATTTTTCTCATCCTGGCACATAAACATCTCAAGTGTTCCCCTTGCCTCATTACCTGAAATGAGACAATGGCACCAGTGATGAGAGGGTGTGATGAAAGCAGCGATTGGGGCATCAGACATAACATTACTGAAATCTTACCTATGAAGATAATTTAATAAGATAGGGCCTGCACCTTTTACTCTAGAAACAAAAGATTGGTGATCCTGTGAGTTCCAAATATCCTGCAACAGGCATAAAATGTGGGGCTCTGGTTTAGCTTTACCCTCCCCAAATGGCACATGTCTATATGCAGAAGAGAGTATGTCAAGCCCAATATTCATGATAAATGACTGCTAAATTGATTCCAGTAAAAACTTTGGAGCTGAATTCCTAGAGATCAGTTATATGATTATCCTAAAAGATTTATCCTCCATGAGTTTTAGAGAGTTCTGTGTTAGGAGGGAATATGCTGATTTGGCCCTGGGTCTACTAACAACATATCTACCAGAATATGTTGTTTAGTGTTCTCCACTTTATAATCAACCAAACCCAATGTCACTGAGTTATTCCAGCCTGTGGTCCCTGGGTCCGGCTGTCAAGGGGGAAGGGGAAAGGAAGGGTGAGTGTAAATAAAAAGGGAAGTGAAGAAAGGGATAAAGTAGACTTGGGCGGGGAGGGACTTGAATAGGACAGAAAAGAAATGAAAGGACTAAGGATGAATGATGATTGCTAAAATATTACTCACTTCTAATGTTTGTTATTCTATACCACTGCAGTATTCGGTGTAAACTCCACTCATTCCATGGTATTTTAAATGTTGTGCCACACCTACATAATGCTGTTGTTGTTATTGTTTTGTGAGTCTCACTGACCCTGACACACCTACCCCTATTAATCCAGTCACTGAGTCAATCCATCTTATTTGGGGTCTTCCTCCCCTGCGCTGTCCTTTCACCCTTCTGAGCATGATGTCCTTCTCCGGTCCCTTCTGGCTACATGCCCAAAGTATGTGAGATGGAGCATGAAAATCCTAGCCTTCAAGGAGATATTTGGTTTCACTCTTTCCGAGACAAACCTGTTTGTTCTCTTGGCAATCCATGGTATGATCAATACTCTTCTCCAGCACCACAATTCAAAGGCATCAATTCTTCTTCTGTCGTCTTTAGTCATTGTCCAGCTCTCTGACGCATTGCAAGTAATTGCAAAGACCATGACTTGGGTCAGGCACACCTTAATCTCTAGACTGGCATCATTGCTTCTCAGTAGTCTGCAGAGGTCCCTGACTGCAGTGTAGTTTTTCTTTTGATTTCCTGACTGCTGGTGTAAAAAAAATGTTGCTTGTGGAGCCCAACAAGCTGAAATTGTTAACAATCTCAATCTTCTTCATCTACCATGGTGCTGCTTACAATTGGCCCAGTGGTGAGAATCTTTATCTTTTTGATGTTTAGCGTCAATCCATATTGAAGACTATATTCCTTGACTTTCTGCAGCAAGTGCTTCAGGTTCTCCTTAGTTTCAGCAAGCAAGGTTGTGTCATCTGAATATCACAGGTTGTAGATGAGTCTTCCTCCAATCCTGATGCCACATTTTCCTCATAAAGACCAGCCTCCCAAATGATCTATTCACCATACAGATTGAAAAGATATGGAGACAAGACACATCCCTGTCACACTCCTTTCCTGATTTTGACCCATGCATTATTTCCCTGCTCTGTTTTGGTTGGTTTTTGTTTGTGTTTTTTTTTCCCCCTGCTCTGTTTTAATGACTGTTTTCTGGTCCAAGTATAGAGATTTCTCATGAGCACAACCAAGTAAGTGTTCTGGAATTCCCATTCTCCTCAAGGTTAGACACAACTTGTTATGATCCCCACAGTCAAATGTTTTTGCCTAGTCAATGAAATACGGATATACATCCTCTGGTACTCTCTGCTTTCAAGCAAGGTCCATCTGACATTAACAATAATGTCTCTAGTGCCACAATCTCTTCTAAATCCAGCTTATATTTCTGGTAATTCTCTGTCAATGTGCTGTGTCTTTGTGTAAATACAACTTATTAATATGTAGAAAGTTTGAAATTTTCACTTCTAAGTACTTTATTAAGTCTGTCTCATAAGTGATTTAGATCTATATATAAAATTTTGACAGAGCACATGTTTATATTTTATTATGATGAGTAAAGGAATATTTTTGAAACAACTGCTAATTTACATTATTTGACCAGTTAATTCCCATCTTAAGGTACAGACAAATCTATAATTTAGCTAAGGTCTTCTTATTCAGTAACCCACATATATTAAACAATTCAAATTTAAGGGAATTATTCAAATATTTTCAGAACAAATGGAATTGTCCTTGAATTATACATATATATTGCTTAATATAAAAGATTTTTTATTTTATTTCCAT
>NW_006399793.1:13037426-13043657 GCF_000299155.1 Elephantulus edwardii | reverse complement strand
TTTTTAAAAACTCTAAAGAGTAATGATTATCTAAAACACAATGGTTTTTCCTATGACTGAAAAATCAGTCATAGATATGTGTTATTCATTTTTGTGGACTTATAGTGCTTAAGGCTTAGTGGTAAAGGGTTGTGCTGTCAACCCATAGGTAATCAGTTCAAATCCACCAGTTATTCTTTCAAAGAAAGATAGGCAATCTCCTCCCGTATGATTTACTGTCCCTGAAAACCTGTTAGAGGATCAGCTATGAGTCAATTTAACTCATCACATAACAACAGCCACCACCAAATAATGCTACATGATCCAGGAATGTAAAGTTCCAATCTAACCTTTAAAGCATTTACTATAACTTGTAGTCATCTTGACAACACAAAACAACAACATAATGTAGTAATAGTAAACTCAGTGCCTCTACATTTATTAAAAACTTAAACTATTTTTCTTCTTGTAGTTGTTTTTACATGCTGTCAAGTCAACTACAACTTATAGAAATCCTGTGAATAACAGCTCTGAACTTTAACCTATCCTGACCCAACTTCACTATCTCTGACACACTTGACCCCATTACCACAATCTCTGTGTCAATACATCTCTTCTGGGTTCTTCCTCTCCAGCACTGACCCTCTACCCTTTCAAGCATTGTGTCTTTCTCCAAAGACTAGCGCTGCCTTGCAATGTACCCAAAGTATATGAGACAGAGCTTCAAAATCCTTACCTCTAAGGAACAACCGGGTTTCACCTTCTACTGGACAGACCTTTTTGTTCTCTTGGTATTCTGTGATGTGTATAATACTCTTCTCCAGCACCACAATTCAAAGACATCAATGATGATTCTGTTATCTTTAGACATTAATCAGCTCTCAACTGCATAGCAATAAGTTGAGAAGACCATGGCTGGAATCAGGCACACCTTAGTTTTTAGACTGATATTGTTGCTCTTTGGCACTTGCAAGAGCTCCTTGACAGCAGATTTTCCCAGTGTAACTCATCTTTTGATCTGCTGGTGCCAATAATTACTGAAAACCTACTAAAAGGCTCAGCTATAAGTCCACTCTATCTCCATGACAATGAGCATATGAGTGAGTGGCTCAGTGGTTAAATACTCAGCTTCAAAGCAAAAGACCATTGGTTTGAATCCATCAGCTCTCTGCAGGAGAAAGATACTGTGTCCTGCTTCTGTAGAAACCCCATGATTAACTGTCCATGGAGTTTACAAAGCTGTAGGATCGATATGAGTTGGAATCTACTTAACAGGAATGGGTTAATCTTCAACTTAAAATACTCTTTTATCTCTTCTTACATAAAATATTCTTAAATCAGTGTGAATAAATTGAAAATTGTTGCAATGAGACAAGCTTTAATGTATTTATTTATATCTTAAACTTGATCATTGAAGTTATTTAACTCATTAACTCAAAATTTCTTCAACCTCAACTTTTTATATAGGCTTTGTTTGAGTTGCCTTACTGTTTTTCTTACAGGAGTAAAGTCCAACTTTAATCCTGACTAATTAGTATTGTTGCTGTTATGTGCCATCTATGTACAACAGGCATATACCCTGCTCTATCCTGTGCCAATCTTATTGTCTCTGACATACCTACTCCAATTATCCCAGTCACTGAATCAATCCATCTCAATGAGGGTCATCCTTTTTTTGTGTTGTTCCCCACCCTCCCAATCATGACCTCACTCTCCAATGACCACTCCCTCCCTACAACATGTCCAAAGTATGTCAGATGGAGCTTCAGAATCCTTGCCTCCATGGAGCAGCCTGCTTTCATCCTCTACAGGATGAACCTGTTTGTTCTCCTAGCAGTCCATGGTATATTCAATACTCTTCTTCCAGGACCATGGCTCAAAGCCATCAATTCTCCTATCATCCCTAGTCATTGTCCTTTTTTTTCTGGCACATAGCAAGTAATTGAAAAAACCATGGCCTGAATCAGGTACACCTTAGTCTCCAGACTGATATCATTGCCCTTCAGTACTTTCGAGAGGTCTCTGACAGCCAACTTTCCCAATGGAATTAGTCTTTTAATTTCCTGGCTTCTGGTACCAAGAGTGCTGATTGTGTAGCCATGCAAGCCAAAGCTGTTAACAATCTCAATCTCCTTATCATCCATAATGATACTGCCAGTTGGCTCAGTGGTGAGAATCTTTGGTTTTTTGATGTTGAGTTTCAGTCCATATTGAAGGTTGCAGTCCTTGACCATCCACAGCAAGTGCTTCAGGTTCTTCTCAGTTTCAGCATGCAGGGTTGTGTCCTCCAATCCTGATGCCACATTTCTCCTCATAGAGCCCAGCCTCTTGGTGATCTGTTCTGTACATAGATTTAAAAGGTATGGAGATAGGACACATCCCTGGTGTACACCCTTCTCAGTTTTGAACCATGTAGTGTTTCCTTGCTCTGTTCTAATGATTGCCGCCTACTCCAAGTATAGGTTTTGCATTAGCACTGTCAAGTGTTCTGGGATTCCCATTCTTCTCAGAGTCAGCCACAGTTTGTTGTGATTCACACAGTCAAGTGCCTTTACATAGTCAATAAAACACGGATAGATATTCCTTTGATAGTCACTGATTTCAGTCAAGATTCATCTAACATTAGCTATAATATCCCTAGTACTACGGCCTCTTCCAAATTAATTAGTAGTATCTTTATTTTGGTTTCAAATTCTTTTTGTGCTGTGATCTATATGTCAATTCAATGTCTCACCTGGTAGCATTATACAATGCTCTCAAGCTAATTACTATTTCTTGACACATTTTGGAAGCAGGAGTGGCATCCGCTTTGTAAATGTCATGCCTCCAGAAATTCTAAGAAATTTGATAAATGTTGATAGTTGTAGAGGGGCTTCAAGCCCTTTGTTCATAAGGTCACTATGAGTCGTGCTCAACTTGAAGGCAATCAACAACAACAATAAAACACTTTATTATTGTTGTTATGTTCCGTCGAGTTGTTTGCTACTCATAGAGACCCTATGTACAACAGCCCTAAACCCTGCTCTATCCTGTGCCAATCACATTGCCTCTGACACACCCATCCCGATTACCCCAGTCACTGAATAAATCCACCTCATAGAGGGTCTTCCCCTCCTGTGCTCTCCCTCTACCCTACCAAGCATGATGTCCCTCTCCAAGGACCTGCCTCTCCTTACAACATGTTCAAAGTATGTCAGACGAAGCCCCAGAATCCTTGCCTCCAAGGAGCAGCCTGGTTTAACCCTCTCTAGGATGAATCTGTTTGTTTTCTTGGCAGTCCATGGCACATTCAATGCTCTTCTCAAGCACCACAGCTCAAAGACATCAATTCTCCTTCTATCCTCCCTAGTCACTGTCCAACTCTCTGATGCATAACAAGTGATTGTAAAAACCATGGCCTGTATCAGGCAGACCTTAGTCTCCAGAGAGACACCGCTGCTCTTGAGTACTTTAGAGAGGTCCCTAACAGCAGACTTTCCCATTGCAATACGTTTTTTTATTTCCTGACTGCTGGTGCCAAGAGTGCTGACCGTGGAGCCGAGCAAACTGAAGCTGTGAACAATCTCAATCTCTTTGCCATCCACCCTGATGCTACCGATTGGTCCAGTGGTGAGAATCTTTGTCTTCTTGACATTGAGCCTCAGTCCATATTGAAGACTGCAGTCTTTGACCCTCTGCAGTAAGTGCATGAGGTCCTCTTCAGTTTCTGTGAGCAGGGTTGTGTCATCTGCATAATGTAATTTATTGCCATATCTTTATATGTAGTTGTGTACTCTAGAGTTGGAACCAACCCAGTTAATCGCATTGGAGGAGATTGTCTACCATGCTTCCTTGGAGCAGTTGGTGATGTTGAACCATGTACCTTTGAGATTGCAGTTCAGCTTCTTGCCACTAGACCACATATATCTTTATGTATTGTTGTTGATGTTAAGTGTCGTTGAGTTGTAGGCGACTCAGCAACCGTATGAACAAAAGTCCTCAACACTTGTGTGACTTTCATCCTTTCTCCAAGTTCATAGGGTTTCCAGAGGCAAGCTACTATGGAAGTGGATGCCACTCCTGCTTCCTAGCTTGTTTTAATTGGGGAGCGCCACCAAACCCTGCCCACCATCTTCATATAGTGATTTAAAATTTTGATATTGTAATATGACTGAGCTAGATAACTTGATGAAAATTTCAGAACCAAAATACCAAAAGCCTTTGAGTTGTAGTGCTGGAGAAGAGTACTGAATGGACTGCCAAAAGAACAAATAGATAAGTCTTGGGGAAAGTGCAGCCAGAGTCCTCCTTAGAAGCAAAGATGGCAAAAATTCATCTTTTATACTTTGGCCATGTAGTTAGATGAGACTGTTCCTTGGAAAATGGTATCATCCTTGGAAAGATGGGGAGTCAGTGAAGGAGAAGACCCCTAATGGAATGCATTGACATGATGACTTCAGAAACAGGCTGTTGTATGTCAGAGATAATGAGGACGGTTCAGGGAAGGGCAGGGTTCAGATCAGATGTTCATAAACTCACTGAGTCATACTTAATTTGATGGATCCTAACAATGACAACAACTAATTGGGCTTTTCCAAATTACTAAGGAGTAGTGATATCAGTTTGAAGACTAAGGTGCATCTGATTCAGACCATAGCCTTTCCAGTTATTAACTATGCATCCAAGAGCGGGACAATGAATAAGGATGACAGAAGAAGAATTGACACATTTGAGCTGTGATGGTTGAAGAAAAGCACTGAACATCCCATGGATAGTCAAGATAGCAAATAGATATGTCTTGGAGGGGGTGCAGCAAGAGTGCTCTTTTGAGGCAAGATTGATGAGACTTCACCTCACATACTTTGGACATGTTGCTAGGAGGAGTATTCCTTGGAGAAGGATGTGATGGTTGGCAAAGGAGAGGAAGACTTTCAACCGGTGGATTGATATGGTGACTGTTATAGTTGTGTGCCAGAAAGTATGAAGATGGCACAGGATAGAATAGGGTTCAGATCTTTTGTTCATAGGACCGTTATGAGTCATGTTTGACTTGATGGCATCTACCAACAACAACAACAACAACAGCAATCATTTGATAAATTTAGGTTCAATACACTGGGCCAAATTTAATTTTGTTAGATAACCTTGGTATTTCTTAAACATCTTATTTATTCCAAGTATGCACATAATTTAAATCTAAATAAAAATTAGAAGATTGTAGACATTTAAGGTAAGTGTGTGAAATTGAGAAAGAAAAATAAAAATCTAACTATGATATATAGAAAAAATCCGAGATCAATATGATGAAAAAATATACTTATTACTCCTTCATTGTTGTTGTTGTTGTTATGTGGTGTTAAGTTGTCTGAAACTCATAGTGACCTATGCACAGTTGCTCTGTACCCTGCCCTATCCTGAGCCACTCTCACTGTTTCTTGCACACCTGCCCTTATTGTCCCAATCACTTTGTCAATCCATCTCATCCAGGGTCTTCATCTCCTGTCCCTCCACATGCTACCCTTCCAAACATGATGTCCTTCTCCAAGCACTGGTACCTCTGAGCAACATATCCCAAGTATGGAGACAGAATGTCAAACTCTGCCTCCAGAGAGAAACTTGGCTTCATTCTCTCCAGGACAGATCTGTTTGTTCTCTTGGCAATCCATGGTATGGTTAATACTCTTCTTAACTGTACCACAACTCAAAGGTATCAATTCTTCTTCTGTCATCCTAGTCATTGTCCAGCTCTTAGATGCAGAGCAAAATAATTGTGAAGATCATGGCCTTCAGATCAGGCGCACCTTAGTGCTGAAGTTGTTAGTCTCAATCTCTCCTCCATCTATCATTTTGCTTCAATTGATCCAGTAGTGAGAATCTTTGTTTTCTTCATGTCAAGTTTCGATCTATATTGGAGACTGCAGTCCTTGACTTTCTTGAAGCAAATACTTCAAGTCCTCTTCAGTTTCGACAAGCAAGGTTATGTTATCTGCATAATGCAGGTTGTTGAGTCTTCCTCCAATTCTGATGCCACATTTCTCCTCATAAAGACTAATCTCCAGAATGTTCTGCATTTAGATTGAAATTGTGTGGAGATCTGATTCATCCCTGCCACACTCCTTTCCTGATTTTGAACCATGTACTGTTCTTTTGCTCTTTTGTGATGAATGTTGCCTGGTCCAAGTATAGGTTTTGCATGAGCATAATCAAGTGTTCTGGAATTGCCATTCTACTTAAGGTTAGCCACAATTTGTTGTGATCCAATCCATTCAGTTG
>NW_006399793.1:13021811-13037211 GCF_000299155.1 Elephantulus edwardii | reverse complement strand
TTTTTGGAATGGGAATAAATAATAAATATGGATCTCTTCCAGTCATTTGACCAGAACTTGTCCTCCAGATTTGCTGGCAAAACCTGGGGAGTGTGTGCAGGGTTACATCTGTGTTGAAATATGTCAAGTGATATTCCATCAATTCCAGCAGCCTTGTGGTTTTTTTTTATTCTAATTCCATCAAAGCAACCTGAACTTCCTCCTTCATCATTATTACCTCTTAGTCATAGGTTGTTTCATGAAGTTCTTCTGTGGTAGCCAGTTCTTTTTGGTACAGTGACTCTGTGTACTCCTTTTTGGTACAGTGACACCTGTTTCTTCTTTTAAGGGTTCTGGATAATTCTTCAAGTATTGCCACTTGATGCTTGAATTTGTACTTCCTTCAGCTTAAGAAATGCCGAGCGAGTTTGTCCCTTTTGATTTTCTGACTCTAGCTCTTTGCACATTTCATTGTAATACTCTGATTTGTCTTCTTGAACTGCCCTTTAAAATCTTCTGTTCAGCTCTTTAACTTCCTGATTTTTTACCTTTGCCTTGACTTCTCACCATTCTTGTACCATATTCAGAGTCTCTTCTGACATCCATCTTGGTTTTTTCCTTCTCATCTTGGCTTTTTCCTTCTCTTCTGTCTTTGCAATAACCTTGCATTCTTCACAGGTGATATTTTTTATATTTTCCCATGGCTATTCTTCTTTGATGTCCATCTCAGTCTTTTCCTTCTCCTCTGTCATTTTAATGATCTTTTTGCATTCTTCATGGATGGTATTCTTGATAACCTCCCACAGATCTTTGTTCATTTCTTTGTCCATGTGTGTCTAAGGTTTCAAATTTGTTCTTGAGATGATTTATAATTCAGGTGGTATAGACTCAAGGTCAAATTTTGGTTCTTGTGGTTTTAATTTTCTTTAGCTTCAGCTTTCACTTGCATATGAGTGCCTGGCCTAGTTCTCATAGCTGATATTGAGCTTCTCCATCAATTCTTTTCCACACATGTAATAAATCTGATTCTTGTATAGGCCATTAGGTGAGGTCCACCTGTATAAGCACCATTTGTGTTTCTTATAAAAGGTATTTGCAATGAATAAATCATTGATTGTACAAAATTCTAACATTCTATCATTCTATCTCCAGCCTTATTTCTGTCACCTACTCTATGGTTTCCAACTATTCGCCCTTCTTCCTTATTCCCATCTTTTTTTCATCCAGTCCCTCATTATTACTTAGTTACATGTTTGTTCGATCTCTTTCTGCAAAAATTGATAGAAATCTTCTGTTTCCTCCTCTTTGACTCTGGTTGTTCGTGCATGTATTTGAATGATAGTAGTATTAACAAGCTTTCCTTCTATGTGCGCAGATATTATCCTGTCACTCACCACATTGTATTTTAAGATGAATCTAGAAATGGTCTTTTTAACTATGAATCCAACTCTGTTTTTCTTCACCTTTTCATTTCTCATATAGTAGATCATATGATTGTCTCATTCAAAATGTCCCATACCGATCCATCTCATTTTACCAATGCCTAAGTCAATATTTATGCATTCTATTTCTTCCTTAACAACGTCCAACTTTACTGCATTCATACTTCTCACATTCCACATTCCAATTACCAGTGTCTGCTTGCAACTGTTTTTCCTTCTTTGTGTTTTCTAACACAAGGGCTTAGCCACTAGTGCCATGTCAGCTAGTCTAATCTAAGTGTACTCTATTCTATATGGGGTCTTTGAAGGCCTTTTATTTCAGAAGTGGATAGCCAGTCCTTATTCTGTCTTACCTTGGAACTTTAGCTTTGAGAAATATCTGATAGACAAGCATTTTAACAAAAGAATAGAAGAAAAACACTTCTGGTTACTCCACTAACAGATACATATAAAGTCTGGTGGCATAGTTCATTGGGAGTTGCACTGTTAACTCAAAGGCCACACCTCTTCAAGGGCAGTTCGAACCCTCCAGCGCCTCTGCAGGGTAAAGATGAGCAACTCTCATGTTGTTTGCAGCTTCTGAAACCCAATGGAGGGTCTTAAAATATATCGGTCATATCTGCTTCTGATTCAATGTCAGTGAGATGAGATGACAAAGAACAACTTCCACAGATAATTTGCCTAAACAGGATCACTGTCTTTAACCTTACAAATATTGAATGAATGTTTTAAATAGGAAAGTTACACTGCCCACTCTAACTTTTTCTACTTAAACTGAAATATTTCCATTTGTGCTTGAATATTTTATGTAGGATTTCAGAAAGTCTCTAGCTAACAGATGAATGCTTTGAAAATGATTTTTTCTTATTCTAAGAAGAAAGAAATCAGTGGCTTAAAAGCTAAAATGTCTTTTATCTGAAGGCCGCAAAGTATATTGCTTATTACCAATTGGCAACATCAGTATGGATGGTGAATAGATTGAGATAGTTAATAGTTTTAGTTTGTTTAGCTCCACAGTCAACACCCTTGGTACCAGCAGCCAGGAAATCAAGAGATAAATTTCATTAGGAAAGTCAGATATTGAGGGACCTCTTGAAAGTACTGAAGAGCAACGACATCATGCTGGAGACTAAGGTGCACCTCATCCAGACTCTAGTCTTTGCAATTATGTGCTATGCATCTGAGAGTTAGACAGTGACTGGGCATGATAGAGAATTGATGCCTTTGAGCTGTGGTGCTGGAGAAGCGTGTTGGGCTGTTAGGAGAACAAACAGGTTTGTCCTGGAGAGGGTGAATCCGGAATGCTCCTTGGAGCCAAGGATTCTGAAGCTTTGTCTGACATCCTTTGGGCATGTTGCAAGGAGGAACCGGTCCTTGGAGAGGGACATCTTGTTTGGGAGAGTGGAGGAATGGTGCAGGAGAGGAAGACCCTCAATAAGATGGATCAATTCTGTGATTGAGGTGGTGAGAGTTAGTGTGTCAGATATGGTGAGATTGGCACAGAATAGAGCAAGGTTTAGGGTTCTTGTATATAGGGTTGCTATGAGTCGCAAGTGACTCCAAGGCCCATAACAACAACAACAACAGCAACAACGACAACGACAACAACAGTGTTACAATAAATTAGAAATTCTCAAGCCTTGTTGTTGCTGTGTATCATTATGTTTCAACTGACTGATTGTTGGCCCTCCAGTGAGTTTTCAGAGGCTGTGAATTGCCTTGGGAAATTGCCCATCTTTTTCCTATGGAAGATGGTGGGTTCCGACGGTGTGCCTGCAGGTTGGCAGCACAACTCCTTATCACTGGGCCACCAGAGTTCCCAGAGCAAGTATAGCATTATTATAATTAAATGAATTGTAATATCATTCCTGTAATAAATAGAATTAAATAAGTTGCAATATTGTTCCTAAAATAAAGGTCCCTGTAACATTATTTGACCTATACTTAGTAAAGCTATCATACTAGTGAATTTTTTTTCGTTTTAAGATACAAAAAACTAATGAGGACTTTTGTTTGTTTTATCACAGTATTGTAAGATAAAAAGAAAGGTTTTGTAATATTCTGAATTTCAAAGGCACAAAGAAATTCTATCTTTTTGAACCACAATCATCAAACTGGTATAGAAGGCTTTTCCCCTTCACTGATATTTTCTGTTTTGAATGAGTAGAAATCTGAAATTTCTCAATGTTCAGCTCTACATTAAGTCAAATTTCCTTCAGCCCAGTCATCTGGTATTTTTTTCTTTGAGTACATTTCCCAGGTTTTCTGTTTCTAGTCTTTGCTGTACAGGATTTTATACAAATAATGGTGGCTGATCCCCAAGAAGGCTCCTTATCCGCTTAATCAGGCAGATCACAGGACAAAGGCAGGATTGGACGTGACCTGCTTATTGCTTTGTGCCACTATGTCGATCCTGAGCAAAGTAGAACTGTCTCACAGGGTTTCCTAAAGTGTCTATCTTGGGATAAGTGCAGCCAGAGTGTTCCTTTGGGGAAAGGATGATGAGACTTTGTCTTACAATCTTTAGGCATGTAATCAAGAGGGATCAGTTCCTGGAAAAGAACATCGTGCTTGGAGAAATGAAGGATCACCAAATGATGGGAAGGGAAGGCTCTCCACATCATGATTTGACACAGTGATTGCAAAAATGGGCTTAAGCACAATGAAATCAAGTATAACTCCTAACTCCTAACAACAACTACAACATAAACAGTGTTTACACTTAACTGATCCCAAATTTACTAATGAATTAAGCTACTCCTTTTCCCTGAACAATGTTAGTAAACAAATGGAGAGAGGCAAAAAGTACACTTAACAAAAGAATTTCCATTTTACCAAACCCAGGAAAGGGTTAGAGGTTAACTTTTCTAACTTGTATGTAGAAAATAGCCAGTAACTCTTTGGAAGGCTCTTTAATAATAACTCTTCTGTTCTCTTCCCATTTGGTGTGAGAACAACAGTATACCTACTTGATGTAATAACCATCTCTCTATAATATAAGCCATTTCTCATGCCATCATGAATCATCTGAGATCTGTAGTCCATGCTAGCAAGCCTTTTCTCATATGTGCACAAAGCTTCTCACATACTTTGGACATGTTTCTGGGAGCTCTGGCGGATTAGTGGTAAGGAATCGTGCTGCCAGTACAAAAGTAGTTGCTGTTAATGTGCTGTCGAGTCGCCTGTGCCCCTATGTACAGCAGCTCTGAACCCTGCCCTTTCCTAAGCCAGTCTCACTAATTCTGACACACCAACCTTCATTGCCCCAGTTACAGTATGGTCTTCCTCTCCTGAGCTGTCGTCCCTCCATCCTTCCAAGCATGATGTCCTTCTCGAAGGACCGATCTCTCCTGGCCACATGACAGTTTGAATATACCAGCTTCCCTGTGGGGAAAGATGGACAGTGATTTACTGCCTTTGAAAACCCACTGGAGGATCAGCTATGGGTCAATTCCCACTTGAAGGTACTCAACACCTGCAAGAGCCTCTTTCTTGGAGAAGGACATCATACTTGGAAAAGTAGAGGGTGAGTGAAAGAGCAGAAGACCCTTGACAAGCTAGATTGACCCAGTGACTTCAGCAGCAGGCTCAAGTGTGTCAGAGATGATGAGGATGGCACAGGATAGGACAGGGTACAGATCTGTTGTTCATAGGGTCACTGTGAGTTGTATTCAACTTGATGGTACATAACAATAACAACAATATTATCAGGAAATAGGAATTGAATTCCTCATCTTCTGCTTTGCATGAACCTCTATATGTGCCTGAACTTTTTAGAGGCCAGGAATCCCTTCCTGCTGGTCTCCTAACTTCCAAAAGCTTACCCTCTGGTTTATATTTGGCACTGTTCTTCCACTATCTCTAATGGTTCTTTCTTGCCCAAAATACTCAGCAATTTCCCATTGCCTACAGGATGAAATTCTGATTTTATCACAATACATACAATATCAGCTGCTATAAACCCAAACTACTTTCTTTTTTTTTTTATCTCTAACCTGATGTGCTACTAGGGATATTATAGCTAATGTTAGATGGATCTTGGTAGGAAGCCGAGAATACCAGAAGAATGTCTATCTGTGCTTCATCGACTATGGAAAGGCTATTGATTGTGTGGATCACAACAAGCTGTGGCTGATTCTAAGAAGAATAGGAATCCTAGAACACTTGATTGTGCTAATGTGAAATCTATACTTAGACTAAGAGGCAGTCGTCAGAACAGAGCAGGGAGACACTGGATGGTTCTAAATCAAGAAAGGGGTCTGTCAGGGATGTATTCTGTCTCCATACCTTTTCAGTCTGTATGCAGAACAGATCATCTGAGATGCTGGGCTGTACGAGGAGGATTGTAGCATCAGGATTGGCGGAAGAATCATCAACAACCTACATTATGTGGATCACACAACCCTGCTCACTGAAACTGAGGAGGACCTGAAGCGCTTACTGCGGAAGGTCAAGGACTGCAATCTTCAATATGGATTGAAGCTCAATATCAAGAAAACAAAGATTCTCCCTACTGGGCCAACTGGCAGCATCAATATGGATGGTGAAGAGACTGAGATAGTAAACAGAGTTAGTTTACTTGGTTCCACAGTCAACGCTCTTGGTAACAGCATCCAGGAAATCAGGAGACGAATTGCATTGGAAAAGTCATCTGTGAGGGACCTCTCAAGAGTACTGAAGAGCAACAACATCAGGCTGGAGACTAAGGTGCGCCTGATCCAGGCTATAGTCTTTGCAATTACATGCTATGCATCAGAGAGTTGGACGGTGAATAGGGATGATAGAAAGAGAATTGATGCCTTTGAGTTGTGGTGCTGGAGAAGAGTGTTGAATGTACCATCGACTGCTAGGAGAACAAACAGGTTTATCCTGTAGAGGGTGAAGCCAGAATGCTCCTTGGAGTCAAGGATTCTGAAGCTTCATCTGACATACTTTGGGCATGTTGCAAGGAGGGACTGGTCCTTGGAGAGGGACATCATGTTTGAGAGAGTGAAGGGATGGCACGGGAGAGGAAGACCCTCCATGAGAAGGACCAATTCTGTGAGTGGAGTGGTGGGAATGAGTGTGTCTGAGACAGTGAGTTTGGCACAGGATAGAACGGCGTTTAGGGCTCTTGTACATAGATAGGGTCGCTATGAGTCACAAGCAACTCGATGGCACATCACAACAACAACCACAACCTGAGTGAAAGCTAAGTATGTTTTCAGTATTTCTTTCTATGTGCTTTTCTCTCTGTTATCTTCCCTAATATTTATCTACTAAAAAACCCATTCATCCCTGACGACCATTGCACAGGGGACAAGTACACATCCCCCCATGCTTTTGATATTCCTATTAAATTTACATTATTGGTTATCACTCTTCTGTTTAGTTTATTATTTAGTTTTGTCACTTTTCTAGTTTAAGTATTTTTGCCGTCTCGCTTCTCCAGAGAAGGGACTTTATCTTCTACGATTTCCAGAGCCTATCATCATGTCTGATATATAATACTAACCACATTTATTTTATTAAGATTCCTCACTTTCTTATAATCTACTAGTAATGATTACATTGACATTCTCTGAAAATAATACACAGATGTTTCCCAAAACCAGTCATTGTTAAGGTAAGAACTGTCTCCCTAAATTAATAATGCCTGAAGATTTGCTATCTCCTAATCTGATACTATAAGAGACAGAACAAAAATTTTCTTCTAGGCGTGTCATTCCCACATTCTCTGCTACACCTCTGGACTTCTGTAATGAATAGTCTTGAGTAATAAATATGTCCTTCTCATTATTCTACATTAAAATAAAACAACCAAGAAACCTAGCCAGATTACACCAAGAACTATTTCTCAGGAAAGAAGTTAGTGTCAGTTAAAAACAACAACAAAAGAAACCCCACAAAACCAAACAAGCCAACAATAAAACACCAACCCAAACAATTTAGACAATTGGGAAGCCAACCAGGTAAACATTAAAGAAAACAGTAATAGAGTCAGTGTAAAACAATAAATAAGACAAGGCAAGATATTGAGCAATACTTGCCTTACCCCAAAAACATGCACAGTCTTAGTCTAATTTCCTTTCTTTGTTTATGTTCTTTTCTTAGACCCTGAGTTAGAATTCTATACATTACTACACACTTAATAAAGAGATTGTCTTTTTCCTGGTATGCATCCAAAGCCCTAGCATGCAGTGAAGGTTTTATAGTCCTGTGCCGTGCAGCAGATGTCATTCCATTTGCCTAAGTCCTGCTGACATTTGGAGATGTGGATTAATTGAGCTACAGAATGAAATTTAATTAAAATTAAATACAGACTTGGCCATTGTATCTGTTCATTTCCTGCACTCTAGTGTGCATATTTGCAGGCAGCGTCATAGTTAATTTGTTTAATCAGGATGCTCTGTGGGGGAAGCTGCACTTTGTTTTACTCTGAAAGAGCGAGGGTGTGGTGGCTGCCAGGTTGGATGTCATTACACACAATGCAAACTGTGTAAATGATGCTACTGATGGGCCTCAGAGGGCTACCTGAGGGTATGAGGTGGGCCCCTATGAACCTTGCAGAGAAACCCTGTTTCAGACAAGGATTAGTGATGTCTTTTAAATTGTCATTACATGACCACAGGAATCTCATCTATTACCCATTAACATGTTGTCATAGTATTCGTTCATTTAGACATCCATTCATTCATTTACTCAATAAGTTTGTTTTTGTTGTGCTTTTCCCTCTTAGTACCAGCTGTGTACTGAGTTATTGGTAATCATTAGTAGTAATCATATTCTTTGCCAGTAACTCCAATTGGGGAAGTTTGCTACTTCTTAAAGATATACTTTTTCAGAACAAGATTATAGATGATACAGTATTTTAAAGGGCATCTCCAGAGAGAGGAGGTGCGATGTAAGTGTATGTTATGAGGTTGTATGAGGTCACAGTGATAGGCATCACCACCCTTCCTTCAAAATCCATTTCAAAGGCCACCTCCTTTAAGCTTTTCGCAATTCCTGCAATGAGAAATGAGTGCTACTTCTACAACACTTCAACGTATACACAGATTCTCCTTGGTGTTGTTTTCTATGTATCTTCTTCAGTCCTTTTTCTAGATTATAAAATTTTTATCAATGTTTTTGTAATCTTGAAAAATGCTTCAGCCAGTGAATCATCTACAAAATGTGCTCAAAGACTTTTTCTTTATTAAGTGTACTGTTGAACACATACAATTCCCGGGAAGTCAGCATTTGCTATTCTCATGCCTAACCCGGCTTACTTCCTTCTACAGGGAACATTGCCTCAATTCTGCTTCAGAGCTCCTCCCACAGCTGTGCTTGTCAGGAAAAGCAGGAGTTTGAGCTGATTAACGTATCTCTCCACTCTTAGACTGTGATTAGTATTGGTGCAGGAAGACCAAAGCCAGCCAGGCAAGGCCAGTAATACTCCATTCTATGGCTTTTCTCTCTTTTCTGTTGTACTGGAAAGGGTGTAGTCTATACCTGCATGAGCCAACTGTCAGAAAATGGAGCCAACCCAAGGAAGCCGAACTGAAATAAAGAAAATAGTTCCATTATTCTCTGACATTTCATTGTTGCTCTGTCCTTAGAATTTTTTTTTTAAATTGGTTTGAGTTGGGCTTTCTGTCTCTAGCACACAAAGGGCCATTATACCTGATTCATTACAATAATCATATTATACTATAATAATTTATATTATATTCCTTATTCTATAAGCTCCTTAAGGCCAGGGACCTTAACCTCCTCATTTGGTGACTCTCTAACTAGCCCAGAGCCTGGAACAATATGCACTCAGTAATTATTTTGTTGAGATGAAAGACTAAATGTAAATCCAGGTGATTATGTGACAATGTCAATGAATAATCTCTTGGCTTTATAGTAAAACTGATTAAATTCCCTTATTACTTACAAAGACTGTTACTACCTTCTCTTTTACTGGCATTCTTACGATTGAAAAGGTCTTGAAGGGTTTTCCAACAATTTCCAAGAGTACGAAAGTTCAGCCATGACATATTGATAATCAGATACATGCTAAAAATCCCCAGCAAAGGAATATCTACAACTCTATGTATTGACTCTTCTTGCCACCAGGAAGTTATTCTTTGTATTTCCCTACATGATACATGAAGATTGCAAGTTTTCATAAATTCCAAAGTAAGTTTTTTTTTTCAGATGGACTGTATTGCTTTTAACTATGATCTCAAATCGACTCAATAAATGGGACATTATGTTTTTCTGGCACATCTTTTCTGCTCTATACCAGCTATACCTGTATTATATGAATAATGTATAAACACTCATGGTCATTTTCTTTCCTTTGAATACATCTGCATCTTTTTTACTTTAACGTTGTTTTCCCTCCCTAACGCTCTTCATATTTCAAAGACACAGATCATTATAATGATGAAAATAGAAATAATAATCAACATTTGGTGAGCCTTATTGACATTAAGTCAAGCATGACTCATAGAGACCTTATGAACAAAAGGCCTGAAACTTTTCTATAATTATCATCATTTATCAAAGTTTATGCAGTTTCCAAAGGTATGTTGTTTAGGAAGTGTATGCCACTCCTGATTCCAAACAATCTTAGTAGGAGGTAAATAAGATCAGCCCATTTTAATGAAGATGATGTGACTGAAGTTTCACCTTTAGTCACCTTTAAGAAATTTGATGAGTTATCTCTATGAGGAGAAATGTGATAGATTGGTGGACAATCTATCAACAATCTGCGTTATGCAGATGACACAACCCTGCTCGCTGAAACTGAAGAGGACCTGAAGCACCTGCTGCAGAGGGTCAAGGACTGCAGCCTCCAATATGGAATGAGACTCAATATCAAGAAGACAAAGATTCTCACCACTGGACCCATTGGCAGCATCAGGATGGATGGTGAAGAGATTGAGATTGTATACAGCTTTAGTTTGCTTGGCTCCACAGTCAACACTCTTGGCACCAGTAGCCAGGAAATTAAAAGCCACATTGCCATGGGAAAGTCTGCAGTTAGAGACCTCTCCAAAGTACTGAAGAGCAATGGTGTCTCTCTGGAGACTAAGGTGCGTTTGATAAAGGCCATGGACTTCGCAATCACTTGTTATACATCAGAGAGTTGGACAATGACCAAGGAGGATAGAAGGAGAATTGATGCCTTTGAGCTTTGGTGCTTGAGAAGAGTATTGAGGATACCATGGACTGCTAGGAAAACAAACAGATTCGTCCTGGAAAGGGTTAAACCAGGTGGCTCCTTGGAGGCAAAGATTCTGAGGCTCTGTCTAACATACTTTGGACATGTTGTGAGGAGAGACTTGTCCTTGGAGAAGGACATCATGCTTGGGAGGGTGGAGGGACAGCGCAGGAGGGGAAGACTCTCTATGAGGTGGATTGATTCAGTGACTGGGATAATCGGGATGGGAGTGTCAGAGACAATGTGATTGACACAGGACAGAGCAGAGTTTAGGGCTGTTGTACATAGGGTCACTATGAGTCGCAAGCAACTCGACGGCACATAACAACAACAACAATCTGTATGTTTATCAAATTATCCAAGTAGCTGGACTCTATGAAGAGGAATGTGGCATCAAGATTGAGGGAGACTCATCAACAACCTGCGTTATGCAAATGACACAACTTTACTTGCTGAAAGTATGGAGGATTTGAAACACTTGTTGCAGAAGATCAAGGAATATAGCCTTCAGTATGAATTGTGCCTCAATATCAAGAAAACAAAGATTTTTACCACTGGACCAATCAATAGTCTGTGTCATGGTGAATGGAGAGGAGATTGAAACTGTCAATAGCTTCATCATGATAGGCTCCATAATTAACACTGTTGGTCCCAGCAGTCAGGAATTAAGGAAACACATTGCACTGGGAAATTCTGCCGTTAAGGACCTCTCCATATTATTGAGGAGTAATGATGTCAGTTTGAGGACTAAGGCACATCTGAATCAGTACATGGTCTTTCTGATTACTAGCTATGCATCTGAGATCTGGACAGTGAATAAAGATGACAGAAAAAGAACTGACACCTTTGAGCTGTGGTGTTAGAGAAGAGCATTGAACATTCCATGGACGGTCAAGAGAACAAACAGATGTGTCTTGGAGAGGGGGTAGCCAGAGCGCTTTTTGGAGGCAAGAATGATGAAGCTCCACCTCACATACTTTGGACAAGTTGCTAGAAGGGCCTATTCCTTGGAGAAGGACATGATTCTGGGAAGGGTGGACGGATGATGAAGTAAAGGAAGACCCTAAACTGCATGGATTGACAGAGTAACTTCTGCAATGGACTTTTGTGTGTCAGAAGTGTGAGGATGGTGCAGGATAGAACAGGGTTCAGATCTTTTGTTCATAGGTTCGCTATGAGTCATACTCAACAAAACAACACAGAACAACAACAGAAAGATATCTAGAAAAGTATCTAAGCTTAGGAAGATTTTATAAACACTTTCGCTATTTTTTGGTAATAATTTTATTGTTACATTGTTCTCAATGGATGAGTTAAAAGTAATGTGCAATAATAGTTAACATTTGTTGAATTCTAATCATTATATGTGAAACAATTAAAGAAAATTATGTATATATTAAATCCTTAATGCTTTTAACAATTAATTTATTTAGCCAAGACTACCACTACCCCCAGGCCATTTAGTTACAGCCTGCAAAACCCCATCCCCACCCCCAGAGAATAGTTATGAGTCAGTTCCAACTTGATGGCACTAAGGGGGAGATTTGAACCTACACAGCCCAAAGAGTTATCTAGTCTCTCTCTTACACACACTGTTGAGTCAGAACTATAAATTGTACAGGAAGAGAATTCTCATCTTTCTTCCGAGGAGCAGTTAGTGGATTCAAACACCTTGCCTTCGGGTTGGCAGCACGATCCTGACCTAGTAGGCCATAAGAGTTCCCCAAAACAAATACTTAGCATCTTGTGTTTGGTCAGCAAATGCTTGTAAGATAGTTACAGTGTGCTATATTAGCACTGAGCTAGATATGGCAGTAAATGAAAACTAAAAAAAACCCAGAAACACACAAAATGACATCTTTGAATTATATTCTGGCATATCTATTCACCTTTGAAAATGTTAAAAAAAGGTTTTATTTGAAGTAGCACCTTATTTGTGGAGTTGTCAAATTGCTAACTTGTAATAATAATTACTTTAAGATCCCCAAGTTGGGGTTGATGTTTTACCTAACTGAGAAAGATAAATTATTAATTTAGGAAAGGAACACCATTTATGTGCTGTTGTTTAGCAGTGTGTTAATAACTTCTGGACTTTGGCTGTTTGATAGATGTGGTCAGAAAGAAAAAAAGAAACGATGTCTTTCGTTAACTCTCAGTGAAGGGACTAAGCTGTATTATTGAACTGTAGCTCCTTGAGGGACACATTCAGTTCAAATTAATCTTAAAATAACTAACAAGATCTCATTCGTTATTATGCATGTTATAGGGACTTAAGTAAATACATCTTGTATGGATAAACTGAGGAATACAGATATGACACTAAGTGATTTTTTTTAACATTTTTGCAATAATAGTGAAGCCATTTTTTAAAAATTTTAGACTTCCTTCATTTGTTCACAGATTTATTATACACCTACTTTGAGCATGTAATGTGCTATGAACTTTGAGGGGTAGGCTTCAAGGAGCTGACATTACAGATAGAAGACTCAAGTTTGCACAAGAATAATGAGAATGCCAGACTGAAAACAAGCTATGCTGTAAAAGCATGAATAAAGTGTGAGGGCAACTCTTAGAGGGGGAAAAATATACTAAGAAATTGGGTGCCATTTATTCATCCAAGAGCTTAATTTTTCAAGATTGGGCTCTGTGGGTGTGACTGAATACATAGACAGAGCATGACCAACACTCCTTTCCTCATAGAGAACATTATAAAGACTGTCCTTTGATAGAGGGCTGCAGCTGCTATTTTGCCTTAGTCTTGTTGGCCCAATGCCTTTACTTAAAAAGAGCCACCGTATTTCTATTTGTGGCAAAGCAGACCAGTCTGTCGGCTGCTGTGGTTTCTCAGCAGTCAACAACTTTGCCACATTTTTCTGAGATTTTAATTCAGTGCTCCTCTGAAGTGTTGCTCCTGCCCCCGCCCTTTGTGGTTGCCCCACTTCACTTTACCATGCAGCAGCTGCTCAAGTATTCTGCTGTCATCCATTCCCCATCACCACCCAGCCCAGTGGAGTTGTGTTGTGACAAGCACCGCTTCAATGCTAGTACATTGGCTACTTTCCAGTATTGTGTGCTTGGTGATCCAGACTCCCAGAAAATGTACCGTGATAGGAGGATTTGTAGCTTACATTTGCAAAGCCAGATTAGGGGAGAATCAGAAAAGTTCTTAAACTATAAAAAATATCTCACTTGATATTTGGAACTTGTACAAGGTCAAGGAAGTGTCTTCTATATAAGTCCTCTTTCATTTGCAGTTCTAAAAGAACAATTAATTCAATTTCCATTTGAAACTTAGTTTTGTTGTTGGTGTTGTTGTTAGGAGCTATTGAGCCCTATATGACTCAGTCACCCTATGAACAGTAGACCTAATCCCTGTCTTATCCTGTGCCGTCTTCATAGCCTCTGACAAACTTGAGTCCATTGCTGCAGTAACTGTGTCTATCTCCTTGAGGATCTTCCTCTTTCCATCTTTCCAAGTATGATGTCCCTTTTCAAGGATTACATCCCTTTCCAAGAAATAGCTTCTCCCTGCGACATACCCAAAATATAAAAGATGAAGCTTCACCATCTTTGTCTCCTTCAGGAGCTCTCAATTCACTTTTTCCAAGATATATCTATTTGTTCTTTTGCTGTTCAGTACTCTTCTTTAATACCAAAACTCAAAGGTATAAATTCTTTTTCTGTCATTCTTATTCATTATCCAGCTCTTAGATGTATAGCAATTGATTGACAAAATTATGGCCTTAATCAGATGCACGTTAGTTCTAAGACTGACATCATTGTTGATTAGTATTTTGGAGAGAACTTACCTGTACTGCAGATTTATCCAATGCAATGCATCTCCTGATTCCTGACTACTGATACCAAGAGCATTGATTATTGATACAAGCAAGATGAAATCATTAACAACTTCAATCCTTTCTTCATCTATCTTCGTGTTGCCTATTGGCCCAGTGGTGAGGATTTTTGTCTTCTTGATGTTGAGATACAATCTATATTGAAAGCCATAGTCCTTGATCTTCTGCAGCAAGCATTTCAAGTCCTCCTCACTTTTCAGCATCCACATTACTCAGGTTGTTGATACGTCTTCTCCAATCTTGATGCCACTTTCTTCTTCACAGAGTCCAGATTCAGGAATTATTTACTCAGCATATCAATTGAGTAGGTATGACGAAAGGGTATTATGGTTATGGCAAGAGTCCAGAATGAAGGCTGCATAGGGGAATATACTCAGGCGATGTGGGTGGGGGGGAGTGTGATTGTATAGCAATGAAGGAATTTTTCTTTTACTTTTCAAAGAGAAGAGCAAACTGCGGGGGAGGAGTGGGCAGGTGGGAAAAAACGCAACAATGAATGAATGGAAATCCAAAATCTCTGTAATGTTCATTAAAATTAGTAATTTTTTTTAAAAAAGAAAGGATACATTCCTGGTGCATATGCTTCCTGATTTTAAACTATATCCAGTGTTCCTTTCCTCTGGACAATACCTTCTTGGTCTGGGTTTAGATTTTGTATGAGCACAATTAAGTGTTCTGAGATTTTTTTTCCTCAGTGTCAGCCATAACTTGTTATAATTCACACAGTCAAATGTCTTTGCATAGCTAATAAAGCACAAATAGAATCCATCTGACTTCGGCAGTGATATCCCTGGTGTCACAACCTCTCTAAACCCCTCTTGAACTAAAGGCAGTTCCCTGTCAATGTACTTTTCTAGCTGTTTTGTTTTGTTCTGTTAATGATCATCAGCATTATTTTACTTACATTGTAATATTAATATTATGCTATAATTTCCATATTCGGTTGG
>NW_006399793.1:12976386-13021696 GCF_000299155.1 Elephantulus edwardii | reverse complement strand
GAAATTTCCTGACCTAAACTGATGAGTGTGTCCAGAGTTGCATCTGTTAATTGAAACATATCAATTGGTATCCTGTCAATTCCTGGAGCCTTCTTTTTGCCAATACCTTCAACACAGCGTGAACCTTCTTTATTACCATTGGCTCTTGTTGATATGGTTCGTCTTGAGTTTTTCAATGTCAAAGAATTCTTTTTGGAACAGTGCCTCTGTGTATTCCTTCTGTCTTAATTTGATGCTTCCTGACTCATCCAAGATCTTACCCATAGCATCTCTAAGTATTATTGCAACTTGATTTTTAGTTGACTTCTAAAAGTAAATAGACTTTAATCCTAACCTACTTCTCATTGTGGTGGCAGGTATACAGTAACAGGTTTATATACTATATATAGGTATATATTAACAGCCAAGTCTTGGAGAAGCTCACAGAATTTATCCCTAATGACAAAAGTCTTATACAATCACAATCTTGTTTGCTTCTTTTATATTGCTTCTTCGTCTCACTACCTCACCAGGCTTTTATTGAGCATGAGGCTGTTGTTGTTATGTGCCATCAAGTCACCTGTGACTCATAGCGACTCTGTGAACAACAGCCCTAAACCATGCTATATCCTGTGCAGGATATCTATCTTATTGTTTCTGACACACTTATTCTCACTATCCCAGTCACTGAATCAATCTATCTCATGGAGGGTCTTCCTCTCCTACGCTGTCCTTCCACCCTCCCAAGCATGACAGCCCTCTCCAAGGACTGGTCTTGCCTTGCAACATGTCCAGAGTATGTCAGATGAACCTTCAAAATCCTTGTGTCCAAGGAGAAGCCTGGTCTTACCCTCTCTAGGACAAACCTGTCTGTTCTCCAAGCAGTCCATGGTATATTCAATACTATTCTTCAGCATCACACGCAAAGACATTAATTCTCCTACTGTCATCCCTAGTTATTTTCCAGCTTTCTGATGCATAACAAGTAATTGCAAAGACTATTGCCAGGATCAAGCACATCTTAGTCTCCAGACTGACATTGTTGTTCTTCAGTACTTTGGAGAAGTCTCTGACAGCAGACTTTCCCAATGTAATTCATCTTTTCATTTCCTAGCTGCTGGTACCAAGAGTATTGATTGTGGAGCCAACCAAACTAAAGCTGTTAATAATCTCAATCTCTTCACCATCTATCATAACGCTACTAATCAGCCCAGTGGTGACAATCTTCATTTTCTTGAGGTTGAGCTTCAATCCATATTGAAGGCTGCAGTCCTTGATCTTCTACAGCAAGTGCTCCAGGTCCTCTTCAGTTTTAGCAAGCAAACTTGTGTCGTCTGCATAACACAGGTTTTTGATAAGTCTTCCTCCTATCCTGATGCCACATTCTTCCTCATAAAGTCTAACCTCCTGAATGATCTGTTCTGCATACAGATTGAAAAGGTATGGAGATAAGATGCATCCCTGATGCACACCTTTCCTGATCCTAAACCATGCAGTATTTCCCTTCTCTGTGCTGACTCCTGCTTCCTGGTTCTAGATTTCACATGAGCACAATTAAGTTTTCTGGGATCCCTATTCTTCTCAAGGTTAGCCATGAGTTGTTGTGATCCACAAAGTCAAATGCCTTTGCATAGTCAGTGAAACACAGATAAACATTCCTCTGGTACTCTCTGCTTTGAGCCAAGATCCATCTACATTGGCTATGATGTTTCTAGTGCTACAGCCTCTTCTAAGCCCAGCCTGGACATCTGACAGTTCTCTGTTGATGTACTGTTCCAGTCATTTCTGCATAATCTTCAGCAGTATCTTGCTTGCATGTGTTATTAGTGGTATCATTAATTTCCACATTCTGTTGAGTCACTTCTTTTAGCATTAGTATGAAAATATCTTTGATCTCATAATTTGCTAAAATAGACTCAACTATCCACAGGTTTTCATGGGCCTCACATTGACAATCACTGACTACACAGTATTATGCCAATATTTTTGTTAGTGTCATCATGTTGGTTGTAACTCACAGTCACTCTGTGTAAAGTAAAAGGAACAACACCTGGTTCTTCTTGGTCTTCAAAATTGTTGCTATGTTTGAGCCCATTATTGAAACCACTGTGACAAAATTGATCTTGTTACAGGTCTTATTTATTGCTGACTCTATTTTTTGTCAAGCCTGTTATCTTTTTCTAGGGACTGGCCCCTGCTGATAGGCCTAAAACACATGAGGTGAAGTGTAGTTATCTTCACTTTTAAGAAGCATTTTAATATACTTCTTCCAAGATAGATCTGGGTTTTTTTCCTGCAGATCAGATATGAAGTATATTCAATATTCTTCACCACTATTATTCAAGTGCATCATTTCTACTTTGCTCTTTTATATTATTTTCCAGCTTTGACATGCATAGCAAGCAGTTTAAAATACTTTGGCATAAATCAGGTGCACCTTAGTCTTCAAAGTGACATCTTACTTTTTTTCATTTGAAAGAGATCTTTTGCAATAGATTTATTCCATGCAGTATATCCAGTGTTTCTTGGCTACTGCTTAGGGCATTGAATATGGTTCGAAGTAAAATTACATTCTAGACAACTTTAGAGTTTTCTATGTTTATCATAATGTTGGTTATTGTTCAGGCATTAGGATTTTTGTGATTTCTTGCTGAGTTGTAATACACAATAAAGTCTTTGATGTGGGTCAAGTATTACTTGCTTTCAACAAGGAAAATTACCTTCTACATATCACAGGTTTTTACTGAATATTCATCCAATTCTGTTGGAATAATAATTTTAAACAATAAAATGTAACCTAGTAATCTGCCTATAAGAAGTTTATAATCAGATCGATCCACATAAAATTGCCATTTTGATTGGTCAAGGCCTTTGGATAATGTCAATTTCATATCCTTAAGCATATAGAATGATGTGTGTGTGTGTGTGTGTGTGTGTGTGTGTGTGTGTGTGTGTGTATGCATGAACATAAAATGAATCATCATACACGAGGTGTATTTTAACGTAATGAAAAACTAGAGCTTAGCAGCAAGATATACAGAAAGTCTTAGAGAGATTCCAAGTATAAAGGTGATATTTATTTAGTCTGAAAAGAAATTTTATTCAGGTAAAAAATGCAAAGCCTTTTCCTAATGGGGGAAATAATGTAAACTGAGGTTTTTAAATGTGTATAAATGCTAATGAAGGATATAATAAATTACAAGAAGCACAAAATCATGTTCCTGAACCTTGAAAGATAAAGAAGTGATGATTTGGGGAGCTGATCTGAGAGAGTCTTTTGATTGCCAATCTGACCAATTAAATTTGATGTGGGGAAAACAAAGGCACAGGAAGCAATAAATGCATTCCTTTAAGACATATGTATTGTTAAATTTTTACTCTTTGCCCATTACTGCTTGCAAAGGAGTTGAGGCACAGTCAAGGAACCCATGGTTTAGCCATCCAACCAGCTTTGTCCTTTGATCACATTGTGGTGATGGTCAGAACATGCTGTTATAAGTGTGCTTAAGATGTTAGTAGAATGCAGATAAGTAGTCAGTTCTGTTTAAAGGACCAGAGAGAAAGCATTGTGTGAAAGAGATACCTTGTGAGGTTGAATGAAAGGAATAAAAAGAGCCAGCGGCTAGAAAAACAAGAAGGCATTTGCTAAACTTAGAAAAATTATACTGGTAAAGGCCAAAGATGTGGGAAAATTTACCACTCTTTGAAAATAAAGAGTATAGTCCTCAAGCGTAAAAATGTAAGGTAGACTAGGAATATTGTTAGATAGAAGACTGGAAATTTAACTTGATTCCAGTAGCAAATACACTTTATTTTGCTAATGTGATTGAGGTTTAACATTCGAAAGCAAGAGCCATTCCATAGAAGAAAGAAGAGACAGTCTTCTCCTGTTACGATTTTTGTTCACTTGGAAGAGCTCACTGTCGTGAGTTAGAATAAGTCAGGAGTGAGTGTGGTGCCTGTAGGGGAAGTTGTGCTCCTCACCCAAAGGCTGCACCTTTCTGGCCATTCAGATCCACTAGGGGCACCTTGAGACAAAGATTACCAGTCTCTTCCTGAACTATCTGTAACTCAGAAACCCAGTATCAGGACAGATATGAGTTGGTTCTGATTTGCAGTGAGTTCCTTTTTGTTGTCTGTTTTGTTTTATTATAAGGCTTTTAATAGCAGTCAGACAGTAGTCTGGAGGTGAGGATACTGCTAGTGTGGATAAGAGAAAACTTGACATATTCAAACCAGGTATGTTGAGGATTAGAAGAATTCCCACAGTGGCAGCAGGAATCAGTTTGGCTGCTTAGAGGGATAACTGGTAAAATATGCTCAATGATTATGAAAAAGCAGGAGATTAATCAATACTTTTTGCTTGATCTACTCAGTGCAAATGATGGAATTAAGGAGAGTAGTCATGTGAGAGAAAATGTTATGAGGAAAGAGAACAAGTTTGTCTGAGACATGTTGAATTTCCTGTAAGAAACTCAGGAAGAATATTAGGACTAACACATAATTTAGAAATATTACCACAGTAGTGGTAGAAGTATTGAAATGGGAGCAAATGAGAAAAGAATCAATGGAGAAAGCTTATTAAATGAGAGTGCCAGGTACAGAAATTCTATCTGTGAAGATATGTGAGGAGACAAATGTTGAGTGGATAAGGCTGAAATAAATCAGATATTTAATTCTCCAGATAAAAAGTGATGAGGGCTTAGACTTAAGTTGCAGCAGTGGAAGTAGAATAAAGACAGAGCAGCAGAAAGAATCTTTGAAAACAGATTCTAGAATGGACAGCAAAAAGTGAGCTCTAGACTAAATGTTACTAGAGCTAGATAAGAAGGACAAGAAGGTCTTCCAAATACTATTTTATCTGACTGAATAGTTTTCCTTTTTAAATTGCTGTTTGTGTGTAATTTTACGTAAGTTCATTTTCTAGTGAATAGTTTATACAGATTCTGTTTCATGACAAAATTTCATGTTACAATTCTATGAACATCATAGTTCCTATTTCCTCCATTAATTTCTCATTTCCATTTGTCCCTCTTTTTAATTCTTTCCTTCCTTCTTAGTTTTGTTTTGGTGAAAATTCTGACCTTTTGGTATTATATAGGAATATATTAATATATATATTCCTAAAATATGTTATATTGGGAATATGATCCTCTCTTGTGTTACTAATCTCTTTATAGGCCTGGCCGTTATTTGCTGAAAGTTGATCCCCAGGAATAAATCCCTTTCCAGGATTAGGGGTATCAAAGGTCCGTAATATCTGGGTTCCACTAGTTTCTGTCAACTTGCTGATTCTAATATTTTATGATATTAACCTTATTTTTCATTTTATCTTTCTCTCTTCCCAGCGCATTTTGTTGTTATCCTGATCAGAATGGTCACAAGTGGTAGTCAGAACAGTCTAGTTCTTAGGTCTCAGGGTCATCAAGGCTGAGGTTTGCTTTATCCATTCATTTTTTTGGACTAATTGTTTCCTTGAGTCTTTGATTTTCTTTATTCTTCTTAATTATGAATGAAGTGAAGCAAGTAGTTGTATCTTAGATGATTGCTTACAAACTTTTAAGACTCTAGTTGCTACTTTACGAAAGTAAGACATAGAATATTGTCTTTGTGGACTGTGTTATGCCAGTTGATCCAGATGTTCCTTGAGATGGCTATCTTAAGTCCCCAAGTCAAATGAATTATTTTGTAAAAAGTGTTTGAAACTGAAAGGAAGTTTTCATAAACTTTGTTCTTTATATGCTTTATAATATCTTTGAATAAATTTAAAACACATATAAATACATATGTGTAGCAATACCTCTGCCAAACATATATATATATATATATATACACTAGTCAGTATACTTCAAAACAGCTTCCAACATCTGTTCAGCTTGCATATCTGCCAGTGTAGTTGCTCAGAGATGCTGTTTATTATTACTATTATGATAGGAGAATGTTTGTAATAGTATTTGCCTTCGTTTGTCTTTTACTCTTATGCAAGTTTCAGTGACTTTTTCCTTTGTCATTGATCACGCACTAATGCCCTCCTCTTATGGTATATTGCCTTACCCTTCACCCACATGAATACATCTCTACTTTCTAGTTAGTACTTGACCCTTCATTCTCCTCCTATCCTAGGTCACCATCAAAACATAGCCTATAACTCCACAGAGTTCTCCTGAATATATTATGATTTGGGGCTATCTTAGCAGAAAAGTTGAATTTCAGTTCCAAGGCCTATAAGAGACCATTTGAATCACTAGTAATTTGACTTCTGAGTTTCTGTGAAGCATCATAAACCTAGATTAGTTTGGAGATGGAGGTGTCAGAACTATGCTAAAGATAGAGAAGTTTGTGTCTTCCCTTGGGCAAGAGTAAAAGGAACAAGTTTGTTAGTAACTATGTCCCCACAAGCCTCACAGCCCCTTTGTACTCAGAGCCCCTTTGTACTTTCATTTGCAATAGTGCCCTCACTTGAAAAGCCCTTTATCCCTGTTTCCATCAAACTTACTTCTCTAAGAATCAAGTTAAAACCTCCCAGTGATCTCTTTTTTTTTATTGGTTTGCATACGATCATTCATATTTATCCTCTCATTGACTCATTCTTTTTCACTCTATTCATTCCTGTATTTCAAATATTTTTTTTTACCTGTGAATTAGTCGTTATGTATTTCTTTGCCCTTATTTATTCGTTTGTGATTATTCTGAGCAGTCTTATGTAGTTTTGTGTCTTTAAATATTCACTTTGGTCTCATTTTTTCCCTTTTCTTTTACCTCAAAATATCTGCTAAAGTTTGGCTAGATTATACTTAGTAAATCCTTGAGACAGTTTATGTACTTTTCAGTCTGTGTGCAGAACAGATCATTCTGGAGGCTGGACTCTACGAAGAGGAATTTGGCATCAGGATTGCTGGAAGACTCATCAACAATTTGCATTATGCAAATGACACAACCTTAATGACTTAAACTGAGGAAGATTCAAAGCATTTACTGCATAAAGTCAAGGACTGTAGTCTGCAATATAGGTTGAAGCACAACATCAAGCAAACAAAATCCTTACCACTGGGCCAATTGGCAGCAGAAATTGAGGTTGTTAACAATTACAGCTTGCTCAGCTCCACAATCAAGACTCTTAGCACCAGTAATCAGGAAAGAAAAACATGAATTGCATTAGGAAAATCTGCTCTCAGAGACTTTTCAGAGTGCTGAAGAGCAATTATGTCAGTCTGAAGACTAAGGTGCACCTGATCCAGGCCATGGTCTTTGCAATTACTTGTTATACATCAGAGAACCATACAATAACCAAAGATGACAGAAGAATTTATGCCTTTGAGTTGTGATGCTGGAGAAGAGTACCGAACATACCAAGGACTTCCAAGAGAACAAACAGGTCTGTCCTGGAGGGGGTGAAGCCAAGCTGCTCCTTGGAGGCAAGAATTTTGAAACTCCATCTCACATACTTTGAGCATGTAGCCAGGAGGGACCAATCCTTAGAGAAGGACTTCATGCTTGGAAAGGTGAAGGAACAGCACCAGAGAGAAAGACCACAGATGAGATGAATTAACACAGTAACTGGGGTAATGAGGGTAGATATGTCAGAAGCAGTGAGATTGGCTCAAGATAGAACAAGGTTCAGAGCTATTGTGCATAGAGTTGCTTTGAGTCTGAGTCAACTCGACCACACATACAACAATAACAAATCCTTAAATTAATAGGGAGATATGTATAATACCCTTGAATTCTTTCAGTTAATTTCTACATCCATTAATTAAGAAGTATTAAGAACTTATCACAGACCATAGGGAGCTCTAGTAACTGTAGTCCTTAAGGAGTTGTACTGTTTCTCCTAAGGCTGTGCCTCTCTGGCAATTTAAATCAATGAGCTGCTCTGCAAGGAAAAGATGGAAGTGATTTCAAGTGATTTACAGCCTCCTATAAATCAGCTAGGAGTCAATTCGAACTAAACAGCAATGAGTTTGAATTTTTATTTATCACAGGAGTTGTGTTAAGCATAAGTTATAATTGTAAACAAGAAATTCATGGTACTTGTTTATGCAGCTTATATTCCAGTGATAACAAAGACATATACTTAAATACTGAGTATAAACTCCAATAGATTGGAGGAAACAAACAAGTTCATTATAGCCAGAGGAAAAATTCGAGAATAGACTTATGCAACAAAAGTTGAACATTAGCCTGGTACTAGGTTTTACTGTCATATAAACTGTTAATAAATGGATTGTATTCTTACAAGTAATTGGAAGTCATTCAATGTTTTAAATACAGTAATAGCATGACATTATTTGTAATTTTTATAGCTAGATGTGATTAATTATCTAAAATAATACTATAAGACTCAACATAAATGGGCTCCTCAAAGGTAACCACTGTGAATATTTCTCCTGCAATTTTTCCAGAGAACATCTATCTATCTATCTATCTATCTATCTATCTATCTATCATCTCCTATTTTACACAAATAAGAATCTATCATGAAATGTTTTAATATTTTTCCTTTTGATAATATAACAGAAATATAACTCATTGTTTCTATTAATATTGTTGTTAAGTATTGTTGATTCGACCTGATGAAAAACAGATCTGAACCTTGCCCTATCTTGCACCATCCTCATAATTTTTTCTCATACCCAAGCCTTTGTGGCAGTCACTGTGTCAGTCCACCTTGTTGAGGGGCATCCTCTCTTTAGCTGACCCTCCACATTTCCCAACATGTTGTCTTTCTCCACATATAGGTTCCTCCTGAAAGGTGAGATGAAATTACACCATCCTGAACTTTAATTAACATTCTTCTTCCATTTCCTTAATGGCAGGGGGTTTTTTACGTGCTATTTCCCCCCCCTTTTGGAAATCCATAGTATAATCAATACTCTTCACCACAATTCAAAGGTGTCAATTCTTCCATCATATTTTTTTATTGTCCAACTTCCAGATACATAGGAAGCAATTGAAAGGATTATGGCTTGGATCAGTTGCACTTTATTCTTCAAACTGGCATCTTTACTCTTGCGAATTTTGGAGAGGTCCTTGACAACAGATTTCCACAGTCTAAAAAAATCTTATTTCTTGATTACTGTTACTTTGGATATTTAGTGTGGATCCAAGAAAAATTGTTGACACTTCAATCTTTTTTCTATACATCATGATGTTGCTTGTTGGTCCAGTGGTGAAGATTTTTGGTGTTTTGTGCATGTAACCCATATTGAAGGCTGTAGTTTTGAATGTTCTGTAGTAATTTTTTCAAGTCTCCTTCATTTTAGGCAAGCATATGTCATTGGCTTAAGCGGTTGTTGATGAGTCTTCCTCTAAACCTAAGGCCATATTCTTCATATAATCAGCTTCTCAATGCTTTTTATCATTGTACAGATTGAGTAAGTATGGAGAAAAGATATAACTATGACACGACACACATCTATCCTAATTCTAAACCGTGCAATATTATTTGTTCTATGCTGATAACTTCTTGGTCTATGTAAATGTGTTGCATGAGCACAATTAGCAATTTTGAGATTTCCATTCTTCTCAATGTTAGCCATAATTTCTTACCATCTACACAGTCAAATGCCTTTTGCATAATCAATAAAGCACAGATGAATATCTTCCTAGTATTCTCTTCTTCCAGCTAAGATCTAGCTAACATCAGCAATGATAGTCTACACGCGACAGCCTCTTCATAATATAGTTTGTATTTCTGGAAATTTTCTGTTGATATCCTGTTCCAGCCATTGTTAAATAATTTTTAAAAAGATTTTTTTCATTTTTATTTTATGCTGGTTTGCTAATAAAGGTCATATACTTTGTTTTTCACACTGGATCTTTCCCATTACCTTGACCCACCCCCTCCATCCACCCATCAAATTATTTAACCCGACTATTACAGCCCCATCCTGCCCATCCTCACCCCTCTCTCCCCTCCCTTAGATCCTCATATATGTTTACTAGTTATTTATTTCTACACTGATCGTCTTATACAGTATTTGCCCTTATGGGATTCAGTTATTTGCATATATTTTTAGTTGGATAATTTTCATATTCTAGTGGATCACCATTTTTGAGAATAGGAACAAATACGAATCACTTCCAATCAATTGGCCAGTAGTCACTCAATGACACCTAGAAGCAGTAATAGCTAATGATCTTCAGCATTTTGTCATGTGTTTGTTAGCCATGTGAATGTCTTCTTGTGAAGGATCAGCTTGTATACTCTGTTTTGTAATTGGGTGGTTTATCCTTTTCTTTGTTAAGTGTTAGAGTTTTCTACAAATGTATGGGTAAGTTGCTTGTCAGATATATCATTGTGAAACCTTTTGCCTCGTTTGTAGGTTATCTTTTTACTCCTTTAGAGAAGTCTTTTGATGTACACAAGGGTTTAATTTTTAGGAGATACCTCTTGCCAAGTTTATGCTCTGCTCATGGTGTATTTTTTTGTTATGCTTGATAGTCTATTTATGCTGTAGATTAGGCTTCCTAAGTTTTTTCAATTTATTCTCTATTATTGATTATTTTTTTAGTTTTAGGTTTTTATACATAGGTCCTTGATTCATCTTGAGTTTTTACTAGTTGCTGTTGAGTTGAGTTCTAGCAATTCATGAACAGTAGATCTGAACCCTGTCCTATCTTGAACTGTCGTTATCATCCTTTATCATTCCTAACACACATAAGCTCATTGCCACAGTAGCTGTATAAATCCATGTCATTCATTGACGCTCAACCTTTCTGAGCATGATGTCCCTTGAGTTACTTTTATATGTGAAATGAAGGATGGATTCTGTTTCAATCTTATATAAATGGACATCTAGTTTTGCCAACATCATTGGTTAAAGAGGCTTTCTTTTCACCACTTAATGGATTTGATCTTTTTGGCAAAGATGAGTTGTCCATGTTATTGCTATTATAGCTAGGTGCCACTGAGTCAAATATAATCCTATGAACAATAGCTCTTACCCTGTCCTATTCTGTACCATCCTTACAATCTCTGACATACTCAAGTCCATTGCTACAGTTATTGTTTCAATCACGTACTTGAGGGTCTTCCTCTTTTGATGAACCTGCACCTTGTCATTTTTTAAAATGCTTGTCTGTCGGTTACTGTTCTAAATCTGTGCATTCAAATTAAGACATACTAGGAAGAAATATTAACTATATACTTCCAAAATAGCAGGTCTTCAAAATCTCTATGTACAATAGAGCACAGTTAGACTAGCAGATATGTCAACTGACGCTGAGCCATCAAGTATTGAAACAAAAGGGAGGAGTAACAGTTATATGCAGATAGTAGTGATTGGAACATGGAATTTGAGAACCATAAATGTAGGAAAATTGGATATTTAAGAAAAAGTGGAATGCATAAATATCGACATACTAGGCTTTGGTGAAACAAGATGGATTGTCATGGGACACTTTGAATCATATGATAGATGAAAAGGTGAGGGGGAAATGGGGTAGCTTTCATAGTTTAAAAAAGTAATTTTTAGATCCATCTTGATACGATGTGGTGAGTGACAAGATAATATCCATACGCATATAAGGAAGTCCAGGGAATACCACAATCATTCAAATATATACACTCACAACTAGAGCCAAAGAGGAGAAATAGAAGATATCTACCAACTGTGCGGTCAGAAATTGATTGAACATGCAATCAGGATGGAGTATGAGGGAGTGCATCAGGGATGCATCCTGTCCCCCTACCTTTTCAATCTGTAGAAAGAACAGATCATTCAGGAAGCAGGGTTTTATGAGGAGAAGTGTGGCATCAAGATCAGAGGAAGATTCAACAACAACCTACTGTATGCAGATGACACAATCTTGCTTGCTGAAACTTAAAACAACCTGAAGTGTTTGCTACAGAAGGTGAAGGACTGTAGCCTTCAATATGGATTGAAGCTCAGCATCAAGAAGACAAAGATTCTCACCACTGGGCCAACTGGCAACACCATGCTAGATGGAGAAGAAATTAAGGTTGTTAGCAATTACAGCTTGCTTGCTTGGCTCCACAGTCAACACTCTGGGCACAGAAGTCAGGAAATAAAAAGATGAGTTGCATTGAGAAAATCTGCTGTCATAGACCTCTCCAGGGTGTTAAGAGCAACAATATCTGTCTAGAGACAGAGGTGCACTTAAACCAGGCCATGGTCTTGTCTATTACTTGTTATGCTTCAGAAAGCTGGACAATGGCTAAAGATGATAGAAGAAGAATAGATGTCTTTGAGCATACAATGGACTGCCAAGAAAACAAATTGGTCTGTCTTGGAGAGGATGAAACCAAGTCTGTCCCTGGAGGCTAGGATTTTGAAGCTCCGTCTCAAATACTTGGGCCCGTGCCAGGAGTGACTGGTCTTTGGAGAAGGACATCATGTTCGGAAGGGTGGAGGAACAGCACAGGAAAGGAAGACCCCAGATGAAATGATTGATACAGAAACTGGGGCAATAGGGGTTGGTGTGTCAGAATTAGTGACACTGGCTAAGGACAGGAAACGTTCAGAACTTCTGTACATAGGGTCACTATATACTGCAGGTGACTCAACATCACATAACAAAAACCATACTATGTTGGGGTTTTGTTTTTTATTTAAGCTTCTTGTTTAGTGTTAACAAGACCTCGGAGAGGGCCTTTATATTTAAAATTTTATTGTTATTATATTTTGAAGGAACATTCTTCTAAGTGGTACAGCACTCTTCCGTCAATATGCTGTACTGGGTTTGCTGTGATGGTGAACAGTGTTTGGCAGAGCTCCCAGTATAAGACAGATTTGGAAGCAGGATGGCATCCACTTCCTAAACAACAAACCTCTGGAAACTCTATGAACTTTGATAAATGACGATAGAGAAAGGCTTCAGGCTTTTTGTTTATAGAGTTGCTGAGTCCTGCTTGACTTGAGAGCAATCAACAACAACAGGTATTGGTGAAATGAGAGGGACTGGCATGGGACATTTTGAGTCAGACGATCATATGTATGCTGGAGATGAAAAGGTAAGGAAAAGGTGGGGTTGCTTTCATCGTTAAAAATGTTCTTTCTAGATCTGTCTTGAAATAAAATGCTGTGCCCATAAAGAAGTCCAGTAGATACCACTATCATTCAAATATATGCACCAACAACCAGAGCCAAAGAGGAACAAATAGAAGATTTCTATCCAATTTTGCACTCAGAGATTGATTAAACATGCAATAAAGATGCATTAATAATAGTGGGTGACTGGAATACAAAAGTTAGGAATAGAGAAGATCAATAGTTGGAAAATACGGACTTAGTGACAGATAGGAAGCTGGAGATAGAATGATAGAATTTTGTACAATTAATGATTTATGTAATGCAAATAACATTTTATAAGAAACATAAATGCAGGCTATACACATGGATTTCACCTGATGGTATGCATAGGAATCAGATCGTTTACATCTGTGGAAAGAATCACTGGAGAAGTGCAATATCAACTGGGAAAACTAGGCCACGTGCTGATTGTGGAACAGACCACCAACTACTCATATGTAAGTTCAAGGTGAAGCTGAGGAAAATTAAATTAAATCCATGGGAACCAAAATTTGACCTTGAGTCTTTTCCACCTGAATTTCAAAACCATCTCAGTTATAGGTTTGAGGCCTTGAACATTAATGAGTGAAGACCAGATAAGCTGTGGGAGAATATCAAGAATATCAGCCATGAAGACTGCAGAGGGTCATTACAAAGACAGAGGAGGAAGAAAAGATCAAAATGGATATCAGAAGACACCCTGAATATTGCACTAGAGAACCAAAAAGCCAAAGCAAAGAGAAGAAATCAAGATATTAAGGAGAAAAACAGAAGGTTTCAAAGGGCAATGCGGGAAGATAAAGTAAAATATTAGTTTACATACCCATCAAGGGTAGATAACAAGACTTAATTACCCACATCTGCTCAAACTTACTCTTTTTATTTTTAAATTCACTGCTTATTGGTCCTTTACAAATGTTTCTTTTAGACACTTATTTTTTTTTATATTTCATAATAGCTTCATGAACACATTGTTATATCTATTGTAAATATGTTCCATTTTACTGTTTTTTAACTAATTATATTTTAAAAATTAGTGAATTTCTCTATCTGTATATATTTGTATGGATGTTTAGAAAGATCTTTCCTGCTGGAATCTGAGAAATGGATTGGATCAAGGCAAGAAGAAACCTATTAGGAGCCTGTTGGAATAACTCTAGAGGGAAATGATGTTGACGGAAGAAGAATAAGAACCCAATGCCCTCAAATAGTCCCCCAACTCAATGGCACATAACAATTTCTAGTAATTTTCAGCATTTTTTTCATGTGTCTATTTTTCCATCTCAGTATCTTCATGGAAGAATATTTTTCCTCTTCTGCTCATTTTGTATTTAGTTGTTAGTCTCCTTTTATGTTCAGGTACTGTTGTTTTATGTGCTGTCAGGCTGCCTATGATCATAGTGACCCTATGTACCATAACTCTGAACCCTGCTCTATCCTGAGCCAATCTTATTGTCTCTGACACATCTATCCCCATTACCCTAGTTACTGTGTCAGTCCATCTCATTCATGTTCATCATCTCATGTGCTGTCTCTCCACCCTTCCAAACATGATATTCTTCTCCAAGAACTGGGCCCTCTTGGCAGCATGCATAAAATATGTGAGATAGTGCTTCAAAATCCTTGCCTCCAAGGAGCACTTTAGTTTCACCTTCTCCAGGACTTATCTGTTTGTTCTTTTGGTAATTCATGGTATGTTCAATACTATTTTCCAGCACCAAAACTCAAAGACATCAATTCTTATGTCATCTTTGGTCATTGTCCAACTCTGTGATACATAACAAGTATTTATGAATACCATGGCTTGGATCAGGTACTCTTTAATATCTAGATTGACATCATTGCTCTTTAACACTCTGGAGAGGTCCTTAATAGCAGATTTTCCTAATGCAATTCATTTTTTTATTTTCTGGCTGCTGGTACCAAAAGTGTTGATTGTGGAACCAAGCAAGCTGAAACACTACTATCATTCAAATATGTTGTTTTGTTACATTCCATTGAGTCACCTGTGACTCATAGCCACCTTATCATTAAAATATGCATACCAACAGCACTAGATCCAAAGAGTAGGAAAAATATTTCTTCCAACCTTTGCAGTTAGTAATCAAACATGCAACCAAGATGCATTAATAATAATAGTGACTGGAATGCAAAAATTGGGAACAGGGAGAAGGATCAGTAGTTGGAAAACATGGATTTGGAAACAGAAATGAGGCTGGATATAGAATGATAGAATTTTGTACAATGATCTATTCATTACAAATACCAGATTGGTAAAGAGATGGTTAAACTGTCACTATATGGAGATGATATGATAGTGTACACAGAAAATTCCCAAGACTCAACAAAAAAACTGTTAGACCAAGTTAGTAGATTGGCAGGATATAAGATCAATATACAAAAGTCAGTAGGATTCCTCTACAGTAACAAAAAGAAGTCAGAGAAGGAACTGAAAAAAGCATTGCTATTTACAATAGCCAACCACAAACTGAGATACTTGGGAGTGAACCTAACTAGAGATACAAAAGACTTAGACAAAGAAAATTACAGAGCATTTCTGCAAGACGCAGTACCCTGTTTATGGATAGAAAGACTAATATTTTGAAAATGATAATCCTACCAAAAATAATATACATGTTCAATGCAATCTCAATCCAGATACCAAATTCATTTTTCAAGGAGATTGAAAGGGAAATTATCAAATTTATTTGGAGAGGCAAGAGACCTTGAGTAAGCAAAACAAAACACTTCTGAGAAACAAAAGTGAGGTTGGAGGCATAGAATTCCCTGACCTCAAAACCTACTTCACAGCAGTAGTAACCAAAAAGGCATGGTATTAGTATAATAACAGATATATAGACCAATGGAACATAATTGAGAACCCTGAAATAGACCCACCTATCTATAGTCTACTGATATTTGACAAGGAAATAAAAGCTTTCAAATGGGGAAATGATAAACTCTTCAATAAATGATGCTGAGAAAACTGGACTTCTACCTTCAGAAAGCTGAAATAGGAACCACATCATACACAAAAATACACACCATTCACAAAAATCAGTGCAAGGTGGATCAGAGACCTGGGTGTAAAGCCCAAAACCATAACATTCTTAAGAGACAAACTTGGATCAAGCTTAGAAGAACTAGTCCAAGGTATAAAGAAACCGCCAGATACAACCAGAAATGCACAGTCTAAAGTGGATTAAATTGATGCATAGGACCTTCTAAAAAATTAAATCCATGTGTGCATCAAAAATTTTTTCCAACACGGTGAAAATAAAACCTACAGACTGGGAACAAATATTTGGTAATACCATTTCAGATAAGAGTCTTATAACAAAACTTTACAGAAGACTCCTGGGCCTCCACAAGAAAAGGACCTATAACCCAATTACAAAATGGGCAAAGGACATGGAAAGAATTTTCACAGACAAAGATAATCGAATGGAAAACAGGCACATGAAGAAATACTCAAAAGCACTGACAACAAGAGAGAGCAAATCAAAACCGCAATGAGGTATCATCTCACTCCAGTAACAGTGGCAAAGTTTAGCAGGGCAGCAAGTAATAAATTTTGGAGAGAATGTGGTAAGAATGGAACTCATATATTGTTATTGGGATTATAAAATGGTACAGCCATTCTGGAAGGCATTTTTGATGCTTCCTCAAAAAAGCTGAACATAGAAATTCCATATGACCCAGCTATTCCACTACTTGAAATATAGCCTGAGAAAATGATAACTGAGGCACAAATGGAGATTTGTACACCAATGTTTATAGCAGCATTATTCACCATCACAAGAACATGGAAACAGTCTAAATGTCCAATTGCGAACAAATGGATTGAGAAATTATGGTACATTCACACAATGGAATACTATGCAGCATGCAGGAACAATGATTTTGTAAATCATTGCCTAATTTAGGAGAGACTAGAGAGCATTTTGCTGAGTGAACTCAGTCCCACAAAGATAAACATTGTATAAAACCATTATTGTAGAATGAGTGTAAGGATCCAAGAGTGATGGGAGAGGGTGGAAGCAGATGGATGAGGATGTGCAGGGGGATGGGGGCATTAAACTTGGGGTTGTACAGTTTGATGGGGGCAGGTTGAGGAAACTTGAAAGAATTTGTTCTTAAAAACAATGTATTAAAATGTTTTTAAAAATATAGTAAAATTAAAAACAAACAAAAATGAAAAAAAAAGAAAAAGAAACACAAACAGCAACTATACACATGTACTTCACCTGATTGTCTACACAGGAATCAGATTGATTAAATCATAGAAGAAGCTTTATATCAGCTGTGAAAACTAGACCAGGTACTGATTGTAGAACAGACCATCAACAACCCATATACAATTTCAAACTGAAGCTAAAGAAAGTTAAATCAAATCTACAAGAATGAAAGTTTGATCTTATGTATCCCACCTGAATAAAAAAAAAGAAAAATACCCCATCTCAGGAACAGGTTTGAGATCTGAATACTAAAGAGCAAAAACCAGTTGAGCTGTGGGAGGATGTTAAGAATATCATCAATGAAGAATGAAAAATATCATTATAAGGACAAAGGAGGTACTATTGTGGTTAGGAGTTCCTTGTCAACTATGTCATTGACAGATATTTTCCCTATTCTTTGATCTTTTTGTTCACCCTATTTGAGAAACACTTTGATGCACACAATATTTGATTTTTAGAAGCTTTCGGCAGAATGTTAAATGATCCAGGAAGTATTAAAGGAATATGGAAAGAACATACTGAATCACTTTATCGAAAGGAATTGGCAGACACAGAAGAATTTCATGAAACAAATGGCAAGAGCCTATGGTGATGAAAGAAGAAGTTCAGGCTGCTTTGAAGGAAATGGGGAAAAAAAGGCTCCAGGAATAGATGGTATACCAATTGACATATTTCAGCTAACAGATGCTGCCCTGGGTGTGCTCACCAAGTTGTCCCAAGAAATCTGGAGAACAACCATTTGGCCAACTGACTGGAGGAGGTCTATATTTGTTCCCATCCCAAAGAAGGGTGACCCAACAATCTCATTGATTTCACATGCAAGCAAGATTCTACTGAAGATTATCCAAAAAGGACTGGAACAGCACACCAACAGAGAACTGCCAGAAGTCCATGCTTGGTTTAAAAGGGGTGGTGGTACTAGGGATATTGTAGCTGATGTTAGATGGATGTTTAGCTGAAAGCAGGGAGTACCAGAGGAATGTCTATCTGTGTTTCATTGATTATGCAAAGGCATTTGACTGTGTAGATCATAACAAACTGTGACTGACTCTGAGAAGAATGGGAATCCCAGAACATTTAATCGTGCTAGTGTGAAACCTATACTTGGACCAAGAGGCAGTGGTCAGAACAGAGCAGGGTAACCCCGCATGGTTCAAAATTGGGAAGGTTATGCGCCAGGGATGTGTCCTATCTCCATACCTTTTCAACCTGTATGCAGAGCAGATTATCCGAGAGGCTGGGCTCTATGAGAAGTGTGGCCTCAGGATTGGTGGAAGATCTGTTAACAATCTGCGTTATGCAGATGACACAACCCTGCTTGCTGAAACTGAGGAGGACCTCATGCACTTGCTGCAGAGGGTCAAGGACTGCAGCCTTCAGTATGTACGAGGCTCAATGTCAAGAAGACAAAGATTCTCACCAATGGACCAATTGGTAGCATCAGGATGAATGGTGAAGAGATTGAGATTGTTCACAGCTTCAGTTTGCTTGGCTCCACGGTCAACACTCTTGGCACCAGTAGCCAGGAAATAAAAAAACGTATTGCGATGGGAAAGTCTGATGTTAGGGACCTCTCTAAAGTACTCAAGAGCAACGGTGTCTCTCTGGAGACTAAGGTGCACCTGATACAGGCCATGGTCTTTGCAATCACTTGTTATGCATCAGAGAGTTGGACAATTACTAG
Organism: Elephantulus edwardii; assembly: GCF_000299155.1. NCBI lineage: Eukaryota > Metazoa > Chordata > Mammalia > Macroscelidea > Macroscelididae > Elephantulus > Elephantulus edwardii. The sequence goes on along the minus strand of NW_006399793.1, from coordinate 13,002,761 downwards.
GGAGGATAGAAGGAGAATTGAAGCCTTTGAGCTGTGGTGCTGGAGAAGAGTACTGAATGTACCCTAGACTGCCAAGAAAACAAATTCATTCTGGGGAGGGTTAAACTAGGCTGCTCCTTGGAGGCAAGGATTCTGAGGCTTCGTCTGACATGCTTTAGACATGTTGTAAGGAGAGACAGGTCCTTAGAGAGGGACATCATGCTTGGGAGGGTAGAGGGATGGCGCAGGAGGAGAAGACCCTCTATGAGGTGGATTGTTTCAGTGACTGGGGTAATCGGGATGGGTGTGTCAGAAGCAATGCGATTGGCACAGGATAGAACAGGATTTAGGGCTGTTGTACATAGGGTCGCTATGAGTCGCAAACGACTCGATGGCACATAACAACAACAACAACAACTAGTACCATGCTGTTCTAATTACTGCAGTACAGCTGTGAAGTAGGTTTTGAGATTGGGGAGTTATGATGCCTTGATTATTTTTCAGTAGAGCTTTGCTTATTTGAGGGTCTCTTTCCTTTCCAAATAAAATACAAAACTACCTTTTCTACTTTTGTGAAAAATGACATTGATATTGGTATTGAGATTGCATTGAATCTGTAGATTGCTTTTGGTAGGATTGTCATTTTCATAATATTGAGTCTGACAATCCATGAATATGGGATATTCTTCCATCCAACTAGGTCTCTTTTTGTTTATTATAATATTGTTTGTAGTTTTCTTTCTATAGATTTTTTTTATCTCTGTTGTTGTCATTGAGCCTTGTATAACCCTCTGAACCTCACATCTAAACTCTGTCTTATCCTGTGCCATCTTCATCAACTTTAACATATTTGAGCCCATTGATGCAGTCACAATGTCAGTCCTTCTTGTTGAGCATCTTCTCCTTCACTGACCTTCTATCATTCCAAGCTTGATGTCCCCTTTCAAGGAATAGCCCTTCTTAACAACATGTTCAAAGTTTGAGACTAATAGTCTATCTGATGAGTTTTATGAGTCTTTATTCTGTGCATGCTGTCATAGCATCTGCATATATAGTTTTGTCTTTTCTCTGTCAATTTGATACTTCACATTTCCTTCTCTTGTCTTACTGCTTTAACTAACAATGATTTCCCATACGATACTGAATAGGAATGATTATTTTACTTTGTGCATGTTATCAGGAGAGTTTAGTTCTTGAATAAAGGCATCAAGCCTAGTAAAGCAGAGGGTCCGTTAATATATATATATATATATATATATATATATATATATCTCATCACCTGAATGGATTGGCACAATAATTGAAGCACAGCTATGGTTGTGAGAATGGCATTTTGTTGTCATATGGTGTCAACTCAACTCCAACTCATAGTGACCCTATGCACAACCACTTTGAACCCTACTCTATCCTGATCCAATTTCATCATCTCTGACACACCTACTCCCGTTATCCCAGTCACTGAGTCAATCTAACTTTCCAGGGTCTTCCTTTCTTGCATGTCCCTCCACCCTTCCAAGCGTGATGTCCCTCTCCAAGGACTGGTCCCTCATTGCATCATGCCCAAAGTATGTCAGACAGTGCTTCAAAATCCTTCCTTCCAAGGAGCATCCTGGTTTCAGCCTCTCTGGGATGGACATGCTTGACATTTTCAACCTATTGTATGTTGGGTCACTATGAGTCGGAACCAACTCCACAACACGCAACAACTATAGCACTGAAGCAAAAGAAATGTTAAATGTTTGGATAATTTATGAAAGATTAACTTTCATGTAATTCTCTAAATTTATTAATATGTAAGTAGTTCACTAATTTATTGGATCATTTTAACCCCATACCCTGTTTTGGCTGTCTTGCACTTTCAAACGTTGTCATCATTTGTCAGCCTTTACATGAATCAACCGATATTAATTTTTATGTAAAATATACCTTTCCCAATTAAACTGGATATTTTCTCCTTATTTACAGACTATGTAAGACATTTCAAGCAGCATATTATTCAATATTTCTTATAGGATTTCAACTGACTCTCAACATACGAAGTTAATAACACCATGGAAAATTACATGCTATTTTAAAACTGGATTATACTCTCAGCAGATATTCTATAGTATATTATTTTAAGATAAGGTAGTAAAAATGGGTCATAATTAAAATGAACATACAAGATTTTGCTGAACTTGAAAATGGAAGCTTGAATTTCTAGTGTTTGTATTTCATATGAAAAAGACCCATTGTATTCTTGCTATTGGTTTCCTTCGCAAAATTGCCAATTGAAACTTCTTTTCCGTAGATGAGTGCTAAATCATACCAGTTCAACTCTGCTGAGTTCTCTTTACTATAATTGAAATCACATTACAGGCAGATATAGTACTAATGTGAACTACGAATACCTCTTCATTCAAGGAGAGAGCTCGCAGTAGGCAGCTGAGACCAAATTAACTCTGTCTTTCTTGTTCTGTGCTATATTTCTGTAAATAAAAAAGGTTCCATTGTTGAATGTGTCCTGACTTTAGAAACTCATAATTTGACGTTAGAGACCTCCAGAACTATTTTGGAGAGACTTTTAAACCTGGACAATTCCCTGCTGTTACAAAGACTGACGGTGCTTCTGAACTGTAACAAGGAGATTTTATATAAGACTGTTCTTACTAGAACTTGTTTTATATAAGAAACGTACTTAAAAAGCTAATTTCTTTTCTCCTTTTTGCACTGCAATCCACAAAGTGTGACTAATAATAGATTTAAATTTGCTAAGTGCATTCTCTCCTTTGTGCCATCATAAAGAGAATCTATTACTGTAAAATTGAGGCTTAGTTCCAAATTGCACCATTATGAAGTTTTCTTCCAGCAATGTTTTGTCTCTAATACACTTCCCTCATTGTAATTCTATTGCAAACCTGATGTCTAGCATCAAGTCTCACAATAATTATTTTAAATTGCTACTAGGAACAGTAGTCCTGGTGGGATATATTACTACCATTCTAACAAGATGAATTTCAATGCACTTGTAACCATATTATAGTATATTATGAAAAAAAGAAAATCTTTGAGTTTTTTTTAAATCTGTGGACATGCATATAACATGAAAAATAATTTTACATACCTCAAATTATTTCCTATTGGATTTCTATTTAAACTAATTGCAAGTTATAAGGATAAATTAACATACCAAACCAGCAAAGCAAAAACCAAACTCATTGCCATGGAGGTAATTTTAAGTCATAGTGACCCTAAAGGACAGATGAGAATTTGCCCACAGGTTTTCCAAAGCTCTGGTGGCCAAGTGGTAAAGAGCCGCACAAAAGGGGTGCAGTTCAAAGGATGAGCTATCTCCTCCCATGTGATTTAGTGCCGCTGAATACCTACTGGAGAGTCAGCTGAGTCAGTTCTGACTCGAAGGTAGGCAGCAACTATAGTAATCTTTACAAAAGCTGATTGGCACATTTTTCTCTGATAGGATTCCTGGTAGCTTTAAACTATTGACCTTTTGGTTTGTATCCAAATAATTTAACCATAATTGCATGAGAGGCAGTTGTCCATCTTTCTCACACAGAGCATCTAATGAATTCAAACTACCTGCTTTTGGGTTAGCAGTGCAATTCCTTACCACTAAGCCACCCTAGCTTCCTTACCACTAGACCACCTGAGCTGTTTAACAAAGTAACTGTTGTTGTGTGTAGCTGACCCTCCAGCGGGTTTTTGGAGGCAGTTAATCAGATGGGAGGAGACAGCCCATCCTTGTCTTGCAGAACAGCTGGTAGATTTGAGTCACATGCTTTCAGGATTGCAGAGCAGCTTCTTGCCACTACTAGACACTTCAAAATAAGTCACTGTAGGATTCTCGAACACTGAATTCACAGTATGGCAATATGACATAGATGGGAACAGTGCAAAAAAATCAACATGGAAAGCACTGGGGGAAAACTTGAAGTCGCCCTGTAATTTAGGTGATTACTTAGCAGTACTGTTACAAAACATACTGTATATTTCCTGATGGTTTTACACTCTTACTTAGAGCCTTCTAAAATCGCCTTACTAACAATTTTGCCTACAGGCAAAATACAACTTTGATTCACTGAATATGAATCTTGAATTTGATGCATAACAAAATTATTGTGTAGAAAGAGTAGTGCTAACTTTCTCTCTTGTAAGTAAAATGATTATAAAGTGATGGTCTGGGATCAAAATTTTATGTACCATCTTTCTTAAATTATTAAGACTGAAACAGCTTTTGATCTCAGACCATCATTTTCTAATCATTTTATCTGTAAGTTGGCACATAAAATTTAAAAGAAACTCCAAGTATCAGTTTTGTATCTGCAGGAATTCTCTTTAAAAAATGTTCACATACACCCCAAATGAAAAACACTTAGCCAGCCAACCAAATTGAAAGTCACTCCCTGGAGTTAGAATGGGAAAAGTAAATCTGCATACATCCCAAAAAGGGGCTGTTGAATTTACATTAACTATTCAGCATTTTACCTTAAAATAATAAATGAATGTGCTACCTTTTAGGCCAGCCATCATGGATCTACCAGTTGACTAATAGGAGATTACACCAAAATGGCTAAACAATCTTCTATTTATACTTAAATTTTAGAAAAAATAGCAACTATTCGGTAGCATTTCCAGGACATAGGAAAATGTAGACTGTATCCATTTGTTTGTATCTTCCTTGCCTTTTAGAAACTTAGGAATATTTTCTTTTTACTTAAACAAAAATGATATGTACATCTGTTGGTATTGTTTTGCAGCTTGGTTTCACTCACTTCTCAGTGATCTAGAACTGAAATCCTGTACTATTATTTCTAAAGCATTTGCATTTGTTGATAGTTATTTATGTTATTATCTTTGTATTTATGCTTATATTAACTCACTTATACTAAACATTCCATTGATGTTACTAGGAGAAAAATAGCATCTTATATCCATAATGAACAATTTTGGCCATAAATGCGTGCTTGAAGTGATCAGATGTAATTGCATTATTATTTTGGCAAATGCCTCTGTAGAATTAAGTCTGAAATTTCACTTCACACTCTCAAGTTGGGAATAAGAATGTAAGATAATAGAAAAATTATTAGAAACAGAAGGTGGCTTGGCTGTCAATATTGTTAATAATAGTAATTTTTAAAAAGCCTGAAACACCAAACCTTCATAAACCTCTTACAGTTTTTCACCAAGGCCTCACCCTTTGTGTCCTGAATTAGAACTTTTTGTGAGATCAAAATATACCCAATTGTCTAGAAAAGTGTATTAAATTAACATTTCAGAAGGACCACAACTGGAAAAAAATGCTGACCTGGTGTTTATAAATGTATTTTTGAGATCAGTACAGATTGTTAAAGGATTAAAAAAAAAAGCCATTTACAGATGATAAAGTTGTTTTTTAAAAACATTCACATCTTCCCATTCCTTTACTTTTCTGGACAATAGTATTATGCACTAACCCCTTTAATGTTGTATTGCATACTCTTGAGAAATAATTTGGTGATTGATAATGCATTCCTTCAGTCTCAGTGTGAAGTTTACTTAAGGGAATGAATATCTTAAAAATCTTGAGGAGAAAGGGGCCACTTATCACCTAGCCAAAGTGAAGGACTAAGAATATCACAACTTTTCAGATTTCCAAAACTTTCATTTTCATGTATCACTTGGGCAAGTTGTTACACTATCCATTCCAGGTCCTTTTCTTTGACAATTCTGAGATATGAACTAAGAATTCTTTGTATTTTGGTTTTTGTTTGTTTGGTTGGTAGTCATAGTTAGATGTCATGAGAAACATTTTATTTATATAAAATCCAACTTTTTCCAAAAAGATTGTTGGTAATAAAATATACATTTTGAAGTCTCAATGAATTGAGGCAAAATCACATCAGAGTTAATTCTCTAGTCCACCGAGATCTCCTGTGTTTGTTTGTATTTGTGTATATATTTGAATTAATTTAGCCAAAGTGGTTTCTTTTTCATTTTCCCCCCTTAAGATAATTTTTTAGGAATAGCACATTGCTGAATTGATGTTTGACAATTAATTAAAAAATTGTTTCCCATCTGGAGTTATATAATGAAAAGATCGTAAGGTTGTAAAAGAACTCAAACTTTCTGTTCAAGCATACTGTTCTTAAGCAGAACTATACCTAATATCTCTACAAAGCGGACCTATTTTTATCTTAAACATTTCAAGGACAGCTGTTTAGTTAACTGCCCTGGTAGGTCTATCCCAGCATTCTCTATGAAAGTATTAGATTCAGCATAATTGCAGTTAGTTGCCACGCATGTCGCTTTCTTTTCTTTTTTTCCTTTTTAGAAATAAAATACAGAATTTTTCACTTATAGGAGTATCCCACAAACTCATAAAATGATAAGATGTATAAATATACATATATATTTTGACTCGATAAAAAATATACAAACATATCAATCTTTTACTAATATGTATATGTCTTTCTTACAGAGAAATTAATATTAACTTCTTATAACTTAATCTACACTCAAAATCAGAGTAATGGTTCTTGGCCTTTCTTGAAACAAGAATTCATTCGAAGTTCTAAAAAATCTCTCCACCTTGAAATGTGCAACATAAGGCTATATACCTTCATTTAGCATGTATTTCAGCAGGCTCTTAGACCCTGGAAACTTCTTAGATTCCTGAGCCTTAATCTGGAGGGAAGAGACCATACCTGATGTACTGGTGCAAATTATCATCAGAGCTTGAACAAAATTAAGTACAAATTGATTAATACTATTTTTAAAATCTAAAGGTGAAAATTGAGTCATACTATACTGGTCATGTGACTATACTGCAAAGCTGTATAGCATGAAATTGAGTTATATATTTCTCCTGAGAATAGACACTCTGTTTCTAATTTTTTCCTTGCCTTTAAAAAATAAGACTGAACAATAAATTTACATTTTCAAATACTATTTTTTCAAATACTATTTTATAGCTATACATATATTTGGAAATTATTATCCTTGAGCACTGTAGATGTTAGCAGCCTATGGATTCCAAAAGGTTTTCCTTGAAGACTTGCAATAACCAGGAATGGTAATGGCAGAGAGACAAGAACATAAGGACATAAAACTCTATTATGATGAAAAAAGTTGTAATGATGTATCTCTGATCATACATATCATAAATGGAGTTTGCTGCTATGTCTGCCATTTCCTTCTTTTTTAAAAAAATATTTAGTATTAGTTTGCATAGAAAGTTCATATATACTGTGTTTCACACTATCCTCCATTCACATAGCATTTCATACAATCACTCTCTTTCATTATAGAGTTGGGGTTTTTTTCCCATTTTCTTCCTGAATCATGTTGATGTTGAGACTACTTCCTAAAATAGCTCCTCATTTGACAAAGCAACTTTAATAGTCCTTGACTTGTCCTTACATTTTACTAAAAGAATCAAACGTAATCCAATTTCCTGAGTGAAAAAAATCTTTACAGGTACAATTTTACTTACAAAATTGCCATATATCTAATAAGTTCCATTCAGCTCAATATTACCGTAAGCAAGATCACTTTGGGCATAAGAATAACACTAAACTTAAAACCTTTATGGTTAATAATTTTCTAAAATAAAAAAAAATTATTTATTCTCCCTCCTCATCAGCTCCCCCTTCTATAATGAGCAAATTATTTTCCTTCCACATTATTGCTCCATTGACAGGTAGTGATGGATTACACAGTAATGTCTACCTTCCATAACTGTAGCCCTCCTACCTTGCTATTTAAATGTTTTACTCTTTGCTATAATTTCCTTTAAGTGTTTCATGCTTGATATTCAGATTGTTTAAGGTGTCCCTTTGAAACTTTTTAATATAATACTTCAAACTAGAATTCCTGTATGCAGGCCCAATCTAAAAGAAAAATCAACTTCCACTCACTGTTGTGAGGCTTTTGTGCAATGCCTGTTTTGCTGTTCCCATTGAATGTGAAGTCTTATGTTATCTTATTTTCTTCCACTCAAATTATATTGCCATGAATAAATATTTATTAAGGCCTACTATGGATTCAAAGAAATATGAGACATTGGTCCCTGTTCTTCCTGTGTGGTTGTAGAGTTAGGGCATGAGGAAAAAAGTGATTAATAATAATAGGAGGTAGCACAGACTAAGTGATACATGACACCCTCTAATTTATCTGTTCAGCAAACCCAAATTTCCATATATTTATGTTGCTTAAAGGGAGATACATCTGTAATTCTTGACTCACCAAGCCTTTTCACTAAGCTTGTGTCTTCTAGCATAATGAAAAATAATGTGATAATATAGTGACATATTACTGTGACTTCAGGCTGTTTCCATAGAGGCAGAACAGTCTCCTGGGTACTACACTGGAATGAGATTCAGAGGCAGGGATTCTAATCTGAAAAATGCCCCTGACATTTTATGTGACCTCAGACAAGTGACTTAACCTCTTAGTTTTGAGCCTTTTCATCTGTAAAGTAAGCTTAATTAAAGTTGCCAACATCATAGAGATGTTATGAAGTGTAGTTAATTAAAGCTCATTAAATGTTTTGAAAGTATAAAGTGTTTGCTTTAGAGCCATATACAATTTTAAAAGCGCTTTTTTTTTGAAGTACAAATGTTTATAAGAGGCTGACAAAAAGATGATACTGATGCCCACTAAAGCCTAGATTCAGGGATGGATTTGCACTGAGTGCTGCTGCATCTATATTCTCTCATTTGGGCATTTTGGTTTCCTAGCATTTACAACAGCTGGGCAGAATGAAGCATCCATCTCTGACCAAGAACAAAGTAAAGCTAACTGGTCCCCCTGGAATTGAACCAATGACCCAGGTCTCATTACCACAATCTGCTAACCAACTGAGCTAATTGGATACCCACATTGATAATAATGTATCAGAACATGCTTTGGTTTATTTTTTTTCCCAAAGCTTTCCCTAGATTTAATTTCAATAACCATAAAAAATCAGTTTGAGTAATTAGAGCCAAGAACCATAAGCTTAGGCTTTATTAGATACCACTAACCTCTGAGGGAATAACTCTTGCTGTTCCCAACAGGCCAACAGGCCTGTGGTCCACAGCAGGCTCTTGACTGCTCTAAGAAAGTGAAGTTTCAGAATGACAAGGCTAATAAACGCCAGGCCTTACTAATGAGACTATGAAGGGCTCCTGTGCATCTCTTGCTCACTGAATCTACTGCCAGGAATTAGAAACTGTCTAATCTGTGAGTCCTTTGAAGATATATGTTACAGAAAAGAGTCCTAAGTACTAAAATAACTGAGCTCAGAACTTTACCTCTTGATTGGCTATATCTTTGAGCTGAATGAGAAGCAGGACTTAAAGAGGGGCTGTTTATAGATGGGACCGTTTCGTTCTTTGAACTTTCAGGCAAGGTTAATATGTGTTGTTTCATTGAATGAAGGAAAAAAACATGATATTGGACTATTCCCTTTCTAGTAATACTAGAGTATTAGAACTCTGTAGTACTAACAAAGTAGTATGTAAATCTTAAGAGTACTAGCTTCATATTTAAGCGGAATGAATGAATGGCTTTTTGGTCTCCAAACATGATAAACTTGAATTCTGCAAAACTAAAACACTGGAATTTAGCTTCATGATGTATATTAACCCAAATAATAATGTTCCTGACGTAAAAGAAGCTGGAAATTCAACATCTCGTTATGAATACTGTGTCTGCACAATGTGCTGCATACACCGCATGTGTTAGAATTTCTTCTCAGTTCTTTTTTTAATCTTTTATTCATAGCATTGCAGGTGATGAAAAATTTATGCCTTGAGTCTGGCATTGAAATTAAATGCAAAATGAAAACAGAAGCAGTTTATACTGACAGCTTAAATATCTTTATCTAGCATACGGTTGCACTATAAAAATCACTGGGTGACTTTTTAAATCTCCCGCATGTGAAAAGCCAAGAGTTGTACAATAATGAATAAAGTTATATATCTAAGGTATCAACAGAAAAGTTATGTTTGATTAGCACTCTTTGTTAATTTCATGTTGCTATATTTTGCTGGGGCTTTTTTTGTTTGTTTGTTTAATTGCTATAAACAGAGGAATATAAGCTTTAAAAAATATTGCACAAGTTAACTGTTGATATTAATTTCTCAGAGAAGCAGAAAACAATTGATTTTTGCAGTATATTTAATGAATGTGATTTCCCTGGTAGGTTTATGTCTTAAACTGAATAGAAAACATCAATCTGTGCATAAGGTAGTTATGCTGTACTAAAGGTTAATTATTCAGGTGAATCAATTCGTTCATCACTATATTAATATGAGTGATGCTTTGAAAGAATGACAATAATTACAGTAATATCCTTGCTCACTGGTTTATGTGAGTTTTCAAGTGTATTCCTTCCTTAGAATAGTTGCAAGTAATTTTGTGCACATTATTTTATTAGTCACAACTCTTGTCACAAAATGAGTTTCCCTATAAATGGTTCCTATTTTCTGAAGATGTTCAATCTTTTGTCCAAGACATATCTGTATATGCTATGCTGTATTTAATACATTCTCTGTGGCTTTTGTTGATGAACCAATGCTGAATTTTAAATAGCTTATAATGTAAATTAATTGGAGAAAATAATTGCGTCTTAGTTTTGTGAATAGTGCACACAGGTTTAAGATGCATTCAGCCTAAATGTATGTGATATAGATGTATACCTATCATTCACACACATATGTGTGTATGTGTATGAATTAAAAAATAAGTGTAAAGCTATTTAGCATTTAAATAAGCATGAACTTTAGAATGGTCTGCAGTTATGTAATGCACCAATACTAAAGCAACCACTTAGATTTCCATATTTAGAAGAGTAATTCTACTCACTCAACCTCTGATTTGTAGCTTTTTCCTGAATGTTTTATGTAAACATACTGTGTATGATTATGCAGATAATTTTATACAATATTAATTGTGCTAAGAGTGCAGTGAAAGTGTGCTTCATTCAGTAATTCATTTACATCTTAATGATTTTAATAGCATAAGATTACTGAATCAAATTAAGATATTTCTGATCGTAGAATGAAGTATGTGCAGTGTGAAGAGTTAAATGGTTATACTATTCTACATTCTTCAGAATGTATTTATCACCTCGTATTAGTGACATCCAAGAGCATATTAAATATTTAGAATAATTTTCAATATATTTTAATTGAACATTAAATATTCTTAAAGACTGTTGCTCCAAAGCCTAGAAAGGACCAATAGCAAGTTTTAAACCATGTTTAGTATCTGTTTTCTGCACCTGAGTTGTGGAGCTTACCAGTGACTTTGAAATGCACCAACAAGATATACTATGTTTTATTACAGACAATTTGTATAGAACTTTCCAACACCCCCCCCATACACACACAAATTACTTTAATCCACTCGTCTTTAACATAGAGAGAATGATTCAAGATGTAGCTTGTGGAAAGTGAATGAAGGCATTAACTTTTACGTGTAAGGATAGAGTCTGAAACCACTCTCCAAATCAGCACATTTCAGGTTAGCATGCCTTTCTTATTTCTTTCATCATGCACAGATTTAATATTATCAGGAATAAATCTAAATTGTTTGCTTCTTTCCTCCTAATTCCTGCAGCAATGTAAAAGCCTAGAGAGGTTTGAAGTGACAGGATTACAAGCAGTCTTTTGCATACATGGCCTTTAGGGATAAGCGGCTACCTTGCATCTAATAAACAAGAAAGTGAATTCGTTGAATAATGAATTAAGTGGCATAAGTTGTGATAACAAGGAGCAAATGTAACTTCAGACGAATAGTATTTGCTTTGTGTGGGGTTATCTGAGAGGGATGATGCTCCACCAAGGGAGACTGAAAAAAGGCTCATTATATTAAGATGTTCTTTTACAGAACACAGTCTAAAATGATCTTGCAGGATTTTCCCCCCTTCCCTTTTGCTGAACTCCTTTGTGTGTTTCTATCAAATCAACCACCTCTACCAAGGGGATAACTAGAGTTCTTTCAGACTGTTGAGTGTTGTTAAAAATGAAAATTCCTGGTGAGTTTTCCATGGGTCACTCAACAATTAAATAGAGATGTCTAATTGGTTCGTCCATATTAGGGTCAGCAGCTGGTTACAGAAGAAAAGGTTGTGGTGCCCCATTGCACAGTTCTGAACCAAATTAAATTATTAATCTACTCTTTGCTGCAATGTGGCTTCATGGGGATTCCTAACCTGCCATGCCAAATAAAACAGAACGACTGCTTTACATTTTCATTATGGCAAATTATATTTTAAATTGCAAATGTTCTCCTATTTAGCTTGCATTGAATATCTCATTGGAAATGTAGAAATGCCTTCGATAGTCAGTGCTTATAACATGGTTTGCAAATTTCTAATTGCAGCTGGAAACTATGAAACCACCAAGAAAAGGTGATTTGCATGCAGTGCTAACACTTTAGCCAGAACCGCTTGGGTCATGAAAAGTGAATGTGAGTCTAAAGGGGCCATTGCCTTTGACTCTTGTATCCAAAAGATATAATTAAATAAGGAGATTGCAAGGAACTCTGTAGTTGAGCATGAACTTCAGGTTAATTCCTCAAAGGTTCTTTTTATTACAGCAATTCATAAAAGGGGTCACGTGCCCTAGTTTTTTTTTACAAATGTATATCATTATTTTGAATTGTTTTGCTATTTAAGGATTCAAACATAAATATAAGCTTCTTGTTGTTGTTGTTGTTATGTGCCACTGAGTCACCTGTGACTCATAGAGACCCTATGTACAACAGCCCTAAACCTTGCGCTATCCCTTGCTAATCTTATTGTCTCTGACACACCTATCCCCGTTAACCCAGTGACATAATCAATCCTTCTCATCCATTGAGGGTCTTCCTTTCCTGTGCTGTTCCTCCACCCTCCCAAGCATGACGTCCCTCTCCAAGGACTGATCCCGCCTTAAACATGTCCAAAGTATGTTAGACAGAGCTTCAGAATTCTTGCCTCTAAGGACCAGCCTGGTTTCAGCTCAGTGGGGGGAAATTATAGATACATTTACTGGTAAAGTGTTGGCCAATGTCTTAAATTGTACTTTCTTTGTTTATTGTTGTTGCTGTGTACCATCAAGTTAGAACTGACTTATAGCAAAGGCAGTTTAATCATACAGGAGGAGATTGTCCGTCTTTCTCCTAAGCAGCAGTTGGTGGATTTGAACAATGTGCTTTTGGGAAAGCACCTCAGCTCCTTATCATTAGACCACCAAGATGCCCTGTATTTTGTTTAATTATATTTTATTATTGACAACAAGTACAGTAACAGTAAAAATAATTACCATATTTTCTTAGAATTTTTGTGATATATTTTTTGCTAATATTTCCATATATGCCTACTTGTTACTCTAATTTAAAAAATATTAAGGTGTGAGATTCATATTAGATTTTATTTTAAAAATTCATGGACCTAAAATTAAAAGTTTCTTTTTTAAAAAAAAATTCATGGACCTTTAAAATGAAACATAATTCTAAAGATTAATCACTTAAGAAGTATTAAGTATGTTCCATTTTGTATGTGTTACATTTTATAAAGTTTTTCTTTTAACTTACTGGCTCTAAGGGAGAATTATGGGATATTGTAGGAACACATAAAAACTTGAAGACCAGTGAAATTTTTTAATAAATCAAGATTATTTTAATTAAATAAATTAGTTGTTCATTTCTCTATTTGCTGTCAAGTCAGAGTCAACTCAACTGACCTACCAGTGGGTTTTCAGAGGCTTTAAATCCCATAGTAGAAGACTATCCATCATCCTCTCAAGAAACTGCTGATGGATTTGAACCACCAGAGAAGCGAATCTTTGAGTTATGCCTTGGAGTTTACATACCACTGGAGTAAGATTAGATAATAAGTAAATCAGTCAATAAACTACTAAGAAATTTTCAGGAACATCTGCTGGGGCAGGGGATAGATTAAATGTATATTTCAGAGAGTAGCAAGAGAGGGTTATCGGGCAAGGCATCTCTGAGGAGGAAGCGTTCAGGCTGAGATCTAAGCCATAGGAAGAACATCCCGTGCTGAGCAATTAGAAGGTACCAAAGACCCAAGTAAAAATGAAACAAGGGCAGCCTTCATGTGGCCTGGAGCTTAGCAGTCAGTTCCCTTGAAATTATTGTTGAAGTCGTCTTGAAACCTTTAATAATATTTTTTAAAAGGGCTTTGCACTGTCCCACAAATTGTATAACCTGATTCTGTAAGATGGGGATGTAAAAATAATGCCAGAAAGTAGTATTTATGGGTATGTGTGGAATGTGTATCAATATGGAAATAATAATAATAAGGAAAGATCAGTTGTGTTTTACAAACAGCTGTTTTTGTCTGCTAGGTTATTTCCAAAAAGGAATTATGCAGCTAAAAGGTGGTGCCACACTAGAGCTTCGAATCCGCCAAGACTCCCTGAGATAAAAATGAACAGTCTCTTTCTGTGCAATTTATAGCCTCCAAAACCCAATGAAGGGTCAGCTAGGTGTCAATATTGATAACACAGAAATGAGTTTGAGGTGATTTTATTTAGAAAATAGTTACAGTAGTAGCATAGCAGTTAAGCAAACACCTAGTAACTGAAAAGGCAGCCGTTTGAAAATAACCTGATCCATAGGAGAAAAATGTAGCGATCTGCTTCTATAAAGTTTTGTAGCCTTGGAAATTCAGTGGGGCAGTTCTCTGCGTTATAGGGTTGCTGTGAATTGAAATCAATTTGCTGTAAATAGGGCTTGACTTTTATAGAAAATAGAAACCGTTTTTTCTATATTTAACCAAATGCCCACACAACTGATAAATTCAGCCAGAGTGAAGTTGGTTGCTTCTGTGTATTGTGTGCATGCACAGTGCTGTGAGATTAGAAGTTCTACAAATACAAATTACTTGTAGTGCATCTGAAAGCTAGACAATGAATACGGATGACAGAGAAGAATTGATCCCTTTGAGCTGTGGTGTTGACAAAAAGCACTGGACATCCCATGGAATGCCAAAAGAATGAACAGATGGGTCTTGAAAAAGGTGCAGCCAGAATACTCATTTTAGAAAGTGTAGATGACAAAGCTTCATCTCCCATATTTTAGTCATATTGTTAGGAGAGGCTATTCCTTGGAGAGAGACATCGTGCTTCAAAAGGTAGAGTCCATTCAGCAAAAAAGAGGAAGACTCTCCGTGAAAGGTATTGATACAGTGGCTGCAACAATGCAAGCAAGAACATTAGAGATGATGAAAATGGTACAGGATAGGACAGAATTCATATCAGTTGTTCATAAGGTCACTGTGAGTCATACTAAACAACACTTAACAACAAAAAAAAATTGCAAATCAAAGGAAGCTGCCCTCTCTTTGAACATAGTCAGACTTTACTGGGAGTGTAGAGAAACATAGCAGATTTAGCACGTGCATTTTATTCCTTACTACATATCCACATATACATATATAACTACAGTTATAATTTACCCAATCGGCATGACCACTTAAGAATTAAGTCAAATTCTATCAAGCTGCCAATATTCAACTTTTTTCAACCTACAACTTGGCAATTTTAAGTTTGTGTTGAAATTTAGGATTAGTTAAGAAAAAAAAAAAACATAAATCTTACAAGCATCATCATAAACCCTGCAGGACTTACTTGATGGGGAAAACACAAACTAAAAACTGGCACAGCAATGTTCATTAGAAAAGCAGGGAGGGCAATGCTGTTGGATTCACATTAATTGGACAGACGTCTTAGTGGTAAATCCTCATTGCAGCAAGGTTTTTCTGTCAATCAGCAACTGCAATAATGGGGTCCATGGCTAACACCGCCTTCTACTAAACCTGCTTTATAGCATGTGGTGGTTTCCCAGGACCTGCTGTGTGAGTGAGCCAAGTCCAAGCAATAGGTCAGAGTTACAACAGGGTACAGAGTTGTGGTCTACAAGCTATTATTCACTAGTGACCTTTTCCCTAGGCAAACGTAATTCCATTTGTGATGACCAGGATGATTTACCCAATGATCACTAAGTATAATGACATTATGAGATCATGTGGCAGAGTCTGGCCAGCGTGGGTTTAATTGTGTCAAATCAGTGTCCTGATTCCCTAATTAAGAGTGGCGGGTGATTTTATAATCTAAAGAGGCAATGATCTGAAAAATTCTTTTAAAAAAATCATCTCTGTGAAGGGATTTTGTTGTTGGCTTTCTAAATTGACTTTTGGAATGCTTGCTGATTATAAATAATCCTTTTTATGCACTTGATATCTAGTGCCATTTTGCATCTTAGCATTATTATAAATCCATTAATGTATGATTCTTCCACTTACGTTATTCATTCCTTTTATTCTGTATCAAAATACTTCACTCTTCAAAACTAGTATCAACTATGACTCATAACAACCTTGTGAACAACAGATATGAAACCTGTCCTCTCCCATGCCAACCTCACACACAATCCCTGACACTCAAGCCCATTGTTGCAGTCACCGTGTCAATCAACCTGGTGGAAAGGGACCTCTCCTTCGTCGTTCCTCCGCCTTTCCAAGCATGATGCCCTTCTCCAAGGAAGAGCCTCTCCTAGCCACATGCCCAATATGCATGAAAACGTCATCATTCTTACTTTCAAGGAGCAATCTGGTTTTACTCTCTCCAGTACATATCGGTTTTCTCTCTGGGCAGGACCACAAGTAAAAAGCATTAATTTTTTTTCCTCTGTCATCCTTATTTACTGTCCAAATATTGGATGCATAGCAGAGGATTGAAAAAACACCTTTAAATATGCACCTGTGCGTACATGTTTCTGAACCAGTAGGATGTAGATACATTCCTAGTTACCTAGGAAAAAGTGGGGAAATCTCCAAGAAGTTCTAGCCTTTCTTCATGAAACCTTTGTGTATATTTCCTGTGCTCATCTATACTTTCCCCAAATCTCCATGGCCTTCTACTGACAGTGGTTATGTATTATCTGATGAGCTCTAGAATCCCGAGGGAGAAACATGTTTTACTTTGTCTTAAAATAAAAGTACATGAATCCAGAGCCTCTTAGCATAAAAAGTGAAAAGAAAATGATTAAAAAATATTTTAATCTGGCTATTTTTTCTCCTAACCTTTAGAAATATTCCTGGAATAAATAAATGTATAAAAGTCTTCAAAACCATGTGTCTAATGGTGGGATATACAGTCAGTGAGAGCAGAAGTTCTGTGAAAGAGGGATGTATGTATAGAAGATCTTAGAGCCAGGAACTATGACCAGACCTTAGGAAGGCAGAGAAGATTTCAAACATCTCAACTAAAATGAAAATATAAAACTTGCATATACTTCATTTCCTCCTTTATCTATGCATTTTTAAGGGCCATAATACTTAAAGCTTACCTTCCACAAGGAAGACAACACATGCCTCCTGCTTGTGTTCCTTTTGTTGACTACAAATAGGGTCTCATTTAAAACCTGTCCAGCACCTTGATTACCAACCAAAAGTTATACATATGTGGTTGATTAAATAAGCCACATAAATCTTGGGGAAAGTGGTGAAAACTTGGTAAACTACTGTGCCCAAATACAAACTTTTAGAAACAAAGATACTTGACCCACAAGAGTGATTTTCAAGAATTCAAGCTGCAATAACAGAGGAGCATAAAGTATCCTTTTGAGTCAGAGATTATTCAAGACCGTGTTCAAATGCCAACAGGTGGTCAAGTGCACATCTCCACTATTTTTGCCACTTCAAAAGTTGCTTTTGTTATTTATCCCAAAGAAAAAAATAGGGGAAATTAAGACAAGAGGAATGAACATGGTGATAAACCTGAAGAGAAATGAGAAAAAGGTACAAATACGAGATAGAAGAAATATGAGATACATTGATTATATGCATATATATTAAACCTTGGTAATAGAAATCATAATTGGTAAATTGTACTAGAGTAAATCAACACTTTGCCATCTAACTGATTCTGACTCGGGGTGCAGTTACAGAGTATTACAGTTGAACAATACTCCATAGGGTTTTCAGTGTCTAATTTTTCAGAAGTGGATCAACAAGACTTTCTTTGGAGGGATTTCTGGGTGGATTTGCTTTTCCAACTTTTCAGTTAGATGCCAAGTAAATACTTTGCACTACCCAAGGCCTTCTGTAGTAGCACAATCTGTGGGTGAAAGGACACAATTACTGTAAAAATAATGAATATGGGAGAGTTTTCAGCTTAGAATTCCTGCAGAGTTGTTTTGGTGTTGTGTTGTGTTGTGTTTCGTTTTTTGACCATGTTACCTGCCTACCCCTCATCCCACAAGCACCCATCTGTACAAGCCTAATTCTAGTGTGGTATACTAGAGAGACTGAAGGGAAGGAAGAAAGGGACAGGAATATATTGATTTTGAACTTATCAGTTCAAATATTTTCTGGCAAAAGATACTTTCAACGATATTTTTCACCACAAGCAGTAGAAATCATTGCTCGGAGAAACACTTTGGTTATAAAACCATTAGACAAAATGGACAAATTATTGTCTGTTTTGTTACATAGGAAAATATTTTTGGTGTAACTGTTTCTACCAGAGAAAGAAAAGATATCTCATAATTATGATGATAACCTCATATTTCTTTGTCCCATCAAAACAATAAAGTGCTCCTGAAAATTGTTCCCAGGATCTTTTCTAATATAGATGGGAGCAGATCTTATTGTTGAACTGAAATACCATTATTGTGACATTATTCACTCTGTTTCTCTAAAGACTGGGCTTTTCAAACCCAAGACTGCTTATGAATCTGTGTTCTGCAGAGTTGGGGTCACATTTAAACCTTTTAAAGGACAGGATAGCTTGGAAAGTTGCTGAGTCAGTTTCTCAATGGTTTGTCTAATAAGAGAGAAAGCAGCAACCACTTTCACTCCTTACCTTCCTTTTTCTCTCACTACAAAATAGAGAAAAGGAAACAAAACAGTGATAAGAACTAGTGTTTCTCAAGACTTTCTTTATAGGCAAAGATGATTCCATGAGGGTAGGTAGGAAATGTATACCAACATGTGGAAGGAACTATAGTTTTAGTCATATATTAGTCAATGAGTTTCCTCTTTATCCTTTCTACCAAGATAATTTAGCCCTACAAGCTAACTCTGACCCAAGAAGCTAGATTACCCCAGGGAAGATTTGTAGATGGAAACAGACTCAAGGAACAGCTCACAACTTAGGCAGTTCGTACCATCCTCAAAACTTACACACAGAAAGAGTAGGTTAAAACTAGCCTCCCATTTGAACCTGTAAGTTAGATATTTTAATATTTTTGTACTCAGAAACTGTTTAAAAATGGGTTTTATCTTAAATCACTCACTTCTCAACCAAAGTCTGTGTATATCCAGCCAGAACAAGTGTTTGATCAGGGATTTAGTGAAAATTTAGAGATAATTTTATTTATGAGGCTTATTTTAAGCAGGATAATTGTGTCTCCTCTAGAGAAGAGTTTCACTAAATGTCATGCAAAATGCTGCCTCACTATCTTGGGGTAAATTTTAGAAAGCTAAAATTGTAAAGTATAAGCATGATACCTCTTTTTTAAAAAGTTCATTCGTTGTTACACATTTCCTTCACTCCCCTTTCCTCTCCCTACTACAGTTCATTTTGCAATGCACTTCTTCCAGTTTGTTGTCATACATATAATACCTAATCATATATTCCTTTCAGACAGTTCTTCCCCTCATTTGTTCCAATGCAGTGTTCATTATCTAGCCATTCTTTTCCTATTCTCCTTCCAACCCCCAATGTCAGTCGTATTTTATAACAGCCCTAATACTCAGTATTTGTCTTTTAGTGACTGAGATATTTAACTCAATATGTTTTCCAGGCTCACCCATGTTGTGTAATAATTTACAAAGTCATTGTTCTTCCATACTGTGAGATATTCCATTGTGTCATTGTATCATGGCTTTTCTATTCTTTAGTTTACTGATGGGCAGTTGAGTTGCTTCTGTTTCTTTGGTATTGTGAATAATGCAGCAATAAACTTAGGTATGCATCTGCTTGATTTGCAGCTTTGGTTTCTTTAGGGTATATTCCTAGTAATGGAATTGCCAGGTCAAGTTGTTGTTTGTTGTTATGTGCCGTCGAGTCACTTGCGACTCATAGCGACCCTATGTACAACAGCCTTAAACCCTGCTCTATCCTGTGCCAATTGCACTGCCTCTGACACACCCATCCAGATTACCCCAGTCACTGAATCAATCCACCTCATAGAAGGTCTTTACCTCTTGCACCATCCCTCCACCCTCCCATGCATGATGGTCCTCTCCAAGGACCTGTTCCTCCTCACAACATGTCCAAAGTATGTCAGACGAAGCCCCAGAATCCTTGCCTCCAAGGAGCAGCCTGGTTTAAGTCTCTCTAGGATGAATCGGTTTGTTTTCTTAGCAGTCCACGGCACATTCAATACTCTTCTCCAGCACCACAGCTCAAAGGTATCAATTCTTCTTCTATCCTTCCTTTTATTTTTTTTTTCAGTTTTGTGTTTTCTTTATGTGAGACGTTTGGGCCTTGACTGCATATTTCCACAGTGGGAACAGGCACTCGCTCTTTTCGCCGCTGATTCTTGGTCTTCAGTTCTCCTCGTGCTTGTTGAGCCTTAGGCGCATGGCACGCATTTTCTTGGGCCACTGATTCAGGGGTTTGTACTTCTTGCCCTTAAAGTACTTTCTAAGGTTCTCCTTCTGCGTCTGGTTAACAACAGTAACCGGCAATGGATTTTCAGACAACCCGGATTTTGGAGAGCTTAGAAGCTTGCAGCTGGGAAAGCTCCACCTTCAGACCGTCCAGCTGTTTCAACAGCTCCTCCTTCTTGAGGCAAAAGTCATGAGCCTTGATTTTGGCCATTGCTAAGGGATAGACCCTTGCTGTCGCCTGATTCTAGGCCAAGAGAAAGAGCTCACATGGTATTTCTAACTTTCTGAGGAAGTACCAGACTGCCTTCTACAGTGGTTGCACCATTTTAGATTCTCATCAACAGTGTAAGGGTTCAGTCTTTCCACAATCATGCCAGCATTTGTCGTTTGCTGCCCTGTTGAACTTGGCTATTTTTGCTTTGGTGAGATGATATCTCATAGTTGTTTTGATTTGCGTTGCCCTGATAGCTAGGGATTTTGAACATTTCTTCATGTGTTTGTTTGCCATCCTATTTTCCTCTTTGTTGTTATTGTTGTTATGCTGTTGAGGCAAGCACAGCCCACAACAACTTTACGAACAACAGATCTGAACCCTGTCCTATCCTGTGCCGTTCTCACACTTCCTGACACTAGATCCCATTGCAGCAGTCACTGTGTCAGTCTGCAGGCTGAGGGTCTTCTCCCCTTCACCGACCCGCTGTCTTATTTGATGAAGTGTCTATTCATATCTTGTGCCCGTTTTGCAATTGAGTTATTTACCTTTTTTCTTTCTAAGGTACTAGAGTATTCTAGAAATTTTAGATATGACGCCCTTATCAGATATGCCATTGCCAAATTTTCCCAGTCTGTGGGTTTCCTTTTTTTACTCTGTTGAAGAAGTTGGATTTTTGTTTTTTTTATTTGTGTGCAGATTTGATTCTTGTAAGGTCCCATTCATCTATTTTATTCTCTCCTGGCTGTAGGTTTTTCATTATGCTTGGAAATTTGTTTATGCTGTGGAATACAGTATCTCAGTTGTTCCTAGCTTTTGTCTGACAAATTTTACAGTCTTTAATTTCACTTCTAGGTCCCTGACCCACTTTGAGTTGAGTTTTGTGTATGGTGTGAGGTATGGGTCTTGCTTAAGTTTTCTACAGATAGTTTTCCAATTTTGCCAATATTATTTGTTAAAGAGGCTATAGTTTCCCCACTTAACTGATTTTGTCTCCTTGCAAAAAAATCAGTTGACCATAGGCAAATGAACTGATTTTTGGGTTCTCATTTTTATTCTATTGGTCTATGTGTCTGTCATTGTTCTTGTACCATGCTGTCTTGACCACAGAGGCTGTGTAATAGAATTTGAAATCAGGGACTATGATGCCTCTTACGTTGTTTCTCTTTTACAGTAGTGCTTCACTTATTTGGGGTGTCCTTCCATTCAAGAAAAAACTGGAAATTGTGTTTTTCGTCTCATTTAAAAATAGGGTGTCTGTATTGGAATTGCACTGAACTTGTAGATTGTCTTTGATAGCATTGTCATTTTCACAATATTGAGTCTTCCTATCCATGAGCATGTTATATTCTTCCATTTTTCTAAGTCTCTTTTTGTTTCTTGTACTAATATTTTATAATTTTCTATGTACAAACTTTTTATGTCTTTATTTAAATTTGTTCCCAAGTATTTAACTTGTGATTAGCTATTGGAATTGGTATTGTTTTTCTAACTCCATTTCTATATTCTCTTTGTCACTGTAGAGAAATCCAACTGATTTTTTTATGTTGTTCTTATATCCTACTACTTTGCTGAATTGGTCAATTATGTCCAATAGTTTTCTCATTGAATCTTTATGGTTTTCTAAGTATACTATCATATCATCTGCATGTAGAGATAATTTTACCTCCTCTTTGCAATTTGGATACTCTTATTTCCCTCTCTTGCCTTAACTCTCTCTAAGGCTTCCACTATAATATGGAATATGAGGGGTGATAGTGGACATTCTTTCCTAGTTCCTGTTCTCAAGGAGAATTCCTTTGAAAACAATGTTGGTTCTTGGTTTTGTATATATACTTTTCACTATATTGAGGATATTCTCTATTCCTGTTTTGTTTCATGTTTTAAGCAAGAAGGGGTGTTGGAATTTCCTTTCTTTTGCAATGAATTTTATAACCTTCGACCTTAAATTTCTTCAAATTTAAAAGAAAAAAGAGACTAGTTTCTTTGGAATGTTAATTTCTAATATTGATCAACATGAAATAGTGATTTATTACTTCTGTAGATTCAGTGCAAAAGACTTGAGTTTATAAATATTACCATTGAGATAGATATATATATATATATCACGTAAAGAATTAATGATTTCTTGAAAGACAATAAAAGGACTCATATATACTCAGAATAAACATAAATCCATAGACATACAGTTGCTAATTGTCAGTGGAAATTTACTATAGATATTATTGATATTATTAATGTGGTTTCATGCTAACTAGAGGAAAAAAGTATTGAAAGTCTATTTCCTACTGTTTGCCCAGGGCCAGCCAATTGGTATCAAGTCAATGCTGACATGACAACCTTCTGTTGAGTTTCAAAGACTGTAAATATTAAAGGAGAAGGGCTGCCCATTTTTCTCCTATGTAGTGGCTAATGCATTCTATTATAGGTGGAAAAAAGAGTGACTACTCTTTGCAGGTGCAAAAAGCCAAGAAAAGCAGCTTATTTGGCATACTGTGTAAAAGGAGAAAGACAAAGGAAGCGGAATCAGGACTGCTAATAGGACCATTCCTCCAGAGACACAAAATGGTCATATTGTTGTTGATGGGTGCCATCAAGTTGGCTACAACATATCGCAATCTTAGGAAAATCAGATTGGAACCTTGCCCTATCCTACACCATCTTCAAAATCTCTGATATACTCAAGCCCACGGTTGTAGTTACTATTCCAATCCATCTTGTTGAGGATCTTTCTCTCTCTCTCTCTCTCCCTCTCTCTCTGGTCTTCCACCTTTCCCAATATGATATCTTTTTCCAATGTCTACTCTGTCCGAACAACCTTCCAAAGTATGTGAGATGAATTTTCACCATCTTTGTTGCTAAGGAGCAAAGATTGCACTTCTAACAAGGTAGACTTGTTTGTTCTTTAGGAAGTTCATGCAATATTCACTCTTTTCCAATACCATCATCATTCAAAGACATCTTGTCTTCTATCATCCCTACTCTTTGTCTAACTTACAGTTGGAAATATGTAAGTAAAAATAATGTTTTCCTCTCACATCAAGATACTAAAAGGGTTTGAGGGGAGATGCTCATACATTTTACTTACAGGTTTTTCTTTGATATGAGATACTTTTGATATAGGTATTAAAACCAATCTTAATGAGATTCAGGATCATCACTGACTGACACAGGAAGAAGCAAAAACAAAAGATGTTCCTTCAGGGGTTTATTCTTAGTTAATGAACAAGGTTTCATGAACTTTAAGAGCCAGGAGGTTTTCTTTCAGTCCAGATCAGTGAAAGATGATAATGTAAATGAAGAAGGCCTTAGGTTGTATTCTTTAGTGAGACTGCCTGTTGTCAGGTGGGGCTAGATCTGGAAAAAGAATCATACTGGGGAAGGTGAAGGGTCAAAGAGAGGAAGACCCTTTAAGAGATGGATTAACACACTGGCTGTAACAATGGGCTCAAGCATATCAGAGATTAGGAGAATGGTGCAAAATTAGATTAAGTTCAGATCTGTTGTTCATAGGATTGCTATGATTTGTAGTCAACTCAATAGCACCTAACAATAACAATACTATAACTACATTCATTATAAAGAAACATTTTTAGGAGGATGGATGGTCAAATACAGTGGAATTAGCATGAAAACTTTTTAAAAGTCTGAAAAAGTCCTTTTTATCATTGGTACTTGGACTTAAAAATTTTTTTTAAATTATTAATTTCAATGAAAATTTACAGAGACTTTGGATTTCAATTCGTTCATTGTCACACTTTTCTACCCTCCCAACCCTCCCCTACAGTACACTCCCCTCTTGAAAAAGTAAAATAAAAACTCTTTCATTGTTTTACAATCCCTCCCCTCAGGTTCACTCAGCTATACAGGTCTTCGCTCTGGACTCCTATCATGACAAAAGTACCTTATCACATATCCCTTTTAAACAGTATTCTCCCTCATATGTTTCAATGCAGTATACATTATTTAACCCATATTTCTCAGTCTCCCCCCAACCCCAAAGTAAAAGTCCTGTACTTGGACTTTTATCAGCTCAGTACCAAAGGCAAGCAGTTCAATTTTTGCCAGGGTTAAGGAGACCATGTTTTATTCTAAAGCAATTCAGACTGTCAACCGTAACTGTGACCTCACAGAGAACAAAAGTAAGGCTCAGAAAAGTTTGAGGACTTGCCTAAGTTTGAACAGTTAATATAAAATAAATCCAGGCCTATAAAAAAAGATATTATTTATGGTAATGTTTTGGTAGAAGGAAATTTCTTCTTAGCACTTAAAAACCGATTTTGTCAGCATCAGACCAACGCAAACCCACTGGTTTTGACCAAATTCCAACTCATAGAGACCATGGCAGCTTTGCAGACACCATCACTTCAGTAGAAGTCTCATCTGCTCCACTCAAGACTGCTGTTATTGTTACATGCCATCAAGTCACCCATAACATCGCAATCATAAGTAAAACGGCTCTGAACCCTATCCTATCCTGAGCCAATTTCACTGTCTCAAACTCACCTTCCCCATTACTAGTCATTAGGTCAATCCATCTCATCCAAGGTCTTTCTCTCCTGTGCCATCCCTCCACTCTTCTAAATATGATGTCCTTCTTCAAGGACTGTTTCCTTCTGGCAACATACCCAAAGTATGTGAGATGGAGCTTGAAAATCCTTGCCTACAGAGAACAACTTGGTTTCACACTCTGCGGGTCAGACCTGTTTGTTCTCTTGGAAGTCCGTGCTATGTTCTATGCTCTTCTCCAGCACTACAACTCAAAGGCATCAATTATTCTGTCATTAATATTCTTCTGTCATTCATATTCATTGTCCAGCTCTTTGATGCATAGTAAGTAATTGTTGAGACCATGGCCTGCATCAGGGCCACCTTTATCTCTAGACTGACACCTTTGGATTTCAGCACACTAGAGAGGTCCCTGACAACAGAATTTCCTAATGCAAATCATCTTTTGATTTTCTGGCTGCTGGTTCCAAGAGTGTTGATTGTGGACTTAAAGAAGCTAAAATTGTTAACAATCCCAATCTCTTCTCCATCTATAACGGTGCTGCCAGTTGGCCCAGCGGTGAGAATCTTTGTTTTAAGCTTCAATCCATATTGACTTTGTGTAGCAAATACTTCTGGTTGTGTCATTGCATAAGGCAAGTTGTTAAGATATCTTCCACCAATTCTGATGTCACATTCTTCCTCATAAAGACCAGCCTCCCAAATGTTCTCTTCCACATACCAATGTAAAGGTATGGAGACAGACTGCATCCTTGACACACTCCTTGCATGATTTTGAACCATGCAGTGTTTACTTGCTCTGTTTTGATGATTGCCTCCTGTTACAATTGTATCTTTCACATGAGCACAATCGGGTGTTCTGGGATTCCCATTCATCTCAAGGTTAGACACAATTTTTGTGATCCACACAGTCAAATGCCTTTGCATAGTCAATGAAACTCAGACATTCTTCCAGTATACTCTGCTGTCAACCAAGGTCCATCTGACATTTGCAATGATGCCTCTAGGTGCACATCTTCTTCTAAACCAAGTTTATATTTCTGGTAGTTCTCTGTCAATGTACTGTTCAAGTAGTTTTTGGATAAT
>NW_006399793.1:12958495-12973135 GCF_000299155.1 Elephantulus edwardii | reverse complement strand
GTCAGAGGCAGTGAGATTGGCACAGGATAGAGCACGGTTTAGGGCTGTTGTACATAGGGTCGTTATGAGTCCCAAACGACTCGACGGCACATAACAGCAACAACAACAACAACAATTTCTTTCTTAACAATGTCCAATTTTCCTAAATTCATACTTCTCACATTCCTCATTCCAATTACTAGTATCTGCTTCCAACTCTTCCTCCTCCTTTGTATTTTCTAATATGAGACGTCAGCCTCCAGTGACATAGCTGCCAGTCCGACCTAAGTGTGCTCTATTGTACTCATGCCTAGCCATGCTTAGTCCACCATGTACTTCAACATTGTCGTTGATGGCAGAACTTTGGGTGACATCTCGTCCAAGCTGTTGGTGGCTGAGGTCCCAAAGACGACATAAAACTTCCATGCCCTGAGTACTGGGGAGATATTATTTGATTACAAGAGTTCCTGATTCCACAGAATTATTTGAGGGCTTCTGTGCCAGGGTAGTAACTTCACACATCATAATGGGATGGGTGGTAATTCCATCTACAGTGAGAAGTTTGATTATGAAAACTTTATCCTGAACCACGCAGATTCTGGCATCTTGTTCATGGCAAATGCTGGATTCAGTACAAATAGTTCCCAATTTTTTTATCTGTATTCCTAAGACTGAATGGTTGAATATCAAGCCTGTAGTCTTATGCAAAGTAAAAGAAGGCATGAACATTGTGGAAAGCTTGGAGCCCTTTGGGTCCAGGAATGGCAAGATCAGCAAGAGGATCACCATTGCTGACTGCTGTGGACAACTTCAATGTGATCTATATTTCAAGTTTTTTCTTAATCACCAGCCCATTTTTTCTATAGCTCCAGATATCATCCCACCACCCTTAGTGTACTTGTAATATCTTTTAATCATTGTGCTCTTACTGTAGTTCTTCCATGTTTTCCTTCTTCTCCTCCAAATTTACCAGGATTTCAGAGTTAAGTTTATGATTATGAAATAAAAACTAAGCGACACATAGTGACCTTCAGGAACAGAGTAGATCTACCCTACCGGTTTCCAAGCCTGTCAGTTGTAAGTCCCTATGGACACACACAGCTGTATCTTTCCCGCATAGAGTGGCTAGTGTGTTCTAACCACTGATGTTTTATTTATCAGTCATGCATTTCAACAACTGCTCTGCCAGGGCTCCATAATCAACAGCAAAGGAGATATCTAATTAAATTTCTTCTTTCTGTGTCAAATGCAATATGATGGGAACTAAAACCTTGTGCTAATCTTTAGAGAACAAATATCTTGGTCACTGTACAGACTAGGGAGATTATCAACACAGAGTTTTGTGGATTAACAATAAAAAAGAGGGAGAGAGAAAAAGAGAGCTAGAGAGCAAAAAAAATATATCTCTGGAGAGGCAAAACAAACACACAGCAAATTCCGCTAGACAATTTGTAATGAAGAGCTAAATTGTGTGGGGAAAATCTCTAAATGCTTCAAGGTAATTATATTATTGAAAGCTAGGGTATTTGGAAGACTGTAACAGGAACAAATTTTGTTTTGGTTTGGTTTTACATTTGGAAAGATCCAGACAAGATATTTATAGATGCATAAGATAGGAAAAGGAATTCTAGTGTTATAATGCATAACTTTTCGGACTGCTAACCAGAAGGTCAAAAGTTCAAGTCCACCAGGTGCCACTCATGAGGAAGAAAGAACAATATCCTTCTCTGGGGTGGAAATATCCTTTTAAAATTATTTTTTGTAATTATTCATAGCTTTGAAAACCCAGTGGAAGGAAGATTTTATGAGTCAAGTACAGTAAGTAGGTGAAGGAAAATGGGTGATCTGAAGTAGTTATAAAGCCAGAAAGAGAACTATCCCTGTCTGTGAACCAAGGATGGCAATAACTGAAATGCCAGAGGGTAAAGGATACATTTTAGGAATAAAATTAAGCAAAACATTTGGAGCTATAAAAACTATTAGAATGTCTTCCAAAGCCAGGAAGACAGACTTACATCGCATTAAGTGAAAAATGTAGTTTCATTTTGGGGAGTGGTAATTTGGCAGTTATTAGCCAGTTTCAAGAAGATACAAAATAATAATGGAATAAAAAAAAAAGCCAATTAGTCAGCAAGGCTTTTTTGAAAGATCAGAATGCTTTCTGTGTTACAGTCTTTACTTACAACCTAGATTTACCTCAAGGAGCATTTTGGAAACCTCCTAGCACAATGGCAAACTTCCTTTAGGAAATCTTCCTATGAACCAGGTGCTCTTCTAAACTGTCAAGAGCCAGTCCTTGAAGGAGACATCGTATTTGTAAAGGTGCAAGGCCAACAAAGGAGAGAATACCTTTTAAAAGGTGAGTTTATAGAGTAACTCCAACAACGGACTTTGAGCACGCTGGAGATTATAAGAATGGCACGGGATCAAGGAGAGTTTCAATCTGTTGTTCATAGAGTCACTATGAGTTGGAATCAATTCACCAGCACCTAACAGAAACAAGGGAGGTATAGAAACTTGTAACTTTCTGACGTTCTCCCATTTCAGGAACAGAATACTATATCCTATACCTCTCAACATGTAAATATTACAAAAATATGTTTCTCCCAGGTATATTAACATATAAAAACTTTGATTAATTTTCACTGTATGCCAAGCATTATTTTAAATATTTTACATGCATTATCTCACTTCATCTTCACCCCCTTTAGAATAATTGTAATATCATTTTTAGGGAAGAAAGAGGCTTCACTTGATTATATCTTTACCAAGTCACACAGTAAATGTCAGAGTGAAGATAGGTATAATTTTTTTTCTGTCTTCCTTCTCATGCTGTGATAGGGGAAAAAGAAAGGTGCTCAGGAGATATCATGAAGGAAGAAAATATACCTGGATGATGGGGAAAGAAGTATTAACAATGAAGGTAGTGTTTGAGCTAAGATTTAAAGGATACATAGGATGACAGAGGGTATTTGAGGCTGAGGACTGATCTAACTGAGAGGAATGTTAGACTATATGCAGAGGCTACTCATGTTTTTGTTGTTGTTAGGTGCCACTGAGGCACATATGAACAGATCTGAACCCTGTCCTATCCTGTGCTATCCTCACAATTTCTGACATACTTGAGCTCACTGCTGCAGCCACAGTGTCAATCAATCTGATTGAGGATTTCGTTCTATTTCTTTCACCAGCCCTCCACTTTCCCAAGCATAATGTTGCTTCCCAAAGATTAGTCTCTTTTAGCAACATGTATGTGAGACAAAGCTTTATTACCTTTGCCTGCAAGAAGAACTCTGACTGCATCTTTTCCAAGACATATCTGTTTGTTTTTTGGCAGCTCATGGTACTATTTGCACAGTCTTTTGGCACTCTTAGTACTCTTCTCCAAAACCATAGTTCAAAGGCATCAATTATTCTGTCATTCTTATTAATTGTCCAGCTCTCAGATGCACAGCAAGTGATTGAAAACACTATGGCCTAAATCAAGAGTACCTTAGTCCTTAGACTGACATCAGTGCTCCTGAATAATCTGGAGAGATCTCTGCACTTTCCCAGTGAAATACATCTCTTGATCTCCTGACTGCTGGTACCAAGGGTATTGGTTACGGAACCAAGTAAGATGAAGTTGTTGGCAGTTTCAATCTTTTTCCCCATCTATCATGATGTCACCTACTATAAAAATATTGAATGAAAGGATTTGTTCATGCCAGTGTACTTCAATGAATCTGTGAGATCATAGTGACATAGTGTTAATTCAAGGTAGAATAACAAAAGAGACTGTAAAAGAGGTCCTACTGGTGGTAGCTGCAGATTGAGATTTGGGGAGAACCAACAGAAGAGAAGTAAGCAATGGGGGGTGTAGTTTCTAGATAATTGTGTTGTTTACCCAAAGGCCACACCCCTGTGGTGGTTCAAATCCACCAGAAGCGCAGTGGGAACAGGTGGGGAATCTCTTCCCATGTGATTTACAGTCTTGGAAACACAATGGAAGAACAGCTATAGGTTGGTTCTGACTCTAAGACAATGAGAAAGGATGTTAGGCTTTTTGACAGGTTGAGTCTGAAATAGCAGGCATGTATCTTAAAAGGTTATCTCAAGGAGCAGAACACAACATCTGAAAATAATATCTCAAGGAGTAGAACGCAGCATCTGAAATTTCAAAGAATGATAATTATTAATACATTTTAATCAACTTCATTTGTAGTGTTTCAGAGAATTAATTTTAGGGAAAAAATTAAAAGGTTGAAAATATTCTTAGTCTACAGTTTCATACAATGTTAACTTTCCATTTAAATAAGTTATTTAAAGGGGAAGAAGGAGAAATAATTACAAAGAATCCATTGACTAGTAAAATATTACCTCTTTTCAAGAGATGCCATGTTGCACATTTTAAATAGCTACCTTCTTGACCTAATGGTTAATGAGTAATGCTGCCGACTCGAAGGCATGTGGTTCAAATTTACCAGCCGCTCCATAGGCGAAAGAGAGACAGTCTTCTCCTATGCAATTTACAGCTTCCTAAAACTTCCTGGAGCATCAGCTATGAGTCAGTTGTGATGTGACTGCACTTGACAACAACCTTCCACAAAGTAATTTTGATATTATTTACGAAGCAAATGATACTTAGCAAAAGTGAGTTTTAACCATGCCAATTAGTGTGTTCCTTTTTAAATGCTGAAGTTCTAGGAAACTGCTTTACATTGCAGAGAAATTTGAGGTAAAGTTATAGGAATGTGAGACCAAAATTTCCAGTCTGTCAAAGTCTTTTAAGAGAGTTGTGGAAGTCGTACCTGAAATTTAATTAGCATGACCTCTTTAGAACTCCCTCAAAGCAGGAAGAATTTGGATTGAGGAATGGGAATTGATTCTCTTTTAAATGCTTAAAATTATTTACACAATGTACTGGAAAAAGAAAAAAAATGGGATGGGAGGGTGGGGAGATGATGATTCATTCAAGTAATTCTGTTCTAAAGTGAATGAAGTAATTTTCTAGCATGAAGCTCTTCCTATATTGCTCACCATCTCACTCCTACCCCGAGTTAAAAAAAAAAATAAAATTCTGCACTCATTAGGATCTGAAAAGTTTGGGAAAATAAGAGCAAGGGGGAACTTTTGGCAAAAGTTAACCTATCCGTGGGTACAGATTGAGGGACTTTGATCCTGTCATGATGTGAAGGCTTGATATGTTAATGATGACTGTGTAAAACAATCCAGCATGGAAGCATATAAGATAACATTCTTGCAAATTTTTGGCCAAAACCCCAAAACTTGCTTCAGTCTGTGGCTGCAGTTTTGATGCCAAATTAGAAGGCACTTTGCTGGCTCTTTTTTTACAGAAAGGCCAAATGAGATAGATTGGAAATATGTACTTTGAACAGCCATGCAGAATCTCAGGAAGTTTGCCAAACAAGATTTCCAAATAAAATGTTTGGGAAAGAAAACAGGGATGGACTTTGCAGATGTTGGATGGATTCCACCAGCCATCTGTGCAAAGAGTTACTCGGTAGCACATCATCTGAGAGCCATAACGTGGCACAAACTAACAGCAATAGTTATTGTTAAATTCACCCACTTATTTATTCAGCAATCCTCTTTCTTCCCAAGATAAAGTACTGGGATATATATGCATTTTATATGAGACATAATAAGGATGACCAAAACTATTTAAACATAAAGGAATTTCAGCCATCAAACTATTACCTCAATGCTAATGCATTAGCAGTCAAAGAAGGCAGATTAATTTACTTACGGCTAGCTAAGTGCATTCTTGGCTCGAATAGAGGAATCATTTGCTCACTTAAGCCAGAGATCCCATTTTTGACGGCAAATGTCATTGCCTGGATTTCCCTTTGACAGTCTGGCAACCCCACACCCCTGTTATAGTATCCATTTATTTGTCTTATTTTCAGTCAGATTAATCCATTCTGTTTTGACAAGAAGACTGATGGGTAATTGATAACTGTGATAGACACAAACAGAAGAGTTGGATGCTGAATAATTCAGCACTTTTCAGTATCAATAAGAGAACAGGTTGAAGAATTTGTGTCTCTATTTACACTTAAACTAAACTAAGTCAGCCCAGACATTTATGCTGCCAGTCTATCAGAAAACCAAACAGTGTACATTCGGTTTCCACCCGACAAAATGTTTTATAAGCTTGTAACAATATGTGTGAAGCTGCCAGAATAATAAATAGGTACAGCAGCCCATGCATGCTAATGTTATGTTGTAAGCAGTTTTGTTGACAAGTGCTAATACTTCTTTCATACTATCATCAAAAGCAGCTAATACAACAGCCATTATTTGGTGGCTTTCCAAGCAAGACATGATGGATTGTGACCTTAATATGGGTTAGCCGAGTTTTGAAAGTTAAACAACTTGCAATAAATCATAGAATTATTACAATGCAGTTTAATTGGTTAAGGACTGTTTATTTCCTAAACAGGGTGAAAAATTTCTGTTTCGGCACTTTTAATTTGCAAAGTGCATTTTCATTATGAATGGCAGTTTAATATTCTGCTCTTTTGTCATGCAAAATATGCAACACACAGGCAATCTATTAATTGGACAAAAATGCATTGCAAGCGTAAATTATCCTTTATATCATCACTTGTGAGCTTTTACGTCTATTAAATGCGTTAAATGGAACATAGTTAAAGACTGTGCAACTTGCAGGTGACTTCTGAAATGTAAGTCAAGTTTTGAGATGATTTTAATGACCTTTATTTTTGGCAAAATAAAGTAATTAAGTAATTGTAAATATAAAGGGCAATTTAAAGAGTTAGTGTTTCCTTAAGGCATAGGTACACATATCTTATTGATTCAGGAGTCCTGGGAAGCAGACAGTAGTCCTGTTTCACATTGATATGTCTTGACAAATGCAATGCAGTCTCATAGATCTACTTTTTTTTTAAGTGCAGTATAATTTCTAGAGCAGAAATTTCCTTTGGCAAATCTGTAGAATTAGGTGAGTAAGGCAGTAGAAAATTGATATTGCTGCATCGCTCAGCATAACTGAATAGCTGCCTCCATATGCTTTGGTTCAGTGATGTGCCTTTGCATGGGGCTATTTAGAGCACAGGAACAGTGACTAAATACTTTATACTAGGAGTGTTGATATGACATATGCTCAAATTTAAGAATGCCAGATCTGGCAATGTGTTCTTGTAAGAGTACTGTAAAAAATGCTTGCAACCTATTCATTTACTCAAAACTTTAACTTTTTGCTCATATTTATTGACACCCAGGTAGTCCATTTTAAAACGTGAACTTTTCAATTGCTACAAACGTTTTCCAGAGGTTGATGCACCTGGAGCAGGTATACTTTTGTGCCGCCATTCCAAATCACTATTTAATAGATTGTTAAGTCAGAAATACAAACTGTAAGTTAAAAGTATGTTTAAGATAGGCATTCCATTTCTTTTTTTCCCAAGAAAAAGAAATAAGGTATTGTGCAAGTGTGTATTCTGTTGTTTAAACAGAAAGACTGAAGAACAATTCTCTCCCATTTAAATCATTCACAAAAGCAATGCATTAAAACGAACTGTCTAAAACTTTAAATGATAAAGGTAGAAGCCAAAAGTTGTACAAATTGAGAAAAATGTTTCATCTTTATTTATGTTATGCATCAGCATAATCGTGTTTCAGGTTCTTAGAAATTCATTTTGAAAAAGAGACAAATCTAGTACAGAGTTTTGATTTTGCAGCAATATTGATCATTTTCACCTCCCATATAAATGCCATGCTTACCTATGTTACAGTTCCTTTCATTAGGAAAAAAGAGTAGAGAGTCTAAGAGAGAGAGGGAGAGATTTTGAATTGTATCCTATCAATTTCACTTTTTGTATGACTCATGAATAAAGGGAATTCCGTGAAGTTCAAGCAGGATTTAGAGGAGTCTGTGGCACCAGGTAAATTATTGCTGATGTCAGATGGATCCTGGCTGAAAGTAAAAAATACCAGAAGAATGTCTATTTATGCTTTATTGACTATGCGAAGTGTGGATCATAACAAATTATGGCTGATATTGAGGAGAATGGGAATCCCAGAGCACTTAATTGTGCTCATGCAAAACCTAGACCTAGACGAGGAGGCTGTTATGTGAACAGAGAAAGGAACACTTGTTGTTTGTTAATATTTTTTTCCTTTTAAAAAAATTTTTTTTGGGGGGAAAGCATGTTGGAGATACAAGGAGGTGAGGGCTGGGAGCAGAAGGATGAGGATGGTCAGGGATGAAAATTGCATGGATGCAGTTGCAGAGCTTCACAGTTTGGTTGGTGGGGGGAGCAGGTGAAGGAAATGAAAAGGATCCAGTGGGGACCAGATGATACAGGGCAATGGTAAGTATAGTCCAATAGTGATTAAACAAACTGTCTTACTCATTTGTGGGTTTCTCATTTGAGAATTGGGCGTAGACTCTCTGGCTTCTTCAGGCTGAACAGGGCGTTGATATGATCCCCGGGATCTGGCGGTGGGAGCCTCATGGAGCTGCGGCAGCTGCACAGGCTAAGCAACAGGGGCCTGGGAGCCGAGGGACTCATGCATTTCTCCCTGGGAATCCTTTATCCCCTGATGTTGAGCCTCAATCCGCACCGAAGATCAATCATCAACTGTTAAACTGTTCAATTATCAATAAACAGAAGTCTGTAGAAGGCCATGGTGACCCTCCTCCCAGTGGTCTGCTGCTCCTGCAGCTTGCCACGCTGTCTCTGCCTCTGCCACCATCTTGGATCCCCCTATTAATATGTTTTAAAATATGCTACCACTCCTGAATCCCTAACTACTTTATGTAGGAAGAAAAATTAATTTATTGAGATAAGGAAATACTCTTAAACTTTGTGAGTTATGCAAGAAATATATGTCTAGAGAGCAAGAAATAGAACTGTATGAATTTCTCTTCATTACCGTTATGCAGTCTCACAACATTTTAGTAAATTGCAGTTCCATTACTCTTTATTCCTCAAGGATGGAAAGAATTTACTTTATTTTTTGGCAAAGCAAATAAACATCCTGAGTTGGTAAAAATATCAATTACAAGAGTGTCTACCCTAAAAGTCAGATTCATTTTGTTTGTTATTACAAGTTATTAAAAGGCTTCTAGGCATGCATATAAAAACTGAAAACAATAGTTGAATCTATCATATTAAATTAAAATTTCTCCATAAAAAAGTAAACCCAAGTTATTTATCAGTTAGGGAATGCCACGATGCCTTAAAAGTCAATACAAATAAGGCTTTATTAAAACATATCTAAAATGAAGTCCCACAAGAACTCTCCATGGGAATTGTCTGCCTCTGATTCAAATCTGAAATAAAAAATACATCAGCTGATCTTAATTTTCTTAAAGTAACAAAAGAAAAAAGAAAAATACCATGGCTAACAACTGGAATTACACTTAAGAAATAAAATAGAACCTCAGAAAAAAGTAGATATGAATTAGAAATTAGCTATAACTCAAGTTAGACACATTTATGCTTCCAGATAATTCATAATGCTTTAACATTTGTCCTTGTGTTAAGTTACTTTATCTTAACCTTCTTTAGGTTCTGTTGCAGGTACTCAAAGTGCCATCTTAAATTAATGCCTGTAATTCTGTATAACCACCATTAATTGTCAGTCCAGGTTATTTTCTTCTGTCTTTAAGTATTTTGTATTGTCATTTTGTGAAACTGTCTTCTTATAAATAGTTCTGCTTTTGTCACTGCAGCAACTTACATGCTCATTCACACAAAATTCAAAAAATATGCTCAATTTGACAAGCTGAGATACAGAAGAGTTCAGTTTCTGAATAGACATAATTCCAAGAATGTTATCTATAACACTATGCATTTCTAATCAGATAAATGAGTACTATTACACCAAATTTTAAAGTTGAGGCTCCTCATTATAATTTTAAATTGCCACAAAATAGTATGTATAATGGATGAACAAAAATATATTACTGTTGTTAGGTGGCATCAAGTCAATCCCAGCTCATCACAACCCTCTATATAAACAGAAGAAAACCTTGCCCAATCCTTCTGTTCTCCCAATCTCAGATGTGATTAATCCATTGCTGTACTGTGTCCATCTATCTTGCTGAAGTCTACTTCTCCTTCATTGACCTTCTGTTTGTCCAGGCAGTTTGTCATTTTCCAAGGACTGATCTCTCCTGATAACATGCCCCAACAGTATGTGATATGAGGTCTCAAAATCCTTGCTTCTAAGGAACATTCTTGGCTGCATTTCTTCCAACACAGATTTGTTTGCTCTTTTGGCTCAAAGCTCAAACTCATTGCTGTCGAATAATAGGTCTGACTCATAACAACCATCCACTATTTCGAAGATTGTAAATTGCAATGGAAGATTACTGCCCATTAGTCTCACATGAAGTCCCTGGTGGATTCCAGCCTCCAGAGAGACATAGCGCCCACCAGTGCTTCATGGAGTACTTTTACCCAACACAACACAAAAATGACATCAATCCTTCCTTGGTCTCCCTTAATTGTTGACCAATTTTCACACACATCTAAAGCAATTGAAAATATCATGGCTATAAGAGCTGCATAGTAAAGTGGACTGGGGAGAATTTTACAACAATGAAAGAATTTTTTTTAAAGGGAAAAATGAACCATGGGGAGGAAAATGTGCAACAGTGAATGAATGGAAATCCATGTTCTCTATAAACTTTCATTAAAATCTCAATTTAAAAAAAATAAAATATCATGGCTTGGGGGGGCACTTTCATTTTTAAGATGACATCTTTGAGAGTAACAAGAACAGGCTGATGGTGGGAGGCTACAGATGGAGTGGAAAGATCCAATACAATGGGGTTGACATGTGGTGATAGAGGCAGTGTAGAAAGGGGCTCATTGGAAAGAGCGCTAAGGGGAATAGAACTAAAGGCTGGTTAAGTGAACTAGGTTCGCTTGACTCCTAGGGAAACACAGCTCTAAGTTTAAACAAGAGGTCCACTTTAGGGTTTGGTATTTCCCTGGTCTGTCCCTCTGCCTGTTTCTCTCTCTGCAGACCAAGGAATCCAGCCTGGGAGACCCCTTAATAAAGCTTCCTTAGCTTCCTTTAAAAAACCAAAAATGACATCTTTGTTCTTTAACACTTTCAAGGTCTCTTGTTTTTCCTTTAAGCTTGTATTTTACTGTAATTGTTCTCTCTTTAAGAAAGTTTCTCCATTTTCCACAGTTTAAAATAAATCTTGAATACATTTACTTGTTGTTGTTGCTGTTATGTTCCATCGAGTTGCCTGCAATCCGTAGCAACCCTATGTACAGCACTCCTGAACCCTGCCCTATCCTGAGCCAGTCTCACTAATTCTAACACACCAATCCTCATTGTCACAGTCACTGTATAAACCTATCTCATCCAACTTCTTCCTCTCCTGCACTGTTTTTCCACCCTTCCAAGCATGACATCCTTCTCGAAGGACGGGTATCTCCTGGCCATGAACCCAAAGTATATGAGACATACTCAGAGTATGTGAGACAGAGTTTCAAAAATCCTATCCTCCAAGGAGAAATTAGTTTTCACCTTCTTCAAGATAGACCTATTTAGCTGTGGACCTTTCCACTCTCTCCTGGCCTCTGGTGCTGCTCCTTTCTTCCATTCCATGGCATGAAAGCTCTGCCTGGTGTGGCTCCTTCCTTTTTTCTCCCTTGTCAGACTTTCTTCAAGGGACTAATAGGTAAGCGGACTGGGTCAACTCAGTCACTTCTCCAAGCTGTGATGTGTGTGTTTATACACACAGGATGGACGGAGAAGAAGTTGCTAATTAAACACATTCCTCCCTGAAAAGGGGAAGAGGGAGTGTGGCATTTTACTTCCATGTTCAAGTGAAAATAAATAACGTACCCATAGCCCTTCCCCTTTGCTTTCTTTTAATGTGGGCAAAGGGCATCCTAGATGGAAGTGAAGTAATTCTCTCCCTCTCCTTCCCTCTTTTTCATTCCCCACTTTCCACCCCTTTTCCCCCCTGCTTGGGATAATGGGGATGGGACATGCACTGAGTGTTGCACTTTTATTTTGGTAGGGAGACATGTTGAATAAGCCAGGAGGCCTATATCTAAAACCCTCTCAAGCAGGTACAATACCTACCACCCCTTCCAACTCCCAAAGGAGATGTCCAAACACAGACTTTATGATGATTACCTTTTTTTTCCCAAAAGCCGTGATGTGCAGCCCTCAGCGTAACTTCAGTTTTCATGAAATAAACAGTGACTATAAAATTCGACCTTTCTGAAACTGAAAAAAAAAAAAAAGATAGACCTATTTGTTTTCTTGGCAGTTCGTGTTATATTCAAGATTCTTCTCTAGCACCACAGTTTGAAGGCAACGATTCTTTTTCTGCCATCCTTAGTGTCCAACTCCCTGAAGCATAACAAATAGTTGTGAAGACCATAGCCTGCATTAGGTGCACCTTCATCTCTAGACTGACTTCGTTGCTCTGGACTCTTAACTCTGGAGAGGTCCCTGGCAGAAGATTTTCCCAATGCAATTAGGTTTTTTATTTCCTGAATCCTCATGTTAAGAGTGTTTAAGTCGAGCAGGCTATAATTGTTAACAACCTCAATCTCTTCTCAATCTATCATGATGCTGCCAAATATCCCAGTGGTGAGAATCTTTGTCTTCTTCTTCTTCTTCTTTTTTTTTTAAACAGGCAGAGACCCAGCTTTATTGAGATAAAATTCATATATCATACCATTAACTCATTAAAGTGTACAAGTCAATTATTTTGCCATATTCACAGAGTGTGCAACGTTTATCATGTTGTTGTTGTTGTTGTTATGTGCCGTCGAGTCGCCTGCGACTCATAGCGACCCTATGTACCACAGCCCTAAACTCCGCTCTGTCCTGTGCCAATCGCACTGTCTCTGACACTCCCATCCCAATTATCCTAGTCACTGAATCAATCCACCTCATAGAGGGCCTTCCTCTCCTGCGCCGTCCCTCCACCCTCCCAAGCATGATGTCCCTCTCCAAGGACCGGTCTCTCCTAACAACATGTCCAAAGTATGTTAGACAAAGCCTCAGAATCCTTGCCTACAAGGAGCAGCCCAGTCTAACCCTAAGCTGAATCTGTTTGTTTTCCTAGCAGTCCATGGTATTCTCAATACTCTTCTCCAGCACCACAACTCAAAGGCATCAATTCTCCTTCTATCCTCCTTGGTCATTGTCCAACTCTCTGATGCATAACAGGTGATTGTGAAGACCATGGCCTGTATCAGACGCACCTTAGTCTCCAGAGAGACACCACTGCTCTTCAGCACTTTGGAGAGGTTCCTAACAGCAGACTTTCCCATGGCAATGCGCCTTTTAATTTCCTGGCTGCTGGTGCCAAGACTGTTGACTATGGAGCCAAGCAAACTAAAGCTGTGTACAATCTCAATCTCTTCACCATCCATCCTGATGCTGCCAATTGGTCCAGTGGTGAGAATGTTTGTCTTCTTGACATTGAGCCTCAATCCATATTGTAGGCTGCAGTCCTTGACACTCTGCAGCAGGCGCTTCAGGTTATCATAGTAAATTGTTATCATAGTAGTTATCATAGTAAATTGAAAAATGTTTTCATCACATTTCCCTCAGATCCATACCCTGTAAGCAGCCATTCTCCAGACTCCTCCCCCAGGTCTGTCTCTGTGTATTTGTCTCTTTTGGACATTTCATATACATGGAATAATATGTTTATCTGTTTATGTCTGATTCATTTTGCTCAGCATAATTTACAAGGTTCTTACAAGGTTTACAAGGTTCTTCCATGTTATAGTGTCTATCAGAGCTTCGTTTCTCTTTATAGCTGCATGTCCATTGTATGTGTGTTTTGTTTCTGACACATTTTGTTTTTGTCCATGTGTCAATGGATATTTGGGTTGTTTCTACTTTCCTGGATATTGTGAATAATACTCCTCTGAACATTAATATGCACATTTTTGTGTAGATATATGTTTTTGTTCTCCTTGATAGATAACTAGGTTGTATCTTTGTCTTCTTGCTGTGAAGCTTCATTTCATATTGAAGACTACAGACCTTGACCTCCTACAGCAAGTGCTTCAGGTCTTCTTCAGTTTCTGCAAGCAAGGTTGTGTCATCTGCGTAATGTAGGTTGTTGATGAGTCTACCTCCAATCCTGATGTCACATTCTTCATCATAAAGCCCTGCTTCCCAAATGATCTGTTCTCATTAGATTGAAAAGATACGGAGACAGGATATATCCCTGACACAGTCCTTTCCTGATTTTGAACCATGCAGTGTTTCCCTGCTCTATTTTGAGGACTGCATCCTGGTCCAAGTATAGGTTTCACATAAGCACAATCAAGTGTTCTGGGAATGTTTTTTAAAAACAGTAGGTTATTGTGTCCCACTGAGTTGGGACTGGCCCATAGTTGACTCTCCAGCAGGTTTTCAAAGTCAGTAAATCACACAGGAAGAGATCGCCATCCTTCTTCCATAGCTAAATGGATTTGAACCACATTCCGTTAGGATTGCAACACATCTTTTTATGAGTAGGCCACAAGAGCTCCCTAGCTCTCCTTGTTGTTGTTGTTGTTGTTGTTGTTGTTATGTGCCGTCCAGTTACCTGTGACTCATAGTGACCCTATATACAACAGCCCTAAATTCTGCTCTGTCCTGTGCCAATTGCACTGTTTCCAATACACCCATCCCGATTACCCC
>NW_006399793.1:12954757-12957044 GCF_000299155.1 Elephantulus edwardii | reverse complement strand
TCTGAGGACTATCTTAGGTGTATCTCAAAGGGTTTGGTATGTTGTCTTTTCATTTGTTTTGAGAAACTTTTTTATTTCATTTATAACCTAGTCATGTCCTAGCAGCGTGTTGTTTAGCTTCCACTTAGGTGGCTAATATGTTTTATGCTCTTGTTGCTAATTTCTATTTTTATGGCATTAAGGTCTGAAAAAATACTTTGTATTATTTGAATGCTTTTTAAAATTGTTGCAGCTTGCTTTGTACCCTAATATATGATCAGTGATGGAGCATGTACCATATGCACTTGAGTAGAGAGTAATTGCATTTTAGGTACCTGCAGTATTCACAAGTTAAGGTGGCTGACTTGATAGTTTAGGTCTTCTGCAGTTTTGTTAAGTCACTTCTGAGTTGACTTATCTTTTGGTGGAAGTGGTGTGTTAAAGTCTCCTACTACTAGTGTAGGCTGTCTATTTCTTTCTTAAAGTCTGTTAACCACTGTTTTATATATTTTGCTGGTCTATCATTTGACACATAGATGCTGGCCAAGGTTATGTCTTCTTGATCCTTATATAGTGCCCTTCATTGTCTTTTATAAAGGTTTTCATCCTGTAATATTATCAGAGATTAGTATGGATGCTTCTGCTTTTCAGTGAGTACCATTTGCGTGATATATTTTTCAACTCTTTTTAGTTTATCTTTTCCTCATTTCTTTGCTGTGTCCCGTGTTAGCAGTATATTGATAGGCTTTATTTTTTATCCATTCTGCTACTTCCTCCCCCGCCCCCGCCACTCCCTTGATTGGTACATTGAATCCATTCACATGAAGTGTGGTTATGGACAGGCCAGTTTTTATCTCTGCCATTTTGCTGTGTTTCTTTTTCTGTAATTTCTGGTTACTACGGTCTATCTTTTCCTTTGATGTCTCTGTGTGAAGGACTTCCCTTGATATTTTTTTAGAGTTGGTCTTGTTTTCACAAAGTCTTTGAGTTCCTGCTTTTCTGAAAATGACCTAATTTCTCCTGTACACCCTTCTCCTCTCTCATTCCCCTTGTGCCTGGGCAGAGGGAGGCTTAACACAGTGGAGGAGGGACTGGGGGGTAGCAGGAGGGAAGGGGAGTGGGAGTGGTAGCATGAAGGATGAGGGGCAGGTGTGTGTATCAGATGTTGAAACATTTGGGAAACCTTTTAAAAAGTGAAATTCTGAAGGTTTCAGAAAGTATCTGCTAAGGAGATTTCTCATGAATGGGAATATTCACCCAACAGAATCCCAGAACGATTCAGGACTCAGAAGTACCTGGTGCCATGGGAAGTAGAATGGAAGAAAATCTACTTAAATTCTGAAACCACCATTCCCGTCTTCCTAGGATATAATAAATAGACTTATTCCCTAAAAGAATTAAGCAGAAACTGTTCACACTAGAAATGGGCTATGGAGGTGAAAACAAGGTACGAAGTAGATGCCTGTCTCACCCTGTCTTAGAATGGTACAATGGCACTTGCCAAATTATTTACTTTCCCAGAGGGAGAGTCTTTTTTGAAGAAATGAAATAACGCTAGAGAAACAAACCTCAGTGTCCTCCATGTAGTGACTCAGAACTCAGATTACTTCCATTTTTAATTTTTCCCATCATTACAAAGCCTCTTTCTTGCCCATGGAGACAAAAACATTCTGGTAGGGTTCATCTTTTATAAATGGAACACTTGGGCACAT
The DNA here is from genome assembly GCF_000299155.1 of Elephantulus edwardii. Lineage (NCBI taxonomy): Eukaryota > Metazoa > Chordata > Mammalia > Macroscelidea > Macroscelididae > Elephantulus > Elephantulus edwardii. The sequence continues at coordinate 12,955,353 of NW_006399793.1, read as the reverse complement.
GGTGCTTCTACTCATGGTACATTGCCTAAACTAATTGCATGCCTCTTATCTAACTAAAAAGAGACCTATGGGCTATTTAGAGAGCTCCAGTGGCCTAGTGGCAAGAAGCTGCACTGTAATCCCAACGGCATGGAGTTCAAATCCACCAACTGCTCTGCAGTAGAAAGCTGTACAATCTCCTCCCGCATCATTAACTGCCTCTGAAAACCCACTGGAGGGTCAGCAGCGGGTTGGTTCAGACTCGATGGTACACAGCAATGACAACAACGTGAACTATTTAGTGAGTAGTCTGTATCCCAAAAATTTTGTAAGATTAGGTATGTACTTCCTAGTTTTTTATTGTTTCAATCATGATGTTTTTTAAAATCAGGACTTAAGAAAATTTTTTAAAAATTATTTTTAATATAAAAGTTGAATTGTATTTCCAAGGACGGGGAGGATGAAGCAAATACACTTTTAAATACATATGAAAAATAAGATGGTCAGTTTTTAAAATGGAATGGTATTTACTTTCCTTTAGCAATATTTTCCATATTTTTTCTATCTATCTGTTTTTCTATCTTTTGTTAATTCTTAAATATAATTAAGACTTTTTT
>NW_006399793.1:12946929-12954017 GCF_000299155.1 Elephantulus edwardii | reverse complement strand
ATTTATAATTATCCTTTTTTATTTTATATTTTTGCATCTATCATTTGTTCTCCTCTGTTCCTTTGAATTTATTGTAGCTATTTATGTTATATTCAGATAGTTTATTACATTTCATTTAGTATACTATACAGCTTCATTGCCTTGCAGCCTGCAGTTATTCAGCATATGCATGTACAACTCTTGACTCCATAGAACACATGAATATTAAAGACAATTTTGTCAGAAGATCATCTCCCTCCTGAGCAAAGATAGTTGAGTTTCCAGCAGTAACCAGAGTAAGCAAAGGTTTAAGTAGCAAACTGGACAGAAAATTGACAAGTCTAATCCTTAAGACAAAAAAGGTCCAGAGCTTCCTTTGGCAAATGAAAGAAGGAAAGTTCCTTTGTGAGAGGGAGTGAAATAAGGATAATCCAGGTAAAGTCCTGTAGGAAAGAGCCCAGAGAACCTACTCAAAGCACAACTTTGAATACCTAGTTCAAAAGCTTACTGTACAGCATCCTCCAAGCCCATTGTTACAGTCACTCTGTCAATAGGTCTTGTTGAGGGTCTTCCTCTCTTTCAAGGACTATCCACCTCTTCCACCATCTTATATTTTTTTCCCAAAGAAAAATATATGTCTCTTCTGACAACAAGCTCAAAGCAAGTGAGATAAACTTGCGCCATCATTGCCTCTAAACAGCACTAGGGTTACATTTCCTATAAGACAGACTTGTTTATTCTGTTGGCAACCCATGGAACAGTCAGTACTCTCCTCCAACTCCACAATTCAAAGACATCACTTCTTCTGCCACATTTATTTATTGTCCAACTTTCAGGAAAGGAAACAATTGAAAAATACCATGGCTTGGATCAGGCACACCATAGTCTTCAACCTCACGTCATTGTCCTTTAGAACTTTGGAAAGCTCTTTGACTGCAGATTTCCCCAGTGAAACACATATTTTGATTTTTGACCGCTGCTACCATGAATGTTCATTGTGCACCCAAGTAAAATTAAGTTGTTGACAAAATTAGTGTTTCCTCCATCTACAGCAGTGATGCCTATTGACCAAATGATAAAGGTCTTTAGTTCCTTGATGTTGAGATGTAGTCTGTATTGAAGGTTATAATCTTTGATCTTTTGTTAAAGTGTTGCATGTCCTTTCTGTAAGTAAGCAAGGTTGTGTCATCTGTTTATTACAGGTTGTTGATCAGTCTTCCTCCCATCCTGGTGCCATATTTTTTTTTCATATAGTCAAGCTACTCAATTTACTCAGCATACAGATTGAATAGGTATGGAGAAAGGTTACAACCTTTATGCACAAATTTCCTGATTTTAAACCATTCAGTATTCCCTTGTTCTGTTCAAACAGAAGTGTCTTGGTCTAGGTATAGTTTTCACATGAGCACAATTGAGTAGTCAGGGATTCCTTTTCTTTGTAGTGTTAGTCACAATTTTTCATGATCCAAACAATCGGATACCTTTGCATGATCAATAAAACATAAATATCTTTGTAGTATTATTTTCTTTCAGCCAAGATCCATCTGAAATCGGCAATGAAAACTTGTGTCACGGCCTCTTTTGAAGCCAGCTTGAATTTCTGACAGTTCCCTATCAATATACTATTCTAGCCACTTTTAAATAATCTTCAGCAAGATGTTACTTGCTGAAATGATAACTATCATTAAGTACAATGTTGTGAGTAATAGGATCCTGTCCACATTTATACAACACCTTTTAATACAGCTATTATTTAAATATATCCCCCAACCACTAGAACCAAGGTCAAGAAATTCTATCTATTTCTGTAGTATGAATTGATTGAGCACGCAACCACGATGTATTAATAATAATTGATGATTGGAATGCGAACATTGGAAACAAAGAGGAAGGACTAGGCTTTGTGACAGAAATGAGGCTTGAAATAATTTTTTTATTATACTGGCTTGTTTACAAAGTGCATATACATTGTTTTCACACCAGATCTTTCCATTTGCTTCACCCACCATTCCCTCCACCCATCAAATTGTGTGAGCCTGTGATTAACTACCTCCCCGCCCATCCTCACGCCTCTGCTTCCCCCTTCTCCTCTTGGTTCTTCATACTAATTCTTCAGTAATGGTCTTATGCAACATTTGTCCTTATGGACTGAGTTAGTTCACTCAGCATAATGCTCTCCAGTCCCTCCCAAGTTAGGTAGTAATTTACAAAATCATTGCTCCTAAGTGGTGTGTAGTGAATGTACTGTAATTTCTCAATCCATTCAATTGTGGTGGGGCATTTGAGCTGTTGAAATAGAATTTTGTGCAATGAGTTATTCATTGCTGATATCCTTTTTAAAAAACCCACAAAAATGGCAACTGTACACTTGGACCTAACCAGATGGCCGAAACAAGAATCAAATTGACTACATCTGTGGCAAGATTCAATTGTAAAACTTAATATCAGCAGTCAAAGTAAGGCTGGGGTTGATGTACAGCATATCATCAGTTACTCATGTGTAAGTTTAAACTGATGGTAAAGAAAATTAAAACAAATTCCGCAAGAACCAAAATACAACCTAGAGTCTATCCCACTTAAATTTAAAAATTATCTCAAGAATCAGTTTGATGCATTGAACACTAACGATCAAAAACCAGATGAATTGTAGGTTGAACATCAAGGATATCATCCATGAAAAAAACAAAGTTGAATCAAACCTAATAACGATTCCATAAGGCAGAGCAGAGGCATCTGTAGGGTTTCCTAGGCTGTAATTCTTAAGGGGACAGATCACCAGATCTTTTCTTCTGTGGAGTAGCTGGTAGGTTGAACCACCAGCATTTTGATTAACAAATGAACACTTAAGCATTGTGCCACTAGGGGTCCTTCTATTCTTCTCTAGCCCGTATTAAATGAAGTAGGTCATTATGGGACCTCTTCTAGTGTTGAAAGATTTTAATGCTACTTAATGATTTAAAAAAGAACAAAAAAAAAAAAACACAACTGTGTTATCTTCTGAGAAAAAAGTATTATCTTCTGAAAGAAATTTGCGTTCTAATAATATTTTATTTGAATCATTTTTAATGTCTTCACAAGTAATGAATTTGATTTTGAAGAGGAATCATTTAAAATAATTAACCATGAATTACTCTAATTAGCAGAAAATAATTATAGGTTAGGCATTAGCTCTTTTGAATGCCAACGACAGAGTAAAAGACTACTAGAAAAATAATACCACCTGATAAATGTTTAGATGAATCTGAAAGAATGCTTATCTTTGAATCAATCTTCAACAAAGGCATTTTTAAATGCCCTCCATTAGAAAACATATTTCTGTAAGAAAAAAATTATTAGCAGGCATATGTTGTTGGTCAAGGGCTGTTCAGTGTAATAATTAAAGAAGATATTTTTAATGCTTTTAAAAGAGAAAATGCAGTTTCACTCCTTTCATAATACTTTCTGGGTCAGAAAATAGCCTTCGGTAGACTCAACGTATTTGTACACTGTCGTATTATTTGCACAGCTGTATGGGAAATTTTAACGTATGTCTCCTTATATCATTATCTGACTTAACAAAGACCTGAGGTGAGAGGGAGAGGAGAACAGGGCAAAGTGTGTGAGAGAGCAAAGCGGCACCAGCTGGTGGAGGCATCTCCTCCACCTGCGGTGAGCATTAGTGTATAGCGGGCAAGTGATTTACAAAAGGCAGGGAGGGCGTCCAGGCTGCAGTGAGGCAATAGGGCCTCTCACCAAGTTGACTCTATCCTCAGCCTCCTTCTGAGAGCCACCCACAGAAAAGGCCTATCTCTAGTACCAGCCAAACAACCAGGTGGAGACTCAAGGCACAGGAATCTTTAGGGAGGCCTGAAGCACAGTTATGAAATGATGGGGCCTTCATGCTTCAGAAGCTAGAACAACTACTGACCACTGCCACCACCATCGCCACATCAACCCCCATAGCTCTTCAGTAGTGAGGAGGGCATTTCCTGGGATAGAGGCCCTCCCCACTCCCAGTCTCCTCCTCAGTCGATGATGCATTGTGGCTCCCCTGGAGGATGTAGGGAGCTGGGATTGCACCCGCAAAAACAGTGTGTGGCCTAAAGTGTCCCATAATGCCAATCTATTTTCCACAAAATGATATGGTTTGGGGAACGTAACCATATCAATAAGAGAGAAGGGAGTGTATTAATTTTTCTTAGGAAATATTTGTCAAGGGAATTGCATGCAGACTGGCACTCGTGGCTCCTATCTTCTAAGAAGAAGTTGTTAGGTACTAGACATGTGGCATCATGATGAGAAAGAAAATTGGTGAGTTCTATTGACAACCAATCTCTGTAACGGCCATCAGCAGAACACAAGTGAGAAAGAAGGCGTAGTCCACTCTGTTCTCAGGCGCACCCTGGTGTGGTGTGGGATCTGGGAGACCTCTGCCACCAGACTGAGCACCACCCTTAACCTGAGTAATTCTGATTTGGCCGCTTTAACTGAAAAAGCTCTGGCATCTTTATCTGACACCGAATAATCTCCTGCAGTGCAATTAGCTGCCTCTGGAAACCTGCCAGAGGGTCAGCTATGGGTCAATTCCAACTCAACTGTACACATAACAATATCTAAAATATTTTATTGTGCCTGTTTTGGGGGTTTTTCCTCTTAATACCATTCATCTCAAATGATTCACCCAATGTAAAATTAAATTTTCCTAGTTAAAACAAGCATAGTAAAATTTAAAAATAAAGTTTTTGCTTCTAGGTACTAGAACGTGTGTAAAGGCATACTGTGTGTATCACTCTTCACTCTACTGTACTTTGCAGATAACGTGCAAAGCATGTCTATTAATAGTGTATGTTCACTTTGTGTCTCTGCCACATTTTGGTACTTCTCACAATCAGTTACTCATTCATTGTCTTTGTGTTGGAACCGACCCATACTGGACCCTACAGTGGGCTTCTTAGTCTGAAACTGCACAAAAGATGTTTGCCCATCTTTCTCTCACAGAGCCTAAGTAGATAGTTCTGACATTTCCATGATGCAATTTCACTCTTAATAGACTACCAAAATCTATTGAACCCAGTGCCATTGAGTCTATATATTTCCCTCCGTTGGTTTCCAGAACTACAAATCTTGACTGGATGAGACTGCCTATCTTCCTCCCTCCCCACCTGGTACAATTGATATGCCAGCCTTTAGCAGTCCAACATATAATGGACTATATCACTTGTTGTTGTTTGTTGTGTGCCATCAAGTCACTTGCAACTCATGGCGATTCTATATACAACAACTCTGACCCTAACTCTATCTTAAGCCAATTTCATTGTCTTTGATACACCTACTCCCATTACCTCACTGAGTCAATCCATCTCATTGAAGGTTTTCCTCTCTTGTGCTGTCCCTCCACCCTTGCAAGCATAATATGCCTCTCAAATGACTGGTCCCCCTGGCAACATGCCCAAGTATGTCAGGCAAAGCTTGAGAATCCTTGCCTCCAAGGAGTAGCCTGGTTTCACCCTCTCCAGGACAGATCTGTTTGTTCTCTTAGCAGTCCCTGGTATATGCAATACTCTTCTCCAACACAACAGCTCAAAGGCATTGATTCTTCTATATCACCCTTAGTCATTGTCCAGGCTCCTTTAATAGACTGCAACATAGTATAAATACAACTTTCATGTGCACAGGGAAACAAAAAATTCACATGACTTGCTTTATTGCAGTATTTGTTTTATTACAGAGGTCTGTAACAGAATCTACAATATCTCCAGAACCTACAATATTGCCAAAGTATTCCTGTACAACAAAACAAAGACTCTTAGGTTTTTGTTTGTTTGTTTGTTTACTTGCTTTCTATGCTCCTTTCTTGCCAACATCAAAATTTTGCATTTCCTGATTATTCAAAATAAAAAATAGGGTCAAGATTATACATGAAATAAATAAATAACCCTACCATTTAAAAAATAATACCATCCCTGCATTTTACCATTTTACCATTATGTCATCCTATCTCTAGTGGGTATGGAGTTGTGCTGCCAATTCAAAGGCAGGTGGTTTAAAACCATCAACTGCTCTGCATGAGAAAGATGGGCAGTCTCCTCCTATGCAACTTACAACATTTGGATACGTGATGGAGGGTCAGCCATGAGTCAGTTCTGCTTCCTTGGCAATGACTTTGACCTTTTTAAATCTAAAATATTGATTGAAACATATTGTAATAGATTCAGTGAATCTCTTTTACAATATGCATTGTTTCCCTGGGAGAAGAGTGAGAGAACTGAGACTCTCCTTTAACTTCCTTCCACTGGCTGTTGGCACAGAGAATTCCTTCATACAGGTAACTAATGCAGCTTTCCAGCATGAGCTAAATGTCTCTGTGTGTTTGTTCCTTAGGTGATAGGAAGCACTTTACCCAAGAAGAGGAGATGAGTGCCTCATCTCAAGGCTCTACTTAGATTTCCCATGACCCTGAGTTCTTAAAGCTCAAGCAACCAAGAAATTGTCTTTACGCCTCTGGAGTATAGAATGGATTCATGGCTATAAAATGAGCAAAAGCTGTATTATTTTTGCCTTATGTTAATGACTGGACTTCCTCCTGGTTTCATAAATCTCTTTTTAGAAACTTTTCTTATTTTAGACTTTGCTCAGGAAAGCATATGGCTCTAATTTGACAGAAATAATCCTTATAGGCATGGCTTAGTGGGTCTTGTAGCCTGTCTGTAAAGAGACCACATAACTGCGTAACATTTAGAGTCAATCATTGTGTCAGTCCACCTAGTTGAGGATCTTCAATTCCTTTGCCGACCCTCCACACTTCCCAGTGTCATATCCTCCTCGAAGAAATAGTCCCTCCAAGCAACTTGTCGAAAGTGAGGGGAAGCCTCTTCATTCCTGCCGCCAAAGAACACTTCAGCTGCACCCTTCCCAAGACATAACAGTTTGTTCTCTTGGCCATATATGGGATGTTCAGTGCTGTTCTGTGACACCATAGCTCAAAGGCATCAGTTATTTTTTGTGTCATCCTTATTTATTGTCCAGCTATCAGATGCATAATGAATAATCAGAAAGACCATGGCTTGAATCAGATGCACAGCCTAGTCCTCACACTGGCATCATCGTTGTTGTTGTTGTTGTTATGTGCC
>NW_006399793.1:12924106-12945993 GCF_000299155.1 Elephantulus edwardii | reverse complement strand
GTGTTCTGGGATTCCCATTTGGAGAGGTCCCAAACTGCAGATTTTCACAGTGGAGTATGTCTCCTGATTTCCTGACTACTTGCACCAAGGATGTTAATTGTGGATCTAAGCAAGATGAATCTGTTGACAGTGTCAATCTCCTTTGCACCCATCATTATGCTGCCTGTTGGTACAGTGGTAAGAGTCTTTGTTTTCTTGATACTGAGATGCAATCTACACTGAAGGCAGCCCTGTTGTTGTTGTTGTTGTTGTTAAGTGCTGTCGAGTCTTAGATGACTCACAGTGACCCTATGAATGAAAGGCCTGAGCACTGTTCGTACATAGAGTTTCCGGAGGCAAGACATTTCAGAAGTGGATGCCCTCCTGCTTCCAGGCTTGTTTTAGTCTGGAAGCTCCAGCCAACACTGTCCACCATGGGTGCCCATTACCACATTTGGCACATCACTTTCACAGGAAGGCAGCCCTAGGAAAGGCTAAATAAGGAGACAGATTCAGCTCTCAAACTCATTGCTGTCAAGTCAGAATTGACTCATAGCTGAACCTTCAGTAGTTTTTCAAAGATTAGAAATTACCTGAGAGAATTGTCTTCCTCCCACAGAACCACTTTAAGATAGCAACACAATACTCTGTAATCCTAGCAGATTGGCAGATGGCTGCAAAGGGCAACATCCTCTGGGTCATTCCTTGTGCTCTGGCAAAGCAGTTCTTTCCAGTATACTTTCATGAGAATGTTAAAGAAACCACAGTTTATCTTGAAGAGAGAGATTGAATTATAGGAATTCTGATAAACTGAACTATGTTTTGGGTTGGATTGGTTTTCTTTTAAACAAAATTAGCAAAACAAATTTGAAGGAATATGTAAAATACCACCAAACTATGGAGAACTCAATGGTTAGTCAATTGTAGAATATCCTAGTGCATTTTTGTTTCCAAGTACAGGGGCCATTTAGTTGTTTACAATAGATTAATAGGCATATTAATTCTCATATTAAAATAGATCTAAGGCTGTTTATTCTCTTGAATTTGCTAAGCACATGTTGTTGGTGTGTGCTGTTGAGTCACCTGAAACTCATAGCGACCTTATGTACAACAGCCCTAAACCCTGCTCTGTCCTGTGCCAATCTCACTGTCTCTGACACACCTATCCCGACTTCCCCTGTCACTCAATCAATCATCGCATAGAGGGTCTTCCTCTCCTGTGCTATCCCTCCATACTCCCAAGCATGACATCCCTCTCCAAGGACCAGTCCCTCATTGCAACATGTCAGTATGACATAACATGCAAATATGTCAGATGAAGCTTCAGAATCCTTGCCTCCAAGGAGCAGCCTGGCTTAACCCTCTCCAGGATGGACTTGTTCATTCTCTTAGCAGTCCATGGTATATTCAACACTCTTCTCTAATACCACAGCTCAAAGGCACCCTTCTGTCATTTCTTTCTGTCAACCGTAGTCATTGTCCAGCTCTCTGAAGCATAGCAAGTGATTGCAAAGACCATGGTCTATATCAGGCGCACCTTAATCTCCAGACTGACATTATTATTCTTCAGTACATTGGAAAGGTCTCTCACAGCAGACTTTCCCATCACAATATGTCGTTTAATTTTCTGGCTGCTGGTGCCAAGAGTGTTGATTGTGGACCAAATCAAACTAACAATCAAACTAAAACTGTTAACAATCTCAATCTCTTTACCATCTATCATGATGCTGCTAATCAGCCCAGGGGTGAGAGTATTTGTTTTCTTGATATTGAGCCTCAATTGATATTGATGGCTACATTCCTTTACTTTCTGCAGCAAGTGCATACATGTAGTATGCTAAGCACATACATGTATCTTAATGGGTAGCTTATAGATAAAAAAGATATAAAAGAACTAGATTTAGATTTTTCATCATAAACTCTTAATTTGTAAATCCTTAATCAAGAGTCATCAGATTTGGTTTAACTAACTGTCTCTCTATAAGTTTTCTGTATTTAAATATTTGCTATAATGAGTGTGGAGGGAAAGCACAGGAGAGGAAGACCCAGGATTAATAGATTGATACAGTAACTGGGGCAATGGATGGTAATGTGTCAGAATTAGTGAGACTGGCTCAGGCAGAGAAGAGTTCAGAGCTTCTGTACAGAGGGTTGCTAAACATTGCAGGCAACTCAACAACAACATATTATATTGGGGGAGGGGTTTAAGCCTCTTGTTTAAAGTCAACAAGAACTTGTAGAGGGCTTTTGTATTTTAAAGAAAATAGTATATTTTGGAAGAACATTCTTCCAAGTGGTACAGCACTCGTCTGTCAATTGCTGTACTGAGGTAACCTGGGGTTGCTGTGATGCTGAACATTATGCCATTGGGGTGGGTGTCAAATTCCATAACAGTTACCCATGATGGACAGTGTTTGGCGGAACTCCCAGTTTAAGACAGATGTGAAAGCAAGAGTGGCATCTAATTCCTAAACCACATGCCTCTGGAAACTCTATGAACTTTGAAAAACAAAGATAGTTATAGAAAGGCTTCAGGTCCTTCTTTCATAGGCTTACTATGAGTTGTGCTTGACCTGACAGCAATCAAAGACAACAAAAATACTTAAAATGAGATCTAGTTTAAAATTGTTAACATAACTTGTGATTCTTTGAATAACTTTTTATCATACCTCAAGGATTAGCTGTCTACTTCTAAAATAACAAGCCTTTGAAAACCCTATGTACAATAGAGAGCACTGAGGGTAGACTGGCAGGCGTGGCAACTGAGGTTGATCCCTCAAATATGGAAACACAAAGGAAGAGGAACTGCTTGTTTTAAGCAGACACTAGTGATTGGAATGTGGAATGTGAGAAGCATAAATGTAGAAAAATTGGACATTTTTAAGAAAGAAATATTGACATACAAAGTATTGGTGAAATGAGATGTACCGGCATGGGACATTTTGAGTCAGTTGATCATAAGATCTATTACGCCAGAAATGAAGTGGTGAGGAAAAATGTTGTTGCTTTCATGGTTAAAATAGTCATTTCTAGATCCGTCTTGAAATAAAAAATTGTGAGTGACAGGATACACCAACAAGGAGGTCCAGTAAATAACACCATCATTCAATTATATGCACGAACAACTAGAACCAAAGAGGAAGAAATAGAAGATTCCTTCCAAGTTTTGCAGTCAGAGATTGATCGAACCTGCAATCAGGATTCATTAATAATAACAACAGGTGACTGGAATGGGTGAGGCGTGTCCAAAATATGTGAGACAGAATTTCACCATCTTTGCCTCTAAAGAGCACTCTGGTTACACTTTCCCCAAGGCTTTCTTGTTTTTCCTTTTTGGCAGTTCTTGGGATTTTCAGAACTCTTCTCCAACACCACAACTCAAGCACATGGATTCTTCTTCTTTGATCCTTATTCATTGTCCAACTTTCAGGAAGGAAATATGTAACAGAACATAAATTACAGTTTAAAGGTAGAATGCATGGAGGAAATTCATGGACCAAATATTCAATTTAAGCATAGGATATGATTGCAGTCTCTTATTTCTCTCAGACATCTTCTGGGCTGTTTGCTTCTGCAGTTTAATTAGTTAATCAATCATGGTTGGAACGCCCACCAAATGGCATGCATCCAAGGTAATAAAATGAAAAGATGAATAGGTATACAAACTCTTTACCCTCAACTCTCTTACAGTGAGGTACATAATTTCAAGTGTTGTGATTACTACTAGAAATATGTTTGAATGTTGTTGGAAAGACTGGAGTCTTCTCATTCAATTTCAAAGCACTCCAACTCACTGTCCTAGTGCTGGTTCTGACTCTGAGCAACCCTCCATCAAAATCCCATTATGGGAAGAGACAACTCATCTTGCTCCTGAGGAACTACTTGTGAATTAGAACCACTGGAGAAATGCCTGCTTGGATTCAGAGACATAAAAATCATGAACTAAATGTATAATAATTCTTGACTCCAAGAGCATTAATTAGAACAATTTCTAAAAATGTCATTATTGCCCTTTACTTCCTTGTTTTTCCAATGATAGTTCATACTTGGTGTATATCAATATATGGCCCTATCTTCTCAATAAGCGTAATTACATTTTTACCCCTTTGATAAAGAAAAAAAATGGTGCTATCTGAATATAGGAGCAAAACTGTGTATATAGTCCATACTTTTATATTTTCTGCCCTAGTCTAAAATTTCTCTCTTTGAAATAAATGTTAAGACAGTAAGTGTTAAGTAAATGAAAATTAAGACCAATGTTTGTAATATAGACCAAACTATCAGTCACAATGAGTTGGATTTTTTTTTTTATAGTATGTTTTGGAGGCATTTGTAGTTCAGTGGCAGAAATGTAGGAGACCAAGTTTCAATTCATAGTCAGTGTGTCTTATGCATGGCCTCTACTCATCTGTCAGTGGAGCCTTGTGTTTTCCTGTGAGGCTGAACGGAGTTTAGTGGCGCTTCCAGACTAAGACAGACTGGGAGGAAATGCTTGGCAATTTACTTTTGAAAATCAGCAAATGAAAACCTTTTGGATCATAATAGTTCAATCAGTGGTTGGCACAGGACTAGACAGCATTTTGTTTCACTGTTCATGAGGTTACTGTGATTTGGAGGTTGACTTAAAAACAGCTAACAACAACACAATGTGTGTTCATGCAATAAACATGTTCAATGGGTCACTAGATCAGCCCCCTGATAATAGTGAGTGTACAAGCAGGACTGTATACTCATTAGATAGAAAAGAATTGGCACCAAGTAATCTTCTGCTGATGTGGCCGAGCTGCTCTTTTTAAAGCTAGCAGTCTTTACACAAGCTGATTATCAGGTTTTTATCCCTTAAAGTAATGAGGTGGATTTGAACAAACAACTTTAAGGTTGGCAGCTTGGTGCTTACCCGTTGTGCTACCAGGCTTCCACATGGTGGAAGCTACCCTGTACAAATGATGAGAAATGAAATACAGCTTAGAATTTGTGTTGCAAGATTGAAGTCTTTTTATTTCCTCTTGCTAAGTTTTTTATAATAATGATTTGCTATTTATTTCATTTTAAAACAATAGAAAATGACATGTAAGTCATTTAAACAGTGTGCTGTGCTCACCAAATAAAATAGAAAGTTAAGAAAAAGATGTGAATTATTTAAGTTTGAAGTGTTTCCTTTCACTATCTAGATATTTTAGCTTCAAATTGTTTGAATAATTGCCTCCAACTCAACTCCTACATGTATAGATACAGTAAAAGAGAAAAAAAAATCCTTTGAAATGTTCGTATTTTCCTCTGATGTCAACATGAATATGTCACAATATTTTTTGTTTTATGGGACTCATTTCCAGTTGATGCAGAATTTTAAGTGAAGATAATCACAATAATTAAGGAGTAAATGTGTAAATGAGGGCCTGATTCTAGTTATTTAATTAACGTAGATTCATGGAAATTTGGCAACTAGAGGATTAAAATATGGATTTTAATCTATCTCTTTCCATACTTTTTTATTCTTTTAAACTATCACCAAAAAAAAGAGCATTAGCAAAGAATTATAAATGTGCAAATCAGCAAGCCATTGACTAACCCTTGTGGTTTGTCTAGCCTCATACTGTTTTGGAGAGTACTCAGAGAATATCTCTGAGGAAGGAGATGAAGAAAATGATGCTCCTTCACAAATGAAAAACCTCTGTTGCTTATGTTAATCTGCTCTGGACAGAGTGGGCCCTCTCGCCCAAGTGGGAGCTCAGCAAGTCTAACTCAAAGTCTCCCGAAACTAGAGAGGCAGTTCCTTTTATCACCTATTATAGGCTCCCTGAGCGATGCACACCAATAAGCACTCCACAAGAGCCAAAAGGTTGGTGGTTTGAAGGCACCCAGAGGCTCTTTGAAAGACAAATCTGGTGATTTATCTCTGAAAACAATTTGAGTAAAACAATCACAAGCTAATCCTTTTATTCCTTTCTGGTTAGTGTTGGAAAAAAATGCCCAAATAAGAGCAACTAAACATAACTTCTTTTAAGGAATTCTGGTGACTTAGTGGTAAGAAGCTGCCCTGCAATCCCAAAGGCCTGTGGTTTGTTCATCTACTAGTGTTCCACAGGAAAAGGATGAGCATTTTCCTCTTGTGCAATTTACTAATTGCCTCTGATAACCTAGTTGTGGGTCAGCTATGAGTCGGTTCCAATCCAACAGCACACAACAACAAACCTATCTTCTGAGCAGCTCTGGTGGCTTAGTGGTATGGAATTGTGCTGTCATTCAAACGGCAAGTGGTGTGAATTCACCAGCTGCTCTGTGGGAGAAAGATAGGTAATCTCCTCCTATGCACTTTACTACCTCTGAAAACCCAATGGAAAGTCACCTATGAGTCACTTCCAGCTCGATGGTGCATAACAACAATAGAAACAAACATAGCTTCTACTTCAGCAGAATGGAACAAACTCCTACCAAGGTTCCTCTCAGTGTATCTTTGCACATTTTCCTTCTCCTTTATGCCCACTGCTACTACTGACCTTTTCAACCATGCAGGCAGGGTCTCAGAATGAATATCTATCTTCAAGTCTAAATCCAGCCAATTTACTGCAGGAGTGATTGTCCTTAACCTTCACTTTCACCATTCTCTCACCCTGCTCTCTGCTGCCTACAGTAGGACAAAACTACTGCCTGCTTGTGGTCAAATGAACCACCTGATCTCTAATTCTAAAAAAGCATGGTGGATGCCATTAGCCAACTTGTCTTTTCTGCATGCACTTAAATCAGATAGAGGATGCCCATGAGGGCTAGTGTTCATGTTAGAGTAGTAAATATGGATTTGGAGTTTTCGAGGAGGTCTGGGCTTTTAGATTCCTCAGAAATACTCAAAGGCTTATCTTGTCAGAGGTTGATGAGAAGCAATAGCAAAGAAAAGGATGGAAAGAGAAAGATAATTGGGCAGAGAATGCTGGGGGGAATATGGAAGAAGAGCTAAGGAAATTTATCAAGTAGGGATTAGGACAAACAGGAGAAGAGTGCAAGGAAGCTCAGGACGAGAGAGATTCATGAAAGACCGTCATCAGTTCAAATGCCAGGGAGCCCTCACTGGATTAGGAATACAAAATGTTCTTCATTCATATTCAAACCATTCCCATGCATTGGGTGGGTTAGGGAGGAAAATGTGCACCAATGAATTAATGAGAAATCCAACCTTTCTGTAAATTTCTGTTAAAATCACAATAAAATTTTTTTAAAAGAATACAAACTCTTGTTTTAATTGTGCTAGGTAGGAGATCACTGTGACTACAAGAAAGGAGACACTATGCAGTTTATATTGGAATGCTTTGATTCCAGCCTCTATAATTGGGATAATAATACCTATTTTATAGAGCTATTATGTAATTAAATGATATAATGTACCAAAAAAAGTACCCTTTACATAGCAAGTGCTCTAAAATGTTATTTTGTCATCATTATATTATTTAAAAATGTACTGAGGCAACACAACAATTCTCCATGGAGTTTTCGTCTTATAATAGCTTTTGTTCCAGTTTTTCTTTCCAAGAATGTTTGCATAGTCAGTAGGCTTGGAAAAGAGAAGTAGCATCTCCTTCAGGACAGAACAGATTGACCTTCTTACCAGGACAGTTAGGATATCATACCAGTCTGGAGAAAATCTTAGGCAAATAGGCTATGCTAGAAGCCTCCTTCGAAGATTGGGTTATAGGTGAGTCAGCTGTGACACAAACTCATTGAAAGTGCAGCATCCGCCTGGACTCCTCTGCACTGCCCTGCGAAACTTGGAGGAAAGAGGAACCAATGTCATCAGGAGACTCAAACTGTCTGTTGAGTATAATAATGGCCTTTGCTTCTCACCACAGAGCCTTATGTCTTCTGCCACCATCAATGAGACTGTGGCTGACTCACATGTTTGCTTGCAAACAAGTATGTAAAGTCTCAAACCCCTGATAGTTCTTGAAAAGTTGTCCTTTAAATGTCCTGTCTATTATGAAGCCTTAATGAGATATGTGGTGAGGCACTATTCCCCAGTCCTAACATTATGTACTTAAACAGTATATAAACAGAAACTCGTGAGGCATACAACAAGGTTGCTCACACATTAACTTTGAAGAATGTAGTCATTTTACCCATTTGAATCCGCTTACAAAAACACAAAACTGCTTGCATTTAAAAATGTCTTCTTTCAGTCACCAACTCATGAGTGAAAAAATAAGTGTAATACAAATCATTACTATAAATATAGAGTATCACAAGTATATATTCAAATCATACTGAAAAATTTTAGAATTGACAGCAATTATTGAATAAATAGCATCCATGAAAGCAGTTAATGACTAGCAAACTATGTGTTGATGCAGAGAGCAACATTTGTAAGTCCAAGGTTTCTCATCTAACTTCTCATTATTTTTCCAGGTATGGGCACATAATTTCTAAAAGGCACCAATGTGTGTGTATGTGTGTGTGTGTGTGTGTGTGAGAGAGAGAGAGAAAGAGACAGAGATCTCTTTAAAGTTGGAAGATAATATGTTTTGTAAGGAAATAGGGAACTCTGATGTATAGTCCAGAGGGAGTTTCACTGCTAAGCCAAGACTCTCATCTCTGGGAGTTCACATCTTCTAGAAACTACTTGAGAGAAAGATGGGCAGTCATCTTCCATTCTATGTACAGCCTTAGAAAACCAACAGATGCTCAGTAAATGATAAGTTATGAGTTATGAATTATCAGTTATGAGCAATTTACAGCCTATGAAAACTTACTGATATGTATGAATGAGTTAAGCTCTGAGTTGGTTTCAACTCAATGGTTATGAGTTTGAATTAAGTTTTATAAAAATCTATAACTGTATAAAAGAGTGAAAAGATGAGGGATTCAGCTGGATCAAATATAAGCAGAAGATATCCAATAGGGAACAGTGTTCATAAATAACAAACAAACAAACAAACAAACACAAAAGAAAAAACCCAAAGAAGACAAAATTCAAAGATAAGGAAAAAAATTAGTTATAAGCAGACCCCAGATAAAATAGAAAATACCTAGGAAATAGATCTTAGCTTTACTAGTTAAAACAAGCACAATATAGAAGAATTGAAATACCAAGTGTGCTTCAGTAGAGAGCGCTGGAACTACAATGAAGAAAAGCACTCAGAGTTTCATAAACACTAAACAGATTAAAGGACGCTGATCATGGTGTCATGAAAGCTTCTTCCAAAAGCTGAAGGAATGATTCAGGAGCCCTAGAACTTTAGCTCTCCAAACACTTGTTCACTCACTCATTCTCATTGAGTTGAAACCAACTCATAGCTTAACTCATTTATACATGTCAGTAAGTTTTCATAGGCTGTAAATTGCATGAAAGAAGATTGTCCATCTTCCTCCTACAGAGCAACTGATGGATTCAAACTGCCTGCCTTTGGGTTGACAGCACAGTTCCTTACCTAACTAGGCCACCAGAGCTTTCTACAGAGGAAAACAATAATTCATGCTAATTGTTGTTGCTGAGTATCACTGAATCTAAATCAACTCATAGCTGACCCTCCAGCAGGTTTGCAGAGGTAGTAAATCACGTGGGGGGAGATTCCCCATCTTTCTTTCATGGAACAGCTCGTAGGTTCAAATCACATGCCTTTGTGTTGGCAGTGCAATCATTTTACCACTAAGCCTGGAAATCTCATGCTACTTGTTGTTTTTATGTGCCACCAAGTCACTTATGACTCATAATGACCCTATATACAAGAAGCCTAAACCTTGCTCTATCCTATACCAACCTCACTGTCTCTGACACACCTGCTTCCATTACTCCAATCACTGAATCAATCTATCTCATCGAAGGTCCTCTCTTGCACTGTCTCTCCACCCTCCCAAACATGATGTCCCTCTCCAACAACTGATCACTCCTTGCAACATGCCCAAAGTATATCAGATGAAGCTTCAGAATCTGTGACTCCAGGGAACAGCCCAGCTTCACCCTCTCTAGAACAAACCTGTTTGTTTTCCTAGCAGTCCATGGTATAATCAATAGTCTTCTCCAGCACCAAAGCTCAAAGGCATTAATTCCCTTTCTATCATCCCTTGTTATGCATCAGAGAGTTGGACAATGACTAGGGAGGATAGAAGTAGAATTGATGCCTTTGAGCTGTGGTGATGGAGAAGAGTATTGAATGTACCATGGACTGCTAAGAAAACAAACAGATTCATCCTGGAGAGGGTTAAACCAGGCTACTCCTTGGAGGCAAGGATTCTGGGGCTTCGTCTGACATACTTTGGACATGTTGTAAGGAGAGACAGGCCCTTGGAGAGGGACATCATGCTTGGTAGGGTGGAGGGACAGCGCAGGAGGAGAAGACCCTCTGTGAGGTAGATTGATTCAGTGACTGGGGTAATCAGGATGGGTGTGTCAGAGGCACAGGATAGAGCAGGGTTTAGGGCTGTTGTACATAGGGTCACTATGAGTTGCAAATGACTTGACGGCACATAACAACAACAGCAACAATCATCTCTAGCCACTGTCCAGCTCTCTGATGCATAGCATGCAATTGTGAAGACTATAGCCTGGATCAGGTGCACCTTAGTCTCTAGCCTGATGTCGTGACTTTTCAGTACTCTGGAGAGGTCCCTGACATCTGACTTTGCAAATGCAATTTGTCTCTTGATTTTCTGGCTACTGGTATCAATAGTGTTGATTGTGGAACCAAGTAAACTAAAACTGTTAACTATCTCAATCTCTTCACCATGCATAACAATGCTGTCAATTGGCCCAGTGGTGAGAATCTTTATTTTTTTGATATTGAGACTCAATCCATATTGAAGACCGCAGTCCTTGATTTCTGCAGCAAGCACTTGGCTCCTTCTCAGTTTCAGCATGCAGGGTTGTGTTATCTGCATACAGCCCAGCGACCCACATGATCTGTTCTGCATACAGATTGAAAAGGTATGGATACATCCCTGATGAACATCTTTCCTGATTTTGAACCATGCAGTGTCTCCTTGCTCTGTTCCGAAGACTGCCTCTTGGTTCAATTATAGGTTTTGCATAAGTACAATCAAATGTTCTGGGATTCCCATTCTACTCAGAGACAGCCACAGTTTGTTGTGATCCATGCAGTCAAAGGCCTCTACATAGTCAATGAAACACAGACAGACTTCCTCTGGTACTCTCTGCTTTCTGCCAAGATCCATCTAGCATTAGCTATAATATCCCTAGTACCACGACCCCTTCTAAACGCAGCCTGCACATCTGGCAGTTCTCTGTTGACGTGTTGCTCCAGCCATTTTTGGATAATTTTCAGCAGAATCTTGCTTACATGTGTTATCAATGATATTGTTTGATAATTTCCACACTCTGGTGGGTCACCCTTCTTTGGAATGGGAACAAATAGAGATCTCTTCCAGTCAGTTGGCCAGGTGGCTGTCCTCTAGTTTTCTTGGCACAACTTAGCACATCTAGGTCAGCATCTGTTTGTTGATATATGTCAATTCGTATGCTAATTGGAAAGGGTAGTAAAGGAAGAAAACTAACAAGACTTTTGTTAAACCAAAATGTCTGTGATAAAGGGAACAACTTCTGTGCATTTGAGTCATTGGTACTGATCAGAGATGTTTTTGGTGTTCCTCAAACATGAATACCATTTTCCAAGTGAAGCTTGAGTTAAATGAAATTAACATTAAATGGCACCAAAATTCTAAAGCATGCAGAGTTTTAAAATTTAGCTATATTCTTGATGTTTGTGTGGGCTAGAAAAGGAATAATTTGGGGAAGCAAATTCAGCAAAGATAGAAGTTAAAAACTCAAATTTTGGTATATGTTGATGGTTTGTTCCCTCTCTTATTTTGGGGTGGTGGCAAGCTTGTTGTTGTTATGCAGCATTGAGTCACTTGCGACTCACAGACCCTAATGTACAACAGCCCTAAAACTGCTCTATTTGACACACATACCCTTATTACCCCAGTCACTGAATCAGTTCATCTCATCAATGGCCTGCTCTCTATCTCCGTCCCTCCACCCTTCAAAGCATGATGTCCCTCTCCAAGGACTGGTTCCTCCTTGCAACATGTCCAAAGTATGTCAAACGAAGCCTCAGAATCCTTGTCTCCAAGGAACAGCCTGGTTTCACCCTCTCTAAAACAAACCTGTTTATTCTCCTGGCATAGCTAGATAGAGCAATAATAAAATACACTCAGTTTTGGAGACATGATCAAAATCTTAAATACTATCATCTTTAAAATCATCAGAGTGTCAGGAACTCTCTTACATTTACATTATATCATTGTTTATTATTCTGTTAGATAAAGCCTCTTGTCATTATACTCCAGGCGAAGCTGCTAACAGGAAAACTCAAATCCATACCCTAGGCCTAATTTTTTTAATACAGTTTCGACTTTGATCTACAGTATCTCTGAATTTAATTATGAGGTCTGACTTGATGCTCTGCCAAGGTATCTTTTGCTCTATCTTGCTCTTTCTGTAGTTTGTTTAAAATAAAAAGAAGAAAAGTTTCTGTTTCTTTTAAGGCATGCTCATTTTTAGTTAGCTCATTGAAAGGTGTCACCTTCTATGTCTTGTTGTTCCTTGGGTCCTTTTATTCTTTGTCTCCTGAATTGACACAATTACCACCTCTCCATTCTGCAAATATAGCTGGCAGAGCAGGCTTCCTGGGAATATAATTTTCAAAAGTGGCAGGCAGAAGAATGACTCTAAAGCATTTGATGAGTTCTCTGTTACATCTCCTCGTTTGCTTCCTTCCCAAAGAGATGATTTTTTTTTTTTTTGCCTGAAACATGCTTATCAGCTTAACGGCATGCAGCATCATTATATTAGGAAAATTTTCTTCTGCAGCGGCAAGTACACTAACCTTGAATGAAGCAGCTGCTAATCATGTTGCAGTAAGCAAATAAAAGTCAGAACCAACCCAGTCGCACTTGCCTGATACCAGTTTCGGCAGACTTCTAGTGCAGCGTTCTAATCACAGGCGCAAAACAGCCAATTAATTTGCTTTCCCTATGTGTTTTTACTAGCCAAGATGCATAGGGGAGTAGTGTGTTCGGTCATAATCATGCTCCACAAAGATGGGAAATGTTCCCTTGGAGCTTCCAATCATTAGGCCAGCTGAAGTGAAGACAAGCCCATTGACAAGAGAGAATGGCAATAATTTATTTTCTATTGATGGGTTGTGACAAATCATGTCGAAGCAGTGACTGCATACTGTGGGGCTCTGCTAAGGAAGACTCTGATGGGCAAAGATGAAACCCTTCACAGCTCATTTAGTCCAAATGTAGCCACCTGGGTGGTGAATCGGTTCAACATACCAGCCCAGGCATTCCAGCACAAAATTAGATCACTAACAGGCAGGCCATCTACGGGTTCCTATGAGGCATTAATCAACAGGGTTGAGCTGTCAAAATGCAGAGTCTGAAATTAAGAAACACCAAAAGGATGAAAATATGGCAAAGCTGTCAAAAAAATCAGAAATGTGATTCCTGCTGCAGGAGTCTAGCCACCATTAAAAAGGCTCAGAAGACAACGGAATTACAAAAAGGTGGTAAAGAGAGGCATTAGGCTTGCTGAAAATTTTCCTAAGATTTCTACACACGTTAATTAGTAAAAGCAGCATGAAGATTTATGTAAGCTTGAGCACACCCCTTTTCTACTAAACTCTGTCAGGCCAGACCACGTGTAAGTTCTCTTTACAGCCCACAGCATAGTTCATCTCTTATTTAAATTTCTTTTCTACCCAGACCTACTGATGTGCAGAGTATTTGATGTCTCAAGCTGCTTCTGAATACAGACACTTCAAACTGCAGAATTCTGGGTTTGCATGACTTTTTTTCTGAGTACAGTTTCTGGTAGAAGAGAGGTTTCTAAAGGCGAGGACTGTTCAGTGTGCTTGTGTGAGTGTATGTGTGATTATGTAATTAAAATTTTACCTATGGGAATTTTTCTGAGAGCATTATCTATTTTCATATTGGAAAAAGCAGTTGTCTTATCATATGCAAATCTAAACAACCAGCATTTCCAAATCTAGGTAAATTTCACTGCTCAAAACCTGAAAAGGTTCTATTACCCCAAAGGTAGTTTAAGTCAGAAAAATTGTTTCCCAAGTCCCACACGTGTGTGTGTTCCTCGGAGTGTGGCCTATGGGGCACACACACAGACTGATCTGGAGTGCCGCTTAACAAGGCAGGTTCACAGCACCCATCCGGCCTGTGCAATCAAGTCTCATGGATGGGCCTAGAAATGAGAATTCAGACAGGTTCCCCAGCAAGCTCCTAATGTACAGAGAAGCTTGAAAACCACCTTTTTTTCTTGGAAAAAATAAACATTGGTCCATTTTTCAGTAATAAATACTTAACTTCTTCCCATTGTTGTCTAACAACTGCCTCTTAGGCAGCCCTGTGCTATGCGCACCAATACTCTAATGGTTTCATATTTTCCCATGTTGGTATTTTGTGCCCTTTATTGAGAATAACTGCCTCTGCTCTAGGGCTCAGACCCATCTTTCCCATCCATCCCCTGAGATTCCACTCACTTGCTCACCCCTACGTGAAATCTTCTCTATGACTCTCAACTAGTGATAAATGTTCCAAACTCTCTGCTATGTTAGCCTTTTGTTTGTACTTTTCGTAATATCTCTGCCTCCTGCAGTTACCTGTGTGCATGATTTACTAGGTAGTTCACTCTTTGAAGTTCATTTCTGATCTGTCTCTTTATGTCTCATGGCACCTAACTCATTGTCTTCTATAGTGTGTATAGTCAACTGTTTGAGGAATTGAATTGTTGAATAATAGAAGCCAGCTAATTCAAACCTAGGCTTTAGACACTTAAGCCACCCAGAGAAGTAAGTGTTCTACCTTACACTTTACGGTGTGCTCAGAATTCTCATTAGAATTTTAGTGTGAGTTTTCCTTTGAGCAAAAATGTATGAGGTCTGTTAATATGTTTGTTTGTCTTATTTATTTGCAGTTTATCTGCAAAATGTTATTCTGTTTTAAGTTTTCTAAATTAGCTTTAATGATATTTTCCCTAAAAGAATACTTATTAATATTTTAAGTTCTCAGCTGAAGTAGGCTAATTATGCTGGAAAAATAAATTACATAATAGTATGCTTTTACATACTATTTGCTACATAAGTATTTTGGGTATTATTCGGGACTTTTAAAAATTAGGAACTCGACAGCACTTAACAATAACAAACATAAGGCCTAAAACATATGGTAGTTTTATACAATAAGTAACCAATGGATCAGCCACAGTTGTTTGTTGTTGTTATATGCCCTCAAGTCATTTGCAACTCCATACACCTATTCACAATATGTCTGAACCCTTTTCTCTACTGAGCCAATCTTACTGACCCAAACACACCTGCTCATATTACCCCAGTCACCGTGTCAAACCATCTCATCTGGGTCTTCCTTTCCTGTGTTTGTCTCTCCACCCTTACAAGCATAATATCCTTCTTCAAGGACTGCTCCCTCCTCACAAAATGCCCAAAGTATGTGAGATGAAGTTTCAGAATCCTTGCCTTCAGAGAGCAACTTTGATTCACCCTCTCTAGGACAGAGTATTTGTTCTCTTCGCATCACATGGTGTACTCAGTTCTCTTCTCCAGCACCACATTTCAAAGGCATTGATTCTTCTTCTGTTATCCTTAATCATTGTCCAGATCTCTGATGATTAACAAGTAATTGTGAAGACCATGACTTGGATCAGGTGCACCTTAGTCTCTAGACTGACATCTTTGCTCTTCAGCACTCTGGAGAGGTCCCTGACTGTAGACTTCACTAATGCAATTTATCTTTTTATTTACTGGCTGCTGCTCCCAAGAGTGTTGCTTGTGGACCAGAACCAGCTTAAATTGTTAATAATTTCAATCTCTCCTCCCTCTATGGCCTAGTGGTTGGAATTTTTGTTTTCGTGATGCTGAATTTCAAATCATATGGAAGACTATAGTGTTGTCATTCAAGATAAGAAAAAGCAAGATGGGGACACCCAGGAATGGAGAGAAACCAAGTGTAAAGGCAGAGGGCAGACAGTTGGAAGACTAAAGCCCTGAACATAGCTTCCCTGTAACTTTATTGAAACTTACCAGGGAACAAATCATAAAGAGAATTCTGTGCAAATGAAGCTGGGCTTTTTCTATTGACAACCTTATGCTTAGCTCAGATAGGAAGTAGTTCACAAGTACAGACTCTTAACACTCCCTATGCAGGGGCCCTTAGTTGCTTCTTGTCTGCAGGAAGCAACTAATTTCTTGTGATATATCTAGCTTTTATTTTGTGTTTCCTTCAATTACTAATTAAGCATTTGGTTTAACATATAGCTTAATTATTTGGCTTCCCACACTACAGTCCTTAACGTTCTATAGCAGCATGCTTCAGATGTTCCTCAGTTTCAGTGAGTAAGGCTGTATCATCTGAATAACACAAATTGTTCTTTTGGCATCCTCCAATCCTGATGCCACGTTCCTCCTCATTAAGACCAGCCTCCCAAATGATCTGTTCCGCATATAGATACAAGATGCATCCCTGACGCACTCCTTTCCTGACTTTGAAACATGCATTGTGTCCTTGCTCTGTTCTGATGACTGCTTCCTTGTTCAGGTATAGGTTTCACAATGAGCACAATCAGGTATTCTGGGATTCCCATTCTTCTCAAAATTTCTTATGATCTATGCAGTCAAATGCCTTTGCATAGTTAATGAAACACAGATAGACTATTTTCTGGTACTCCCTGCTTTCAACCAAGATCTATCTGATATTAGCAGTGATATCCCTAGTGTCGTTGCCTCTTCTAAACCCAGTCTGTGCCAAAGGGAAGAAATCAGGAATTTAATGAGCTGAACAGATTTCAAAGGGCAACTCAGTAAGACAAAGCAAAGTATTATAATGAAATGTACATAGAGCTGGAGTCATAGAATCAAAAAGGATGAGCTCACTTGGTATTTCTTATGCCGAAGGAACTGAAGAACAAATTCAAGCCTGTAGTTACAATAGTTAGATACTGAATGATCCAGAAAGCATCAAAAGGAGATGGAAGGAATACGCAAAGTCACTGTGCCAAAAAGAATTGGCAGACACAGAAGACTTTCATGAAACAAGATATGATCAAGAGGCAGTGGTGATTAAGGAAGAAGTTCCAGCTGCTCTAAAGGAACTGGCAAAACAACAATGCCTTAGGAATGGATGGAATACCAGTTGGCATACTCCAGCAAACTGATGCTGCCCTGGATGTGCTTACCAGGTTGTACCAAGAAATCTGGAGGACGCCTACCTGGGCAGCTAACTGGAAGAGATTCATATTTATTCCCATTCTAAAAACAGATGATCCAACAGATTGTGGAAATTAATGAACAATTATCATTAATATTGCATGCAAGAAAAATCTTGCTGAAATTTTTCCAAAAACGACCAGAATGGTACATCAACAGAAAACATCTATAGTTGTTTAACTCTAATTTCAGATCAATTTGACACAATGACTGCAACAATTAATCTGAGCATGGTGGAAATGGTGGTGTTGGCGCAGGATAGGACAGGTTTCTGATCTCCTGTTTGTAAGGTCACTATGAGTTATAGCTGAATCGATGGCACTGATGATGATACAACAATTTAAGACTAAAACCACATCTACAGGTTTCATAAAGCATGGTCTAGATTTCCATAACTTAAGGAACAAGTTCCACCAACTTGTAAGGCAAAATAATGTTTCACTTGAGTCTCCATATTTGAAAATGTGAAAAGATTAAAAAGAAAAATAGTTATATGCTGTCAGTTTAATCATTCTTCAAAGTAATATATCTTCTCATTTACATAGTATTTCTTTTAAAACCCTTTTTATAAAGGATATTCCCAGGGTATTTGGTCACCACAGAAACATGGGGAAAGAAATTTTATGTCATGCCTGAGACTATTATAAAATTTTTTTTTAAAATTAAGTGCATTTGAGTCAAACAGGTTCAAATCAGAAAAATAACCCTTTTATCTCTCTCAGTCTTCAGTTGCATACATGCTAGTTAAGGAGCAAGAGCTGAGGAAATGTCTACTACTTTACTTCAGTCCCTTTTTAAAGTACAGCAGACTAGAGCCAGGCAGAATGGACTGACAAAGTTCTGAAAGTTTTGAAAGTACTCTTTCTTAGAAAGGTGATATGTAAGCTTGCTTCTTTTTGACATTTTGGGTTGTTTTAGAACTAATATTTAAAGTACTTCCTAGGGATCATACATTGCATGAATGTTTATATCATAGTTTAGTAGTAATCTCTCTGGGTTTTATTTCAACTCAGCTGATAATTATAATAGAGCAGTGTGTGATATTGCATTTTGTATTTATATTAGAGTTCTTGGCCATGAGCACCTAGGGATCCTTTAGATATAACTAAAGCCTAATTAGGAGAAAAGAACATTGCTGACTCAATTTGTGATTTGGAGAGTTAAAGAAACACAATAATCTTTATTATAACAACATAAAATCATTCCAAAATAAATAACTAAAAATGACACTGTTTTTGAAAATACCCTCCATTTCTTAACCAAAAGGGAACAGCAATTCACTGTGCTCTAAAAGAAAACAGTTTGATCCTCAGCTAATTCCACCATTCTTGAGTTTTATAACCCCTATAAGTGTTTTCAGAACTATTTTCTGTCACTTTGAGATGGGGGGAAGCAAAGATTGGTTCGGACTGGTTGATAAACATACTGTGATGAGAGAGTCAGCCAGCTCCTGGTGTGAGGTTTGGGGGGGTTGGGTTTTTTCCCCTTGGGTGGGTGCAGGTTATGGTATGAGTTTTTAAAAGCCTTGATGTTTGAAAAATATGTGGTCTCTGGACTAAACAGTCTTAACACTAACTTCATGATATACATGCTAGGAGAATTTAAAGAACTCTTGAAGAATAAAATAAAAAGTAAACAGACTCCAAGGAGACTCTTGAAGAAAGCACAGAGAACAAACAACCAGAAAAAGATTTCTCTTTTAGAAGGCATCCTGCCAGGCCTATTCAAATTAGTCAACAAAAAGGAACCAATTCTGACCTTTGCATAAAACTTGAAAGGATAAAAGAAGGATAATAAAAAAGTGGGTGACAATTCCACATCTGAAGGATAGTAGAGGAATACAAAAGAAAAATTTTACAGAAGAATACTTTCCTAGCATCTCATAGTAATCATAGACAAAATCCCTTGAAAATAATGAAAAAGTTCCACAAAATGACACAATTAAAGTATCTTCCTGTTGTATACTGTCAAGTCAGAACTGACCCATAACTGAAGGCAGTGGGTTTTTTAAGGCAGTAATCTCACAGGAGATTGTCCATCCTTCTTTTACAGAGTGGCTGGTGAATTTTAAATATGTGCCTTTGGATTTAAAATCAAGGTGCAGAACAGTGAAGGGGGAATGAGAGTAAAATGAAAAGGATTACATATGTGAAAACTCCAATAGAAGCAAAAAATTAAAGTCTGTATTTCTGAAAACAAAGTCATGGAGCTTACAAAAAAAAGGTAAAAGCATAAATCAAGTTTATCTTAATTTTTTTGTGTGTGAAATAAGGATGATAAAGTTTCATGTCACATACTTTAGGCATATTGCTAACAGAAGCTATTCCTGGGAGTGGGACATGATACTGGGAAAAGCAGAAAGTCGGCAAAGGAGTGGAAGATCCTTAACCAGGTGGCAGGTGGATTGCCACAGTAACTGACGCAATGAGCAGAAAGTGTGAGGATGGAACAGGATAGGATAGAGTTCAGATCTGCTGTTCATAGGATGGTTACAGGTCACACTCAACTCTTCAGCACCTAACAACAACTTCGGCAGTACCACTATTCAAAGGACTGGTTCTTCATTGATCTTCCTTATTCAACTGTCCAATTTTCAGATGCATAGAAAGCAATTGAAAATTCCACAGTTTGGCCTTGGATCAGGTTCACCTTAGTCTTTACACAGACATCTCTCCTGTTTAACACTTTAAAGATGTCTTTGACAGCAGATTTTTCTCACTGCAATATGTCCTTTGAGTTCTTGATTGCTGCTGCCACAAGTGTTGAAGGTGGATCCATGTAGAATGAAATTATTTACAACTTCAATCTTCTCTCATCTTTAATGATATACATTTTGGTCCAGTTGGGGGATGTTTCTTTCTACTGAAAGCTGTAGGCTTTGATCTTCTTCAGTAAGTGCTCTAATTCTTTTTTGCTTTCTGTAGCAAGATTGTTATCTACATAGCCTAAGTTGTTGTTGCATTTTCATCCAATCCAGATGCTACATTCTTCTTCATGTATTCTAGCTTCTTGAATTATTTACTCAGCATACAAATAGAATAGGAATGAAGATATTATACAGTTCTGATACCTACCTTTCCTGATTTCAAACCAGCATTAACTCCGTTTTCTCTTTGAATAGCTGTAAGAATGTGAGGATTATATTATCCATGGTAATTATTACCAGCAAGAAATGAATCCAATTTGATTACAGTGTGAAAGTATCTGACTAAGCAGTCAAAAAAGTCGTGGTTATGGAACAATATATAAGTGTTATAAGTCATTAGAATGTAATTAAATGCATATAACAGTTACACACACACATACACACACATAATCCAGCAATTATCCAATGTTGAAGAATTAGAGAAATGGTAGGAAGAACCACTAGTATACTAACATGACTTGCACAGTCATCTGTCAAGAGATTACATTTTTTGGTTTGTTTGTTTGTTTGTTTTTTATTATTAATTTTAATGAAAGTTTACAGAGACTTAGGGTTTCCGGTCATTCATTGTTGCACTTTTCTCCCTGCCCACTCCCTCCCCCACCCCAAATCACTCTTCTCCTTGAAAAGTAAAAGAAAAACTATTTCATTGTTATGCAATCCCTCCTGCCAAGTCCACACCACTATGCAGCCTTCGCTGTGGTACTGACTTAAATAGAGGAGAATTTTAACAATTCTTAAGAGGCATTGGTAGTTCCATATTAGAATCCTCACCTTCCAAGCAGGAAATCAAATTTCCATCCCAAGTTAGCTATTCTCATGCAGAGGCTGATATGCAACCATAATGCTTGACAAGTTTCAGTGCTCAGTGCTGAACAGTGTCAGTTTGGAGCTACCAAAATGACAAACTAGAAAGAAAAGTCTGACTCTACTTTCAGTCATTGGAAGCCTCCTGTATCACAATGGCCTGATTTGATCATAGCATACCTAGTTCAGAAGCAGGTTGCATTTCATTCTCTTTCACGTGGGATTGTCATTAGTCTGGAGATGATTTCAATTTTATAACTGCTAATAACTACTCTTATACTCCAAAAACATTTCTTGGAAGTAAAACAGTTTTTTTTGTCATTCCAATTTGTTTTCTTTGCTTTGTTAGTAAAATCAGCGTTTACATAATGACCCAACTTTTAACAAATATTTCTATAGCATTTTCTTTGTCTAGATTTATATGCCTGGAAAACATTCACCTTCTATTGGAGGTTTTAGTTTCAAATTATGTGATTCAGGTGATTATGAACTATTCTCTGTAGACTGTAGAATTTTTTATTAGGAGAGATCCATTTGAAAAAGGTGATCCAACAAAATGGAGAAATGATCAAACAATATCGTAAACATTACAAGCAACTGAAATCTTGCTGATGATTATTTTTAAAATTACTAGATAAATACATTGACAAGACAATATTAGAAATTCAAACTAACTCTATAAGAGGCCATAGAATAAGAAGTGTCATTGCTGATGACATATACCTTGGTTTTCTAGCAGAATACCAGAAAGATGTTAACTGTGTCCTACAGACTATGGAAAGGCTTTCAACTGTTTGAATAATTATAAATTATTAGTAATCTTAAGAAGGATGGAAACCCCAAAACATTTCACTGTGTTCATGTGGAGCCTGTATATTGACCAAGAACAGTAATTTGAACTTAACAAAGGAATACTGCATGCAATCCGAAAATAA
>NW_006399793.1:12916912-12923161 GCF_000299155.1 Elephantulus edwardii | reverse complement strand
TACATGTTGAAAAGGTATGGAGTATGCTGAGTAAATAATTTGAGAACCCCCACAATGTGAAGAAGTATGTGTTGTTAGTATTAGATATGAGTGTAGTTGTCAAGGATTTTATTTTAATTAGATTCATAATTAAGACCTATAGAAGAAAGAGTAAAAAATAATCAAGTGATATATTACATTGGAAAATTCTGCTACAATAGACCTCTTTAAAGTGATAAAAACCATAGATGTCGTGTAGAGGACTGTGCTGTACCTGACCAAGGTTATGATATTTTCAGTTACTGAACATGCCTGAAAAATTAGACAATCTATATTAAAAAAGACCAAAGAAGAACTGATACCTTTGAATTAGGGTGTTGGTGAAGAATGTTCAACACACCCAGCACTACCAGAATGACCAGGTCTGTCTTGGGAAACATAGAGTTAAATTACTCCTTCAAACTTTGTCTCATTTAATTGGATATTTTACAGGAGAAAACAGTTTCAGGGCAAGGACATAGTGCTTGGCAGAGAGTCACGGAAATAAGAGAAAGATCCTCAATTATATGAATTAACAGTGGCAGCAACAATAGAACACTTTTGAGGATGACCCAGGATGAGGCAATGGTTTCTTCTGCTGAACATAGGGTGGAATTTAGTCATAAATGGCTCAGTGGCACATGACAACAACAGCAAATTCCTCATTGTACTTTCTTCTGAAACTTTTAGTTTTGTATATTATTTTGTCCTCCAAAGTAAAATGACAGAGTGAGCATATTGCATAAAAACCAAGATCATCACTCTTTCACTGTCTATCACCCTGTTTATGCTTAACCAAGCATTTATTTATTAGTTCTTAATGGTAAGGGCTACAAGGTTACTACACCTGAGAGAAAAATCTGTAAGACAGGCTTTCTAATTAATCACTGGGAGGGTTCAGGAAGGTCTAGCTATTTCTGTAAACTGAAGCGTTTATGCATTCTATTGCAAGCGTTGATCAGGAAAATGGCAGGTAATGCTTTATTTCTCTAAGTTCCTGTAGTTCTAGTCCAAAAAATAAGCCTTTTACATCTCTCTTTGTGTGTGCCATCATTAAAACCACAGCCTTCCTGCACCTCCAGATGCATATAAGGGTAGTTCCAAGAAAATCCAAAAGTGGTACCAATATTTTAGTAATGCTAATAAAATGTTTTCCATGGTGCTGTGAATTAGAGACCACCATCTCAGAAAAAAAGGCTCCAACACAGAGGCATCAGTAGCAACAGACACTATAACCAGAAGTAATCATATCCAGGACCATTGATGGCTAGTGCAATCAGAATGAGCATGGACGCATTTTACTATGCTCACAGACAAAACGGACAATGCCATTTTGCAGTCGTGCTTCATGTGAAATCCTAACTCAGTGATGTTGAAGATCCTTCCTGGATTGGCCTGGGTGTGATGGGGGTGTTCACAGTGGCAACATCTCCAATTTATTTACAAGTCTATTTGGAGAAGCCACACTTCTTACTATAGGCTCTAGCATCTGGCCTTATTCACTGATTCCTGGTGCCAAAACTTCTATGGCTAAAAAACAGAACATTGCAAGCTCTAATACTGTCAAGTCAATTCTGAATCACAGGGACCTCATGTGACAGGGTAGAACTTTCCTCAGGGTTTCTTTGCTATAATCTTAACAGAAGCATATTGACAGGTGTTTTTCCTGCAGAGCCTCTGGCTGAGTTTGAACTACCAACCTTTTGATTAGCAGCCTAGCTTCTATCTTAAGCACAGTAAAGTTTCATTCTTAAACTCATCACATGGAAATAGTGCACAGGAATGCATCTGCCCTGTGTGTGCTCTTGTCCCTCAAATGTAGCCTAGCAAGCCAGCACACACAAGTCCTCTACACCCTATCCTGTGATTCATTTCTTCTTCATTCAATAGCAAAATTGGCACAAGATATGAATAGACCACCAAAGAAAAAATTAAGAGGACAAGTACATGAAGAAATGTGCAAAATCCTTAGCTACCAGAGAGATGCAAAACAAAACAACTATCAGATATCATCTCACCGCAGCAACATCAGCAAAGATCAACAGGGCAGCACACAACAAATGCTGATGAAGTTGAGGAGAGACTGGAACTCTTATTCACTGCTAGTGGGAATGTAAAATGGTACAGCCACTATGGAAGGCAGTCTGGCACTTCTCAAAAATTTGGAAATAAAAATACCATTTGGCCCAGCAATCCCACTGCTGGAAATGTACCCTAAAGAAGCCAGGGCTGCAACTCAGACAGATGTGTGTACACTCATGTTTATTGCTGTGTTGTTCATAATACTAAAGAGATGGAAGTAGCTCAGTGTTCCATCAACAAAAGAATGGATAGAAAAACTGTGACACATTCACACAATGGTGTATTACATACACAGCATTGAAAAACAATGAATTCCTAAAACATTATTACACAGCATGGGTGAGTCTGGAAGACATTATGCTGAGTGAAATATCTTAGGACAAATAAGGCATAATATTGCTATTATAAAATGGACTGACATGGGGGCTTGGAGAGAGAATAGGAAAGGAAAAGAGTATATAGATAATAAACACTGTATTGGAACAGATGAGGGGAAGGACTGTAAGTAATGTATGATTATACATTATACATGTGACAATAATCTGGAAAAAGAGGTGCATTACAAAGTAGGCTTGGGGGAGGGGGAAAAGAGAGGGAAGGAGAAAAATGTGCAACAGTGAATGAACGAAAGCCCAACCTTTCTGTAAACTTATGTTAAAATCACCATTTTTAAAAAAATTAAATAAAAACCAAAACTGGATTTGAGTTTTGATCTCTGACAATTTTTCTTCCAACTATTTTTATTGTAATTTTAATGAAAGTTTACAGAAAAGTTAGATTTTCATTCATTCATTGTTGCATGTTTTCCTCCCTACCCCAGTTCACTTTTTTAAAAAACAATTTTCATTCATTTTTGCATGTTTTCCTCCTTTTCTTCCCCATACCTCTGCCATTCCACTTTGCTATGATGTCTTACATTTAGTCCCATGACCTTTATTAAATCTCTTCCACTCTCTGAATCTCAGCATCTTCATCCCTAATCTGGAGCCTATTGGGGAAGGGGAATTATCATGAAGATTTGGTGAGATGATGTATGGGAAGTACCCCAGTTTAGAATAAGAGAAAGTTTACTGTGGGCATTTTGTGAAATCTCTATATAAAGTATGCAAGTATGGCATATAGTGTGTGCTCTACTAAGACTAGTTTAGTATCCAGTTGAATTACATGAGAAGAAAACAAAAATAGCACCAATTAAATGCTATGTATTGTGCTAATACCATTACATATGACAAAGTTGAGCTAGAGAGGTCGCAAGAAGTTCAATGATCTGACAAAATAAGGGCTAGCAATGTGAGGAGTATTTTGCTTAGGAGAATAAGGGGATGAAGTCTTGATCGATGAAAGAACAAGAGAGGAAAAAGGCCAGAGTGAGCAACCTCACGTCAGGAGGTAGACATGAACAGATGGCAAGTTACAGGTCAATTTACTCCAGTTTGGATTTCTTGGATTTAAGGTAACAGGAAGATGCTTGAGTGAGAGTATGCAGCTCAGAGCTAGAGAAGGAGTCAGGTGTTCTGAAAGGACTGCTGATTTGAGGGTTGTGATGATAGTGAAAACCCAGTGAGCTCTCAGTGAGAGACAGAAGAGAAAGCAGACCGTCGACTCAAAGAGGAGTATAATGGACAGCTATAAGATAGAAAGCAGAAGGGGCTCAAGGAAAATGTAAATATTCTAGGACCACAGTGAGTCCTAATAGAGGGGGAGAAAGACACAGAACAGAACTCAAAGTTCTTAAATGCAATCTTGCTAGACAATTGAGATTAGCAGGCTTCCTGAACTATCACCCTGAAATGCTCTTTAAATTATGTATGGAAGCTAAGACCAGAGGTCACCTTTAGAAAAGACAAATGCCATAAAACTTGTGAGTACAGAGCTTCATTTAAAAAAAAAATCTTGTGTTTATCACACGAATTTATTTTTTTTTTATAATTGCATTATACAGTTACAATGTGACTGGTGTTATGTTGGAACAGATTTATGACGTACCCTCCAGTGGGTATTCAGAGGCTGATCAGTCACGTGGAGGAGATTGCCCTTTTCTCTCCTACAGAGCAAATGGTGGATGAGAACCACCTGCCTTTGGATTGGCTTCACATCTTTTTACCACTAGGCCATAAGAGCGCCTTCAAATGTTCATTAGATACTGTAATTCGTTATTTCTATTAATAAGTGGCAATTAGTGTTATAAAACAAAATATTTATGAATGATTGCATAAAAGACTAATATGATTGTAAGCCGACTCTCAAAAAATCCGTTTAATAATAAAATTCTATTTTTAAAAAGCATCAGTAAGATGAAAAATATCCTCCCACGCAGTTAACTGCCTCTGAAAACCCACTGGAGGGTCAGCTATGAGTCAGTTCCGACTCTACAGTACACAAGAAGAGACTAAAGGTCAGCAATTTCTGTACAACAAAGATGAGAGAGAAAAAAAGTAGGGAAAACTAGAGCACTGAAAATGAAACAACCAGAAAGTAATTAGAGAGACGACTGATTCATTCTATGGAATATAAGTAATGTCTTTGAACAATTTATATACAAATTATCGTGAGAATCTAATATGGTGTGTAAATTTTCAATTCATTCATTTAATCATAAAGTTCCGTCAAGTCAGAACCAAATCATAGATGACTGTCCATATGGTTCTCCTAGGCTGTAAATTGCAGGATAGCTTCCTCATCTTTCTGCCAAGAAGCCACTCCTGGATTCAGACCACCACAGTCTCAGCCTTTGGGTTAACAGCACAACCCCCTACCAACTACACCACCAAACATCCTGTATTTTCAAAAATAAACAATAACATTTTTTTTCTTTCCTAATAGTTTATTAAAATATTATTTTTAAAGAGAAAGAAACTTCTAAGACCAACTCCGAGGGGATTATAAGCTAATGTTTATTGAAGATACTCTGTATGCCAGTTACTGAGATCTTATTTAATGCGTTCTTATGTAAAAACAGACCCATAGTTGACATTCCAGTGAGTTTTCAGAGGCAATAAACCACACAGGAGGAGATTGCCCATCTTTCTCCCATGGGGGCAGTCGTGGATTTGAACTGCCTGTTGCTATTGTACAGATGAGAAAATTGAAGGAGGAAATATATTTTGTCTAGTATCTATAGAAACTGGCTAAGAACTGCTTATCCATAACAACAACAACAACAACCATTATTAAGCTCTTAGAAGAGTACTTGGACACATTTGGAGTGTGATATAAATTGTTGTTGTAGTTATGTGCCATCTAGTCCCCTGCTACTCATAACTATCATATTCTAAGCCTGTCTCGCTGACTCTGACACACCTACTCCTATTACCCCAATCACTGTCTTCCTATCCTGTGCTATCCCTCCATCATTCTAGCCATGTTGTCCTTCTCCAAGGACTGGTCCCTCCTGACCACATGCCCAAAGCGTGAGACAGAACACAGAGTACAAAGAAATGAAAGAGCCATGCAGTGTGAGAGTTAAGAATGCTAATGGAGGAGCCAAACGGTTGTTGTTGTTGTTAAATGCTGTCAAGTCGATAATGACTTATAGTGACCCTATGAACAAAAGACCTGAACCTTGTTTTTAAAGTATCATTGTTTCTCTATGTTCATAGAGCTTGCAGAGGCATGTGCCTTAGGAAATGGATGCCACTCTTTCTTCCAAACCAGAGTCAATATGGGAACTCCACCAAACACTGTCCAAGATGAGTAACCGTTATGGCACATGACACACCGGTGACACAGCGTTCAGCATCATAGCAACACCAAGTTACTTCAGTACAGTAAATAGACAAACCAGTGCTATACCACTTAGAAGAATGTTCATCCCCAAAGTCAATTAACAGCATCTTCCAGAATCCAGCCTCTTCACACATGAGCCTCCAAACTGCTGACTTAGTCCAGCACTACAACCTTTTAAATACAAGGTATGCCCACCAGGTGCTGGTTGACTGTAAACCAAGAGACTTCCAGCCCACAGATCATTGCTACCTAAATCCTGCAAATCTAATCAGCTGACACCTGATTGTGATGGAAAAAAACAAAAGTCAACCAAACATTCCACACCGAACACTCGACCCTCGCTAAGACATGAGAAACCATCTTTCCAAATTCAAATGCTTCATACATGAGCCTCCAAGCCAGACTGTTGTTGTTGTTGTTGTT
>NW_006399793.1:12913374-12914957 GCF_000299155.1 Elephantulus edwardii | reverse complement strand
GCTTGAACTTGCATATGAGTAGTTGGTGGTCTGTTCCACAATCAGCTCCTGGCCTAGTTTTCACAGCTGATATTGAGCTTCTCCAGCGGTTCTTTCTACAGATGCAATCGATCTGATTCCTATGCATCCCATCAGGTGAAATCCAAGTATATAACCTGCGTTTATGTCTCTTAAAAAACGTATTTGCTATGAACAAGTCACCAATTGTGCAAAATTCATTCATTCTCTCTCCAGCTCCATTTCTGTCCCTGAGTCCATGTTTTCCAACTACTGAATCTTCTTCTCTGTTCCCAACTCTTGCATTTCAGTCACCCATTATTATCAATGCATCTTGATTGCATGGTCGATCAATCTCCGATTGTAAATTTAAAGAGTTGGCAATAATATGTTTGACAAGTATGTAGAATTACTATTAA
The DNA here is from genome assembly GCF_000299155.1 of Elephantulus edwardii. Lineage (NCBI taxonomy): Eukaryota > Metazoa > Chordata > Mammalia > Macroscelidea > Macroscelididae > Elephantulus > Elephantulus edwardii. Next base: position 12,914,541 of record NW_006399793.1, on the reverse strand, counting down.
GAATACAAAATAGCACAGCTACTCTGGAAAACAGTCTGGCAGTACATATTAAGATTAAATATATATTTTTTCCCTAGGACCCAAGTGAAAAAAAAAACACACATATCAACCCAAAGGTTCATAGCAGCATCATTTGTAACAGCCTACCATCACCACTTGAATAGATAAGTAAATTGTAGCATATGCTGTGTATGGAATACTTCTCAACTGTTAAGCATCGTCATCATCATATTGTCATCAAGGAACTAACTTCTAACTAACCCTCCAGCTGGTTTTTGGAGTCTGTAAATAGCGCAAGAGGAGACTGCCCATCTTTCTCCCAAAAAATGAATAGTGGATTTAAACACCAAAGTGGTGGATTAGCAGGGCGACTGCCTGTGGCTACACCATACCATATTAATTACTCTGAAACATTATATTGATTGAAACAAAGGCAAAATGTTATGTACGGTATGATTCCATTAAAAGAAGTTTTAGGAAAAGCAGAACTAGAGTAACAGAATGCAGATTAATGGTTACCGAGACTTGGAATCACATTATTGAATACAGGGGCATAAAAAAATGTTTTTGCTTTATGTTTGTTGATTAAAAAGTTGACTGTGCAATTATATATAATTTAAAAAACTCATCAGACTTTACACTTAAAATTCATTAATTCTCTTCTATTCATTATTTCCATAATACTTCAAGAAAAGAAATTCTTTAAAACAATTTACATTCATTTAGAGAAGAATTTGAATGGTATCATTCAGATGGGATTTCCTGTCTGTATTAGATCTTATATTTTTGTTTGTTTTTATTTTGCACTATATCTTTTAATCAAAGAGTGTTGCAGACCGAGGGTCCCAAAGAATGGAATAATTTCATAATTATTAATAAAGAGGCAAACAGCCAGGAATGTGATAGAGCAGAGAGCATAAAACAGGGGGTCAGCAGTTCTCCACTGAAGACCCCAAGTCAAGCTTCTCTGTATCTTTATTGAAAATTATCAGGAAGTAAATCACAAACAGAATTAAATGCAAATGAAGCCAAGCTCTTTCTATTGAAAACCTTCTGCTTGACTCAGGAAGGAGGGGTTTACAAATTCAAGAATTTGGTTTACCCTTAACTATTAACCTTGATGCCTCAGGGTGAACTCTAGCTCAGGAAGTAACACTCCCTCTGTAG
>NW_006399793.1:12907887-12913274 GCF_000299155.1 Elephantulus edwardii | reverse complement strand
ATCAGGTGAAGTCCATGTGTATAACCTGCGTTTGTGTCTCTTATAAAATGTATTTGCAATGAATAAGTCATTGATTTTACAAAATTCAATCATTCTATCTACAGGGATTCAAATCCCTTTGACAGATTTACATGTTTAGTAAGTAACAAAGTAGGCAAAAACAGTTAAGGTCTCTGCTGCAACATTGAGTCCACCCTGACGGACCTCAGAAGAAAGGTCATTTACAAAATATTGGCCACTGAAAACCTTATGGAGTTCTGCTCTGACACACCCAGGGTAGCCATGAGTCAGAATTGCCTTTACAGGTGCATGAATATTAATTAACTTTTCAGTTTTTCAATGAAGGATATAGATCACTACAGATAATGAATTCTGTCCCACTTTATGCTTCATCCAGGGACAGGTAGGCCTTCTGTGGTTGAGGCAGGCGTATTTTTATCCTCACCTCATGTCAGGAGCAGGGTGAATGGACTGACCTTTGTCTCCGAAGATGGCTGACATTATCATTCTTACACCTCCTTGTCTCTCTACGGATAATGTGTATTGACCTCACCTTTCAGGTGAGCCCGTCAGACCAGCTGGGTTGGCAGATTTCTCTTAGAGCAGAAATTGTTTTCGTATGATATACTGAGTTTAAAATTCATACACAAATTGTTGTTGTTATGTGCCGTTGAGTCGCTTGTGACTCATAGCGACTCTATGTACAAGAGCCCTAAACGCTGCTCTATCCTGTGCCAACCTCTCCATCTCCAACACACTCATTTCCACCACCCCAATCACAGAATTGATCCATCTCATCAAGAGTCTCCCTCTCCTGTGCGATCCCTCGACTCTCCCAAGTATGATGTCCCTCTCCAAGGACCAGTCCCTCCTTGCAACATGCCCAAAGCATGTCATACAAAGCTTCAGAATCCTTGACTACAAAAAGCATTCTGGCTTCACCCTCTCCAGGACAAACCTGTTTGTTCTCGTAGCAGTCCATGGTGGATTCAACACCATGTATTCTCATTCAACATGTATTCTCCAGCACATCGGCTCAAAGGCATCAATTCTCTTTCTATCATCCCTAGTCACTGTCTAGGTCTCCAAAGCATAACACACAGTTGTGAAGACTATGGCCTGTATCAGGTGCACCTTAGTCTCCAGCCTGACTTCATTGCTCTTCAGTACTCTGGAGAGGTCCTTGACAGCTGACTTTCCCAGTGCAATTCATCTCTTGATTTCCTGGCTGCTGGTACCAAGAGTGTTGACTGTGGAGCCAAGTAAACTAAAACTGTTGACTATCTCGATCTCTTCATCATCGTACTGATGCTGCCAGTTGGCCCAGTGATGAGAATCTTTGTTTGCTTGATGTTGAGCTTCAATTTAAGCACAATTAAAAAGAAGGGTAGCATGGGGGGCAGAAAAAAGAGAGAATTTTGTTTTAGAAACTAAAGGGCCAGAGATCCAAAAGCAGAGAAAATATAGAAAAGTCAAGCCCAAATTTTAAAGTCTGGAATGAGTTTTGTAATGGCAAGGAGATGAGATGGGAGATGTTTTCCAGATGAAGAACAGTGTACTGAGAGAAAGATACCTTCCAGTGGTGGTATCTGGCCTCAGCACCATCAGCTTAGACCTACCATTCTTTTCACTGATGTCTATAGAAGGAGCTCTAGTTGGAAAATGTTACAATGCCATCCCAAAGTCAGATAGTTCAATTCCACCAGCTGTTCCATGAGAGAAAGATGGGCCCCTAAAGATCCACTGAAAGATCCACTGAAGGGCCATCCATGAGTCAGTTCTGACTCAATGGCAAAGAGCAAGAGAGAGGTGTTTGTGGGATGGTAAGATTGCAGCCAGCTCTGGCCTGATTTAAACAGTGGCTGAACAAACAGTCAAAACAGGCAAGAGTCTTTCAGAGAAAGTCCTTGTTAACTGATCAAGGACTGCCCATATACCCCAATCTGGAGTGCCTTGTCTTCCCGATGCTGTACAATCAGCAAGTATACATATGGAACAAAAAAAATAGTCTAAATAGTAATTTTCTCAAAATAACAATCTATAAAACATAAATAGTAAATTTCTTTTTACCATAAAAGAAAATTAGATTATCAGAAATAGAGGCTATAAATCATATGTGATATGTCTGAACTTTTTATGTACCATAATAACTAATCACTTGGCTATCAGGGCACTGGGGAAATTACAATAAATTATATTTTGTGGGGTATGCACCACATGAATGAAGCCAAGAATATTATAGAAGTGACCTTCACCTTGTGTGATGTCATAGAAAAAAATGATGCTGCCCTAATAACTTCATAGGGTTAATTAGCTTCACAGAACACACAAGAGGCAACGATGTCACAGAGCTTTTATATTTCCTTTCCCGTGGGAAGTTGGGCTAATAAAAATGAAAAACATTTCAAGTAGCTAAGTAAGAAAGAAGAGCCGCTCAGAGTGAGGAGGAATTGCTTTAGTACTGTCCCCACAGAAGCTCTAGTTCTCTTTCCCTGTTTGCTGCAATCTTATTCTTTTCTTTTGCGTCTTTTCCCATAGATGTGTGAATCTTTGAAAATGGCCATTGTTTCCAAGACCTGCTCTGATGATGAATTTTTTCTTATTTAAAAAAAAATTTGCTGATGAACTCAAATCCACTTAATCAGATAGGGAACTCTGCAGATAGGGAGGACATTTATCTGTGTTTTTTTTAGAAAAAAATGAAGCTTTGTTTTGTCTGCCACTTGGCTCCCCAATGGGGGTGGGAGGTAAAGTTTCCACAGTCATGCTGATTTCAGATGAATAGGTTTGCTGGTGTCAAAGACAGGCTGAGGCACTCCACTGGCATCTGGGGTACAGAAGGCTAATTCTTCTGAATAGAGCCATTGATGATTACATTTTGGGGAAACTTAATCATAGAGTAATTAGGCTTTAATTCTTACAAAAACTCACAATTAATTGGATCTTTTATACAACTTTTTTTTGTTTGATTTAAAGTACCATGTAGGTTAGTTATAGAAACTTAATTTAAATATGGATTTAATTAGAATTGTTTTATGATTTTAATGAGTCTTAAAAGTCTTTTGATGAGCAGCCTGTATAATTATGGTATTTAAAATGATTGAGTAAATGCATACTTTTATAATTTACCTTTCAGAAAGCCGTACTTTTATGGAGACTATTTTTTTTATGATGAATTGTTTCAGTTTTTGTTTTTTAATTTTTTTTTATGGAGATGGGTACTTGGTCCTATCCCTAATCATTGAAATACTTTTTCTTTATTTCCTGGAATGAAATGAAAACGATTAAGTAGTAGCTAAATTCTACACCGTTAACTTTAATCACAGAAATATTTTTGGTTTTATTGGAGAAGAGTCTGAATCACTCCTGAAACATTTAACTGAGATTTCAGTTTCTTAAATGACCACATACAAACAAGTTATCTGGAGGCAAGCTCTTTCTTGATATTTTTTAAAAAAAAGTGCAAGCAAATTATTTTAATTTTTCTAAAAATAGAAATTGACTATAATATTGAATTGTTGAATTTTAATGTGTTATCAGAACTGCTACACATGGAGCACATTCAACAAATATTAAAAATTAGATATTCGAAGATAAAAAAAAGAACATTACTTTCTCTCTTTAAATGAGTTCCATTACTCATACTAGTTCAATCAGGTTCCTAGAATGAAGTTCTTTTGAACTCATCCTTCAAAACGTGAAAAGTTGTATTAGATAACCATTACTAAGTAAAAAACTAAGTTTTTACTTTCTGTTTTCAAACTTGGTGATAAGGAGCTCTGGTGACTAATGTCAGCAATGTGGGGAAAGAAGGCAAGGTGGTGATATAGTCTACAGTCAGTTACACAACTAGCGCAAAGGCAGAGACTCCAGTAGTTTGGACCTACCAGTGACTCCAAGGGAGAAAGATAAGAAGTCTCCTTCCATTGGAATTACAGACTCAGAAACCCATGGTTTGGATGAGTCAGAATCAACTGATGACAGAGTTTTAGAGTAGTCGATTCGATTGTATATTAAGAGAAACGAGAGTGCTCCTTGAAAGCAAGAATGTTAAACTTCACGTCATTTATTTTGGACATGTTGTTAGGAGACGCTAGTCCTTGGAAAAGGACATTATGCTTGGAAAGATAGAGGGTCAACGAAACACAACAAGAGAAACCTTTTATCCCATGGTGTTTCTTTGTGCTTCAGAGTAAAACTATGTTCCATACAATTGTTGAGTTGTTGTTTTGTTTTTTACGGTTTTTTTAAAAATTTTATTTGATTCATTTTAATGAACATTTACAGAGATTTTGGATTTCCATTCATTCATTGTTGCATTTTTCTTCCTGTCCACCCCTCCACCTCAGTTCGCTCTTCTCTTTGAAAAGTAAAAGGAAAAATTCCTTCATTGGTATACAATATCCCCAACTTCCCCCATCCCCACCCATATACCCCGAGTGCACTCCACTATGCAACCTTCCTGTGGACTCTTGTCATACAGTTTTTAATGGCTGCTTTTAAAAAAATAAATTTCTATCCCTTTCTTCTCACACATCTCTATTACTGTCATTAGGTTTCATCAAGTTGAGTCGAGGGTGACTCAATAGTGAGCCAGTGAACAACAGATATGAACCCTGTTCTGTGCCATCCTCATCATCTCTGACATCTTGAGCTGATTGCTGCACTGTAGTATCAATCTATCTCTTTGAGGGTCTTCCTCTCTTTCACAGACCCTCAACCTTTGCAAGCAAGATCTCCATTTCCAGGGAATAGCCTCTCCTAACAACATCCTCAAAGTATGTGGCATGAAGTTTCACCATCCTTGCCTCTAAGGAGCATTCTGGTTATACTTTCTCCAAGACTTATTTATACTTATGGCAGCACATAAGATATTCAGGTGGATATTACCACCTCTCAATAGATCCATCTCTTCTCTTTGTTTTGGCTTCTTGACATTCTAGTGCAATTTTCGGTATCTCTTCTGACATCTATTTTGGATTTTTATTTCTCCTCTATCTTTATCGTGACCTTTTATTCTCTAAAGGGTAGTATCCTTTCTCCATACCTACTCAATCTTTATGCTGAGAAAATTGTGGTATCAGGATCAGAGGGAGACTCATCAATAACTTATGTTGTGCAGATGAGACAGGCTTGCTTGCAGAAAGTGAGAAGGTCTTGAAGCCCTTGTTTCAGAATATCAACCTTCAATATAGATTTCATCTCAATGTTTCGGAAACAAAAGTTCTCACCACTGGATTGATAGGCAGCATCATGATTGATGGAGAAAAGATTGACTGTCAATTACTGCATCTTATTTGGGTCCAGAGTCAGTACACGTGGTACCAGCAGTCATTAAAGTCAAGGCCCTATCCAAATTACTGAGAAACAATGATGTTAGTTTGAAG
>NW_006399793.1:12899190-12902837 GCF_000299155.1 Elephantulus edwardii | reverse complement strand
TTTGTGTGTGTGTGTGTGTGTGTGTGTGTGTGTGTGTGTGTGTGTGTGTGTGTGTTAACCCTTACAGCTTCAAAGGGAGAACTGGTAGCCTAGTGAAAAGAAGCTGTACTGCAATCCCAAAGGCACACAGTTTGAATCCACCACCTGCTCTGTGGGAGAAGGATGGGCAATCTCCTCCCATGTAATTAACTGCCTCTGAAAACCCACCAGAGGGTCAACTATGTGTCAGTTGTGACTCTACTGTGTGCAACAACACGCTTTAAACAATGTTAATAGACCTGCCAGTATAAACCTATAACTCATTTAATTGCCTAGATCTTTTCTTTTATTTGAATAGCCCAATCAAATCTCAAAACTGTCTAGACATTTTAGGAGTAATTCCATTTCCTTTATAATGAAAATATTCCTCTTTTAAAAACTTATTCAGTGAATCCTGAGTTTTGTTCTAAAAAGTGGGATAATACAGGCATTGTCTTGAAGGTTTTGTTTATTTGCTTTCTTATTTATTTTTTAAATTATAATAAGCCAAATTGAGGACTCACTCTTATATCTGTGTCAGGTTAATTAAACTCACAGTGAAGGTGATTGAGGGATGAAGGTGGGTAGGAGAAAGGGTGTTTTAGAAAGGAAATCAAAGAAGAACAAATTTCTTGAGCAGATTTGTTACGGTTTAAAAAAAACAACAAGGAAAAATAATAAAATAACTTATGTATTGACTGAGCAAGAAATCCTAGTGATTTAAGTGCTCAAGCACTAACTAAAATGTCAGCCATTCAAACGAACCAGTCTCTCTTCAGAAGAAAGACGTAACAGTACCCATGAAACTGTGCAACCCTGTGATTAATCACCCCACCCTGCACCCTCTTGGATCCTCATACTCATTCTAAAGTAATAGTCTTATACAGTATTTGTCCTTATGGGACTGTGTGAGTTCACTAAGCATAATGCTCTACAGTCCCTCCAAAGTTAGGTAGTGATATATAAAGTCATTGCTCCTGTGTGTGCTGCATACTATTCCATCATACAGTTGTACCACCATCTCTCAATCCGTTTGATTGTGGTTGGACATTTGGGCTGTTTTCATGTTATTGCGATGGTGAAATACACTGCTATGAACACTGGTGTACACGTCTGTTTTTTTTGAAAGATTGACAGTCTTAGGAAACCAGTTCTGCTTTGTCTTAAAGGATCATTATGAGTCAGATCAATCAACTGAAAGACAACGGGTTGGGTTGGGTTGGGTTTTAGTTGATCAGCTGAAGATACATTTTTAACGATGTCTTCTAAATAATCATGACCTTATCTGCTTTATTTTGTTTTATTTTTATTGTATTTGTTTTCATGTAAGACCTGTTTTCTTTGAAAATGAAGAAAAGCATTCTTCGAAGTATTCTTTTCATCAAAAATTAACTAGCACCAATTGGATATTTAGATGTTGTTGTTGTTGTTGTTGTTGTTGTTGTTATGTGCCATCAAGTTAATTATGACTCATGGAGACCCTGTGCACAGTAGCTCTGGACCCTGCTCTATCCTGAGCCAATCCCACTGTCTCTGACACATCTGCCCTTACCACCCAATAATTGTGTCAATCTATCTCATCAGGGGTCTTTCTCTCCTGCGCTGTTCCTCAATGCTTCCCAGCATGATAGTCTTCTCCAAAGACTGGTCCCTCCTGCTACATGCCCAAAGCCTCACATCTTTGCCTTCAAGAAGCAGCTTGGTCCCACCCTCTCTAAGATAGATCTGTTCTTTTGTCAGCCCATGGTATATTCAATAATCTTCTCCAGCACCACAACTCAAAGGCATTAATTCTTCTTTTGTCACCCTTGGTCATTGTCCAGCTTTCTAATACATAGCAGGTAATTGCGAAAACCACGACCTTGATCAAGCACACCTTAGTCTCTAAACTGATACCCTTGCTCTTTAGCACTCTGGAGAGGTCCCTGACAGCTGATTTTGCTAAACCTATTTGTCTTTTGATTCCTGGCTGCTAAAAGTGCTGATTGTGCTACCGAGCAAGCTGAAATTCTTAACAATCTCAATCTCTTCTCCACCTACCATGATACTGCCAATTGGCTCATAGTCATGTACTTATGCAGAATAAATTAAAGAAGGACATACATCTTCTTTCAAATGGTTGATGGTTTCTTACCTCTGATTGATGGTGGTCTGGATTTGAGCTCTTTGAAAGGGTGACTTTTATCAATGAGTACAAATTAAAAAGAAGTCAGTATGGGGTAAGGAAGATCTCTCTAGCAATTTGATATGCACTCATCCAGGAGAGAGATTTGAACACTCAACATCTTTTTCCATTCTAAGATTCTTTGACTCTTTCTCCTATTTTCTTTGCAATGGCCTGCTCCATTTAATTGTACTTTTGAATTAACTGCAGTTCTAATTAACTTTTTAGACTTTTTGTTTCAAAAGATTTTCTAAAATGATACCAGGGTATCCTCTCTTCTTTTCCTGTTGTTCGTTGTATAGCTTCATTTTCTTTGATAATTGAGGTTGTTGTATTTACTAGAGAGTGACAATTATTTTTAACATAATCATCGCTGATGAAATTATCAGTGTAGAAATGGGAAAATTTAGGCCCTCAAATTTGCTTTTAAACAACGCCCTGCTCTCACTTTTTTTTTTGTTTTTTCATCTTTGTCCCTTTCAGTTCTTTCCACTGCCTATAATTCAATCACATCCAGATTATCTAACATTCTAGAGTTGGTTTTGTTGGGTTTTTAAAATTTTTTCTCATATATCTTCATGCCTACTAATGGATTTCTCAGATTTACTTTTTCCCCTTCCTGTAGAACAACCACTGTTTGTTTTTTCAGCAGATATTCAACACTCTTCTCCAACACCACAGTTCAGAGTCATCAATTATTCTTCTGCCACCCTTAGTCATTGCCTGGCTATCAGATGCATAGCAAGTGATGGAAAAGACCATGGCCTAAATCGGATGCACCTTAGTCCTAAAACTAATATCATTGTTCTTCAGTAATTTGGAGAAGTCCCTGGCTACAGATTTGCCCAATGCAGTATATATCCTGATCTGCGCTTGTGAGGATGGCACAGGATAGGACAGGGTTCAGATCTGTTGTTCATTGAGTCATTGTGACTCATATATGAAGCGATGACACCTAATAACAACAGCATACGTTAACTAGTACCCCTTCACTCCCAGTCCTGGTAGTCTTTACGTGCCTTCTGGGATTATCCTAACAGCTCCTTTCTAGTTTCTCCTAATTCAGCTCTACCATAATATGTTACTGTCCTACTAAGTTTCATGGTTCAAATTCAAGAAGGGTGTACACCAGGGATGTGTCCTATCTCCATACCTTTTCAATCTATATGCAGAACAGATCGTCCAGGAGGCTGGGCTCTATGAAGAGGAGTGTGGCATTGGAGGAAGACTCCTCAATAATCTGCATTATGCAGATGACACAACCCTGCATGCTGAAACTGAGGAGGACCTGAAACACTTTGTGCAGAAGGTCAAGAACTGAAGCCTTAAATATGCATTGTTCAACATCATCAAGACAACAAAGATTCTCACCTCTGGGCTGATTGGCAGCATTATGATAGATGGTGAAGAGATTGATATTGTTAAAAGCTTTAGTGTGCTTAGCTCCACAATCAATACTCTTGGT
>NW_006399793.1:12897427-12898576 GCF_000299155.1 Elephantulus edwardii | reverse complement strand
ACACAGTGACCGCAGCAAAGGGCTCAAGTATGTCAGAGATTGTGAGGTTGGCACAGGATAGGGCAGGTTTCAGATCTGTTTTTCATAGGGTTGTTAATGAGTTACACTTGAGAGCACCTAACAAGAATGGGTATATTCAAACGTCCATCTTTTTTGCTTAGCATCTAAGTGTATTAATGATTTGTACCATCCATGCACCTCTTGCTGACATACTCAATATTAATGTATTGAATGCATTTTACCTAAGATCAGAAAAAGGAAAAAATATCTTCTCTTGACTTTTTTTTATTTAGCCACGTACTAGATGTGCTATGTTGTTATGTTGGGATGTGCCTTCAAGTCGCTTGCAACTCATACAGACCCTATGTACAACAGCCCTAAAACCTGCTCTATCCTGTGCCATTCCCACTGTCTCTGACACACCCATCCCAATCACCCCAGTCACTAAATCAATCAACCTCATAGAGGGTCTTCCCCTCTTGCACCATCACTCCACCCTCCCAAGCATGATGTCCCTCTCCAAGGACCTGTCCGTCCTTACAGTATGTCCAAAGTGTCTCAGACGAAGCCCCAGAATCCTTGCCTCCAAGGAGCGGCCTGGTTTAACCCTCTCCAGAATGAATCTGTTTGTTTTCTTGACAGTCGATCGTACATTCAATATTCTTCTCCAGCACCACAGCTCAAAGGCATCAATTCTCTTTCTATCCTCCCTAGTAATTTCCCAACTCTCTGATGCAATAAAAAAAGATACTTTAAAAGCATATGAACTGGAAAAAGGAGAGGGAAAGTTGTTTGTCCTTATTTGTATATGCACAATTGTGTGCATAGAAAGTCCTAAGGAGCGCACGATGTAACTATTGACACCAATAAATATATTTAGCAAGATTGCAGGACACAACATAACTATAGTAAAGGTGTTTATATACATTAGCAACAAACAATGGATTAGGAGGTTCAATTTCTAATTTACAATGAATTTTTATTAAATCCTCATATGAAATTGTTGTTGTTGTTATGTGCCGTCGAGTTGCCTGCGACTCATAGCGACCCTTTGTACAACAGCCCTAAACTCCACTCTGCCCTGTGCCAATCGCACTGTCTCTGACACTCCCATCCCAATTATCCCAGTCGCTGAATCAATCCACCTCA
>NW_006399793.1:12874602-12893227 GCF_000299155.1 Elephantulus edwardii | reverse complement strand
TGTGGTGCTGAAGAAGAGTACTGAATATACCATGGACTGCCAGGAAAACAAACATGTCTGTTCTGGAGAAGGTGAAACCAGGATGCTTGTTGGAGGCAAGGATTCTGAAGCTTCATCTGACATACTTTGGGCATGTTGCAAGGAAGGATCAGTCCTTGAAGAGGGACATCGTGCTTGGAAGGGTGGAGAGACAGTGCAAGAGAGGAAGACCCTCAATGAGAAGGATTATTCAGTGAATGGGGTAATGGGGGTAGGTGTGTCAGAGCCAATAAGGTTGACACCACAGGAAAGAGCAGGTTGCAGGGCTGTTGTACAAGCGACCCAACAGCACATAACAACTAAGTTTCACTCAGCACTAATTTCAGTATTTCATTCATCTGCTTAGGAACTTGCAGTAATTTCTTGTGTGAGCCATTGTTGTTGTGTGCCATAGAGTTGAAATAGACGTATAGCTGACTCTCCAGTGGGTTTTCAGAGGCAGTATATCACATGGGAGAAGATTGCCCATCCTTCTCCCATAAAGTAGCTGATGGATTTGAAATACATGCCTTTAAGATTGTAGTGCAGCCTCTTACCAGTAGGCCACCAAAGTTTCCTGTTGAGCCATTAAGGCCAAATGATTCCCTCCATGCTTTTAAATCCCTCTAAAATATCTCTACTATGTGGTACCAGTTTCATTTGCTATTCTGATTCTTAAACCCATTTTCCTCCCCTCCTGTTTCCACCTTCGTGGTTGCTAAGTCATCATTTCTTGCCTCAAACTAGAGAAATCCTTCAAAGTCCCACTATACTCACAAAACCTTTACCAAATTCTCATAACCCAACTTTCACTTTGTTTCAATTTCTAATGGATAACATATTGATATCAGTAATTCCTTCATTTTACATTGTACCCTCCTTACAGGCAGAGACCAGATTTTGTTTAATTTTTTCTTTGAAATGTAGGGTGCATGGTATTTCAAATTTTAGAATGTACTTGGTTGTTGTTATGTGCCGTCAAGTAATTTGCGAATCATAGTGACCCTTTATACAATAGCTCTGAAACCTAATTTATTCTGAGTCAATTTCATTGTCTCTGACACACCTACACCATTACCCAAGTCACTGAGTCAACCCATCCCATCTGGGGTCTTCCTCTATTACTCTGTCCTACTACTTTTCCAAGCATGATGTCCCTCTCTAAGAACTGCTTCCTCCTGGCAACATGCCCAAAGTATGTGAAACAGAGCTTCAAAATCCTTGCCTCCAAGAAGCAGCCTCTTTTCATTTCCAGGACAGACCTATTTGTTCTCATAGCAGTCAATAGTGTGTTCAATACTCTTCTCCAGCACCACAACTCAAAGGCATAGATTCTTCTGTCATCCTTATTCATTATCCAGGTTTCTGATGCATAGCTAGTAATTATGAAGACCATGGTCTGGATCAGGCACACCTTAGTCTCCAGACTGACATCATAGCTCTTCAGTACTCTGAAGAGGTCCCTGACAGCAGATTTTCCTAATGTAATTAATCTTTTGATTTCTTGGCTGCTGATTCCAAGAGTGTTCATTGTGGAACTAAGCAAGCTGAAGCTGTTAACAATCTCAATCTCTTACCTATCTGCCATGATGCTGTCTATTGGCTCAGTGGTGAGAATCTTTGGTTCCTTGATGTTGGGATTCAATCCATATTTAAGGCTTTAGTCCTTGACCTTCTGCAACAAATGCTTTATGTCCTCAGTTTCAGTGAGCAAGGTTGTGTCATGCACGTAACAGAGGTTATTGATGAGTCTTCCTCCAATCCTCCTCATAAAGACCAGCCTTCTGAATGACCTGTTTGACATATACATTGAGAAGCTGTGAAGATAGGATGCATCCCTGGTGCATATCTTTCCTGATCTTGAACCATGCAGAGTTTCCTTACTCTATTCTGACAACTGCTTTGTGGTCCAAGTATAGGACCAAATCAAGTGTTCTGGGATTCTCATTCTTTTCAAAGTTAGCCACCGTTTGTTGTTATCCACACAGTCAAATACCTTTGCATCCTCACTGAAACACAAAGAGACATTTCTCTTGTACTCTTGGCTTTCAGCTAAGATCCATCTAACATTAACTATAATGTCCCTCATGCCGCAGCCTCTTCTAAGCCTGAACATCTGGCAGTTTTTTATTAATATATACTTTTCCAGTCATTTTTGTATAATCTTCAGCAGGATCTTGCTTGCACGTGATATTAATGATATTGTTTGATAATTTCCACACTCTGTTGGATTATTGAATCACCCATTTTTGGAATGGGAATAAATATGGATTTCTTCTAGTCAATTGGCCAAGTAGTTGTCCTCCAGATTTCTTGGCAAAACTTGATGAAAATGTCCAGGACAGCATCTCTTCGTGAAAATGTCAGTTGATATCCAGTCAATTCCTGGGGCCTTCTTTTTGCCAGTTCCTTCAGAGCAGCCTGAATTTCTTCCTTCATCACCATTGCCTCTTGATCATATGTTTTATTTCCTGAAATTCTTTGGTATCAGCCAATTCTTCCTGATAAGTTGAAGCATTTTCTGTTGATGCTTCCTGGTCATTCATCATTTTGCACACCACATCCTTAAATATTGCAATTTGAGGCTTAAATTTGTTCTTCAGTTTCCTTCAGCTTAAGAAATTCTGAGTGAGATCATCCCTTTTGATTTTCTAATTTCAGGTCTTTGCACGTTTCATGATAACATTTTGCTTTGCCTTCCATGCTGTCCTTTGAAATCTTCTATTCATCTCTTTAACTTCTCAATTTCTTCCCTTTGCTTTGGCTTCTTTGCCCTCTAGTACAATATTCAGAGTTTTTTCTGACTTATAATATCTATATAAACTAATTATACCTATAGATTAACACATTTGTCGTCATTTGTTCATCACATGCCAAGGTCATTGCCATTTTTTCTCTTATTCACTGTTTCACAAAGATTTTAAAAAAATAAATATTGGTTTTGGCATGCCAGGACATAACAAAAAAGTTAAAAGTATAATTTATCAAGACACAATAAGCTATAACTAATTTAACCATTACAAATTATGAGGTGCTTTGAAACACATTGACTAAACCTATATGCAAGGAAAATAAAAACAAGTGAAATTCTAAAATATGTTATAAATCTTTTTTGTAAATGTAGTCTTGTTGCTATGTGCCATCGAGTTGCTTGCGACTCGTAGCGACCCTATACGCTCTTCTATCCTGTGCCAACCTAGCCATCTCAAACGCACTTATTCCCACCTCTCTAGTCACAGAATCGATCCATCTCGTCAAAGGTCTTCCTCTCCTTCGCCACCCCTCCACTCTGCCAAACATGATGTCCCTCTCCAAGGACCAGTCCCTCCTTGCAACATGCCCAAAATATGTCAGACGAAGCTTCAGAATCCTTGACTCCAGGGAACATTCTGGCTTCACCTTCTCCGGTACAAACCTGTTTGTTCTCCTAGCAGTCCATGGTATATTCAACACTCTTCTCCAGCACCACAGCTCAAAGGCATCAATTCTCTATCAACCCTAGTCACTGTCCAACTCTCTGATGCATAGCATGTAACTGCGAAGACTATAGACCAGATCAGGCGCACCTTAGTCTCTAGTCCGACATCATTGCTCTTCAGTACTCTTGAGAGGTCCCTCCCAGCCGACTTTCCCAATGCAATTCGTCTCACTCTTTCCTATTAAAATGAAAGTTAGGTTTTGCTGCAGGTATTTTAATACTTTTGCTTACAGGACACTTTTCAGATCCTAATGGAGGTTACATAATAATTAGAATTTTTTGTGTTGTTATATGCCACTGAGTTGACTGCAATTCATAGGATCTGAACCCTGCCCTATTGTGTTCCATTCTCACAATCTCTGACATTTTTTAGTCCATTATGAAAGTCATTGTATTAGCTTTCTAAAATCTAAAAAAGTCTAAATTATAAAGATGACCCCAGTAGTTTGCATTTGGGGAAAAGAACTTGATATATTTGCATAATGTTGCAGTCTTTCAATTAATTGTATCATTTTATCCTATAAATAATGTTTTAAAATAGATACTATACTTACTAGTTCAGATTTCCAGATTTGAAAGTAAAGTATCAAAAGCACTAAATGTCTTGCAAATGAATGATAGGACTTGAAGCGCCTGTCTTCTTAATGCTATGCCTTTTCTATACCATTATGTTGAACGGGCAATTTTCAGCCTTTACTTTTTAAATCTATAATAAATGGGTCCTGGGAATTTTTACAGATACTTGTATATATGCATGTCACTCTATAAACTATGAAGTGATGATTAGACTGTGAGAAGTGGAAAATTTGCTTAGTGGTAATTGCTGAGCAGTGCTTTCAAGAATGTACAAAACAAAACAAAAAGGAAAAATTAGAGCCTTGGCATTTGATCCAATAGCCATAGCTGGAACCTTTGATGTATATCTAAAGATAAGTGAAGTCAACAGAAATGTTTACACACATTTGCAAATACAGGGAAACTGTTAAGTTGTGAATTTATTTTTCAACCAAATTTCATATTCTTTTGATACTTATCTATCAGTAATCTTCGAAATCATCAAGGCACTGGTTTAACTACTTATGAGATATCCGCAGCCTCAGATCTAATGAAATACAAGTTTAAGTATCCTTTAAAGACATGCAGTGTGGTACATTATTCCTTCCATATATGTTAGCTCCTTTACCCTTAACACAGTGATTCATTGTAAATATGGTAATCGACCCCCTGCCGCTAATGAATCACAACTCTCAAGATCCCACACTGAGTCTGGGCTTGACAATGGGACTTGCTTTGGTTAACAAGACATCAGCCAATATGATGGGGGTAAAAACTTGATAAGTGCTTGTGCTCTGGGGCTGCCCTTTTGTAACCCTGCAACAACCATGCTGTGAAGAAGCCTGGTATGAAAGCTCATATGGGCCAAAAGGCCCAGCCCACCCAGATGAGCCACCATCTGTCTGCAGCCACATAAATTGGGGTAGGCAAGCAAAGGCAAGCCAAACTATAGTGAAAATTATGACAAATAGTAAATTGTCTTGTTTTAACCAAGTTGAGATGAGTTGTCACATAATAAATAAGTACTATGGCCAGTTGCCAGTTTTTAATTTGAAGAAGTGACTTTCTATGTGTCTTCAAGTCTTCATCAACAAAGCATAGAAAATGCAATGCTATATGATTCACATTTGGAAGATTAACCAACTGAAAGACATCTATATTTGTTCCTCTTAAAAAAAATGTAATCCAACAGAGTATGGAATTTATCAAGCTGTATAATTAATATCACATGCCAGTAAAATCTTGGTGAAGATTATTCAAACATAGCTGTAACAGTACCTTAACAGGGACTTGCAGAAATTCAAACTGGATTCAGAAGAAGTCATGGAAGGAGAGATATTATTGCTGATATCAGGCTAAAATCAGAGAATACTAGAAAAATGTTTACTTGTATTTTATTGACTAAACAAAGGCATATGACTGTGGGAAGCATAACAAATTGTAAATAACATTGAGAAGAATCTCAGAATGCTTAATTCTTCTCAGGCAAAACCTACATTTAGAATAAGAAGTTGTCCAAGCAGAACAAAGGAACATTTCATAGTTTAAAATCAGTAAGCTGTGCATCAGGGTTATATCCTTTCTCCATACCTGATCAGGCTACGTGCTGAGCAAATCATCCAAGAAGCTGGACTCTATGAAGAAGAATGTGGCACCAGGAATGAAGGAAGAATAATCAAATTATCCAGATATCACAACCTTGCTTGCAAAAAGTAAAATCTTAAAGAACTTACTGTAGAAAAAGACTACAGCTATTGATATGGGTTACATCTCAACATAAAAAGCAAAAATAAATCCTCACAATTGGACCAATAGACAACATGATGGATGGAAAAAAGTTCAAAGTTATCAATTATGTCCTTTTACTGGAATCCACAATCAATACCAATGGCAATAGCAATAAAGAAAGACATGTTGCATTTGGGAAAAATCTGCTGTTAATGCCCTCTTTAAAAATCTAAAGAGCCATTGTCCAAACCCTATCCTGAACCTATCTCACTGTCTCTGACACATCTGACCCCATTGTCAGAGTCACAATCCAACTAATCCAGAGTATTCCTTTCTTTCACTGACCTTCTACCCTGCCAAGATTCTGTCCTTTTCCAAAGACTGACTTCTCCTGACAACATGTTGAAAGTATGTGAGACAGAGTTTCAAAATCCTTGCCTCCTGGCTTCACCTTCTCCAGGACAGGCCTGTTTGTTCTCTTGGTGGTCCATAGTGTGTTCAATACTCTCCTCCAGAACCACAACTCAAAGGCCTCAATGCTTCTTCTGTCATCCTCATTCGTTTTCCAACTCTCAGATGTATAGCGAGCAACTGAGAACAACATGGCCTGGAATCAAGTGCACGTTAGTCTCTAAACTAGCGTCGTTATTCTTTAGCACTGTAGAGAGGTCAGGTCCGTATTCAAATCGCTAACTTCTTTATATCTTCACTTTGTTTGCACTTCTCAGCATTCTCTTCTGTTATCCATCTTAGTCTTGTCTTCCTCCTCTGTAATGACCTTTTGCTTTCTTCCTGGATGATAATCTTTGTATCATACCACAGCTCACCAGGTCTTTATTCCGCGTTAATGCCTCACACCTGTTCTCGAGATGGTTTGTAAATTCAGGTAGGGTAAACTCAAGATTATATTTTGGTTCTTGTGAATTTCCTTTCATTTTCTTTAGCTTCAATTTTAACTTCCATGTGAGTAGTTTATGGTACAGTTAACACTTGACCTGGGGTTTTTTGGGGGTTTTTTTTAGCTTTATTATTTTTTTAATCATTTTAATGAGCATTTACAGAGATTTTGGGGTTCAGAGCCATCGTTCACTAGTGGTAGTTGACTCGATGTCATACAACAACAACAACCCTTCAGTTGGCAGCACAATTTCTTACCCCTAAGCCGCAAGAGCTTCCTAAAATAATCTTTAGTAAGATTTTACTTTCATGTGATATTAATTATATTGTTGGATAATTTTCACATTCTGTTGAATCACTTTTCTAAAGTAGACACAAATATGGATCTATTCCAGTTGGTTGCCAGGTAGCTTTACTGTACAGGACATATAGTTCTGGCTCCAGAGAATATGGTAAAGATAAAA
Organism: Elephantulus edwardii; assembly: GCF_000299155.1. Taxonomy (NCBI): domain Eukaryota; kingdom Metazoa; phylum Chordata; class Mammalia; order Macroscelidea; family Macroscelididae; genus Elephantulus; species Elephantulus edwardii. The sequence goes on along the minus strand of NW_006399793.1, from coordinate 12,886,087 downwards.
TGAAGTTCCAGCAGTTGCCCGTCTTGACAAGTTTCAATCAATTTAATCTGAATTTGCAGCTAATTTTTTTGTTTTATCATTTGATTATTTATTGAAATTAATTTTGCTCCCCTGTCCCTCCAATATCATTCCTGTTAGCCCTCCCAGATTGATTCTATATGCATATAAGTGTTTCCTTAGCTTTTTATTTTTTACATCTTATCTTATTATTGTCCTTTTGTCAATGTCTTATGACACTCAGCATGATTTCTTCTGGATTCATCCATGTTCAGTATTTCACAAATTCTTGATTGTTATTAATTTTTTTTAGATGCTTAATTCTCCCTTGTGTGAATGTTTCTTTTGCCACTTAACTCTTGATAAATACTGAATTGTTTCTAATTCTTTGTTGTCATAAGTAATGCTGCAGTAAATATAGGTATGAGGATATCAGTTCGTATTGCGGCTCTTATTTGTATTATATACTTGTATATGTAATGTTGGATCAAATGCTATTTCTATTCCCAACTTTCTATGTAGTGTTTTTAAATAACAATAGTCTTCTACAATATTTTTCTTTTTTTTGTGACTGACTTATTCACTTAGCATAATGTACTCTAGCTGGATTCATACTATATGGTGTTTCGTGAGTTTTTTACCTTTTAATATTGCCTATATTCTATTGTGTGAATGTACCATTATTTCTTTAGCCATTTTTTCACTGATGAACACTTAGCTTAGGTTTTATCTCTTTGCTCTTGTAAGAATAAGGCTATGATGAATGAATATAGGTATGCATATATTTCTTTGTATCACAGTTTTTGTTTCATTGGGATATATAGCTGTTAATGAGATTGCTTTTGGGGTCTGGTGGCTTAGTGGTAAGGAGTTGTGCTGCAATGCAAAGTCATGTGCTGCGAATCCACCAACTGCTCAACAATAGAAAGTTGGGGAATTTTCTCTTGTGTGACTTACAGCCTCTGAAAACCTGCCAGAGAGTCAGTTCCTACTTGATTGCACATAACAACAGCAAGATTTCTGGATCAAGTGGTGTTTCCATTGTCAATTTTCTGAGAAAGCACCAATTGCTTTCCATTTTGGTTATACCATTTTACACTCCTGCCAGGCAGCAGTCTTCAGAACAGAACAAGGGAACACTGCATGGTTCAAAATTAGGAAAGGAGTGTGTCAAGGAAAAAAAAAAATCTAAAGAGCAAGAATGTCAGTTTAAAAACAAAACTATACCTGATCTAAATTATGGTTTTTCTGTTACTTCCTATCCATCTGAAAGTTGGACAATGAATAAAGAAAACCAAAAAACTGATGCCTTTGAACTGTGGTGCTGATAAAGAGTATTGAATATACCATGGCTGCCAAGAGAACAAGTAAATCTATCATGAAGGAAGTGCAACCAGAGTGTTCTTAGAGGCAGGGGTGACAAAATTTCACCTCACATACGTGGGTATGCTGTTAGGAGGAATTAGCATTGGGAGATGTCATGCTGGAAAGGGCAGAAGGTCAGCCAAAAGAGAGAAGACCCTTAATGAGGTGAACAGACACAGTGACTGTAATAATGGCCTTAAACATGGCAGAGATCATGAGAATGGTACAGGGAAAGACATTGTGCCAATCTGTTGCTCATAGGGTTTCTATGAGTCTAGTCAACTCCAGAGTGTCAAACAATATGATACACGTGCTGTTATCAAATGGTGACTTCACTCAAAGTCATTGTCTTTGAGCCAAAGTTAATTTCTAGCACACCCTCCATGGGGTTTCTGAGGTTGTACATCATATGGGAGGAGTTTGTCTCTCATTCTCTGGAGGAGCCTCTGGCACATTCAAATCAAGAGAGAATTGTGGCTTTTGGGTTAGCAAAACACTGAAGACTATACCACCAACGGTCTCAATGAGAATTTTAAATATCAAATACTTAGTATCAAATCCTAAGTTTTGTCCTGTCAGTGCATTAAAATGCTCATACGTCATAATACTTTGTTATTTGGTTGTCATTTACTGTTGGGACATAACTAACTCTTACCTGATCCTCCAGTGTGTTTTCAGAGGCAGTTAATCACATGGGAAGAGATTGACCATCTTTCTTTCTCAGAGTAGCTAGTAGACCATGTGCCATTGCTTTGGCACTGTGACTCCTTAGCACTAGTATATATAAAATACTTTTTAAAATATAAAAATATTTTTTAAAGCCCTCAAACTCTTTGCTGTCAAGTAGGAACAGATTCAGAGCTGACCTTCCAGCAGGTTTTCAGAGGCTGTAAATCACATGGGAGGAGATTGCCTGTCTTCCTCCCACAAAGTGGCTGATCAATAGGAACCACTGGCTTTCAAGTTGGCAGTGCAATCCTTACCCACTAGTCACCAGAGAGCTACCAGAAGCATCTTTCAAAATGTATTTAACTCTTAAAATTGAGTTTACTTGATAATAACATAAATCTGTACCAAAAAAACTCTGAAATGTTTTCCTATGTGAGAAAGGAAATATTTGGATGACCATGGAGATGATGTTACGGAAGGACACCAGAAGCAAGTAGAAGCTGAGGCTTGATATGTGAGCAGGAATCTAATCATAAAGGGATTGATGTGTGTTGATACAAAGTCTCAATGTTACTACTCAAATTATTTATGCAGCATAAATCACTAATGAGAAGTCATTGGACACAACAAGATATTAGGCTGCAAAAACCAACACAGTTCCCTACAGGTCTGGTCTGTCAAGTTATACCCAAACTAGAGACATAATTTGTCCCACATCAAAAATGACCTGAAGCAAATAAAAATCTTTCAAATCTCAAGAATTTTCTGTCTTCTGGTTTGGTTAAACGATAAAGTTAAATGATGTATCAGTGCATCAGAATGTCAATAAATGCTTGGCTCTTCTATGTGGACCAAGTTCTTATTGTATGCTAGTCTCCATTCCTTTTACTTTAATGTAGTTTTATTCTCTCTTACCTGTCCTCCTGGCTGGACGTGCCATGACATGTCTTACAGCAGTAATACACTAGGTTAATAAAGCAATTATTTAATTGACTCTAATTTCATTGGCATTCCTATTAGCTAAAGGAAAGTAGTTCAATGTTTACATTTGTTAAGCCAATATTATGGTTTAAATTATGGCCTTTAGATGAATTTGAAAATTGAAGCCTGATAATCCTTAAAGCAATATTTATAGAGGACTCTCTGTCTTTGTGAAGAATAAAGGGAATGGAAACAAGAGCACATTAAATCAGAAGGGCTTTTAAATATTCATTTTGCAATCATCTCTACAGGCTTCCAGGCCACTATAGAACTTCATAATTCTTGTTTGGGGAAAATACCAAATCTCTTGCTTTAATTCTGCTAAAAAGAAAATACTACTGTACTCTCATTGATATTCTCTCTCTCTCTCTCTGTCTCTGTCTCTCTCTCTCTCTCTCTCTTCACCCTAAAATACAGGAGTTGCAGAAATAATGCCCAAAATGCAGATTGTTTTCCTAGAAAAAATCTTGAGAGAAACAGTCAAAACTAATTACAAAAGTAATTTAAAAATTCAAACATTTTGAAAGCTCAGCTGCTTATCTAAAATGGCCTCTACCTAACAGCCCTAATAAGACATCTCAAAAATATCCAATTAAATAACTATAAATACAGTAAAATGTGTAGAAATCCAAGACCCCCCAAAATGCTACACCAGTAAACTGTTGCCAATGGTTTTCCACTAACCACAAGACGAGAAAATTGCTCTAGGCGGACTGAGCTCTACTTTGAGGATGAGTAATGCAGAGAAACCAAGTGGTGAAAGCTTGCTCAAGTTTAAGGAGAAATGAGAAACAGTCTGAATAAATGTACCACTTACATATATATAATATGAGGATCAGAAAAAAATACTACAATATTGCTCAAAAATAAAAAGCACAGCCTCTAAATATTTTATTTTTACTGTCTTAAAGATCAATTAATATTGGCACTGGCACAGCAGGGTATAGTGCAAAAGATAATACAACACAGCTATTCCACTACTAGGCATATACCCTAAAGAAATTAGAACTGAGACAAGAATGGAGATATGTTTATCTATGTTCACAGCAGTATTATTCACAATCACAAGAAAAAGGAAATAGCCCACATGCCCAAGAGCAAACAAATGGGTTGAGAAATTGTGGTACATTGACTCAAGGCAATACTATGCTGCATCAAGGAACAACAAATTAGCAAAATCCTGTATAAAAAAAATAGGAGAATCTAGAGAGATTTATGCTGAGTGAAATAACTCAGCCCAAATGACTATAAGATCATTATTGTAAAATTAGAAACATAACTGAGCAAGGGGTGTATTAATATTCAAAAGGGAAAGGAAAAAGGAGAAGGGTGTGGGAAAAGGAGAAGGAGGAACATCGTTAGGATAGCAGAGGTTAGTGTGTGGATAGTGCAGTGAAGGAATAGGAACGAAACAATGGAGACTTGAAAAGGCAGGATAATAATAGGTATAAATCAGCAATAATTAATTATATAAAATCCAATGTATATGAATTATTTTATAAAACACAATGTATATGTGTGAAAACACAATGTGTGTAAATGATTGTGTACAAACCAATAAAGATGTTGTTGTTATTGTTATGTGATGTTCACTATTACTCATAGAAACCCTATGAACTGGCTCTGAAACTTGCCCTATCCTGAGCCAACTTCACCATCTCTGACATACACTGTTACCACTGCCACAGTCACTGTGTCAAACCATCTCATCTAGAATCTTTCTCTCTTGCACTGATTCTCTACCCTTCCAAGGATGGTGTCCTTCTCCAAGGACTTCCCCATCCTAATTACACAACATGACTAATAAAAAATGTTATAAGAAATATATTCCTAGCAGTGAAATAGCTGGACCATATGTAATTTCAGCCTTTTAAGAAAATATCAAACTGCCTTCCTGGGGACTGTACCATTTAATAATCCCACCAAGAGTATATGAGAGTTCCAATCTCCCCACATCCTCTCCAAGATTTATTGCTTTCGGTCCTGTTGAATTTTGCCACTTTTACTGGGGTGAGTTGGCATGTCATTGGAGTTTTCTTTTGCATTTCTCTGATTGCCAGTGATTTGGGGCATTTCTTCATATGTCTGTTGGCCATCCACATGCCTTCCTCTGTGAAAAAGTCTTTCCATGTCTTTTGTACATTTTGTAATTGGATTATCAGTCTTTTTCTGTGGAGGCCTATAGTATTCTGTAAACTTTCATTAAGAGATTCTGTCTGAGACGTCATTGCCAAATGCTTTTTTCTAGACAGTTGTTGTTGTTGTTGTTGTTGTTATGTGCCATTGAGTCGTTTGCGACTCAAAGCGACCCTATGTACAACAGCCCTAAACCGTGCTGTATCCTGTGCCAATCTCATTGCCTCTGACACACCCATCAATTACTCCAGTAACTGAATCAATCCATCTCATAGAGGGTCTTCCCCTCCTGCGCTGTCCCTCCACTCTACCCAGCATGATGTCCCTCTCTAAAGACCTGTCTCTCCTTACAACATGTCCAAAGTATGTCAGACGAAGCCCCAGAATTTAGCCTCCAAGGAGCAGCCTGGTTTAATCCTCTCTACGATGAATCTGTTTGTTTTCTTGGCAGTCCATGGTACATTCAATACTCTTCTCCAGCACCACAGCTCAAAGGCGTCAATTCTCCTTCTATCCTCCCTAGTCATTGTCCAACTCTCTGATGCATAACATGTGATTGCAAAAACCATGGCCTGTATCAGGCGGACCTTAGTCTCCAGAGAGACACTGTTGCTCTTGAGTATTTTGGAGAGGTCCCTAACCACAGACTTTCCCATCGCAATACGTTTTTTGATTTCCTGGCTACTGGTGCCAAGAATGCTGACCGTGGAGCCGAGCAAACTGAAGCTGTGAAGAATCTCAATCTCTTCGCCATCCATCCTAATGCTACCGATTGATCCAGTGGTGAGAATTTTTGTCTTCTTAACATTGAGCCTCAGTCCATATTGAAGGCTGCAGTCCTTGACCCTCTGCAGTAAGTGCATGAGGTCCTCCTCAGTTTCAGCGAGCAAGGGTGTGCCATCTGCATAACGCAGATTGTAGATAGATCTTCCACCAATCCTAACGCCATGCCTCTCCTCATAGAGCCCCGCCTCTCGGATAATCTGCTCTGCATACAGGTTGAAAAGGTATGGAGACAGGACACATCCCTGGCGTACACCCTTCCCAATTTTGAACCATGCAGTGTTGCCCTGCTCTGTTCTGACGACTGCCTCTTGGTCCAAGTATAGGTTTCGCATTAGCACGATTAAATGTTCTGGGATTCCCATTCTTCTCCGAGTCAGCCACAGTTTGTTATGATCCACGCAGTCAAATGCCTTTGCATAATCAATGAAACACAGACAGTAGGTTTTATTTTTATCATATCAGAAAAAGTTTTTGATGTACACAAGGACCTAATCTTTAGAAGGCCCCATTCATTGATAACCTTTCCTGGTTTTGTATCTCTGGCTGTTTTTGCCAACATATTTGTACCATGGTCTACACCTTCTAAATTTGGTCCCATTTTGTCTCTTATGATTTTTATGGTTTGAGGCTTTACTCCCACGTGTCTGATGCACCATGAGTTGCCTTTTGTGTATGGTGTGAAATGTGGATCCTTCTTTAGTTTTCTGCAGTCCAGTTTTGCCATTACTATTTGTTGAAGAGATTATCATTTTCCCATTCGACAGGATTTATTTCCTTGTTGAATATCAGTTGAAAATAGGTAGATAGGTTAATATCTGAGTTCTCAATTCTATTCCACAGGTCTGTGTTTGTCTTTGTACCATTACCATGCTATTTTGATTATTACAGCTGAATAATAGGTTTTGAAATGAAGGAGTGCTTTGCCTCGCACTTCGTTTTTGTTTTTTAGAAGTGCTTTGCTTTTTTGGGATCTCTTTCTTCTCTAAATAAATTTTACAAGTGCCTTTTCTATCTCTTTGAAAAATGAATTTCGTGTCTGAATTGAGATTGCATTTAACATGTAGCTTACTTTTGGTAGGATTGTAATTTTCGCTATATTGAGTCCTCCTATCCATAAACAGAGAATATTTTTTCATTTATTTAGATCTCTTGCTGTTTCTCACAGTATTATTTTGCAGTTTTCTTTATAAAGGTCTTTTACATCTCTAGTTAGATTTATTCCCAAATATCTCAATTCAAGGCAGGCTACTATAAATGGGTTTTCTTTATTAGTTTCCTTCTTTTTATTTTCTTTGTTACTCTATAGGAATCCCATTGATTTTTGTATGTTGATCTTGCATCCTGCCACTCTACTAAATTGATCTACTAGGTCTAACAGTTGTACACCAATGTTTATAGCAGCATTATTCACAATCACAAGTATACTGAAACAGTCCAAATGTCCATCAACAAATGAATGGATTGAGAAATTGTGGTATATTCACAATATGGCATGCTATGCAACTACATAGCATGGGAGAGACTGAGAGCATTCTGCTGAGTGAACTAACTTGGTCGTGTAAGGACAAATATTGCAAAAGACTATACTGTAAAAATAGGAGGTTAACTACTAAGAAATGTATGAAAGTCCAAGGGAGGAAGAGGAGGGAGCTGAGACACTGAAGGTATGGATGGGGGAAATCATGGGTCGACAGAATTGGGTGGGCAGAGGCAGAGGGTGAAAGAATTAGGAAAGATCCAGTGGGGCCTGAAAAATGCAGTAATGGTGGGCACAGATCAATGGTGATTAATTTATAAAACATAATGTCTGGGAATGATTATTTGAAGCATAGTGTGAATGAAGGAATGTGTGAAATGTATATGAATTTTGTAGGCAAACAAATAGAAAATAATATTTTTAAAGTGTGTAAGTAACCCCAAACGAAAGTATAAATCATCAAGAGATAATAATCTATAACTAATTTAACAATTCTGATTCTGGTTTGAATTTCTGGCAGTTCCCTGTTTGTGTATTGCTGTAATTATTTTTTAATTATCTTCCACTTTACTCACATTTGATATTAATGTTTGAAAATTTCTACATTTTGTTAGATCATCTTTCTTTTGAATTATTATGAATATGAATATGTGTCTTTCAATCATTTGGGCAGGTAATGGTTTTCCGCTTCAATTTGATATTGCATAGGAACTATCTGTTCCACAACTAGCTCCTGGCTTTTTTTGATCAATGATGCTTCTCCATCTGCTCTTTTCATAGATATAGTTGATTAGATTTCTGTATATTTTATCTGGTGTGTTCACTTATATAGTTGCCATTTATATTGTTGAATAAAAGGTATAACCAGTACAAGAAAAATGTCTTATCTATGTTTAATTGACTACACAAAAGTATTTGATTGTGTAGATCACAGTCTAAGCTTGAGAAGGGAATCCCAGAACATTTGATGGTGCTCAGGCAAAACCTTAACTTGAACCACAAGGCAGTCATCAGAACAGAGCAAGAAAAGACTGTATGTTCACAATCAGGAAAAGAGTACATCAGGGATGCATCCTGTCTCCATACCTTTTCAATCTACATGCAGAATGGATCATTTAAGAGGCTTGTGTTTATAAGGAGGAATTTAGCATCAGAATTGGACAAGACTTATCAATAACCTATATTATGCAGCTGACACAAGCTTGCTTGCTAAAACTGAGGAAGACCTGAAGCATCTTCTGCAGAAAATGAAGGACTGCAGTCTTCAATACAGACTGAAGCTCAACATTAAGAAAACAAAGATTTTCACCACTGAGCCAATTGGAAGCATCATGATAGACGGTGAAGAGATTGAGATTGTCAACAATTTCAGCTTGCTCGGGTCTACAATCAATACTCTTGGAAACCAGCAGCCAGGAAATCAAAAGACTAATAGGTTTAGGAAAGTCTGCTGTCAGGGACCTCTCCAGTTTGCTAAAGTGCAAAGATGTCAGTCTAGAGACTAAGGTGCACCTGATCCAGGCCATGATCTTCACAATTACTTATGATGCATCAGAGAGCTGGACAGTGACCAAAGATGGCAGAGAAGAATTAATGCCTTTGAATTGTGGTGCTAAAGAAGAATATTGAACATAACATGAGAGCAACTAGGTCTGTTCTAGAGAGAGTGAAACCAAGTTGCTTTCTGGAGGCAATGATTTTGAAGCTCTGACTCACATATTTTGGGCATGTTGCCAGAAGGTACCAGTCCTTGGAGAAGGACATCATGCTTGGAAGAGTGAGGAGACGATGCAAGATAGGAAGACCCTAGAAGAGATGGATTGACACAGAGACTGGGGTAATAGGATCAGTGTGTCAGACACAGTAATAAGCTTGGCTCTGGATAGGATAGAATTCAGAGCTGTTGTGCATAGAATTGCTGTGAGTCACAGGTAACTCGACAGCACATAACACCAACAGCAAATAAATTTATCTAGCAAAACAATGAATGAATGGAGTTCCAAAATCTCTGTAGATGTTCATTGAAATGAAAAATAAATAAAACAAAACAAAAACTCTCTCATACAATATCTGGTATCATTTCTCTCTCCAAGACTGTGTTTCCACTTATATTGATCCTTGCTAATTTCCAATTTTCCTATTCCAATCACCAGTAATTATAGATGCATCTTAAGCACATGTTTATATAGAAAAGTGTGTATAAATCATTTAAATATAAAGAAAACTTTTACTATTGATTTTACCACCCTGTCATGCATTCTTCTCTCTGATTACTATCCAAGAATACGCTTTTACCATATGCTCTATAAGAGAAAGGACAATAATTGTCATATTGGCTCAGAATAGGGCAGGGTTCCAAGCTATTGTACATAGGGTCACTATGAGTCACAAACAACTCCATGGCATATAACAACAATAATCACAGTGAAATATTGCCTGTTTTTGTTTCTGTGTGCCATAGAGTCAGAACCGACCCATCGCTGACCCTCCAGCAGGTTGTCAGAGGCAGTTAATCACACAGAAGGACATTGCCCGTCCTTCTCCCATGGAGCAGCTGGTGGCCTCGAACCACGTGCCTTTGGGATTGCAGTGCAGCTTCTTGTCACTAGGCCACCAGAGCTCCCTAATTGCTTTTAAAAAAGTTTCTTTTTATAGGACAATATTTTATTCTGTTATCTGTTCCTTAAGGTTTCGTGTAACATACATTTTGTAGTTGTTTTTTAAAAGGATCTGCGCTAAACACTAGAAAGACCTATAATGTGACTGATAACACTATCCATTAGAATAATAAGCTACAAGGTCACAAGAAATGACAAGACAGAAGGATTTTGTACATGAAAATTATGGGGAGACATTGCGGGAAATGTGATTGATTACATTGTAGGTATGGTAACTAATGTCACAGAACAAAATTTATGTGAATGGTTGAATGGAAACCAACTTACCTTTTAAATTTTCACTCTAATCACAATTTTTGAAAAGGAGAAAAAATTTAAAGTGGTTTCTACCTAACAAGGGGTGGGGGAGGGTCTAAAATAGTTAATTACTAATGCCTCACTCACTCACTCATTGCCATCAAGTCAGACCAATTCATAGATAACCCCCCATTAGATTGTAAATCACCCAGGAGGATATTGTCCATCTTTCTCCTTGAGCTTCCAGTGTATTTAACGGCCAAAGAGGAGTGGCTTTTGGGTTAGCAGCAAACATCTATAAGGACTATATATCACCAGAGGCCAACCAATTGTAATACCCACTTAACTGACCTCAGACTGCATAATGGTTCACAGTTTCACATCACCCTCAGTTTGTGTTATTATCATTCTTCACAGTCCTCCGTTAGCATTAAAGGATATTATAATACAACACTGTAAATTTCAAAATTAGGAGAATTTAGGTGATTATAAATGTGGCTTATCTCTCTTGTTTTTTAAGAAAAAAAAACAAAACAACCCACGTATATCTAGTTATACTTCATTTCTATTTTCAGATCTCACATGAAAGTGTGTATTAATAGGAAATGACTGGAAATGAACTACAAATTCCAGTTATTAAAATGCAAGCAAAGCCCAAAAAAAAACCCCTACAGAATCTAGTAACAGATAAAGTGAAATATTTGACAGTATATAATCTAGTCACTTATCTCAAATTTTTCCTGCTTCCATAAAATATAGGATTTAAAGTAGATGATGTAATAGTAATCTATTGTGTGTTACTTAGTTTCCTTTCATTATTAGCTTAAAATTTTTCTCCATAATTTTGATTGACAATATTATCCTACTTTTACAAAATCATGCAGAGATAGTACTGATATCTGACCCACAGCTGAAAATGAGATAATTCCTATTATCATTTTCTAATGTTTTACTATCTCAGGAGATACGTGTTTTACATATTTGTTGAGGGTGGGAATACTATTTACTGATTTCCCTGTTGTACTTTTAAAATAAGGACTTTCTTTTTTTTTTTTTTTTTACTTCAAAATAGCATTTTTATTATATAAAAATGTAAAAATCCAGCAAAACCAGAAATACCGATATATTTTCCTGGGATTTCACATTTGTTGATTTTTAT
>NW_006399793.1:12872717-12873937 GCF_000299155.1 Elephantulus edwardii | reverse complement strand
TTGGATGTTGCGCGCTGAGGGCGCTTCTTGGTGGTCTTGGTCTTGGCCTTTTTGCTCGACATGGTGGCTGTTTAATTCGTCAGACGCTGGGACAGGGATGCGCTGCGCGAGGCGAGGAGGACGCGACGACGACCGGGCTGCGGCTGCGGCCTAAATAAGGACTTTCTATGAGCTCTAATGTTTGTGATGCCATAGTTATTTACGGAGAGAACTAATCTAAATTCAAAGGAAGTGTGTTGAACTTTTGTAAAATAAAATTAGAAATGCACCATATCTCAGCAGTAATGAATCTGTTTATGCGATATAAAGTAGGAATAGGTTAAAAGAAGTCATTTTTTTCCAACCTCGGTACTTTTTTGATGGCCAGTATTTATTCCAATGGGTTATTAATGTGTTATGTTCCCAAAGTGTACTTCACACAGAGTTCATCCTCTTTCTAACATTAAAGAAGAATTGGTCCATGACAGGCTGTTTACATTTTTTAATGTTAATTTGAAATTGCAGGATAAGATTCTCTTGAGAATATTTTCTTTCTTATAAATTACAGGGCTGTCAAAGATCATTTTTTTGAAGATTGAATTTAAAACAAAGGTAGATACATTAAGCTGCAGTAGTTCTCAGGTCTACTGTGTACTACTGGGCCAGTGAACAAATTTGTTGTTGTTAGATGCCATCAAATTGACCACAACTCATAAACAACAAATCTGTACCTTGTCCTATCCTGTGCCATCTTCATGCTCTCCAATATATTCGAGCCATTGTTACAGTCATTGTGTCAATGCATACCGGTGAAAATTTTCCTCTTTTCTCTAACCCTCCACCTTACTCAGCATAAGATCATTTTCCAAACATTAGCTCCTCCTGAAATAATTTACAAATTATGTGAGACTAAGTTTTATGCAGATGATACAATCCTGCTTGCTGAAACTGAGGAGGTCCTCATGCACTTGCTGCGAAGGGTCAAGGACTGCAGCCTTCAGTATGGACTGAGGCTCAATGTCAAGACGACAAAGATTCTCACCACTGGACCAATTGGCAGCGTCAGGATGGATGGCGAAGAGATTGAGATTGTTCACAGCTTCAGTTTGCTCAACTCCGCAGTCAACACTCTTGGCATTAGCAGCGAGGAAATAAAAAACATATTGCGATGGGGAAAGTCCACTGTTAGGGACCTCTCTGAAGTACTCAGGAGCAATGGTGTCTCTCTGGAGACTAAGGTC
>NW_006399793.1:12858054-12870282 GCF_000299155.1 Elephantulus edwardii | reverse complement strand
CCAATCCTGATGCCACAATTCTCCTCATAGAGCCCAGCCTCTCGGATAATCTGCTCTGCATACATGTTGAAAAGGTATGGAGACAGGATGCATCCCTGGAGTACACCCTTCCCAATTTTGAACCATGCAGTGTTACCCTGCTCTCAACTGCATACCACATAATGGTCCGTGCATAAATTCCAATTAGCAAGGGAGCTATTTGATAAAAATCCTAAATGTTAAAGGGTATTATTATTATATACAGGGAGCTCTACTAGCCTGGTGATAAGAAACTGCACTGCAATCCCAAAGGCATGTGGTTTGAATCTACCAGCTATCTGCAGGAGAAGGATGGTCAGTCTCCTCCTGTGAGATTATTTGCCTCTGAAAACTTTCTGGAGGGTCCACTGTGGGTCAGTTCTGACTCAATGGCACACAACAACATTGTTATGCTCTTCTGACTAAAAGATCAGTCAAAGGAAATGGACTTATAGGATTAGAAGTTGAATGTAATAAAACTAAATAATTGAATAAAGGACAGAAACTTTATTTTTTGTTATTTAAAATAATTATAGTGTTCAAGTATGTTTGATCTCTCAACATAGTGTAGGATTTAGTTTTTGGTAATGCTTTATTCTGAAATATTATCACATATGTTTTTAGCTAGTAGTCAAGAAAGTTCCATATTCTATACAAATAGGGGAATGCAATTCATAATTGACAAGGTATGAATTTTTCATACTTCAAGCCATGAGAATGCCACATCAACAAATGTAATTCCTTAGCAAATATGTCTTATGTTTACATTTATGAAATGTACTCAATTGACACAGAACTCAAAAGAGAGTAAGTAAGCATTTTTAAAATATATAAATATATTTACTATGATTTGCAAGCTCCTTTCTGGGAAACACTTATTAAATTAGAAACAAGAAAGAAATGCAAGCAAAATGTGCTTAGAGTTTCAATTTATCTTGGGCTAGGTGTTACTTTTATATATTTTGCTAAAGCCTGGCCTTCCATTAGTTGCTGTGTTAGCTTTGTTTTGTTTTTGTACCTGCTTTCCAAAGTGAAAAAATGATAAATTATAAACAAGTAAAATTTATCTATAGGAGGCCCATATTGTAGTGGTTATTTCACAATAAATAACCTAAGTTTAAACAGCAAGGAAAAGAATAAGCCAAGAATCTTACAAAGACCAACCAAGTCTGGACGTGTGATGTACTAGCCATTTCATGCGTATGTTTAAGAGTGCCCATAGCTAGAGAGGGTGAAGCCAGGCTGCTTCTTGGAGGCAAGGATTCTGAAGCTCTGCCTGACATACTTTGGGCGTGTTGCAAGAAGGGACCGTTCCTTGGAGAGGGACATCATGTTTGGAAAAGTGGAAGGATAGCGCAGGAGAGGAAGATGCTCCATGAGATGGATTGATTCTGTCACTGGGGTAATGGGCATAGATGTGTCAGAGACAATAAGGTTGGCAAGAGACAGAGCAGGGTTTAGAGCTGTTGTACATAGGGTTGCTATGAGTTACAAGGGACTCGACGGCACATAACAGCAACAGCAACAAATTACTTGCTTTACATGAAAGATGAACAGTGACTAAGGATGACAGAAGAATTGATGCCTTTGAGCTGTGATGTTGAGAAGAATACTGAATGCCCCATGGACTGCCAAAAGAGCAAACAAACATATCTTGGAGGCAGTGTGATCAGAGTGCTCCTTACAAGCAAAGATAGTAATACTTCATCTTACATACTCTGGGCATATTGTTGGGAGGGGCCTATCCTTGAAAAAAGCCATTATTCTTGGAAAGGGAAAAGGTGAGTGAAGGAGGAAAAAACCCTCAGCAAGACAGATTTAACACAGTGACTATTACAATGTGCTTAGGTTTCACAGAGATGATGAGGATGGTAAGGAATAGGGCAGGGTTCAGATCCATTGTTCATATGGTTGCTGTGAGTCACAGTCAACTCAACAGTACCTATTAACAGCAGTCATAACGTTACCTCCAAATTCTCATAGTGTTTAGTACATAATGGGCATTCAATAAAAACTTTGATTGCAGAGTGAAGGAAGGGAAAGAATTTGAGGTACTATATGAATATGGATATCAGGCTAATATTTAAACAAACACTAGCAGCATTATTGATTCTGTAGAGTTCTCATTTTCTCCTAAACCCTAGATCTGTCTTAATTTTTCAAAATTCTAAGCCAATCTCTAGCCAAATATAAAACAGGTATATATTTTCAAACTCTTTTCTAAACATAATACTGCTATTAATTTCAATGGACTGCAGACAGGCTCTACAGCTGATGGAACACATGTTTTAAAATGGTAGTCTTGTAGAATCTTATTTTATGGGTGATTGGCCTCAAACCAACCTCTCTTATTTAAAAAGTCTGTATAACTTCACTCAGGCAGGTAAAATCTTGTTTTAGGTTGTCATTTGATGTCTTTTTCCATCATTTCTTTTTTAAAATATTTTTTTTATTAGGAAAAACATATTGGGGGTACAAGGAGGTGAGGGTTGGGGGCAGAAGGGTGAGGATGGGCCAGGATGCAGTTGCAGAGCTGCACAGTTTGGTCGGTGGGGGGAGCAGGTGAAGGAAATGATGAGGGTCCAGTGGGGACCAGATGCTACAGAGGAATGACAAGCATTTTCCAATAGTAATTAAACCAACTGTCTTATTGATTTGGGAATTGGATGCCGACTCTCTGCCTTCTTCATGCTGAACAGGGGCGTAGATATAAAGGGGGGAAGGGAGGACGCTTTATCACCTTACTGGTGGTCTTGGGTTACAGCTGCTTGCCTTCTTGCTCCTGAGGGCAGCGACAGTTCACCCCGAGCTGGGGGCCAAGCGCAGCCCACCCCGGGCAGAAGGCCACGACAGCTCGCCCCGGGCAGGGGTCCAAGGGCAGCCCACCCTGGGCAGAAGGCCACAACGGCTCGCCCCGGGCAGAGGGCTGAGGGCAGCGCGCCCCGGGCAGAGGGCTGCTTCGGCTGAAGTAGTCTTTTTTTAAAAAAGAAGAAGAAAGTGTGTGTGTGTGTGTGTGTGTGTGTGTGTGTGTGTGTGTGTGTGCTGTCAAATTGGATCTGACTGGTACAGGAGACTGCCCCTCCTTCTCCAGCAGAGCATGAAGTAGAGTCTGGGTTGTTCCCCCCTCCCCCCAGGTGCCTGTCGGGACCTGGGTTTCAGCTGTCCACACCACAGCAATGGGCAACGAGCTTAAAGCCCCTAATGGCTCTGGGCGCTGACTCTCACCAGTGGCTATGGATGAAGTCACAGGTGATTTTCAGCCAGCGCTGGTATCATTTATTTTTGTAACATATTTAATACGGCTAAACACTGACTAAAGGGGAACTCCTGGGGCATAAGGAGCTGTGTGGCTATCCCAAAGGCCTCGAGGTGTGAATGCGCCATCAGCTTTGACGGAGAAAGATCTTTTCCTTTCAGAGCTACTACCTTGGAAACCTCATGGAAAATCACTGATGAGTTAGTTCCAAGACAATAGCAATTAGTTTTTTAGTAAAAACATAAGACGCTAAGGTGGCTCGGTTATTAAATACTTGGCTGCTAACCAGATAGTTGGTTGTTTGACTCCTCCAATCAGTAGCACGATGGGACAAAGTTGTGGAGTCTGCCTTCTGTAGTATTACACCCTGGAGATAGTTTTTTACTCTATCCTCAAGGGCTGCTATGAGTTGGAATCAACATGATAGCAATGGATGCTAGTTTTGGGTTTTTGATAGTCAAAATAATGTATTCCGCTTTTTACAATTGTAGAATGGTCAATGTGTCATCCTTTGCTCTTTGTGAAAATATACTGTTGCTCTTCAGTGAAATGTCAATGTCACTGTTACAAAATCAGAACCTGCTGACCTTTCAGCAGGTTTTCAGGGGCTGGAAATCACACAGGATAAGATTGCCCAGCTTCCTCTCTCCAAACCACTGGTAAATTCAAACTGGTGGAGAGGCGCCATCTTTGTGTTAGCAGCACACTCCCTAAAGACTAGGCCTCCAGGGTTCCCGTTATAGTTTCATGCAGTTTCATAATCTTTTAAGATGTAACAGTCTCATAAATGAAATAGACCCATAGACCCTAACCCCAGTTTCTGTGGAGCACAGTCCAGGAACATTTCCAGAGATATCTAAATGGAGGAAAAAAGATTTTTTTTTCCTTTGGTCCATTAAACTATGTCTTACTCTGATGAAAACCAGCAGTATGGTTCTGGCAGTATATAGCAGTCCTGACATTTTTCTTAGTTAAGAGTATTTTTTTCTATATGAGCACTAAATGCCAGCCAAAGAGTGTGACCTTGGCCTTCTAGCTAAACTTTTATGACTTTTAAAATGCACTGGTGGCAATGAAGTCTCCGTGGTGACATAGATGATTTACTGATAACGGAAAGGTTCAACTTTGATTACTACTGATGGTCATGCCTGCATTTATGCTTTTCCTAGGCCATAACTATTTAAAATGTCACTGTTAGCATGCTTGTTTGTCCCATTTGTTGCTATGTGACTTTCCTACTTAAATATATAGAACAAATCATATTAATTAAAATAAATTGCTTGGGCAGTTAAATTGTGCTAAGAATTGTCTCTGAAGGCTATAAATTCAAATTAAGGGTTTTGCTACTTGTTTCTGAGCTTGGACATATTTCTTTTACTGCATTGGTAGTAGCAAAAAAAAAAATCAGCTACCTTGCAAAAGAACATTTATTTAAATTCTTGCAGAAAGGGGTGGATAAGCTAAAGAAACAGCTAGTTATCATAACTGTATAATAAATTATTTGATGAATTAAGCAACCAAACTGCTACTTCATGATGCCAAGTGTTGATATTTAAAAGAATTATGCATTGATTTTCATAGCTACAATTGTATGGATTTCTGTTTTTTGTGAAATATGTGGGAAGAATAATATTGGGCAGCAGAGGTTCTAAGTCTCTCTCACTGCCATTGAGCTGAATCCAACTCATAGCTGACCCTCCAGTGTGTTTTGAAGACTGTAAATTGAAGGGAAAGAGACTGCTCATCTTTCTTCAAGAGAAGAATGGCTGGTGCATGTGAACCATGAGAGAAGTTTGGTCTTCGGGTTAACAGCACAACACTATTGACTATGCCTCCAAAATACCCTACAGAATCTAAATACTACCACTGTATTAGCCAACTGTGGAGTATTTTCGCAAAATAAGCAACTCCTTCTTATTTTCTCAGTATTGAAGTGTCATATTAGAACAAGGCAGCTTGTTGGGAGTTGGAAAAATTCACTTTGCCTATTTTAAGAAAAAGCCCTGTGTTTTATGGTTTCCAAAATCAAAGACGCCCTTTTTTAAGGGTTGTACTTTTGTTGTATACCATTGAGTCAGAACCAACATAGAGTTGACCCTCTAGCAAGTTTTTAGAGTTAGCAATCGCATGAAAGGAGATTGCCCAACCTTCTCCCATGGAGCAGCTGGTAGATTAGAACCTGATGCCTTTGGGACAGCAAAGCAGATTCTTCCCCCCCCCCCCATTAGTTTATTTACAAAATTCAAATACAAATTCAAACAAATTACCACTAGTCCACAAGATCTCCCTTTTAAAAGAGTTTTTGTTCTGTGCCATCGAGTCGCATGTGACTCACAGCAACCCTAAGTACAGTAGTCCTATACCCTGCTCTATCTTGAGTATGTCTCTGACATGCCTATCCCCATTACCCCACTCACTGAATCAATTCATCTCATCCAGAGTCTTCCTCTCTTGTGCTGTCCCTCCAACCTCCCAAGCATGAAGTCCCTCTCCAAGAACTGGTCCCTCCTTGCAACAAGTTCAAAGTATATCAGACGAAGTTTCAGAAAACTTGCCTTTGAGCTGGGGTGCTGGAGAAGAGTTTTGAATATACCATGGATGGCTGGAAGAACAAACAGGTTTTTTTAGAGAAGGTTAACTCAAGCTGCTCCTTAGATGCAAGGATTCTGGAGCATCGTCTGATATACTTTGGACATGTTGTTGCAAGGAGTTCTTGGAGGGGGTGTCATGCTTAGGAGGGTGGAGGGACAGTGCAAAAGAGGAAGACCCTTAATGAGATGGATTGATTCAGTGACTGGGATAATGAGAGTAGGTGTGTCAGAAACAATAAAATTGGCACAGGATAGAGCAGGGTATAGGGCTATTGTACACAGGGTCACCAATGAGTTGCAAATGATTTAATAGCGCATAACTTTTTTTTTTAAATAAAATTTTTTATTTTAATTGTAATTTTAACAAAAGTTTACAGAAGTTAGATTTTTATTCATTCATTGTTACACATTTTACCCCCTCACCTTCCCTTCCCCCTCCCCAAGGTGACTTTTTTTTAATACTAATTTATTTACAAAATTTGAATACATTGTTTTTGAGGGCAGATTCTTCCAATTTCCCTCCCCCTCCCCCATCAAATTATACAACTCCATAATTAATTCCCCTCCCCCCCTGCACATCCTCATTCCTCTGCTTCCACCATTTCCCACCCCCCTTGGATCCTTATACTCGTTCTACAATAATGGTTTTATACAATATTTGTCCTTGTGAGACTGAGTTCATTTACTCAGTATAATGCTCTCCAGTCCCTCCCAAGTTAGGTAATAATTTACAAAATCATTACTACTGTGTGCTGCATAGTATTCCATTGTGTGAATGTATCATAATTTCATAATCCATTCATTTGTGGTTGGACATTTGGACTGTTTTCATGTTCTTACGATGGTGAATAATGCTGCTATGAACATTGGTGTACAAATCTTTGTTTGTGCCTCAGTTCTTATTTTCTCAGGGTATATTCCACGTAGTGGAATAGCTGGGTCATATGGAATTTCTATGTTCAGTTTTTTGAGGAAGTGCCAAACTGCCTTCCAGAGTGGTTGTACCATTGTACAATTCCACCTAAAATGTATAAAAGTTCCTTTCTCGCCACATATTTTCCAATATTTATTGTTTGCTGCCCTGTTAAACTTTGCCACTGTTACTGGAGTGTAATGGTACCTCATTGTGATTTTGATTTGCATCTCTTTTATTGCCAGGGATTTTGAACATTTCTTCATGTGTCTGTTTGCCATTCCCATATCTTTCTCTGTGAAAATTCTTTCCATGTCTTTTGCCCATTTTGTAATTGAGTTATCAGTCTTTTTCTTGTGAAGGCCCAGGAGTATTCTATAAACTTTTGTTATAAGACTCTTGTCTGAGGCGAGCTCTGGTGGCCTAGTGGCAGGAAACTGTACTGCAATCCCAGAAGTGCACGGTTCAAATCCACCAGATGCTCTGCTGAAGAAGGAGGAACAGTTGCCTCCTGTACCAGTCAGATCCAATTTGACGGTACACGCATAAAAAAAAAAAAAGACTCTTGTCTGAGATGGTATTACCAAATGTTTGTTCCTAGTCTGTAGGTTTTCTTTTCACCCTGTTGGAAAAACTTTTGATGTGCTTATGGATTTAATCTTTAGAAGGTGCCATGCATTCATTTTATCCTCTTCAGATTATGCATTTCTGACTGTATTTGCCAGTCTCTTTATACCTTGGACTAGTGCTTCTAAGCTTGATCCTAGTTTGTCTCTTATGAACGTTATGGTTTTAGGCTTTACTCCCAGGTCTCTGATCCACCTTGAGTTGATTTTTGTGTATGTTGTGAGATGTGAATGCTGTTTCAGCTTTCTGCAGGTGGAAGTCCAGTTTTACCAGCACCATTTGTTGAAGAGGTGGTCATTTCCCCATTTGATAGCTTTGACCATAGATATTTGGGTCTATTTCTGGGTTCTCAATTCAATTCCACTGGTCTATGTGCCTGTCATTTTACCAGTACCATACTGTTTGGGTTTCTACTGATGTGTAATATGTTTTGAGGTCAGTGAGTGCTAGGCCTCCAGCCTCATTTTTGTTTTTCAGGAGTGTTTTGCTTATTCGGAGTCTCTTGCCTCTCCAAATAAATTTTATAATTTCCCTTTCAATCTCCTTGAAAAATTAATTTGGTGGCTAGATTAGAATTGCATTGAACATGTAGATTGCTTTTGGTAAGATTGTAATTTTCACAATATTAAGTCTTCCTATCCATTGAACAGAGCGTATTTTTCCATTTCTTTAGGTCTTTTATTGTGTCTTGCAGAAATGCTCTGTAGTTTTCTTTGTATAGGTCTTTTGTATCTCTCATAACTGCAATTTTATTTTACTTTTTGATCATGAATTTCCTTAAATTATAAACACACACACAAACTCACACACATACACAAAACCCATTGCTGTCAGTTGATTCTGACCCAAAGTAATGTTCCATTGAATTTCTGAAACTGTTCATCTTTATGAGAGGAGGCTGCCCAGTTTATTCCCATGAAACGGATGGTGAATTCGAACCTGTGACTTTCCATTTAGCAGCCTGGCATATTACATACTCTGCCAGCAAATATCCTTTAAAACTAAGATTCCTTAATTCGCTGGATGGAATCACTAAATCAGGTCAAAAATATGTTTCTAAAAGTCTTTCTGTTCCCTCACCAAAATGATATTTTTATTACTCACTTATTCTCAAAAGCCCCTACTTTTTAACATTCATATGCTGCCTCACTTTCAGATGCATAGGAAGCAATTAAAAATAATAATCTTTTTTAATCAGGGTGCACCTTGGTCTTTAAACTGATACTCTTACTCTTTAGTATATTGAAGAGGAGGTAAAGTACTGCTTTAATGCTCTAGTTTTACAGGGCTGCTAAGATATGGTATATTTAAATTCAAGCTGATTAAATTCAAAGACAGGTATTGTGCCTATAATAGATTTTCCTTAATTGTTCATGAATTACAACACTCATGAAGTTATTCTGGAATACAGGAGAGCCTTACATATAAGCCCCTCCCTAAACTTTGCCCCTTGGGATTAAGTGCTATTCAGGATTACCTGCCTACAGGAATGTCTTTTAATGAGAACATAAAATTCTAGTTTCCAATTTCACCCTAGAATCTTAGAATGACTTCACTGAAAAGGAAAAAAAAAACAAACAAACAAACACAGCACTTTTCTTTGTGACATTAATTTACTTTCTGTTCTAATTTGTGAGAAAGCCAAGAGCTGGTCTCTAGGGATGCTTTAAATTGTTTTATCTAAATCTGTTTAGGTTACAGTCACAGCTCCAATGCTGTCCAGTTGTGTGACCTTGGGAAATCCCTGCTTCTGTAACAATAATAATAATACACACCTCTTAAGGCAGTTATGAATTTAAATGAGAGCAACAATTAAGGAGAATTGCTACCGAGTGATAACATCAAGACACTACTCTCACTAGGCAAACGCCTAACTGCCATACTAAGGATATATCTTCGCATTAGAATTTATGCTTGTCCAGCATTCACAAGTACGGTGTTGCAAACCCTAAAAATTGGCGTTTCTAGCCACTGCATAGTCCCCGTTGTGGGGGCGTGGACATGGTCTCCAGCTATCTCAACTGCAGACACATGGTCTTACAAATCATCAACAATTTGTAGGACCAATGTAAGAGAGAGCGCTTTCCACAGTGTGAGTTACCCTGGTGATAGATGTGGAGAGAGGATGAAGAGACGGTGGCACATTGTGAAAAGTCTATGGCAAGGTACAACCAGAGGAACTCTGGGTTATTCTTGGTTTTGTTTCTGATTTTGCTGGGAGATTGAAGAAACTAGGCCTTCTTGCATTTGTGCTGCTGAACTGAACCTGGACTTTTACTAATTGTGGTATTGTGCTTTGTTAATCTGCCTGGGACTGATAGATTAAACCTGGACTTGCACTGACTGGGTGATATTCTTTGTCTCCCTCACTTCCCAATCTATTTCCCTAATAAACCCCACAACTGTCAGTAAAGTCTGTGAGTCAACAGTGAATTATAGGACCTGAAAGACTGATGGAAAGAGATGCAGGAGCCCAAAGGTTGCTGACCCAGCAGCTGCTGTTTACTGCTATGGATATTATTGGTGAGGACAGTTTCCCTTTATGAAGCAGGTAGTAGTCACTCTCACAGTACCACTCCTCTTTTCACAACATGCATATGAGATGATTGAAAATATCATGACTTAAGTTAGTTTCACCTTAATTCCCAAAGTGATAACTTTGCTTTTTATCACTTCAGAGAGGTATTTTGTAGAATAACTGTCTAGTGCAATATGACATTTGATTTCCTGGCTGCCTCGTTAATGAGTATTGATTATGGATCTAAGTAAAATTAAATCTTTGATAGCCTCAATATTTTTCTGTTTATCATAAACATGTTTATTGGTTCATTTGTGGGGATTTTCATTTTTTTATACTAAGGTATAATCTATAATGAAGTCTATAGTCTTTGTTCTTCATTAGTAAGTGCCTCAAGTCCTCTTCACCATCTGCAAGCTAAGTTGTGTTATCTGCATATCAAAAGTTGTTACTGATTCTTTTTCCATTTTTCATGCCAATTCATCTTCATATAGTCCAGCTTCTCAGATTATCTGTTTAGCATACAGATTGCATGGACTGCAGTTGTGATGTTGGCAAAGAATATTGACTGTACATGGGCTGCCAGCAAAACAAACAAATCTGTCTTGGGAGAAATATAGCCAGATACACCCTCAAAGTGAGGATAGTGGGACATCATCTTTAGAACTATAGACATGTTGTCTGGAGGGACCAATTCTTGGAGAAGAACAGTAACTTAGGCTGAGTTCTTTATAGAAGCAAAAATCAGTGATGCTTAGAGAAAGAATGAAAAAGAAATTTACTTCAAGAAAATTCTTCACATGTTTGGAGAGGTTACTAATCTCAGGTCTGTGGATGAAATCTCAAAAAATAAGTGCCTGGGTAGGCTAATGAGTCCAAGTTGTCAACAGGTATGCAGAGTCTCAGACTGCTGGCTTCAAAGATTGCTGGCTTCAGAAGTAGATGAATCAAAAGCTTATCATCTGAAAAGAAGGCTACAAACTGCTTACTTTGGAGACTGATGGTTTTAGTGGCCAATGATTCCAATATTGGCAAGTATAGCAGACCACTAGTTCAAGTACAGAGGTCACCATTCAGATTAGGATCAGATAAAAAGATCTGTCATTTTTCCAGAGAATCCAAATATGTATTTAATATCATATTTGTTGATACTTTTCCTACGTTAATTCCGCCTGAACATGTCTACAGAACCACCTTTAATCATGCCTCATTTATCACAGAGGTTAGGAGTACAATGTACCTTGTAATGAGGATCAAACACAATATTAACCATCACAGACATTGTGCTTAGTTACGTAAGGAATGAGAAAAGAGAAAATGGATTGACACAGAGGCTACAATAATGGACTTAAATATAGCAACAATTGCAAAAATATTGCAAGACTGGACAGAATTTTGTTCTGTTGCATATAAGATTACCAAGAGATGGAGTTGATTTAATGGTACTGCCTTAGCTAGTGTTGCCCTAACAGAGTTACCATAAACTTTAGCAAACAGAAATTTATTCTCAGATCCTTTAGGAAGTCAGAAGTACAAAATAAACATGCCAACTCTAGTGGAAGGGGGTGTGTTGATTCTGGACATGGTTCTTCCATTCCTGGAAATTCTTCCTGGGTGGTATTGAGGTCCCCTTTCTCAACTAGTTTTTCTCCCTTTTTTATCTCTTGTGAGAGAAAAGCCATTACCAGGCACATCTTAGGTAAACTTTCCTTACATCTTCTCACAGTTGTGTGGTGTTCTGCTCTTAATCCTCTTGCAGCTGGCTTTTCAGATCATAGAGGATCATTACGTAGCTTCCACATTGTGCCATTACCTGTGTATTTTGAAGAGACACAGCTCAATCTATGGTGGGCACTCAACAACTATAACAACAACAATACAGTTTAAAAAGCTTGGTCACAGATATATGCATGCACACCCATGTTTATCACTGCTTTGTTCACAATAGCAAGGAGTTGGAAACAACCTAAGTGCCCATCAACAAACGAATGCATAGAGAAGCTGTAGTATATTCACACAACGGAATACTACGCTGCACTGAAAAACAAGGAACTCATGTAATATTATTCAAAATGGATGACCCTGGAGGTCATTATGCTGAGTGAGGTATCTCAGTCACAAAAGGACAAATATTATATGGTGCCACTGTTGTAGAATGAGGCTGACATTGGGGTGGGGGTAGGACTGAGAAAAACTGGATAAATTATGTTCACTGCATTGAAGCCGATGAGGGAGAGAATAGTTTAAAATTAATATATTTTAGGGCATTATGATTATCATAAGAGTCCGGAATGAGGGTTGCACA
>NW_006399793.1:12844295-12857863 GCF_000299155.1 Elephantulus edwardii | reverse complement strand
TTTAAAAAAATTTAAAAAAGCGTGATCAGGCAGTGGGTAGGATCAGAGCATGACAGTAGTGAAAGTAGGAAGACCAATTTAGTACTGCACATTTAGACACTGAAGTTATGAGCACCAAACTGTGGACATGGTCATGAAAAAGCAGGACGAAGATGAGAGCAATTCCAGGGCAAGGTGTCCCTCAACTGGTAATTGACTGTACGGGCGAGATTGGATGTGAGGGACATAAATATTTTCTGAGCCTTAGACCTCAGGTATTAAGAGAGAATTCATTGTTGTAATATGCTATCAAGTTGACTGAGACTCAAAGCAATCCTATACACAATAGCTCTGAACCCTGTCCTATCCTGAGCCAATCTCACTACCTCCTACACACCTACCTTCATTACTCAGTTATTGTGTCAATCCATCTCATCCAGGGTCTTCCTCCTCTGTGCTGTCCCTCCACCTTTCCAAGCATGATGTTCTTCAAGGACTAGTCCCTCCTGGCAACTATGTGTATGAGATGGAGCTTCAAAATCTTTGCCTCCAAGAAACAGCTGGGTTTCATCCTTTGCCAGACAGGCATGTTTATTCTCTTGGCTATCCGTGATATGGTCCATACTCTTCTCCAGCACCACAACTCAAAGACATCAGTTTTCTTCCTGTCTCTCTTAGTCATTGTCCAGCTTTCTGATGCATAGCAAGTAATTGTGAAGACCTGGCCTTGCCTGGATCATAAGGCCTAGAGTAGGCACACTTTTTTCTCCAGACTGACATTGTTGCTCTCTAGCGTTCACTCTGGAGAGGTCACCGATAGCAGATTTTTCCAATTCAATTTGTCTTTTGATTTTCTGGCTGCCAAGAGTGTTGATTGTGGAACAGAGCAAACTGAAATTACCAATCTCAATGGTGCTGCCAACTAAGAGAGAATAAACAATAATAATTTAATAACTTCACTACTTAGAGCTTTGCTGCAGTCCTGAAGGCACCTGGTTTAAATCTGCCAGCTGCTCTGGAAGAGAACGATGGGCAGTCTTCTCCCAGGCGAATAAATACCTCTGAAAACCTACTGGAAGTTCAGCTAAGGGTCACTTTTGACTCAACAGTACACACAAAAAACGTCATTAATTATTAAGGGATTAAGAGTGAAAATGACCATCAAGAAGTTGAATTTAGAGAGCTTGGGAAACAAATGAAATATTAAGATATGGAGTTAGAGACTGAGAGATAGATGAGTTACAGACACAGAGACAACATTTAAGTATGTAAGAGTAGATGTGGAACTTTACATGGGAGAAGAGACTCTTGCCTAATACTGAATACTGGGGAAAGTTCACAGGTGCAAGATAGGAGGAGGAAGAGAACACGGAGAAACCATTTTCCCCTCTGACTTGAACTTCACTTTGCAGCCCTGTGTTAGGTAAAGGAGGAGAAAAGGACAAAAAGAATTGTTTTAGGAAAGTAAAATGCAATATAACTCAACTTTGTATTCCTCATCTACCAACTAGTAAGGTTTATTTGAAATCATTAATTTGTCCAGATAGTTAATGTTGTTTAACACTATAATTGATAAGTAATTATAAGGCACTTTGTAAATACAAGGTGCTACATAAATGTTTAATAATAACATTAAATCTGGAGGCATAGTTCAAGTTCCATCTTTTTATTAAAGTATGTTATTGATGTTTCAGAGAAATGCCAATAACATGAGGAAATGTCATCATTAGAAGTTGTATTTGGAAGATATGGCAAATAGATTATAGGAAAGCAAAAGTAGCTTGCTTTGGCCTCACTAAACTGAGCAGAATGAACTAGCCTGAAATATCCCTTTTGAAAGAAACAGAGAAATTACTACATGATCATAATAGCATATAATTAAACAATGAATGAAATTACTATAATGTACAGCAACTTCATTTGGCCAATATATTAGTAAGAAAGAGAATTTATCAGATAAACAATAATGAGTGGCAGGAGAGAGGGCTTTAAAATAGGAATTCTGGAGAAACAAATAGAATCTAATAAAACAATAACATTTTATGAAATACTTGGAATTCATAGCTTACAACAGATTATGATATATAATTTTAACAGCCCTCATTTTGCATATGAGAATACTGAGGTTCAGAGAATTTCCCAGGATCGCACAGCTATCAAGTACAAGAATCAGGATTCAAAGCTACGTAGAATGGTTTCGGTGTCTGTGAGGAAGAATCTAGAAAGGATTTGATTTCCCTCATAAAATGAGACGGTAGTGCTGATGTATCCCTTTCCTTTCTGTTTGCATCAAACGTTATGACTGAAGCAGCAACACTCATGTTGGCATCATCAGATGAAAACCAGGAGACCTACAGAGACATCAGCCTGCCTAGAGTTCAGTTATACTTAGTCATGCTAGACCTCTGAATCTTTCCTTTGTTAGAAAATAGCTCCCTGTTTAAACCACCAGATTCAGATATTCTGTTAGTTATCATCTCAGTCAATATGGAAAAAAATCCCAGTTGTACTATTTTATATGTTTTATAAGAATATAGTTATTCCATCCTTCTCCCAGTTCTATGAAATAGGTACTATTATCTCCAGTTAGTGGGTAAGAAAATGGAGGCATAATTTTCACTGTCTTAATAAAGGTCACACAGCTTAGAATTGACAGCATAGGATTCAGTTCCAGCACCCTGACTTCTAAACCTGGTCTCTTCAGCAGATACTATACTCAGCAATGTAACACTGAAGCCATTTCAATTAATACCAGAAATTAGATAAGAATGATTACTATTTGAATTTCCAATTAATAGTCAACATTGTTTTGGTAATTCTAGAACAAATATTTCTCAGCTCTTGATTGTGTCGGCTGTCATGTATGTTGTTCTTGTTAAGTGCCATCGAGTCTTGGGCAACTCATAGTGACCGTATGAACGAAAGTCCTCAAAACTTGCGTGACTTTCCTCCTTGCTCCAGGTTCATAGGGTTTCCAGAGGCAAGCTATTGATGAAAGTGGATACAACTCCTGCTTCCAAGCTTGTTTTAACTGGCGAGCGCCACCAAACACTGTCCACCCTGGGTAACTGTTGTCGCATTTGACACATCAGTGTCACGGTGTTCAAGCTTCATAGCGGCCACAAGTTACCTCTGTACGGCAAGTGGACACACCAGGGCTATTTGGCCCGGTGGTGAGAATCTTTATTTTCTTGAACTTGAATTTTAATCCATGACCTTCTGCAACAAATATTTCAGGTCCTCCTCAGTTACAGCAAATATTGCACAATGGAGGTTGTTGATGAGTCTTCCTTCAATTCTGATGCCAGCCACATTTCTCTTCATAAAGCCTAGACTCCTGAATGATCTGTTCCACATATACATTGAAAAGGTATGGGTACAAGAGATAAACCAGACACACTCTTTTGCTGATTTTGAACCATGTAGTGCTTCCTTGCTTTGTTGTGAGGACTGCTTTCTGGTCCAAGTATAGGCTTTGCATAAGCAAAACCACATATAATTCGGGTTTATCATGTCTGTTTCCTGAATCCTTGAAGTGCTCTTCAATCATAACATCAACCAAATGCACTCACTCATTGCAGTGGAGTCAGAACTGGCTCAGGCTTGGCCCGCTGGTGAGTTTTCATAGGCTGAAAATCATCCAAGAGGGGATTTGCCATCTTTCTCTTGCAGAGCTGTGGGTAGATTCACTGTCAGAGAAGTGCTCTCTTTAGGTTAACAGCACATGTCAGTAAGGACTATGTCAATACTCTCCACAGTATCTCCCATACGAAGGCAGTGTCACAACACACAAGGACCTCTATACTACAACAGGGAGTTGCATGCTCTAAATGTCACCGTTAAATGTCTCTTTTAAAGGCCAAGCAGCAAATATTTCAGACTTTACAGACCATAGCTCTTCAACTCTTACATCATACAGTGAAAACAGCCATTGTTATTGTTGTTAGGTGTCATCAAGTCAACTATGCTCAGCATAGAGATTGAATAGGCAAGGAGAAAAGATAAAACCCTATGCACACTATTCCTGATTTTAAGAGTGCTGGTAGCATAGAGTGCAGGGAATCATGCTACTAACTTAATGATAACTTTTTCAATCTGTACACTCAGCAAATAATTTAAGAAGCTGGACACTGAATAAAAATGTGGCATCAGGATTGGAGGAAGACTTATCAACAACTTGTATTATGCAGATGGCACAACCGTTTTTGCAGAAAATGGGAAGAACTTGAAAAACTGCAGATCAAAGACTTCAATATGGATTACAACTCAACATCAAGAAGACAAAAATTCTCACCACTGGTCTGATAAACAACATCATAATAGATGGAGAAAAGATTAAAATAGTCAATGATTACATCTTACTTGGATCCACAATCAACACTTTAGGTACCAGCAATCGAGGTTGCACTGAACAAGTTTGCTATCAGGGACTTCTCTAAATTACTAGAGAAGCAATGATGTCAGTTTGAAGACTACTGTGTGCCTGATTCAGGCCATGGTCTTTTGCACCACTTGCTATGCATCTGAGAGCTAGACAGTGAATAAGGATGAGAGAAGAAGATTGATGCTTTTGAGCTGTGATGTTAAAGAACAGTACTGAATATCTCATTGACAAAAGAACAAACAGATAGGTCTTGGAGCGAAGATGACAAAGCTTTGTCTACATACTTTGTGCATGTTGCTAAAAGAAGCTATTCATGGGAGAAGGATCATCATGCTTGGAAAAGTGGAAAGTCAATGAAAGACAGAAAGACTCAACAACATGTAGTGAAACAATGACTGCAGTAATGGACTCAAGTGTATCAGAGATGAGAATGGCACAAGATAGAACGGGGTTCAGCACTGTGGTTCAACGGGGGTTCAACACTGTGGTCATTATGAGTCATACATTACTCAACGGCATCTAACAACAACAACAACAACCAAAAGTGGCTCCTCTCTGATGCTTCAAATCACCATCCTTACCTCCAAGGATGCCTCCTAGCTGCAACTTTCCCAAAACATATTTGGCAAACATAAGCTAGAATAGAGAATCAATTTGAATTTTGATATCCCTATTATAGAAAAGACTAAATACAAGTCACCTCCCAGGAACTTTGTGTTGTAGTGCACAAAGTGTCAGGCTACAAACCAAAAGGTGGGGAGTTTAAATCAACCTGTTTCTCTGAGCGAGAAAGATTGACAGTCTTTCCCCATAAATACTTACAGACTCAGTAGCTCAGTGGAGGATTATTATTAATCAGAATAGACTTGACACTTGTGGATTAGGGCCGTTGAGAAAGGATTTGATGAAAAGTCTTAGAAATAGATACAATTTAAATGCTGTATTTTTCAGTCTCTCTTGCAGCATGTTATTAATCCATGAAAAATAAGTTGAAGTATTATGTGTGACTTCTTCGAGTATTTCTGAAATAGATTAGAGGCACTCCACTTCCTACCTCTTTTCTTTGTTTACCTCCTGGACTACAGACATACTAGCTGGCACTCAAACAGCCTATTCGGGTCAAATTATCAGAAGGAGTTATAGAAACAAGAAAATCTGACTGTAATGAAATTATAGTCACCTTAATAACCTCATATCACTTTTCCCTAGCATTCCTTTTCATGAGACTTTAATACCTCATGAGTTTAAGCCCCTGAATTTGAGTCTCTCTTACTAGCAGCTGAGCCTAATCCTAATGAAAACATTCCTGGATTGAATTTACTCTTTAGGGCTACAGTTACCCAGCATGCGGGTAGAGCCCACCATTCTAAGTGATACAGAAAGACTGAGGACTCACAGTGAGCTCCTCAGAGAAGGGAAAGGCATTGAACTATTCAATTCTTTCTCACAATGCTGCCAATTGCATAAGTGAAAGGTTTTTTAAAAAGAAAGAGGTGAATATGAAATCATACAGTGATTTTGAAGAAAGAACCAGATTGTCTTTTGATAATCAATCTTCTTACAGGACTGATGCTTTTAACCATGACATTTTATTGACCTTTCTATTTCTGTGGCGTCTTCATAGTGTGACAGAGATTGTGTAATAAACATAAACTACTTCATATCTTGTTTTACATGAAGAACCTACATCTTTATGAGAGGCTTATAAATTATGAGGGCCTATGTAGAATGGAAAATTGTATTATAGACAACACTGAGAAAACCCAAGTGTTCATGGAACTGAAATGGGTGTTTAGGAGTCTCTGTCTCTCACACAAACATATATGTGCATCTATACATCCACATACAGCAATAACTCCCCAAATATAAATTACTCATAGAAAATTGGAAGCATATTGATTTTTTTAACTGTGATTCATGTTCATGTATGAAATGTAATTATCTGTTATTGTCTAAAGAGAAATACAAAGATATGTCATCAAAAGTTCTGAAGAGTTACATATATTGGCCAGCTGTATTTTAAAAACAGAACTGGGAGATTCGTTTTCTACTATTACAGTGAATGTAGGCTACAATGCTTAGGTTCAAGAAAACTAAAATCAGGAAGTATAAAGGCAAGTCTAACCTCTTTCTTGCAGTATATTCTCTGCTTCAAATGGGAGAAAGATTCTAGTATTTGAACTAATAGGTTAGACAACATTTACTGAAAAATTCCTCTCTTGCACAGAGAATTTTCATCTGCAAAATCTTTCTTTTTCCTCTATAATGTGAGTCCTTGGCCTTCCTCAATTCGTTAATAGTAACCTATGCAGCATAATGTTGTTGTTGTTGATGATTGCCTTCGAGTCGAGCAGGAAGTATATTTTAATGGTCGTCACCTCTGAAATACTCTCCATTTCACAGTGAGAAATTAAAAAAGAAAGGATCCTCCAAAGTCTGCAGTATCTCATGATATGAATTTCATTTAAGGAAAGGATTTTTAGGCTGATGGAGAATCTGAGGCAGACAGAATTTACAAAGAGTGGGTGGATTGATTCCATCTGAATCAAGTGGTACTAGGCTGCTGATTTTTGCCACTTTAAAGCACAAATATGCAAAAGCTATTGTTGTTGGAAAGTAAATATAGGACTAAGTCACAGTGGAATTTGAGAGTCCATAAAACAGGACTCAAGACTAGACATTTCATAACCTGGACTAATTCAAAGACAAATCTTGGAGATATTTAGTGCAGGAAGGAGCAACTGAGTCAGACAGTGGTGGGCTAGAGTTTGGTGTGTGAGTTCTCTTGAACACTGTGGTTTCAACAGTTTTTGTGGTGTACCATCAAGTCAGAACCTACGTGTAGCTGTCCCTCTGGTGAGTTTTCAGAGGCAGTTAATCCCATAGGAGATTTTCCCTCCTCCCATAACTGTGGTTTGAACTAGGGGTGGGGTGAGGGAATATACCTCAAATCTGTGAAAGCAACTGTGTATTGACTAAGAGCACAGGCTTTGAAATCAATCCTAGCTCACCTTGCTTCTTGACAGACCTTAGACAATTTTTTTTAACTTCTCTTGCCTTTAGGTTCTCATCATTGGTTGAGGATGGCACAGGATAGGGTGAATTTTTAATTTGTTGCTCATAGGGTCTCTATGAGTTACAGTCAATTTGACAGCACCTTAAAACAACAAAGACATATTGCTTTGTTATGTCTTCGGAATAGCTTCATCTTGCTTGGATACACAATTAACACCCTTGGTACTAGCAGTCAGGAATTAAGGAGATGCATTGCACTGGGAAAATTTGCAGTTGGGGACTGCTTCAAATTATTGAGGAATAAAGTAAGTTTGAGGACTAATGTGCATATGATTCAGGCATAGTCTTTCCGATTACACGCTATGCATCTGAGAGCTGCACAATGAATAAGGATGACAGAAAAAGAATTGATGCCTTGAGTTTTGGTGTTGGAGAAGACCACTGAACATCTCGTGTTCCACCAAGAAACTAATAGATATGTCTTGGAGGAGGAGCAGCCAGAGTGCTCTTTGGAGGCAAGAATGATGAGGTTTCACCTCAAATGCTTTGGGCACGTTGCTAGGAGGTGCTATTCCTTGGAGAAGGACATGATGTTGGGAAGGTTGGATGGTCGGCAAAGAAGAGGAAGATCCTCAACCAGGTGGATTGACACAGTGACTGCTGCAATGGTCTCTTGTGTGTCAGGAAGTGAGAGGATGGTACAGGACAGAACAGGATTCATATCTTTCTCTCATTGGGTCTTTATGAGTCATACTCAACTTGATGGCACCTAACAACATGTCTTTAAAATATGTGCAGCCAGAGTGCTCATTGGAGGCATAGATGGTAATGCTTTATGTTACATATTTTGGGCATGTTGTTAGAAGAGGCTATTCCTTGGAAAGGGGTGTCATGTTAGGAAAAGTGTAGGGTCAGTAAAAGAGAAGAAGACCCTCAACCAGATGGAGTGACACAGTGACTGCAGCAGTGAGTTTACATGAGAGCTTAAGAGATGGTGAAGATAGCACAAGATAGGACAGGTTTCAGACCTGTTGTTTATAGGGTTGTTGTAAGTCATTCTCAACTTAACAGTTCCTAACCAAAGGGAGATGGAAGGAATATATAAATTCAAGCTGAAGTTCAAGCTGCTCCGGAGGCATTGACAAAAAATAAGGCCCCAGGAATTGATGGAATACCAAATGATGTTTTTGTTGTTGTTACATACCATCAAGTTGCCTGCAACTCACAGCAACCCTATGTACAATAGCTCTGAAGCCTGCCCTGTCCTAAGCCAGTCTCACTGACTCTGACACACCTACCTCCATAAACCCAGTTACCATATCAATCTATCTCATCCTGTGTTGTCCTCTCCTGCGCTATCCCTCCACTCATCCAAGCATAATGTCCTTCTCCAAGGATTGTTCCCTCCTGGCCACATGCCCAAAGTATATGAGACAGAGTTTCAAAATCCTACTCTCTAAGGAGAAACTTGGTTTCACCTCTCCAGGAGAGACTTACTTGTTTTCTTGTTGGTCCATGGTGTGTTCAAGACTCCTGTCCAGCACCACAACTCAAAGGCATCAATTCTTCTTCTGTCATCCTTAATAATTATCTAGTTCTCTAATGCATAGCAAGCAATTGCAGACCATGAACTGCATCAGGGGCCCCTTAGTCTCTAGACTGACATCACTGCTTTTCAGAACTCTGGAGAGGTTCCTGACATTATGATAGATGGAGAAAAAAAGGATGTTGTCAACAATTTCATTGTACTTGGATCCACAATCAACACCCAAGGTAACAGCAGTCAAGAAATCAAAAGATGTGTTGTACTGGGAAAATCTTCTATTAAGAACCTCTCCAACATGCTTAAGAGCAATGTCAGTTTAAAAACTAAGATGTGACTGATCCAAGCTGTGGTCATTTCAGTTACTTCCTATGTGTCCGATAGTTGTAAAATAAATGTGACAGAGTGATGTCTTTATTTTGAGTTGTGGTCTTGAAGAAAAGTACTGTAATCTCAGTACTGAAAAAATATTGGATTTCAAAAAGAACAAACAAGTCTCTATCTTGAAGGATGTGGAACCAGAAGTGCTCTTTAGAGTCAAGGATGATAAAACTCTGTCTTAATATTTTTGTGCATATTGTCAACAGGGACTAGTCTTTTAAAAAAGGCACTCTGGGAAAGGTGAAGTGTCAGAGAAAGCAAGGAAAATCCTTGCCACAGTGATTGTAACAATAGGCTCCAGCATATCAGAGATTGTGGGGATGATGCAGGATAGGGCAAGTTCAGCTGGGTTGCTTATAAGGTGAGTATGAGTCTTAGGGGACACAATTCACCTAAAAACAAACAAGCTGAAATGAGGATGGGGCTACATTTCTTTTACAATAATAGCTGAATGAGAAATTTGTTAATATAAAAAGAAGTTAGGCTACCATAGTCAGGAAAATTAAAAATGAGATTGTTTAAACAACAAATGCTGGTGAGGTTATGGAGAAACTGGGACCCTATTCACTCTTGGTGGCAGTGTAAAACAGTGCAACCACTCTGGTAGGCAGTATGGCGCTTTCTCAAAAAGTTGCAAATAGAAATACCATTTGACTCAGCAATTCCACTACTGGGAATATACCCTACAGAGACCATAACTGCCACCCAAGCAAATATATGCACACCCATTTTTATTGCTGTGTCATTTGTTCACAATAACAAAGAGACGGAAACAACCCAAGCGCCCATCAACAAACTAATGGGTAGAGAATCTGTGTTATAGTCACACAATGGGATTTTATGCTGCATTGAAAAACAAGGAACTCATGAAATATTATACAAAATAGATGGCCTGGGAGGACATTATGCTGAGTGAAATATCTCAGTCACAAAAGGACAAATATTGAATAATGCCACTGTTATAAAACAGGACTGATATTGGGTTTGGGGAGGAAACTAAGAAAAGAGGGGATAAATAATGTACCCTGCATTGAAACAAATGAGGGAGAGAACTGCTTAAATGGAATATATGATTAGGTATTATTTGCATGACAACAGTCCAGCATGATAGCTGCATAGTAAAGTGGACGGGGCGGGGGGCAGTTTTACAATGAAATAATTTTTTTTTCTTTCAAAGAGAAAAGCAAAGTGTTCTCTATAAACTTTCATTAAAAACTCAATTTAAAAAATGAGATTGTTCTGTAATGCTTTGCGGGGGAAACTAGAATATACTGGTTTTCCATATGAGTTAAAATTTAATGCATTTATTTTTATTACAATTAATTTTTTACAGATTTTACTTTTTCTATATTATGTTAACAAAACTTAAAATGGTCATGAGATTAGAGAGAAACTTTTTTTCAAATCATGGAGGTGATATAGGAAAGTGAGTCTGATTAGTATATATGTTTTGGATTTCTACTATTTTTATTCAATAAAAGCTTTATTTGTGAAAATACAGTTTAACTTTTGGGCTTTACCTATCTTTGTCATAATGTATTGTTCTGTTACAGAATTATTTCTTCATAATAAACATAAAGCAAATTTAAGAAACTGTATAGGTAAATAACTGCATAATATCATTAATTACTAACAGCTCAATTATACAGTGAAGTGCTTGCAATTGTCTTAAAGCTTCGGAATCTTTATCTTGTGTTCTATTATATATACAATTCATTAAATTACATTAATTATACAAATTTTTTTATTAATGCAAAGAGAAAGTGTTTTTAATTTTCACAAGTAGAAACAATGATCAAAATATTTATGTGCTTATTACATATATTGTTCTGTTGACATTCATACAATAATTCATTTATGCAGTGTAATATTAACACCTTTACAAGAGAGAAAACGAAAAAGTTCTCATATTTAAATTAAAAAGTTTCTTTAATTTAATATCCAGCCCAAAAAGAACAAGCATGTTTTCAGAAAATAAAGCTCAGAGATTTAAATTATTTTTACTGGTGTTTAATAATACCTGTAAATTCGTTTTAATACCAGGGTTGGTGTTGGATTTTACAAGATCAGACTCCAGAGACTGAATTTAAATCCCTTCAAATACTTCAACATTCTTTGCTTCAGTTTATTTATCTGTTGAATTGAAATAATATAGTAAGAATTCAAAAAAGTAGTGTTCAGTGTTTAAACATAATATATCAACTCCCAACTCATAGCTAAACAAACCAACCAATGAACTAAAGTCATCATTGTGGTGCAATTTCTAACTCTTAGCTCCCCTATAGGACAGAATGGAACTGCCCCATGGAGTTCCCAAGGCTGTAATCTTTACAAGAAGCAGCCTTACACAAGTTGCTGCTATGGAGTGTCTGTCTGAGGGGTTCAGATTAATGAACTTTTTGTTAGAAGATGAATTTTTAACATCTGTGCTACTAGGACTCTCCTTGGCTCATAGTTCCTACTCACTGCTTTCTGACACATGGCAACCCTTCCTTGAGTTCCTAAGGCTGTAAATCTTTATGAATGGAGATTGCCTTACTTTCTTCTCACTGAGCAGCAGGCTAGTGGATTCAAACTGCCCACCTTTTGGTTAGTAGCCAACACATAATGCACTATGCCACCTGGACTCTTTTGGCTCATAGTTGTTGTTGCTGTTGTTGTTAGGTATCATCAAGTCAGAACCAACTCATAGTGTACCCTTGAGTGGGTTTTCAGAGGCAGTGAATCACCCCAGAAGAGATGGTCCATCTTTCTCTAGTAGAGCAGCTGTTAGATTCAAACTGCATGCCTTTGGTTTGGCAGTACAATTCCTTACCACTAATCATACTCTATAATTAAATATTTTACATTATTATGGGTTTACCTGCTTAGAAAGACTCATTTTAACATGTTTATTAATGAAGTCCAAGTTCATCCATATCATATGAATTTTGCTGGTGTGCCCCATAGAGTCAAAACCAAGTCATAGTGGAACCTCCAGCAGATACTGTAAATCACACAGGAGGAGATGGCCCATCTTTCTCCTGTAGAGCAGCTGGTGGATTTGAACCACAAGCCGTTAGGTTGGTAGTGCATCTCCTTACCAGCTCAGTACCAGAGCTCTATATAAAATGTATAATGAATTTCTTTATTTAGAGTTTTGTGGGTTTTAATACTCCAGAATTGACTAGGGAATTCTGTGCCTGGCACTCCCAGAGAGAAGTCTGTTGGAAGCAGACATCCTAATTGGAGGTTTCTATGAGAATAGCAGTGACCCTGCTTTTCACCACTCAAGCAATACCAGAACTACTCTCATATCTCTAAAGACATTAAAAAAAAAAGCTACTTTACACTTTTCTCATAGTTGGCAGGCTATCTGCTATTCAGGATTTAACATTAAAATATAGAGACTTTTAGAAGACATTCAATGAACTTTTTTATTATTAGAGTGCATTTATTTGAGACCCTGATAGCAAAGGAGCTTTTATGATTTATCAGCAATGCTTTAAGAAATCTCTCTTTAACAACAATCTTACTGGATGGCTTGGTGGTTTGTAGGAAATCTATGCAGATAATCCCCAAAACCAAATTAACCATCCTCCAGTCTATTCTGACTCAGCAATCTTTCACTGAATTTCTGAGATTGTGAGAAGACTGTGGGCTGGTTGATGGGCTTGGGACTGCTGGCCTTTAGCTTATCAGCTCAGTACTCAACACATTACACCACCAGAGCTCTTTATGCAGTCAGACAGTAACACTTCGGTATTAAAAGGTTCCCCCATTATTTGTGATGATACTTACTTTTTGAGTTTATATATATTTCTCATTTCAGTATCTAACATTTTATTCTGTTTCTTCCAGTGACCTAAAATTAGTCTTTAATAGCTACTAAGTACTTTCTAGAATCTTGCTAATAATTTTCCCTATCTTTTTTTAATTGTTATTTGAGTGAGCATTGACAAAGCATTGGTTTTCCATTCTTACACATTTTGTTTTATGTAGCATGATTGAACTTGATTATATCAAGTCTGATATTATTTCTAGAAAGAGACTAATCTGCTGTTAATATATTCAATTTAGTTTAACATACTTCTTTTTTTAATAATTTTAATGAACATTTACAGAGAATTTGGATTTCCATTCATTCATTGCTGCATTTCTCTACCTGCCCAGCCCTCTCCCCCCACCCCCTAGCTCGCTCCTCTCTTTCAAAAGTAAAAGAAAGACTCCCTCCCTGGTACACAATCCCCCTGCACCCCTCCCACTGCCCCAAGTACATTCCACTAT
>NW_006399793.1:12836529-12842260 GCF_000299155.1 Elephantulus edwardii | reverse complement strand
CTTGTTAATATGATGAATTACATTGATTGTTTTCCTTATGTTGAACCACCCCTGCATACCTGTTATAAAACCCACTTGGTCATGATGGATTATTTCTTTGATGTATCATTGAATTCTATTGGCCAGGGTTTTATTGAGTATTTTTACATCTATGTTCATAAGAGATATTGGCCTATAGTTTTCTATTTTGGTGGTGTCCTTTCCTGGCTTTGGTATCAAGGATATGTTTGCTTCATAGAATGAATCTGGGAGAATTCCATCTTTCTCTATTTCCTGAAATAGTTTATGTCAAATTGGTGACAGTTCCTCTTTGAATGTTTGATAAAATTCACTAGTAAAACCGTCTGGTCCAGGACTTTTTTTGGTCGGAAGTTGTTGTATTTAACATACTTCTTATTGCTAAGATCTCCCTGAAAAAACCTCCATGTAACTCGTCAGCAAGAGAAAGAAACTTTGCAAAAATATCTGTTTATTAATTGCTGCCTATTTTAGATGTTATATACATATTTGTATTCTTGGGAGCCATATATCTTTTAAACAGTCAGGTACAAAAATTTTACATTGTTCCCTTGCTTATTCACACTCTCTTGCTCTCTCTCATGGCCATGAAGTCGGACC
Source organism: Elephantulus edwardii (assembly GCF_000299155.1). Classification (NCBI taxonomy): domain Eukaryota; kingdom Metazoa; phylum Chordata; class Mammalia; order Macroscelidea; family Macroscelididae; genus Elephantulus; species Elephantulus edwardii. The sequence continues at coordinate 12,841,642 of NW_006399793.1, read as the reverse complement.
TAACTCATAACTCATAGGTGACCTTCCTGTGAGTTTCCAAGGTTATAAATTACACAAGAGGAGATTGCCCATCTTTCTCCTGAGAAGCAATTGACAGATTAGAACAGCTTGAGAGCTGTGGCATTTGGGTTAGGAGTGCAATTCCCTATGGAGTAAGTAGGTCATCAAGGATTCATATAAGTTACATCTCTGGAGAGTTGCGCTGTTAACCAAAACACTGCACCTTTTTGGTGGTTTAAATTCATCAATAGCTCCTCAGAGGAAAGCTAGGAAATCTCCTCTTGTGTGATTTTCAGCCTCAGAAACTCAGTGGAGAGTCAGATATTTAAATAAAGACTTATAAACTTCATATAGGAGTAGAGTTGATGTAACTCTACTTTCCTCTCCTGTCCTCTGACCCAAGTCAATATCAATGTCTTTGAAAGGATTTGCCCAAAAGACAGATGATAATCAAGAAGAAAAGGAGCCATATAATAGAACTTGCTGAACATCTTTGCTTTCCTAGACCGTTGTCTGCAACGTGATCCAGCTACCTCAATTTTGCCTGCCCTGCTAAAAAGGCATGGACCAAGAACCACCCACAGTTCCCCTGGAGGCGTGTCTATGCCCTTGTGTTGTGGTTATGTGCTGTCGCTTCCCACTCATAGCGACCCTATGTACAACAGCTCTGAACCCTGTTCTAGCTTGAGCCAACTCACCTCTGACACACCTACCCCTAATTCCCCGATCACTGAGTCAATCCATTTAATCAAGGGTCTTCCTCTCTTGTGCTGTCCCTCCACCCTTCCAAGCATGATGCCCTTCTCCAAGGACTAGTCCCTCCTTAAATAAAACTCATGAATTACCATACAAAATGGGTGACCCTGGAGGACATTATGCTGAGTGAAATATCCCAGTCACAAAAGGATAAATACTGCATAATGTCACTGTTATAAAACAGGACTGACATCAGGGTTGGGAGGAAACTAAGAAAAGAGGGGATAAATAATGTGCCTTGCATTGAAACAGATGAGGGAGAGAACTGCTTAAATGGAATATATGATTAGGTATCATTTGCATGACAACAGTCTAGAATAAGAGCTTCGTAGTAAAGTGGACTGGGGTGAGGGTAGGGGATTGTACAACAATGAAATAATTATCTTTTTTTTAAAGAGAAAAGTGAACTAGGGGGAGGGTGAGCAGGGAGAAAAATGTGCAACAATGAATGAATGGAAATCCAAGTTCTCTATAAACATTCATTAAAATCTCAATTTAAAAAAACAAACAAACAAACCATGTCCAAAATATATCAGACAGACTAGCACTTGGATCAAAGAAGCTTGCATGTGGAACTCTTGGGCCTTTTTCCTTGTATCACCTGGACTAGCTACATCCTTACTATCTGCGTGAACATCCCTGGACCTTTGGAGAAATGGTATATTGTTAGAATGATGGAGAGGTTTGAGAGATCAAACACTAGGGGCATTTATACCCCCACGTTTGATAGCTAATCTGATACTGATTTTATTGGAACAAATTGTGATTGCCTTAATAAACCAGTGACTACATGTTCAAGCCTTGAATAACTGAGTACTGACTGTCATTTGAAAAGTATAAGAATATTAAGATATATTTTTTTTCCTTCTAGGTGGGAAATGAGGAAGGATGAAACACTAGAAGAAGAAGAAAAGGCAATGCTGGAACATTTAAAACAAGTTTATACCATACAGGGCTCTTGTGCCTCAGATAACACAGAGCACCAATAATCTGCAGAAAATCGTGACAGCAGTATTTTAAGATAAAATCACAAGTAATGGAGAAGGATTTTTACCATAGTGATAATATACCTCAGAGGTGCTGTGGAGCATGAAACTGATGACTGGGAAATGACAGTGCTGGAGTGGAATACAGCACATATAGAATAAGAGGTTGTTGAAAACCTCCTTGGAGACAAAATGGCAAGAATCGGATGGCCTGAAATCCCTACACTGACTCCTAGTGGCCATGGCCCCTTTTAAGCACTCAATCTCACTGATCTCTCCTTCTGGAACTCACAGTAACCACTAGAACTTGTGGAATTGGAGAAGAAACAAATAAGGCATTGCATGTTTTTATTTAAAATATAACTTAAAAAAAATAAAATATAACTTCAAATCTTTTTCTCTCTCCCACCTTTCTCTTTCTGTGATAGAACTGCTGCCATCTCGTGTTCCCTTGGAATTCTTGTTTCCTCCTCTCCTTCCTGGAGTATCTATGACAACAAGTAAAATGTTTAGAAATCTTCTAAGGAAATTTCAATAAAACATTTTGAATTAATATGTTTTCCATTTGATTCTGTACTTGTAGCTCAAGTCAAGGTCTTAATTACCTTTACAGCCAACCATTGTACATTGACCTCCCTCCAAAAGCCTTTTCCTCACCCAATTTCTCTTAATTGCAGCTACAGAAAGAGCATCTTAACGTACTTCTTTAGCCATATATGTGCTTGAAATGACTTTTAATTGCTCCCTTCTTTTAGATTAAAACTTGTGATCATGAGCCTTAAAGTCCGATCCCAAAATGATCTAACATTCAGCCAACTGCCTGCTATCAATTTGGTTCAATCCAATCTTTCTCTACTAGAAAACAAAGTAAAACAACAACAAAAGACTCTTGTCCCAGAATTGTGTTCAAAACTCCTTCCAGCAGTCTCTACCAAACAGCTCATTATCCTTAATTCCCATACTGTTATTTTCATTAAATTCACACACACAACAAATATGTTCTAACTCTCTACAACATACACATAGATATTTATTATTGTTTTTTATCAAAGGAAAGATATCATTCTTTTATAGACTGATTATATTACAAAGATTATCAAATTATAAAGACCTTGTGTAATAATATAAAGTCTTCCTTTATAATTACCCATATGCTATTATAGTTATTAAAACACAGTTGTTTTAATGACGGCACTGAAAAAAAGACAGCAATGACTAACTGTTGAGTAATCTGTAAAACATCTAGAAGAGACTTTACATTATAGGTTATTTATGACATCAAAATGGTTTCTAACATATCAGTTATATAATATACCAGATATATAATTGATTGTCCATGTTCCCACATCCTATGATTTTTATAAAATATGTGTAGGCTGCATGATTTCCAAAGAAAAAGTTGTTATGCATTTTTCAAAGAGTGAAAGTTTATGAGGGCAAAATAAGTCATCTTAGAAAATCTTTTGCATTATTTCTTTAAATAAAAGCACACAAGTGCCCATGTACTCAGAAGCCTGCCAAATAACACATTTTCTTTTTAAAGAGAGTGCTGTTGGCCAGTATAAGCATGAGCCAAATGTTTTAAAGACATGATTGAACGAATTTCTGAATATCTTATGAAGACCATTTTAACAAATCGGGGGGAAATATAAAAACTAGATTTTCCATCTACTTTCACCAAGCCCTCATATTAAGTAATATATACAAAGTCCTTTGAACAATTAGTATAAAAATCAATAGAGGCAATGCTTGACATTAATCCTTGGGTTTGTGGTCATCTAGGTACTAAATTTGCAAAATAAGCTTCATTAGAAAAAAAATGGAAAGTGAAAATAAGAACAAATTGATCCGATAAATCAAATGGTATTATTAATTAACAGGATTTCACATTTTGATTATTTGTCTTCTAATATACCTAAATTATATATTTTAAGGCTTCTTTTATTTAGTCTGATACATTTCTATACTAATTGTAGGTAGTAGTTAAATTCTTTAGGAAAAAAAATTCCCTGTTACTCCCTTTTAATAGAGAAGTATACTAAAGGGGAACAATGGGATGAGAGATGGAGATAGTGTAAGAGAGGGAGGGGAAAAGGTTAGGGTTTCATTCTCTTCCATATTTCCTCAACAAAATTACAGAAGCTATGAAAAGTATAAAGCTTATAGACAGAATTATTGAATAATGTTTCTTATTTGTCATATGGTTTTAAATTTATACTTGATTTGTTTCTTCAGATATAATAAGCAATAGGATTTCTAAACAGTTGTTGCTTCTCACATTTATTTTACATTGTATGACTTAACAATATAATGAAAGTTAACACATTAGAACTACATATATGCTTACTACAAAAAGTATAATCTTCCTTCTGTATTCTGTTTAAGTGTCTTTTTCTACAACAATTCTTATATTTTATATATATATATAATATATATTTAAATATATATATAATAAATAAAAATATATAAAATAGACAACTATTTTATAATCCATCTGTTACTATGTAGATGCTATGATTTAATTTTTCAATAAAATATACAAATATTGTGGGTTTGTGGAGTATTTTATTTTCTTTTCCTTTGCTTCAGTTTGAGCTTGCATATGAGTCTGTTCCATAATCAGCACCTGGCCTAGTTTTCATAGCAGATATTGAGCTTCACCAACAGTTCTTTCTACAAATGTAGACCATCTGATTTCTGTGCAGACCATCAGGTGAGATCCACGTATATAGTTTCCATTTATCTTTCTTTTAAAATGTGTTTACAATTTAAAAAAAATCATTGACTACAAAATTCTATCATTTTATCACCAGCTTCATTTCTGTCACCAAGCCCATGTTTTCCAATTATTGATCCTTCTTCTCCATGCCTGACTTTCGCATTCCACTCATGCATTATTATTAGTGCATCCTGGTGGCATGTTCGATCGATTCCTGACTGCAAATGTTGGTAGAAATCATCTATGCCCTCCTCTTTGTCTCTGGTTGTTGGTGTATATATTTGAATGGTGGTGGTATTGACAGATCTTTCTTGTATGCTTATGGATATTATCCTGTCACTCACAACATCATATTTTAAGATGGACTGGAAGTCTTTTTAACTATGAATGAGACCCTGTTTGTCCTCACCTCTTCATTTCCAGCATAGTAGATCATGTGATTGTTTGATTCAAAATGTTCCATGCCAATCATTTAGCCAAAGTCTACTATGTCAATATTTATGCCTTCCACTTCTCTCCTAACAATATCCAATTTAGCTACACTAATGCACCTCACCAGGAATAGATGGTATACCAATTGAAGTATTTCAGATAACAGATGTTGCCCTGGATGTGCTCACCAAGTTGTGCCAAGAAATCTGGAGAACAACCA
>NW_006399793.1:12835072-12835678 GCF_000299155.1 Elephantulus edwardii | reverse complement strand
ATCTGACATGTCATTACCAAACACTTTTTCCCAGTCTGTGGCTTCCCTTTTTACCTTGTTGGAGAAGTTTTTGGATGTGCATAGGGATTTGATCCTTAGAAGGTCCCATTCATCTATTTTATCTTCTCCTGGTTGTAGATTTTTCAGGATACTTGGAATACTGTTTATGTTCTGGATTAGGCCTACTAGAGTTCTTCCAAGCTTTTATTTAATGAAGTTTATAGTTCTTAGTTTTAGTCCTAGATCCATGGTCCACCTTGAGTTGGTTTTTGTATATGGAGTGAGGTGTGAATCTTTCTTGAGTCTTCTGCATATATTTTTCCAATTATGCCAGCACCATTTGTTAAAAAGGCTGTCATTTCCCCACTTAACTGATTTCATTTCCTTGTCAAAAGTCATTTGACCATATGTAGATGGGCTGATTTCTGGGCTCTCAATTCTATTCCATTGATCTATGCATCTGTCATTGTACCAGTACCATTCTGTCTTAACCATCACAGCAGTGTAGTAGGATTTGAAATCAGGGAGTGAGATGCCTCCTACCTTTTTTCTATTTTTGAGGAGTGCTTTGCTTATTCAGGGCTACTTTCCATTCCAAATGAAACT
>NW_006399793.1:12808856-12827672 GCF_000299155.1 Elephantulus edwardii | reverse complement strand
GTTGGCGCAGGATAGAGCAGGGTTTAGAGCTGTTGTGCATAGGGTCGCTATGAGTCGGAAACGACTCGATGGCACATAACAACAACAATGCACCTCACATTCCACGTTCTAAAAACTAGTGTCTATTTGCAGCTGTTCCTCCTTCTTTGTGTTTGCCAAGTAGAGGGCTCAGCCTCAGGTGACATATCTGCTGGTCTAATTTAAATGTACTTATTGTGCATAGGATTTTCAAAGGCCTGTTATTTTGGAAGTGGACGACCAATCCTTCTACCTAGTATGTCTTAATATAGATGTTCAACTTGGAGCAATATCAGGCAGACAAGCATTTTACCCAGAAGTGTTCGTTCCCTCCCTGCCCCCCCCCCCAGGTCCCTGCTTTGGCACCTGGCCAACTGACTGGAAGAGATTCACATTTATTCCAATTTTAAAAAAATGTGATCCAAAAGAGTGGTAAATTATTGAATGATATCATGCTATTCAGATGATAAAGCCTTACTTGTCAAAACTGAGGAGGACCTGAAGTATTTGGTGGAGAAGGTCAGTAATTGTAGTCTTCAACATGAATTGAAGCTAAACATCAAGAAGACAAAGATTCTCACCATTGGGTCAGTTGGCAACACCATGGTGAATGGAGAAGAGATTGAAGTTATTACCAATTTCAGCTTGCTCAGCTCCACAATCAGCTCTTGGCACCAGTAGTCAGGCAATCAAAAGACAAATTACAAAGAGACTAAAATTACAAACAGACTAAAGTGTACCCAATCCAGGTACCACAATTACATGTTATTCATCAGAGAGCTTGACAATGTTTAAGGATGACAAGAATTTATACTGTTGAGCTGTGGTGTTGCAGATTTAACATACCAAGGATAGCTAGGAGAACTAATATATTTGTCGTAGAGAAGGTGAAACGGATTTTCTCCTTGGAGCCAAGGAAGCTCTATCTTACATACTTTGGGCACGTGGCCAGAGGAGGCCAGTCCTTGGAGAAGGATACCATGCTTAGAAGGGTAGAGGGACAGCATAAGAGAGGAAGACTCCTGGTGAGATGGATTGACTCGATAACTGGGGCAATGGGATTAGGCGTATCAGAGTCAGTGGGACTGATACAGGAGAGGGCAAGGTTCAGAGCTGTGTACATATGGTCGCTATGAATCACAGGTGACTCAACAACACAAACAACCACCACCTTACTAATACCACATACAAGCAAAATCCTGCTGACGATTATCCAAAAGCAACTGGAACAGTATATCACCAGAGAACTACCAGAAAAGTAAGTTGGGTTTGGAAGAGGCTGTGACACTAGGGATATCATTGCCAACATTAGATGGATCTTGGCTGAAAGAGAATACCAGAGAAATATCTATCTGTGTTTCATTGACTACACAAAGGCATTTGACTATGTGGATCACAACAAACTGTGGCTAACCTTTCGAAGAAAGGAAATCCCAGAACACCTGATTGTGCTCATGTGAAACCTATACTCAGACCCGGAGGCAATTGTCAGAACAGTGCAAGGAAAAATTGCATGGCTCAAAATCAGGAAAGAATGTATCAGGTATGTGTCCTGTCTCCATACCCTTTCAATCTGTATGGGAAACAGATCATTCGAGAGGCTAGACTTTATAAAGAATGTGGCATCACAATTGGAGGAAGATTCATCAACAACCTGCGTTATGTAGATTGCACAACCTTACTTACTGAAACTGAGGAAAGTCTGAAGCATCTGCTGCAGAGGGTTAAGAACTGGAGTTTGCAAAATGGATTGAACTTTGACATCAAGAAAAAGATTCTCACCACTGGGCCAACTGGCAGCATTGTAACAGATGCAGATTGTTAACAATTTCACCTTGCTCACTTCTACAATCAAACTTTTGGCACCAGCAGCCTGGAAATTGAAAGAAAAATTGCATTAGGAAAATCTACTGTCAATGACCTCAACAGAGTGCTGAACAGCAAGGATGTCAGTCTAGAGACTACAGTGAATCTGCTCTAGGCCATCATTTTCACAGTTACTTGCTACACATCAGAGGGCTAGACAATGACCAAGGATAACAGGAGAAGAATTGATGCCTTTGAGTTGTGGTGCTGGAGAAGAGTTATGGACTGCCTAGAGAACTAGCAGGTCTGTCTTGGTGAGGGTAAAACCAAGCTGCTCCTTGGAGGCAAGGGTTTTGAGACTCTATCTCACATAATTTAGGCAGGCATGTAGCCGGGAGGGCCACAGGCTGGGGCATGGATATCATGCTTGGAAGGGTCAAGGGACAGTGTAGAAGAGGAAGACCCTAGATAAGATCAATTTACACAGTAACTGGGGGATGAGGGTAGGTGTGTCAGAGACACTAAGACTGGCTCATGATTGAGCAAGAGTTCAGAGCTGTTGTGCTTAAGGTCTCTATAAGTCTTAGTCAACAAGACTGTGCATAACATTTGTGTCTTTCAGATATTTTACATTCTTGTCATCTCCCCCAAATATTGTTATATATTTACAAACTGTAATCCAAGAATGAGGAAATAAATCGCTTATTTTATTGATCATTATGTACTTGATTATAACATTCCATTATCACAGTTTATATATATTTGAATCAAAGAAAGGTTAAAGTAGGCTTTAATTAGCAGGGCTTATTCTTTAAAAAAACAAACAAAAAACAAACAAAAAAAAACCCCAAACCCAAATGGAAAACAAACAAACAAACAAACAAACATGTTAAGGGGTATTTTGGTGACTTATATATTTCATACTAAAAAATAACCAGGTTTGTATCTCCATTAACACTTCTAATATGGAAACTGAAAGTTCTTGAAATCTAACAGGGAATAATGAGATCTGTATCCTCAACGCTAATCAATATTTCATCCAATAACATAGTCAATCCTGTTTTTTATTCTGTCATAGGGTAGACATAGGAATTAACACACACACACATATACCCCTCAAAATCATTGCCATTGAGTCAGAACTCAACAGAACCATAGCTCACCCTCCCGTGAATTTCCAGAGACTGTAAATCACAAGGTATAAGATTGCTCGTCTATTTTCTGCAAGAGTTGCTGGTGGAATCCAAGTGCTTGCCTTTGGCTTGGCAGCACAACTTCAGATCAGTGGGATGGAATTTAAGTACTTCAGGGTCAGCTCAGGAGTGAGAGGAAAAAGCTATGTTAAACTGCAGTTATTGTCTCCTGTCTGGAAAATTTCCAAATGTCAGTAATGCATTCTGTTGTTAGGTATTTCTGTATATTTTTAGAGACTCTAATTTCAACATCGCTCCAGTCAACACCTCACCGTTCCCATACAGCTCTTCTTCTGGTGGTTTATTTCATGCATCCTTCTCAAAGTTATTTGTGCCTTTCAACTCCACTTTAAAAAACACAAACATAAAACCAAAAAACCTAGAAACGTTTTTCTCTTTTTTAAAAACAATTTTCCCAGTCACATACCATCTTATTTACTAGTTGTAGAAAAAGTTTGACATTTCTTAGCTCTTCCCTCTGTCACCACAGGAAACTCAGCCAAAGTTTAAATGCCTTTAAACACCTCTAGACAAGTGCTGGACACTTGTCTTTAGGACTGTCATTTCAAAACTCCAAGTTTCTCTCATTCCTGTCAAGTCACAACTGACTCATAACTGACCGACCCTCCGGAAGATTTTCTAGGGCTACAAGTCACATAGGAAGAGATTATCCATCTTTCTCCTGCTGAGCTGTTGGATTTGAGCAAGCTGAGAGGTGTGGCTTTTGAGTTAACATCACACCATATGGACTACACCACTAGACCATAACTGAAGGCCACATTTTCTTCTCTACAAAATTTCTTAACACCCCCCTCTCTCAAAGGATGCATACTATGGCCAGGGGCTATCATGTAGGATCTTAACTTATGAGAAAAATCTTAAACTTTATTCTATTTGAGTAGGAAAGTGATTTAAGTTTGTGATAGAAAAGTGACAAAATCTCATTTGCATTTCAAAATAACTTTTCCAATTGCCAGTTGGAGACTAGACTGTAGGGAGAAAAAGCAGAAGCATGAAAAACAAGAGAAGAATTCACCACGAGGTCATGATTAGAGGTGATGAGACTTGATTAGATGTGAGATACCTTTCAAAGACAGCCAACAATTTTTAATGATGGATTTGACATGGAATTAGAGATAAGTGGAAATGACAGAATAAAGTGAGTGATTGAAAGAATATGAAGTTTACTGAGATGTATTGAAGGAAGGACGGTTGGGGGGAAGGACAATACTTGGAAATGAATTTTTAATATTTTAATACAATAATAAATAAAGGCACAGTGGTGATGTAGTAAACATACCCGACTGCTAACAAACAGCTACTGATGCTGCTAGATGCTATCGAGTTGGAACCGACTCATAGCTGACTCTTCAGCAGGTTTTCAGAGGCTGTAAATCACACTGTTAGAAATTATTAGAAAGATGAAGCACTTCGTGAGTTCAAACTGTGTGTGTTTGGGGCAGCAGTGTACCTTCTTACCACCAGGTTACCAAAGCTCAGCTGAAATATTGGTGGTGGTGGTGGTGGCATAGAGTCAGAAGCAATCCATAGCTGCACCTCCAGCAGATTTTTCAGAAATAGTAAGTCCTTCTCCCATGGACCAGCTGATGGATTCCAATCATGCACTTTTAAGATTGCCGCACAGCTAAAGATAGGCAGTTCAAATCTACCAGCTGTTCCATGGGAGAAAGATGGGAATATGCCTCCTTTCAAGATTTACAGCCTTGGAAACCCAATGTAGGGTCACTAGGAGTCAGAATTGACTTGATCGCAGTGAGTAATGTGCTTTTTTCCAAACTGAAGAAGTTAGATATGTGAGTAAAGCTATGTTACAATCTCAAAGGCACATGGTTCGAATCCACAAGCTGCACCACAGAAGAAGGATGGACAATCTTTTCCAATACAATTAACTGCCTCTGAAAACCCGCTGGAGGGTCAGCTATGGGTTGGTTTTGACCCGATGGTACACAACAACAAGAGCAAAAGCTGCTGTTGTAAATTTGGAAGTGTGTGAGTTTAAAATCAGAGGCAAATGATACATGTAAATGTAACAGTCTGAAAGCAGAAACTTCATTTTAAAGACTTGCTATTAGTCTAAAATCCATATAGAACTTGTAATTTGCCTGTTTCAACAGTAGTTGTAATTTTGATGTTAATCTAACCATGTATCCTGAAGAAGATGTTCCTTTTCTGAGAGTTCTGGCAGGTGCAGGATATTTTCATTTATTCCCAAAGGATATTTCCACTATAATCAAACTGACAGCATTATCAATAAATCTTTACAATTAACCTCCAGAAACAGACATGTTGGAGAAAGTAATTTTAAACCTGAAAAACCTGTCCTGCCATTGTCCTGGGATCATCCTGTCATCCACAGAAGTACATGCACAGTTAGCCAAACATGGAGTCCCACTTATGTGTTATCTACCTATTCCTGCCAAATTTCTGCTTGTAGATTCCCCTCTTTGACTCCTCTGATTGCCTTTCAGTCAATTAAGATTTTATCATTTTCCATCTGAATATTTTCTTTGGTAAAGTATCTATTCATATCCTGTGACCGTTTTGCTATTGGGTTGTTTACCTATTTCTCGTTGAGATGCTGGACTATTTTATAAATTTTAGGTAAAAGTCCCTTATCAGATATATTGTTAACAAATATTTTTTCCCAACAAGTAAACACATGAAGAAATGTTCAAAATCCCTAGCTATAAAAGAGATGCAAATCAAAACAACCATGAGATATCGTCTCATCCCAGTAACAATAGCAAAGTTCAACTGAACAGCAAACAATAAATGCTGGTGAGATTGTGGAGAGATTGGAACCCTTACTCACTTCTGGTAGATGTACAAAATGGTACAACTACTATGGATGGCAGTTTGATGTTTTGTCAAAAAGTTGGAAATAGAAATACCACTTTACACAGCAATCCCACTACTGGGAATATACCCTAAAGAAATCATAACTGCCATCTAAACAGATATATGCACAGCCATGTTTATTGCTGCATTAATTACTTTAGCAAAGAGGAGGAATCAACCCAAGTTCCCATCAACAAATGAATGCATAAAAAAACTATGGCATAGTCATATAATGGAATACTGTACAACACTGGAAATGAACTTGTGGAAACATTACACAACATGGGGGACCCTGGAGCACATCAAGCTCGGTTAAGTATCTCAGCCACAAAAGGACAAACACTCCATAGCACCTCTGTTATAATGCAGGTCTGACATGAGTGTTGGGAAGAGAATAGGATAAGAGTGGATAGATAATGGCCATTGCACTGGAACAGATGAAAGGAAGAACTGTCTAAGATGAATATAAGATTAGGCATTACACATATGACAACAGTCCAGAATAAGAGATATATCATTGCAAAGAGGACTGGGGATGGGGGAGATAGGTAATTGTGCAACAGTGAATGAGTATTTTTTTTTTTTAAAAATGAACTGGAATAGGGGGAAGGGAGAGTAAGGGGTAAAATATGCAACAATGACTGAAAGAAAAATCTCACCTTTCTGCAAATGTTTGTTAAAATCACAATTAAAATAAATTTTTTAAAAGATTTTCAATTCCCACTCCAATTGTACTTTTCTTTCTTATCCAGTGGAGCAGTGAGCATCACTCAGTGGACCTTGACTTCTTTCTGCCCTGGACAATCACTCACACTCAACTCATTGCCATAGAGTTGGAATCAAATCCTCTGTAGGGTTTTCAAGGCTGTAAATCAGGTGAGAAGAACTTGCCCATCTTGCTCCCAAGGATCTGCTGGTGGATTACGGCCTTTAGGTTAGCAGCACAACTTCCTATGAATTCCACTATCCTTCCTGCGCCTCAATAAAACTCTTATTTTAAGTATATACCATGGAGTTGCTCTGCCTCTGTGACAGTAAGGATTTATTGTTCAAAATGGCTTTCCAATCATTGAATTTTACTTTACCATGTGGACAGGTGGGAATATGCAAATACAGTGTGTTGGCCTATTCACAAAAGGATTGTTTAGTCACACCATTGAATTGAACAGAAGAATGGGCTTTCTTCTCCTGTGTGAGGAATTGCCTCTGAAAACTGCTGGAGGGTCAGCTACAGGCTGGTTCTGTCTAAATGGTACTCAACAACAACAATGGAAGCAGAATTAGACATTGAGCTGTCTTTATTGAATTAAAGATTAGCTGATTCTCCAGCTGATTTTCAGGGACAGTAAGTCTTATGGAAAAAGAATGCCTAGCCTTCTCCCACAGAGCAGCTGGTGGATTCAAACTGTGTGCCTTTGGTATTACTATGAGTCAGTTCCAACTCAATGGTACTCAACAACCACAACAGTCACAAGAGCTGCAGCAGAATTGAAGACTCACCACCAGGAAAACAGTAGGCATGCAGTGCCCTCTTTAGAGCCAGAGATTCTTGTGCCAGTTAGACCCACAGAAGCAGCAGCTGTGGCTGAAATAAAAGAACTAGAGACTCAAATTAAGAAGTTCACCTTGAGACTGCTACTTCATGGAATCAGATGTAAGGGCCTTCGCCTAAGTTTGTTGGAAGACTGAAGGGTAGAACCATAATTTTGAGGACTGAGAACTTTGTAATATTAGCCTAAAGACACAAGGCTCAAAGATAAGGTACCTGCACATTTTGGAAGCTGTTCTAACAGAATGACTTTATTCTGCTACTAACATGAATTACAGCCTTTGACTTTCTTAATACGGCTCTGTGTGATCTGTGAGCTATTGAAACATATTTTGGACCCAGTAGAACAGTAAGATTGGTGTTGAGATGAATAGAAAGATGTACAGGAACATGGAGGGGGGACATGTCTGACCTCATAGGAATTGGCTTTGTGTTGTGGTTGTTGTTTCCCCTTGTGGAGTTGATCAAGATCAGATATAGCTATACTATATCTATATACTGTTAACAAGGCAGGCCTTGCTCTTTCTACAGCAACAGAAGCCATAAGCCAAGCACTGAACAGCTAACATGGGAAGAGATCTGGACCATGATCTAAATCAGGCACACCTTGGTCCTCATCTTGATATCATTTGCTCCTTACTAATTTGGAGAGGTCTCTGACTGCACACTTTCCCAATAAAATGCATCTCCTAATCTCATGATTGCTGGCACCAAGGGTGTTGATTGTGGATCCAAGTAAAATGGATTTGCACTTCTAACCAAGATTTCAGTCTGTCTAATCCTCTAGCCACTCCCATAAGGATTTTCAGCATTGGAAATCAAATGAAGGGTTGCTATGAATTGGAATTAACTGATGTACATGAGTCAATTTTTATTTTGCAGTGAAAATACAAGTGTTTAGCCCACACTCAAACCAGAATGAACCTGTTTCAAGTCCAAGTATTTCAAGTCCAAGGTACTTTGTGAGAAATTATATTTTCACAGCTAATTCTCACTATAAGAAATTTTTGCCATTAAGATTGAGTTTAGAACCTCACCTTCCTTAGGGATCTAACTCTAGCTTTATACAACTATTTGCATCTATCCAATTGTTATTCTGGAGATAGAAAATGAGCAGAGTCAGGGATCTTATCCCCTACACACCCCTCTTTGTTGTCTTTCCTGAGCTTACAGGAACATCTTATGAATGCTAAAAAGACATCTATGGTAGAAATGCTGAGCAGAATGGAAAAGATTCTATAGGGCAAAACTAAAGAAATTGGTATATGCTCTGGCTTAAATTAATTACCTATTCTTCATAATTTAATTAGTTAGCTAGAGACTTTGTTATCATCTCTCTTCTCTGCCCACCAACTCCTATCTATATAAAATCCACATGCAGTTGCTTGTCAAATACATAAATCTAAGAATTGCCCCTTCCCCAAAATGGTCTCAATTTTACTGTTTGATGCTCCCTTAAAATACACTGGAAAACAGAGCTCTGGTGGCCTAGTAGCAAGAAGCTGCACTGCAATCCCAGAGGTATGTGGTTCAAATCCACCAGATGCTCTCTGCTGGAGAAGGAGGGGCAATCTTCTCCTGTACCAGTCAGATCCAATTTCATGGTACATTCACACACACAAGTTAATAAAAGAAAATAAAATAATTTTTTAAAAAAAATACACTGGAAAACATATATTTTTCTCTTTTCTATTGTTGTTGTGTGCCATCAAGTCATAACTGACTCATGGCTGATCCTCCAACAGGTTTTGGCCTAGTTGCAAGAAGCTTCTCTGCAATCCCAAAGGCAAGCAGTTCGAGGCCAGCAGATGCTCTGTGGGAAAAGGATGGGCAATCTTCTCTCCTGTGATTAACTATCTCTGAAAACCTGTCAAAGTGTCAGCTATGAGTCGGTTCCAACTCAACAGTACATAACAACAACAATAACAAATCACAAGAGTGGAAAATGTCATCTTCTCATGGAAGAGGTAGTGGATTAAAATCACATGCCTTTGAGATTACAGCACAGCTTCTTATTTAAGTTCTAGGTACATAGGCTGGGTTTAAAAGAGGCCATGGCACTACGGATATTGTACCTAAAGTTAGATGGATTTTAGCTGAAGGCAGGGAGTACCAGAGGAATATCTATCTGTGTTTCATTGATTATGCAAAGGTATTTGACTGTGTGTGTCACAACATACTGTGACTGATTCTCAGAAGAATGAAAATCCCAGAACACTTGATTGTACTTACGCAAAACCTATACATGGACCAAGAGGCAGTCATCAGAATAGAGCAAGGATACATGGCATAGTTCAAATTCAGGAAAGGTGGACACCAGCAGTGTGTCCTGTCTCCATTCCTTTTCAATCTATATGCAGAATAGATCATCCAGGAGGCTGAGCTCTACGAGGAGGCATGTGGCATCAGTATTAGAGGAAGACTTATCAACGACCTTTGTTATGCAAATGACACAACCTTGCTTGCTGAAACTGAGGAGGACCTGAAGAGCTTGCTGCAGAAGGTCAAGGACTGCAGCCTTTAATATGGATTGAAGCTCAACATCAAGAAAACAAAGATTCTCACCACTGGGATGATTGGCACTATTATGATAGATAGTGAATAGACTAAAATTGTTAACATTTTTAGTGTGATTTGTTCCACAATCAACACTCTTGGTACCAGCAGCCAGGAAATGAAAAGACGAATTACATTCGGACAGTCTGCTGTCAGGGACCTCTTCAGAGTACTGAAGAGCAACAATGTAAGTTTAGAGATTAAGGTATGTTTGCTCCAGGCCATAGTCTTCATAATTACTTGCTATGTGTTAGAAAGCTAAATAATGACTAGGGATGACAGAAGGTGGATTTATACCTTTGAGTTGTGCTGGAGAAGAATATTGAATATATCATGAACTGCTAGGAGAACAAGCAAGTTCATCCTAGAGAAGATGAAACCAGGCTGCTCCTTTGGAGACAAGTATTCTGAAGCTTCATCTGACATACTTTGAGTGTGTTGCAAGGAGGAACCAGCACTTTGAGAAGACCATCATGCTTGGGAGGGTGGAGGGACAGTGTAAGAGAGGAACACCCTTGATGAGATAAACTGTTTCAGTGACTGGGATAATGAGGTAGGTATGTCAGAGACAATAAGGTTTGTACAAGATAGAGCAGGGTTCGTAGCTATTGTACACAGGGTCACTAGGAGTTGCAAGTGACTTGACGGCACGTGACAACTACAACAACAGGTAAAAAGTATAAGGGAAAAGTGATGACTTTAAGCAATAGTAAACATTTTGATGGAATAGTCACTTAAAATGTTTTGACTCTGTGACCACATTTTGGAATCTCTTAATGTAAAATAGAGCACTCTGATGGCATACTCCAGAGTGTTGCGCTGCTAATCCAAAGGTCTTGCCTCTCTTATGGTTCAAATCTTCCAGCAGTTCCAAAAATGAAAGATGATCTTCTCTTGTGTGATTTACAGTCCTTAAAATCCAATAAACTGTCAGCTATGACTTGATTCTCATTTGATGGCAATGAGTTTGAATAGAATATGAAACACGCCCTGGTGGGGTATGTGTATTTTGTGCTACTGAAAGACAAACAGTTCCACCAGCTGCTCAAGGAGAAAAATATTTTAAAATATGTTATAATCTCCTCCTGTAAAGGTATATAGCCTCAGAAACATAATGGAAGTCACTAGGAAATGGAATCTACTTCATAACAGTGGGGCTATATAATGAACATTTAAGGCAGAGCAGCGCCAATTGACAGCATCTGATAGACAGTGAAGAGTTTGAGATTGTTAAAAGCTTCAGCTTGCTTGGTTCCACATCAACACTCTTAGTACCATCAGCGGAAATCTGATGTCAGGGACCTCTTCCAGAATACTAAGAGATAATGATGTCAGTCTAGAGACTAAGGTGCGTCTGATTCAGGCCATGGTCTTCGCAATTACTTGCTAAGCTTCAGAAAGCTGGACAGTGACTAAGAATGATAGAAGAACATTCAATGCCTTTGAGTTGTGGTGCTGGAAAAGAGTACTGCTAGGAAAACAAACAGATTCTACCTGGAGAGGGTGAAATCACTCTGCTCCTTGGAAGCAAGGATTTTGAAGCTCCATTTGACATACTTTGGGCATGTTGCAAGGAGGGAGAGGGGCAGCACAAGAGAGGAAGGCCCTGGATGAGATGGATTGACTCAGTGACTGGGGTAATGAAGGTAGGTGTGTCAGTCAATGAAATTGTCTCAGTATAAAGAAGGATTCAGAGCTGTTGTACATAGAGTTGCTATGAGTCAGAATCGACTTGATGGCACATAACAAGGCAGAATTTGTTCATAATTACTGTGTTGTTGTTGTTGTTGTTGTTGTTGTTGTTGTTGTTGTTGTTTAGTCTACTGTGACTCATAGCAACCCTATGTACAACAGTTCTGAAGCTTGCCCAGTCCTGAATCAGTCTCACTGACCCTAACACACCTACACTCATTGCCCTAGTTACTGTATCAATTCATCTTACCCAGGATCTTCCTCTCTTGTGCTGTTCCTCCACCCTTCCAAGCATGGTTTCCTTCACCAAGAACCAGTTCTTCCTGGCCACATGCCCAAAGTATGTGAGATGGAGCTTCAAAATCCCAGCTCCCAAGAAGAAACTTAGTTTTAACCTCTCCAAGACAGACTTACTTGTTGTCTTGGTGGTCCATGGTATGTTCAAGTCTCTTCTCGAGCATCACAGCTCAAAGGTATTGATTGTCATCCTTGTCATCTTAGTCATTGTTCAGCTCCCTGATGCATAGAAAGTAATTTAAAAGACCATGGACTGTATCAGGCACATCTTAGTCTCTGCAGTGCCTTCATTGCTTCTCAGTATTCTGGAGAGGTACCTGACAGCAGATTTTCCCAATGCAATTCATCTTTTTATTTCCTAACTGCTGGAACCAAGAGTGTTGATTATGGAGCCAAGTAAGTTGTAATTGTTAACAATCACAATCCCTTCTCCAATTATCATGGTCCTCCCAAATGTCCCAATGATGAGAATCTTTGTCTTATTGATAGTGAGCTGTGATCCATATTGAAGATTACAACAGCTAATGCTTCATGTCCTCCTCAATTTCAGTAAGCAAAACTGTGTCATCTGCATAACATTGGTTGTTGATGAGTTTTCCTCCAATTCTGATGTTACATTCCTCCTCATAAAGCTAATAAAAGAAGCTTCACTCCAATTCAAAAGGCAGGTGGTTCAAATCCACCAGCTGTTTGTCAGGAGAAGGATGGCAAATCTCCTCCTGTGTGATTTACTGCCTCTGAAAACATACCAGAGGGTCAGCTATGGGTCAGTTCTGACTCAATGGTACACAACAATTCAAAAGAGGGTAAAAATTGACCAAACTGACCAGCTTTCCCAAGATGGCCTCCAATAATTACTGAAACATACTTCATATTTACCTACTTGATTCTGAGTAACAGAATATTTATTACCTGATTCTCCAAATGTAAATCAGAATATACACCCCATTCCTATAGTGTTATGTGTATGAACAGAGGTTTGCCCTTAGTATCTAACTAAAATATTTTCCTTAATGAATTTATATACTTGCCAAAACGATGGAGCATTTTTGTTTCATCATGGTGGTTGTGTTTTCTCGAGTTTAGATCAACTCATAGTTAACCCTCAAGTAGGTTTTCAGAGCAGGTAAATCACACAGGAGTTAATTACTCATGTTTCTCCCGGTAGATACAAACCACATACTTTTGGGTTGACAACATAATTCCTTAGCACCAGAACAGCAGAACTGTGACTCAATCATGTAAGTATGTTTATAATATTTTAAATTATCAATAAGTCTTTTTTTAAAAATCCAAAAACTTTTATTGTGACTTGTGTGACAATTGCCAAAACATGTTCAGTTTCCATTCAACAAGTCATAAACATTTTGTTTTGTGACATTGATTGATTTTATATCATTCTTTGCACTTCTGCCTTATGTTTCCCGTCTCACTTCATCTTTATTTCTTATCAATTTTTGCCTTCTGAGCATTATCCTTGGGTAAATTCTGCACTTTTTAGCCACTTTTTAGCCCCTCTGGTTTATTGTTCTGAGAGCATACTTCCCCGTTCTGCTTGTTTACCTTATAGGACTGTCTTTGGGTTGACTGAAAGTTGAACTAAATGACAACCTTTTCAACAAATGGTGCTGTCAAAACTGGGATGCCACCTACAGGAAGCTAAAGCAGATCCACAACTCTCACTATATACAAAAATCAACTAAAAGTGGATCAGAGACCTGGAAGAAAAGTCCAAAACCATAAAGTTCATCAGAGACAAAGTGGAACCAAACTTAGAAGAACTGTTGTTGTTGTTGTTGATTGCCGTCAAGTCGAGTACGACTCAGAGTGATGCTATGAACAAAAGGCCTGAAGCCTTTCTATAACTATCATCATTTATCAAAGTTCATAGAGTTTCAAGAAGCACGCTTTTAGGAAGTGAGGGAAAGAACTGCTTAAAAGGAATATATGATTAGTTATTATTTGCATGACAACACTTCAGAATAAGAGCTGCATAGTAAAGTGGTGTTAGAGGGGAAGAAAGTATGCAACAATAAAAGAATTTTTTTTCAAAGAGAAAAGCAAACTGCGGTGGAGGGGTAGGGAGGAAAATGTGCAACAATGAATGAATGGAAATCCAAGTTCTCTATAAACTTTCGTTAAAATCTCAATTAAAAGGGAAAAAGCTTTTTAAAGTTTATAGAATACCACAGGGTATTCTAAAAAGAATGATAACTCTAAAAAAATGATAACCCAATTACCAAATAGGCAAAAACATGAAAAGACTTTTCACAGACAAAGACATTTGGATGATCAACAAGCACATGAAGAAATTTTCAAAATCACTGACAATAAAGGAGATGCAAATAAAAACTACAAGGAGAATTGCAGCTACTCTATAGATAATGAATAAAACTACAAGACACCATTTAACACCAGTTACAGTAGCAAAATTTAACAGAACAGAAAGCAATAAATGTTGGAGAAGATGTGGAGAGATTGGAGCTCTAGTGTTTTAGCAATCTCAACAGGGCACTTGTAAGTCTCTATCTTATCTGTCACTGAGGTAATTTTGAGGATTTAATCATGGTTGACAACAGTGTGATTGGAATGGATATGAATGTTTAAAAGTTAATTAATTTTGTGAAAAATTTATAAGAATGAGAAAAATTATGAGTTAAAAGCCTGGAATGAAAGATTTGGAAGAGGCATGTTGTTGTTGTTGTTGGTATGTGCCGTCGAGTCACCTGCGACTCATAGTGACTCTACGTACAACAGTCCTAAGCCCTATCCTGTGCCAATCTCACCATCTCTGACACACCTACACCCATGACCCCAGTCACTGAATCAATCCATCTCATCAAGGGTCTTTCTCTCCTGCGCTGTCCCTCCACCCTCCCAAGCATGATGTCCTTCTCCAAAGACTGGTCCCTCCTTGCAACATGTCCAAAGTATGTCAAACAAAGCTTCAGAATCTTTGCCTCCAAGGAGCTGCCCGGTTTAACCCTCTCCAGGATGAATCTGTTTGTTTTCTTAGCAGTTCATGGTACATTCAATACTCTTCTCCAGCACCACAGCTAAAAGACATCAATTCTCCTTCTATCCTCCCTAGTCATTGCCCAGCTCTCTAATGGATAGGAAGTGATTGCAAAGACCATGGCCTGTATCAGATGCACCTTAGTCTCCAGACTGACATCCTTGCACGTCAGCACTTTAGAGAGGTCTCTAGCCACAGACTTTCCCATCGCAACACGTCTTTTAATTTCCTGGCTGCTGGTGCCAGTAGTGTTGACTGTGGATCCAAGCAAACCAAAACGCTCAACAATCTCAATATCTTCACCATCCATTATCATGCTGCCAATCGGCCCAGTGGTGAAAGAGGCATAGTGAGCCCTTAAAGCAGCTTGGTGCAAGAGCCTGGACTGTGGACAGTGATGCACATTCAAAGCAGGATGGTTGATTACTGTGAAAATGGCATGGAAGAGGTTCTTCCTCTATCTGATCTTATTACCAGATGAAAAATCTGTTATCCCGCCTATGATACTTCCAACTTTGCTGCTGGGTTCAAGAATTCATTGCAAAGACTACAGAGAATCACAGACACTACACATGATTATGAGACTTATTAAAGAACTAGTAAGTCACAATTCAGAATCAGGAAAGACTCAGGACAGTTCTTAAATCAAGATAGCCTCTTCTCAACTGTGCTCAAAGGCCTCTCTCTGGTTCTGCCCCTGGGTCTAGTCTCTAGTCTAATCTCTTAGTTTCTAAAATTTCCTCAGGCAAGTGTTAGAAAACTGCTGAAAAGTGCCCAGACATACCTCCCTCTGCTAGCAAAACTCCTGCCTGGAATGATGGAACCACTCCATTCTATTAGCAAGGCACTTGCTCAAAGGCACTCAGCTTCTCCCTCTGGGCCAGGAGTCCTACAGCACCATCTCCTGGATTGTCTGGTTCTGCTGTTTTTGATGTCACCATTTCTTCTTGAAATCTCCAGTATTAATTGCTTTATCTCTCTCTAGTACATTCTCAGTACAAAGACGTCAGGTCTCTGAAAGGACACATTTTGCTCTCATCACATCTTGTAGTGGTGCTTTCTTTTACACTGTGGTATAGGTTGTCTTTTAATACTAACATAAGGAAAAACTAACCAACTCCCCATTAGAAAGCCATACACCCTGATCGTACAGTCTCATCCCTATAATAGTACCATAACCCTCATTTGCATTATTAGCAATCTGGCAAGGCCCCTTCGTGGGTTACAAGCCTTGTGTTAGGCTGAGCTTCTCTAGGAAAGCAAAACAATGGAAGTAAATGTATATTGTTGTTGTTATGTGTCATCAAATTGTAACTGACTCATTGCTGATGCATAGTGAGTTCTCAGAGGTTATCAATTGCACAAAAGGAGACTGCCCTTCTTTTTCCCAAGGAGCAGCTGGTAGAGTCCTCCAGTGGGTTTCACACTACCTGAACTATTTCGGTGACAATCAATTCTTTTATTTCAATTTTTTTTTTTACTGGTTTACTTACAAAGTCTGTATATATTGTTTTTCACACAGCATCTTGCTCATTTCCTTTTTCAACCCCTCTCTCCACTCATCAAATTGTGCTACCCTATGATTAACCACCCACCGCTACCCATCCTGATCCCTCCTGCTCCCACCCCACCTCACCTTGGCTCCTCATATACATTCTATAATAATGGTCTTATACAATATTTGTCCTTATGGGACTGAGTGAGCTCACTTAGCTTAATGCTCTCCAGTCCCTCCCAAGTTAGTAATTTACAACACTATTGCTCCAGCGTGCTGCATAGTATTCTATCATGTAAATGTACCCTTATTTTCTCAATCCATTCAATTGTGGTTGGACATTTCGGCTGTTTCAATGTTCATGCAATGGTGAATAATGCTGCTGAACATTGTTGTAGAAGTCTTCATTTGTGCCTCATTTCTCATTTTCTCGGGGTATATTCTAAGCAGTGGAATAGCTGGGTCATATGGAATTTCTATGTTCAGCTTTTTAAGGAAATGACAAACTGCCTTCCAGAATGGTTGGTTGTCCCATTTTACAATCCCACCAACAATGTATAAGAGTTCCTATCTCACCACATCCTCTCTAAAATGTATTACTTACAGTCCTGCTAAACTTCTACTGGAGTTAGATGGTATCTCATTGTGGTTTTGATTTGCATCTCTCTTATTGCCAGTGATTTCGAGCATTTCTTCACGTGTCTGTTGGCCATCCAAATATCTTCCCCTGTGAAAAGTCTTTCCATGTCTTTTGTAATTGGGTTATCACTCTTTTTCTTGTGGAGACACTGTAGTATTCTGTAAACTTCTGGCATGAGACCCTTGTCTGAAATGGTGTTGCCAAATGGTTTTTCCGAGGCAGTAGGTTTTCTTTTCACTCTGTTGGAAAAAGTTTTAGATGCACACAGGGATTTAATCTTCAGAAGTTACCATTCATCAGTTATATATTTTCTATATTGTGTATTTCTGGCTGTATTTAACTGTCTCTTTATTCCATAGACTAGGCCTTCTTAGCTTCATCTTGGTTAGTCTCTGATGAACTTTATGGTTTTGGGCTTTACGCCCAGGTCTCTGGTCCACCCTGTTGAGTTTTGTGTATGGTGTGAGAAGTGAATCTTGTTTCAGCTTTCTGCAGGTGGAAGTCCAGTTTCGCCAGTACATTTGTTGTAGAGGTTGTTATTTCCCCATTTGAGATGTTTTATTTCCTTGTCAAATGTTAGTTGATCATAGATATCTGGATCCATTTCAGGGTTCTCATTTCTTTTCCATTGATCTATGTGCCTGTCATTATACCGGAACTATGCTGTTTTGGTTTCTACCACTGTGTAGTAGGTTTTGAGATCAGGGAGTGCTATGCCTCTCAATTCATTTTTGCTTTTCAGAAAGGTTTTGTTTATTCTGGGTCTCTTTCATCTCCAAATAAACTTGACAATTTCCCTTTCGATCTCCTTGAGAAATGAGTTTGATAACTCTATTGGTATGTCACTGAACATGTAAATTGCTTTTGGTAGGATTGTCATTTTCAAATATTGAATCTTTCTAACCATCAACAGGACACTTTTTTCTGTTTATTTAGGTCTTGTATCTCACAGAAGGGTTTTGTAGGGTTTTTTGTATAGGTCATTTGTGTCTCCTGTTAGGTTCAATTCCAAGTATTCATTTTGTGGTTGGCTATTGTAAATGTTATTGCTTTCTTGGTTTCCTTCTCTGAGTTCTCTTTGTTATTGTAGAGAAATCCCACTGATTTTTGGATATTGATCTTATATCCTGCCTCTCTGCTAAATCGGTCTACTAGCTCTAACAAGTTTTTTGTTGAGTCCTTGGGGTTTTCTATGTACACTCTCATCTGCATGTAGCTATAGTTTGTTTCACCAACTCTTTGCTGATCTAGATGTCTTTTATTTCCTTCTCTTATCTTAATGCCCTAGCAAGTTCATCCAACACAATATTTAGTAGAAGTGGTGACAGTGGGAATCTTGTCTGTTCCTCTTTCAAGTAAAATGCTTTTAATTTTTCTCTATCAAGAATGATATTAACTCTTCGTTTTGCATATATACTTTTCACGAAGTTGAGGAAATTCCCTTCTATTCCTATTTTTTTTATCCCAATTTTGCTGAAAGTCTTTATCAGGAAGGGGTGTTAGATTTCACCAAATACTTTTCTGCATCAATTGCTGAGATCATATGGTTCTTGTTATTTGCTTTTTAAATATGGTTAATTACATTGTTGTTTTTCTTGTGTTGAACCATCATTGCATACCTCTGATGAATCCCACTTGGTCATGAGTTATTTTTCTGGAGCACTTTTGGATTCTTTTGGCTAGGATTTTGTTAAG
>NW_006399793.1:12803407-12804924 GCF_000299155.1 Elephantulus edwardii | reverse complement strand
CAAGAAATCAAAAGACAAATTGCATTAGAAAAATCTGCTATCAGGAACCTCTTAAGAGTGCTGAAGAGCAAGGATGTCAGTCTAAAGACTAAGGTGCACCTGATTTAGGCCATGGTCTTTTCAATTACTTGCTTTGCACCAGAGATTTGGACAATGAATAAGAATGACAGAAGAAAAATTTATGCCTTTGAGTTGTGGTGCAGGAAAAGAATCTTGAATGTACAATGGATTGCTAAGAGAACTAACAGGCTTGTGATAATGAGTGTGAAAAAAAGCTGCTCCTTGGAGACAAAGATTTTGAGACTCCATCTCACATACTTTGGGCATGTAGCCAAGAGAGAACAGTCTTTGAAGAAGTATATCATGCTTGGAAAGGTTGAGGAATGTTGCAGGAGAGGAAGATCTTGGATGAGATGGATTTACACAATAACTGAGATATACAGAATAGATGTGTCAAAGACAGTGATATTGACTCATGTTAGAGCAGAGTTCAGAGCTGTTGTGCATAGGGTTGCTGTAAGTTATAGTTAACTCAATGACACATAACAGCAATGTCATTAATATCACATGCAAGCAAAGTACTGCTGGGACTCATCCAAAAACACTTAGGAAACACTTAGAACAGTATATTGACAGAAAATTGCCAAAAGTTCTAGCTGGGTTTATAGTAGAGGCCATAGAACAAGTGATATCATTGTCTGATCAATCTTGGCTTAAAGTAGAGCATACCAAAAGAACATCTATTTGTGCTTTATTGACTATGTAAAGGCATTTGACTATATAAATCAAACAAAGTATGGCTAACATTGAAAAGAATAGAAAGTCCAGGGAAATTATGTCAGTTTGAGGACTAAGGTGTGTCTCATTCAGGCCATGGTCTTCTGATCACTTGCTATGCATCTAAGAACTGGATAATGAATAAGGATGACAGAAGAATTGAAGCCTTTGAGCTTTGGTGTTGGAGGAAAGTAATGACATGAAACAACAAAACAACAAACATATATGTCTTGGAGAAAATGCAACCAGAGTGCTCTTTGGAGAAAAAGATGACAAAATTTATCTCACATACTTTGGGCATGCTTTTGGGAGAGGTTATTTCTTAGAAAACAACATCATGCTTGGAAATGTATAGACTCAGCAAAAGGGAGGGAGACCCTCAACCAGATATAGTGACACAGTTAGTGACTGCAGCAATGGGCTCAAGTATGTCAGAGATGATGAGGACAGCACAGAGTAGATCAAAGAGCAGATCTGTTGTTCATAGGGTCACTATGTGCCATACACCACTTGATGGGACCTAACAACATAAATCACACAGGAGGAGATGAGCCATCTTTGTCCCATACAGTAACTGGTGGATTCAAACCCACTAGGCCACCAGAGTTACCTTTAAAGAGATGTTTACATCAAGGAAATACATGTTATTGTTATGTGCAGTAGAGTTACTTGTGAATCATAGCAATCCGGTGTACAACAGCTCTGAACCCTGCTTTGTCTTGAGTCAAGCTCATTGTGTT
>NW_006399793.1:12799441-12802677 GCF_000299155.1 Elephantulus edwardii | reverse complement strand
AAAACCTATACTTAGACCAGGAAACCGTGGTCAGAACAGAGCAAAAAAACACTGCGTAGTTCAGTATCAAGAAATGAGTGTTTCAGGCATGTATCCTGTCTCCATACCTTTTCAATTCATATGCAGAACAGATTATTTGGGAAGCTGGGCTTTATGGGGAGGAATGTGGCATTAGGATTCAATAAAGACTCATCAACAACCTGTATTATGCAGTTGACATAACCATGCTTGCTGAAACTGAGGTGGACCTGAAGTGCTTGCTGTAAAGATCTGTAATCTTCAATATTGATTGAAACTCACCATCAAGAAGACAAAGATTCTCACCAGTGGGATAATTGGCAGCAAAATGATGGATAGAGAAGAGTTTGAGGCTGTTAACAATTACAGCTTTCTTGGTTCCACAATCAACATTCTTGGCACCAGCAGTTAGGAAATCACAAGACGAATTGCACTGGGAAAATCTGCTGTCAGGGACCTCTCCAGAGTACTGAAAACCACCGATACCAATCTAGAGACTAAGGTGCACGTAATCCAGGCCATGATCTTTGCCACTACTTGCTATGCATCAGAGAGCTGGAAAATGATTAACGATAACAGAAGAATCGATGCCTTCGAGTTGCGGTGATAGAGAAGAATGCTGTACCATGGGCTACCAAGAAAACAAGTAGGTTTGTCTTGGAGAGGATGAAACCAAGTTTCTCCTTAGAAGTTAGAATTTTGAAGCTCCATCTCATCTACTTTGGGCACATGGCTAGTACGGACAGGTCCTTAGAGAAGTACATCATGCTCAGAAGGGTGGAGGGAGAGAGCAGGAGAGGAGAGGAAGATCCAGGATGAGATGGATTGATGCAGTACCTGGGGGAAATGAGGTTAGGTGTGTCAGAATCAGTGAAATTGGCTCAGGACAGGGCAGGCATCAGAGCTGCTATACACAGGGTCGCAATGGGTCACAGGTCACTCGGTGGCAAATAACAACAACAAATGCCAAGAGGGTTGATTGTGCAGCCAAGCAATCCATAATTGTTAACAACCTCAATCTCTTCTCCATCCATCATGGTGCTGCCAGTTGGCCCAGTGATGATGTAGAGGGTGGTCAATCCTAGGTGAGTGAGTCAGACCGCAGGAAAGAGTTTTCTCCTAACTCAGATATCTACTGATGCTGATGAATTAAAGATCAGCAAGTAAGATCATCTCCTGGTTCAAGTCCAAAGAATGCATGTGATAAGCCAGATGCAGGGTCTAGATTAAAAAATAACAACAACAACAACAAAAGAAACAACCCACAAGAGTTTTGTCAGATCCAAGATGGCGGCAGAGGCAGAGACAACATGGTGAGCTGCGGGAGCAGCGGACCACTTGGAAAAGGGCCATTATGACCCTCTACAGACTTCTGTTTATTAATAATCGAACAACTGAACAGTTGATGACTGGTCTTCAGTGAAGATTGAGGCTCAACAACAGGAATTCAAGGATTTCCAAGGACGAATGGGTAAGTGCTGCAGCTCCCAACCCCCTCCTGCAGAGCCCACACTGCGCCTCACTGCAGCCGCAACTCCATGAAGCTCCCACAGCCGGAACCTATGGAATCCCTCGCCCAGGATGGAGGGTGGGCACCGGGCCTCCCCAGGACTGGTGTGGTGGAGCCACTACACTGCAGCAAAGTGTACTTGTTCCAAGGAGAATTCTTGGAGCCAAGATGGCAGCGGCAGGGGAAGCAGGCGGACACTGGCCTCCCACATGCAAGATGAAGTGCGACTGACTGCCAGTGGCCTGTGTGGGAGATGACATGCGGGAGATGGCTTGCGCTCGCTGGCCACCCACATGGAAGATGGCGCTCGCCCAGCAGCCACCTGCATGGGGGATGGTATGCGCCCGCCGGCTTCCTACACACGGGATGGCGCGTGCCTGGCAGCCACCCATGTGGGAGATGACACTTGGGAGGTGACTCGCACCCACCAGCCACACATGCGGAAGATGGCATGCGCCCGGTGGCTGCCCGCACAGGGGGATGGCGTGTGCCCACCAGCCACCTACATGTGAGATGGCACGAGCCCACCTGTTGCCCGCAATGGGGAATGGCACGCACCCGCCAGTCGCCCGTGTGAGAGATGCCCCATGCCTGCTAGCCGCCCTGTGCTGGGGGATGGTGCACATCTGCTGGCTTCCTGTGCATGAGATGGCGTGCACATGGCGAGAGATGAAGTGTGCCTGCCGGCTGGATGCACAAGGGGATGGCGCGCACCCACCCCCACCAGCTGCCTACGCATGAGATGACACCCGCCTGCCAAGAGATGACACGTTCCCGCAGGTCGCCTGCGCATGAGATGACGTGCACCCGCCAGTTGTCCGTATGGGAGATGACATTTGGGAGATGGCTCACGCCCACCAACCACCCGTGCGGAAGATGGCACGTGCCTGGCGGCCACCCACACAAAAAAATGCCATGCACCCACCAGTTGCCTGTGTGAGGGATGGCGCGCACCTGCTGGCCCACTAGCTGCCTGTGCATGAGATGATGCGAGCACTCCGAGAGATGACGCACACCTGCCGAGAGATGGTGCGAGCCCTCCGGTCACCCGCGCGTGAGATGACGTGTGCCCGCCAGCTGCCCACGCTGGGGGATGACGCGCACCTACCCACACCTGCTGCCTGTGCACGAGATGATATGTGCCCGCCGGCCACCCGGCCCACGTGGGAGATGACACGCAGGAGATGGCGAGCGCCTGCCAGTCACCTGCGCTGGGGAGATGGTGCGTCCCTGCCAACTGCCATCACAGAAGAGACAACGTGCACCCTGTCGCCCGTGGGGGGGACGTGTGCCCCACCACCTGCAGGTTTGGGGTTCCTTGGAAAACCAGAGAAGATGATCACCTATACAATGGATTGTTGAAAGTCACTGTGAGTTGTCTACTTGATGACACTTAGAGTGGCAGCATGTGCAAGAGGACCAACATCCTAAATGCACCACATATTTTGATCTGTTGAATGCTTCTGCCAAAAGATGTTTAGACCTGGGGGGAGCCTGTTCACAATTCTCAGGTTCCCTTTGCCATTTATAAAGGAGGAGGGAAGTGACACCGACTTCAAATTATAGTATGACCACTTATGGGGGGTGTGGGGGGTAAAAGTGGTGGTGCTGGGATTGGAGATGCTGTCCCTGGCCACACACTCCTTGGTCAGGTGGGGGAACCAGATTAGTGTGGGGGCAAGTAGAGGGGAGTGTACCAGCCAGCCCA
>NW_006399793.1:12796845-12799096 GCF_000299155.1 Elephantulus edwardii | reverse complement strand
CTCTGAGTTCAACCAGCCATCCCCACTGGACCCACCTGGGAAAACACTTTGCAGTCCAGAGGGGAGCAAATGACAGGAAAATATCTTCTAACAGAACAAGAAGGCAAGCAGCCTTACCAAGATCACCAGTAAGGTGATAAAGTGTCCGCCCTTTCCCCCTTCACATCAATGCCCCTGTTCAGCATGAAGAAGCCAGAGAGTCGACATCCAGTTCCTAAATCAGTAAGACAGTTGATTTAACTATACCATTGGAAAATGCTTGTCATTTTCCTGTAGCATCTGGTCCCCACTGGATCACTTTCATTTCCTTCACCTGCTCCCCCCACCAACCAATTTCTGCAGCCCTGCAACTGCATCCCTGCCCATCCTCACCCTTCTGCCCCCAACCCTCACCTCCTTGTACTCCCAATTTGTTTTTTCCCAATAAAATTGTTTTTTAAATTTTTATTTTGTTTTATTTTGCGTGTGTACCATCAAATCGGGTTTGGCTGGTACAGGAGGAGATTGCCCCTCCTTCTCCAGCAGAGCATCTGGTGGATTTGAACTTTGTGCCTCTGGGGATTGCAGTGCAGCTTCTTGCCACTAGGCCACCAGAGCTCCCTCCAACAACAACAACAACAACAACAAAAGAGTTTTGTCAGGTGACATTATAAAAACTCCCCTTAAATTCATCTGCTGCTCATTGCATCTCTTATGGCAGAAGTGATTGCATCATAAAGTCTCATCAAGAATGTTATTATATAAAAAAGAAAGTTATTATATCACATATCATCAAGGGAATGACTATGTCATGATTGCCAAATCAGAGAATTATAGGCAGCCAAGCAGACTCATAGCTTTACTCACCTTATTTGCACAGTTTACTCAATCAGTTGATGGGAGTTATTAAGGCTGTGTCCCGAGGTGCTGTATTAAGTAATCCACTGTGCTAAAGCTGCCATTTCTGAACCATGCATCATTGTTTCCAACTCTTCTGGCCAAGAGGTTTAGTTACCATGTAACACCCAATGCTCTCCTTGTCACCTAGGAGGGAGATTAAGTTTCTAGCAGAGTATCAATCTGAACTTTTTCCCATTCTGGTTTTCATTCTAGTTGTTGCTGTCTACCATCGAGTCAGAACTGACTCATAGCTGATCCACCAGCTGGTTTTCAGAGGCAGTTAGTAACATGGGAGGAGATTACCCATTCTTCTCCCATGAAGCAGCTGGTGGATTAGAACTGAATGTCTTCTGGATTGCAGAGCAGCTTCTTGACACTAGGCCACCAGAGCTGGTTCAATAATTGAGTTCATTCCAGTTTGGGTTTGTTGGCCATGACTGAATAAGGAAGAACCAGTTAGCCCTGGATTATTTGATGTGGCAGTTTATTGGTAAGAAGAGAGATATACCCAAGGAGGTGGTCTGGAATAGGAGGAGGAAATGCCAAATATGGTGTAGAGGGAGTTCTTTGATCACTCCAGTGATCAAAGAAGGACCAGCTGTTAGCCAGAAGGGAACAAATCCCCTTCCTTTTCCTTTATCTCAATCAGACCTTGAAGTACAAGAGAAGAGAAGTGGGAGTGTAACTGCAGTTTGTGGCTTCCCTGGAGATGTATAAATTAAAACCATAAATAAACAAACTGGCTTGTACAATAAGATGATTGTTTTTTAAATGAAGGGGGGAAATGCTCTCTCACACACACAGACACACACATGTATAGTCATAGTTGTAAAGGTTTCTGCCAAGCCACACATGAGTTGCTATAATTCTTACAAAACAACTAATCCCATACACAATTTTTGTTTTCCTATCTACTCCCCTAGCAGTATAGGCCATATCTTTCTTGAGACAGGAGTCTACAATTTAGGAAGGAACAGAGAGAAAATCTCATTTTTAATGTTGACATTTTAGATAAAATTACATTTGAAAGAACAGATTCTCACTGGCTTTTATAGAGTTAGTTCTTTTGGCAGAGTAATAAATTATTCTAAAATAAATTTAAAATAAGACAATAATTGTTATTGTTATGTGCCATCAAATTCCGTGCAACTCACAATGACCCTATGGACAATAGTTCTGAACCCCACCCTAGCCTGAGCCAGTCTCACTGACTCCAACACACCTATCCCAATTATCCTAGTCACTGTGTCAACATCTCATCTGGGGTATTCTTCTCCTACATGGTCCCTCCACCCATCCAAACATGTTGATCTTCTCTAGGAACTGGTTACATACCTGAAGTATGTCAAATGGAGTTTCATAATCCTTGTCT
>NW_006399793.1:12792180-12792935 GCF_000299155.1 Elephantulus edwardii | reverse complement strand
GTAATGACTCATGTGACTGTGGGTGATTCAGGTCAATGTTGCGGAGACTGGTGAGTGATTTAGACTGTCAGTTGCTGTGCAGCTGGATGCTGTGTCCCAGGAAAGCAAGTGTCCCCCAAAATAAGAGTGAACACTGAGTTCTCAAGAGCGTATATGTATCTCTAGTAGGGCAGGTGCTCTACTAAAATCTGTCTGCTATGCATGACCACTTCGTCACTTGATGCACTGGTGGCACAGCCTTGAGCAACACAGAAACCCAAAAACAACCTCAGGAGAGCAAACACACAGATAAGTGCTGCGCTAATAAAAACAATGATAAAAAAGCAAGAATACTGGTAAGTAAGCTATAAAAGAATTAACAATATGAAGAACATTCTTCAATACAACAGACTGACAGATAAGTCTTGTGCTTCTAACAGCGAATCAGGCATATTATATTACCAAATCCACTTGAGGTCTGTGGCTACATAACAAGAAGGGGCCCACCCCTGTGGGTGATGAAACATTCCAGCTGAGACCTACTGCTGACACTTGGGGTAATCTTCCAAATATAGATAGTAAGAACACGATGATGTTTCCACTGGATCTCCAATGCTAATACTCCACACAAGAGAGCTCCAAAGGGGCTGTTTTGTCTACAAAGGTGATCAAAAAGAAAAGAAAAACAACACCAAAATGTCAGAAGATACTGAAAATGTCACTAAAATATGGAAAAGCCAAAACAAAGGATTATTGTTGTTGTTGTTGTTGTTGTT
>NW_006399793.1:12787304-12791080 GCF_000299155.1 Elephantulus edwardii | reverse complement strand
TTGCTTTCAGCCAAGATCCATCTGACATTAGCTGTAATATCCCTAGTACCAAAAACAAAGGATAAGACATCAAAATAAAAGAGCTGAACAGAAGATTTCAAAGGGCAGCACGAAAAGACAAAGCAAAGTAGTATAACTGGATGTATAGAGATCTAGAATAAGAGAATAAAAGGGAAGAACTCAATTGGCATTTCTCAAGCTGCAAAGCTTGAAAACAAATTACGCCTTGATTTGCAAAACTGAGACATGCTATTGGCAAAATCTCGAATGATCCAGAAAACATCAAAAGAAGATGGGGGTGGGGGGAAATAATACAGGGTCACAATATCAAAAAGAATTAGTCAAGACTAAAATATTTCAGGGAGTACCAAAAGATTAAGAACCAAAGATAATGAAGGAGGAGGACATTCAAGCTGCACTAAAAACATTGGCAAAAAAAATACCAATTGACGTTTCAACTAATGGAAGCAGCCCTGAATGTACTTACCAGTCTATAACTGGAAATTTGGAGGTAAGCTGCTTGGTCAACAGACTGGGGAGGGGTGGGGGGAATCCGTATTTGTTTCTAATCCCACAAAAGATGACTAAACAGAAAGTGAAAAAAAATTTTAAAAAAATCATTAATATCACATGTAATATAACATGGAGAAGAATGAGAATCCCAGAAGATTTAATTGTGTCATGCAAAAGCATACCTAGAGCAAGAGGCTATCCTATGAACAAAGCAAGGGAACACTACATGGTTTAAAATTAAGAAAGGTGTGCATGGGGATTGGATCCTCTCTCCATGACTATTTAATCTGCTTGTGGAGAAAATAATTTAAGAAACAGCCCTTAATTAAGAATATGGCATCAGGATAAGAGGAATACTCATCAATTACCTGAGTTATGCAGATGACACAGCTTTGCTTGCTGAAAGCGAGGAGGACTTGAAGAGCTTATTGCAGAATATCAAAGAATACAACCTTCAATATGGATTGCATCTTAACATCTAGGAAACAAATATTCTCACCACTGAATCGATAGGCAACAATCATGATAAATGGAGAAAAGAGTGAGACTGTTAAAGGCTTCATTGTATTTGGATCCATAATCAACACCCTTGGAACCAGTAGTCAGGAGATCAGGGACTAGCACCAGAAGAATATTACTTCTTATTGTTGGGTGCCATTGAGTCAAGGATGACTCAGAGTGAAGCTGTGAACAATCTGAATTCTGTCCTATCCTGTGCCATCCTTAGAATCTCTGGCACACTCAAACTCATTGCTGCAGTAGCTGTTTCAGCCTACCTGGTTGGGGGTCTTCCTCTCCTTTGCCATTCTTCCACTTTACCAAGTATGATATTCCTTTCCTAAGAATAACTTAACTCCCCAATATGCCCAAAGTATGTGAAACAAAGTTATATCATCTTTGCCTTCAAGAAACATTCTGATTGCACTCTCGCCAAGACGTATCTAATTGTTCTTTTGTCAGTCCATGGGATATTCAGTACTCTTCTCCAACACCAATTCAAAGGCACCCTTCTTCTGTCATTCTTATTCATTATTCAACTCTCAGATGCATAGTAAGTGACTGAAAAAAACATGACCTGAAAACAGGCACACATTAGTCCTTAAACTGACATCATTGCTGGTTGTAAAAAGAGCCAGGCCCATGTGGAGACAGCCATATCTAACCTTGATCAACTTCACAAGGGGGAGCTTATGGATGTTCCCCAACCACAGTATCAACAGTACAAAACCAATTCCTATGAGGTCAGAAATGTCTCTCATGCTCCAATACCTCTTTCTAGTCATCTCAACACCAATCTTAATTCTTTACTGGGTCCAAAATCTGATGCGATAGCTCAAAGAACACACAGAACCATATTGAACACATAGAACCATATTGGGAAAGTGGAAAGGTCATAATCCAAGTTTATAGCACAAAATTCAGCCAGGGTACCTTCCAAAATATGCTCACAGACACCTCATTCTTAAGCCTGTGGCTAAGGCCAGTGATAAAAGTTCTCAGTCCTGCCAATATTGGCTCACAACCTCAAGATGTCCAACAAACTTGTGCAAAGACTCTTCCTTCCATCCCCAGTTGTTCAACAAACTTTGGCAAAAGCTCTTAGCTCTGATTCCAATGGTGTAGCAATACCAAGGTCTTCTTTTACATCAAGTCATTGTTTTGGCTGTGGCTGCTGCTGCCATAGTTGTAGCTGAAGCAAGAATTTCTGGGATCAAAGATCGTGTTACATTTTCTTGCTGCTCCTGCTTCTTGTTCCTTTTCTTTTTCTTCACTAACTGGGAAGATCTAATTCTCCTGCTACTGAATTGCTCAGTTTAATTGTAAAAAAAAAAAAAAAAACCAGCCAATCCCCATGGGACTTGGTGAGATAACCATTTCCCTTGTAGATAGGCTAACAACCCTATTCTCAACATGACAAAGTCAAATAATGGCTAGGAAAGCCTTATTGAAAGACAAACTCCACACTCCTCAATAATTTGGAGCAGTCTCTGATCAAAACTTTAAGCAGTGTAATATGTCTTCTGATTACCTGAGTGGTGTAATCAAGAATATTGATTGTGGAGCCAAGTAAGATGAGGCCGTTGACTGTCTCAATATTCTCTCCATATCATGAGGTTGCATATCAGTCCAGTGGCAAAGATTTGTGTTTTCTTGACTTTGACATGCAATCTATATTGAAGGCTGCAGTGCTTAATTTTAAGCAGCAAGTGCTTTAAGCCTCCTCACTTTCAGCAAGAAGATTATGTCATCTATACAATAAAGTTTATTAATGAGTCTCTCCAATCCAAAGATGTCACATTCTTCTTTCTAGAATCCAGCTTCTCAAATAACTTGCTCAACATACACATCAAATATTTATGAAGAAAGGACATAACCCTGATGCACACCTTTCCTAGTTTTAAACTAGGCAGTGTTCCCTTGCAATGTTTGCACAATAGGCTCTTGATCTAGGTATAAGTTCCACATGAGCACAATTAAGTGTTCTGGAATTGCCATTCTTCTCAATGTTAGCCATAACTTGTTATGATACATACAGTCAAATGCCTTTGCATAGTTAATAGCAAACAAAAATTGACATTCTTTTGGCATTCTTTGCCTTCAGCCAAGATCGATCTGACATCTTCAATAATATCTCTGATACCAGAGCCTCTTCTAAATGCAGCTTGAACATTCGCCAGTGTGACAGTTCCATGTCTAAGTACTGTTTTACCATTTTTTAATGATCTTCAGCAGTTTTCTTACTTGCGTGTGATATTAATGCTATTGTTCAATAATTTCCACATTCTGTTGGATCACCTTTCTTGGCAATGGGAACAAACATAGATCTCTTTCAGTAAATCAGCCAGTCAACTGTCCTCCAAATTTCTTGGCATAGA
Source organism: Elephantulus edwardii (assembly GCF_000299155.1). Taxonomy (NCBI): domain Eukaryota; kingdom Metazoa; phylum Chordata; class Mammalia; order Macroscelidea; family Macroscelididae; genus Elephantulus; species Elephantulus edwardii. The sequence continues at coordinate 12,787,691 of NW_006399793.1, read as the reverse complement.
CTGGTGAGCATGACCAGGGCTGTGTTGGTAATTTGAAACATACAAATTGGGATCCTATGAATACCTGGAGCCATATTTTAAATTTTGTTTTGTTTTGTTTTGTTTTTGCTGATGCCTTCCTCCCTAGTCATTGTCCAACTCTCTGACGCATAACAAGTGATAGCAAAGACCATGGCCTGTATCAAACGCACCTTACTCTCAAAAGAGACATCATTGCTCTTCAGTACTTTGGAGAGGTCTCTAACAGCAGACGTTCCCATCGCAATACGTCTCTTAATTTCCTGGCTACTGTTGCCAAGAGCGTTGTTGACCGTGGGGCCAAGCAAACTAAAACTCTGAACAATCTCAATCTCTTCGTCATCCATCCTGATGCTACCGATTGGTCCA
>NW_006399793.1:12785056-12786704 GCF_000299155.1 Elephantulus edwardii | reverse complement strand
TAAAACACTGCACAAGAAACAAAAAGAGAACTAGATGAATATACCCTGAGAAAATGAGAACTGAGGCATAAACTCAGATTTGTACACCAATGTTCATAGCAGCATTATTCACTATCACAAGAACATGGAAACAGCCCAAATGTTCAACCACAAACAATGGATTGACAAATGTTTTATCTCCCTTCCTGGAATTATACTGATAAGGAGGTTTCCAAATGGTGCAGGAACAAGTAAACACCTCTTGCCCTCGAGGATGAGCTACATGGGATGGGCTGGGTGACTGTCCACAGTTTATGTGCAACCAGTGCAGACTGCTCTGTAGAAAGAGCGGCTACAAACTGTAACTGCAGGCAACATGAGATGGTGGACCTGTGCATTACATTGTTGACCTACCTCTCTTGCAATTGGCCTGGTAGATAAACTTAGGGACACTCATGCATACCCAGAATTGTCTGTAAGAAACTACTCATTAAACCCAGTAACTGAAATGTTGTAGACAGCAGGTGTAATAGGAGAAGTGCATTTTATGAAGCTTCTATTTGTTTGCTGTTTTCATCCTGGGTGCAACAAATATAAATGAGGAATGGCAGGTTGAGGCTTTAGCAAAACCTTGGCTGCTGCTTTAAATCAGCTTTGACAGTGCTTTCTACTAAAACAGAGCAAATATGAAAAGTGCTCTTACAGAATCAAATGGCCTTGGATATCTTCACAGCAACTAAATAAGGAACTTGTGCTTCAATCCATACTGACTGCTGTGTTTATATCCCATATCATTGCTGTAATATTTCCACAGCTCTTCAAAAATGGAGGCGGGGGGAGACACATGTACATCTGCAGTACAACAGTAACTGTCTATAGATTCTATTTCCCAATGGCTAAGTTTCCTTGCATCAGCTAGGTGGCATGCTATTTTCTCTATTTTTTGACCTCCTTTGCTTTGGAGTAGGAAACTCTGGCGGCCTAGTGTAAGAACTTGAGCTGCCAAACTTGAGGTGCGAGGCTCAAGTCCACCTACAACTCTGTGGAGAAAGATGGGTAGCTTCTTCCCATGAGCTGGAAAGTATCTGTAGAGTCAGCTATGAGTTGGTTCTGACTAGAAGGCACACAATAACAATAGCATGATAAAGAGTTATATTGATGCGTAGGAGTCATAGTACATTGTAGCCTTTGTGGTTGTTATGACCTCTTTTTGCAACTTCCCAACACCTGGCCTAGAGGAATATTGTGGAAGGTTGTAGTAGAAATTGTGAGAGCCATTTAGGGGCATTGGGGTGGGGATATATAGAATGTTTCAAACATCACAAAACTATTTCTGAACAAAATTGAATTAGAGCTCTGGGATAAGAGGATTATCTGTTTTCCACCTTAAATACACCTTACAGTGCATTCTTCCTTCCTTGCAACCCTGATGTAGGTGGCTTGAGGGCTTATGGTATTGGGCAGCTCCACTTCCCTTCCTTCCATGTCATTTGATTTGATTTGATTATTATCTAGCTAGTATGAGCCTGAGAGCAAATATTCTAGCTTTACATGGTCACCTTCCCTACTAAGCACCATTGCAGACCCCAAAACTAATCCATACTGTTGCCTCTAGATACAGTACTGATCACTTTGCATATGTAAGTTTCCCCCAAAACAATAAATCAGT
>NW_006399793.1:12784049-12784914 GCF_000299155.1 Elephantulus edwardii | reverse complement strand
CTGCTGCCATTCTTGTTGAATCATCCTCATCCTACCCAAGGAAAATTCCTCTTTTGGTGGCCCCTTTTCCTTCAACCTTTCCTCAACACCTATTGCTTTTGTTTGTTTGTTTATTCTACAAGTATAGTCTATTTTGTAATAGACCTTGGATGTAGGGGTAAGGGCTTATCAATTAAGAAAGAAAAGATACAGTGTCTGTCTCATGAAGTTTATGTTTTGGTGGGGCAGGAGAAAAACTATGCAGAAGTATAAAATATATTTGCAAATAAATGAAATGTAAATTAGCACATCGCATTGTCCTGTGATAGGAATATTCTAGCAAGAGCTGAAATTAAAAAGTGCATAACGGAGTGACACCTTTTTTTTCATGGTCCAGGACTGTCTGTTTGAGGAATATTGTAAATATTGAAGTGCTAAATTTAGAAATATATTACCTCAGTCATGAGATGAGATCAGAGATCAAATGATAGATTTTGTATGATCAATAACCTATTGATTGCAATTGTTGAAGTTGTTATTAAGTATCATCGTATTGATTTGAGTCTTAGAGACTCTATATACATAGTGAAACCTTGCTCAGTGCTGCTCCATTCTTACAATTTCTATTGTGCTTAAACCCACTGTTGTAACCAATGTGTTGATGTTCCTTAGTATCTTCTTCTCTTTACTGACTCTCTACTATTCCAATGGAGCTTCACTCCAGGTATTGACCTCATTCAATAAAATGCCCAAAGTATGTGAGTTCTCACTATGTTTGTCTCCAAGAAGCATTCTGGCTACACTTCTTTCAAGGCAGATATTTGTTTTTTGGACAGTCCATGTTTTACTCATATTTTTCACAAATATGACAGCTTAAAGGCATCAA
>NW_006399793.1:12769367-12782778 GCF_000299155.1 Elephantulus edwardii | reverse complement strand
AAAAGTTTTTATAACTTTTAAATGATGTATTTTTTTAAATGTATGTGTGTGTGTGTGTGTGTGTGTGTGTGTGTGTGTGTGTGCCATCAAATCAGATCTGACTGGTACAGAAGGAGATTGCCCTTCCTTCTCCAGCAGAGTATCTGGTAGATTCAAACTGTGTACTTCTGGGGTTGCAGTGCAGCTTTTTGCCACTAGGCCACCAGAGCTCCAAAATGATGCATTTGTAAAGGACCCTTTGTGTGAATGTACTACAATTTCTTTAGTCATTTATTCATTGATGGCACTTGAGTTATTCCTACCTCTTTACCTAGTGCTACAATAAATATATGTGTATGTTATCTGTGAAGAAAGTAAAAACTCATTACAAAGACAGGAGAGAAAGAAAAGACCAAAATGGATGTTAGAAGATACTGGAAAATGCTGAAGTAAAGGAAATGAACAGTAAATTTCAAAGGACAGCTCAAGAAAACAAGCTTTGATGTCTAAAGTTTATCGTTTAGATGTCCTTCCTAGACAATCATTACGGTTTATGTTGTGCTGAAGTGATTATTGTATTAAGGAGCTAGGGGGAGGATGAGATATAAATCCCACTCTAATAAGCTCATGTAAACACTAGGTACTTTTCTTGTGGGCCTCTAGTCGAGGACACGGTGTCTGTCCTGCATCACCAACAAGCACCATTCAGCTACACCACAACTGACAGTCTACAGGATGGTGGCCCATGGCTCACCAGTCTCTGCACCACCAGCCTGCATCACCTACAGCTATCTAGACGATAGATAGTCAATTCATCTCATTGGGGGTTTTCTCTTTTACTGTCTCTCTTTCTTCCTCCTTGCAACATCCCATAGTATGTAAGAAGAAGCTTCAAAATCCTTACCTTAAAGAGTAGCCTTGCTAGATGCAGTGCCACAACTGACAGTCTATAGAATCCTGTCCCACTGCTCACCAGTTTCTCCAAAACCCACCTGCTTATCTACCATCATGTGAATCATTTCCCTGGTGGACCTGAGTCTCTGGGGGACGTTCTAGTAAATCACTTAACTCAAGGGACTTAGAAGAATTGGGAACTGAGCCATAGATGGAGCTGTAAATGTTAGAAATTATGGATTTATACAGCTGGCTAAGCATTTGGAACTACATTGACCTAAGACTTCTTACAAATTGTCTTCCATTGTTGTTGTTGTTGTTGTTGTTATGTGCCGTCTGGTCACTTGTGACTCATAGCGACCCTATGTACAAAAGCCTTAAACTCTGCTCTGTCCTGTGCCAATCTCACTGTCTCTGATAAACCCATCCCAATTATCCTAGTCACTGAATCAATCCACCTCATAGAGGGCCTTCCCCTTGTGTGCTGTCCCTCCACCCTCCCAAGCATGATGTCCGTCTCCAAGGACTGGTCTCTCCTTACAACATGTCCAAAGTATGTTAGACAGGACTTCAGAATCCTTGCCTCCAAGGAGCCTCCCAGTTTAATCCTCTCCAGGATGAATCTGTTTGTTCTTCTAGCAGTCCATGGTACCCTCAATACTCTTCTCCAGCACCACAGCTCAAAGGCATCAATTCTCCTTCTATCCTCCTTAGTCATTGTCCAACTCTCTGATGCATAACAGGTGATAGCAAAGACCATGACCTGTATCAGACACACCTTAGTCTCCAGAGACACACTGTTGCTCTTCAGTACTTTGGAAGAGGTCGCTAACAGCAGACTTTCCTATCGCAATATATCTTCTAATTTCCTGGCTACTGGTGCCAAGAGTGTTGACTGTGGAGCCAAGTAAAGTAAAACTGTGAACAATCTCAATCTCTTCACCATCCATCCTGATGCTGCCAATTGGCCCAGTGGTGAGAATCTTTGTCTTCTTGACATTGAGCCTCAATCCATATTGAAGGCTGCAGTCCTTGACCCTCTGCAGCAGGCGCTTCAGGTCCTCCTCAGTTTCAGCAAGCAGGGTTGTGTCATCTGCATAACGCAGATTGTTGATAGATCATCCACCAATCTTAACACCACGCTTCTCCTCATAGAGCCCAGCCTCCCGGATAATCTGTTCTACATACAGGTTGAAAAGGTATGGAGACAGGACACATCCCTGGCAAACGCCCTTCCCGATTTTGAACCCTGTAGTGTTTCATTGCTCTGTTCTGACAACTGCCTCCTGGTCCAAGTATAGATTTCGCATTAGCACGATCAAATGTTCTAGGATTCCCAGTCTTCTCAGAGTCAGCAAATGAATTATAAAAAGAATTGGTATCAGAATAATGTGGTTTGCTCTTTGCAACATGTGTCTTTGGAGAAGCAGGGGTAAACAAAAGAATAAAAATCTTTCAGACTCTGGGTGGATTAAGGAATACCCATGGAGTAATGCAGCTATTATGTAGTAGTCAGTTACCGAAGGCAAATTTACTTATGAGATATGAAGCTGGTGGACTGAACTCCCAAGAAGTTGGTTAATTGGATACAGAAAGAAATAGAGGAAGATAAGGAAAGAGTGAAATTTAAAATTATCTGGGGTTTTTTTAATCAGTAGGGGCAGTATATGAAAAGGAAAAGAATGAAAGAACTGAGATGGCCGAAATAAAAACTTAACAAATTTCTACTAGGATGAAGTTAGGCTCTTTAATCTTTGGCTCTAGAGAGAAATACAAGCATCGTGTGAAAACAACCAGAAATACCTTTCCAACCCATGGTAAAAAGAAATGTAGTCTGGGAGGCAGATGTGCAGGATCAAGAAACTATTGTAATCAGGGGATATGGCATAGAGGAAATATGTAAGTTTGTAGATAGTTATTGGCAGCTTTCTGAGGAACCATTACTAAAATGGATTTTAAAAGTAATGAGTTTAGGTGCAGAATCCATGTTTCTGAACGCTACAGGATGGAGTAACATGTTTGGGTTAATGCTGGACCAACCCACAATTATCTATACAGCAGAGAGTAATAACATTGGAAGATACAGTCACACAACAGATATCTCAGAGAGAATGATTGGCTTGATAGAGTAGATTAGATGTGTGATTAGGCTTGATTGTCCCTCTAAGGGAAATTGTCCCTCTCCTCATCCAAGTAACAAAGGAAATACTCCAGAGGAAGCAATTGTTGTTCTACATATGCAAGACATACTATAATGGCTTTTCAGAACTAACGTTCATCCAGTGAATATTCCCTTTCCAGAGGCTGTGATAGAGATTGTAATTACCAAGACTCCTCAAATGTGGCAATTTCAGTTAGCTTTACTACTGGAGAACAAGAAAACGATTGAAGAAGCTGTGTCAGCTCTATTGAAAAGACTTCCCATTATGTACTTTAAGGATACTAGAAACATCAGAAAGATTCTTAAGCAGACAGAAGACTATGGGGAAAGGATCTGCCCTAGCAGAGTGGAGATTTTTTAGATGGTTATTCAGAAATGGGATGAATATAGCAGACATTGATGAAGTTGAGACGAAGATTCTAAGGCAGCACTGCAGAAGGCTGGGTGGGCCAGTGAAAGTTTCCTCTGTTCCCCCAACATCAAGGAAACCTAAACAAGTCTATTTTGTTCATTCCACTCATGAGGCAATTAATGGTGAAGAAATCTACTCAGAATCACTTGAAGCAGAAACTCAGTTAGTTGATCAAGATATAGGTTAACAGGAAGGCCAGGGTTTTCTGGTCCAGTCACCAAAAGGGGACCCGAGACCATAGGCACATGTGTGGGTAAAATGGGTTGGAGGCGAAGGTGAAATATTTTGGGGCTTTCTGGACACCAAATCCAATGTAATGTAATACCCAAACCTATTGGTAAAACCTTGAAGGGACCTAAAACTGTATTAGGAGGAAATGGAAATGTAGCAATTGATGGGACTGAAAGTCTGGATGAGAATTGGAAAATGTAAACAAATGTTGTATGAAGTAGTTGTATCCCCTTTATTTGAATGTTATTATTGACATGAATATTATGTCTTATTGAAGAAAACTCCCTCTATCGGATATTGTAAAACTGAGGCCTTGTAAGTCGGCCTGAAGCCAGTATTGCTGTTGTTGTTGATTGCCATCAAGTCGAGCACGACTCACAGCGACCCTTTGAACAAAAGGCCTAAGCTTTTCTGTAATTATCATTTATCAAAGTTCATAGAGTTTCCAGAGGCATGTTGTTTGGGAATTGGATGACACTGGGAGCACCACTAAACACTGTCCACCATGGGTAACTATTATGGCATTTGACACCCCAATGGCACGAGGTCCAGCATCACAGCAACCCCAGTTTACCTCAGTATAGCATATTGACAGAAGAGTGTTGTACCACTTAGAAAAATGTTCTCCCAAAATATAATAACAACCAACTTTTAAATACAAAGGCCCTCCCGAAGGTATTGTTGACTCTAAACAAGAGGCTTAAATAAAAAATAGCCAATATAATATGTTTTTCTTGTTATGTGCCGTTGAGTCTCCTGCAACATATAGCAATCCTATGTATAGCAGCTCTGAACCCTTCCAAGTCCTGAGCCAGTCTCACTAATTCCAATACACAACCCCCCCATCGTCCCAGTCACTGTATCAATCCATCTCATCGAGGGTCTTCCTCTACCCTTCTGAGCATGATGTCCTTCTCCGAGGGCAGTCTCTCCTGACCATGGGCCCAAAGTATGTAAGATGGAGCTTCAAAATCTTAGCTTCAAGGAGAGACCTGGTTTTATCCTCTCCAAGACAGACAGATTTATTTTCCTGGCAGTCCATGGTATGTTCAAGACTCTTCTCCAGCACCACAACTCAAAGGCATTTGTTCTTCTGTCATCCAGGCCATGGTTTTTTTTTTTGGGGGGGGGGTTATTTACTATGTGTGTAGTCGTCAGAACAGAGCAAGGGAACACTGCATGGTTCAAAATTGGGAAGGGCGTACACCAGGGATGCATCCTATCTCCATACCTTTTCAACCTACATGCAGAACAGATTATCCGGGAGGCTAGGCTCTATGAGGAGAAATGTGGGGTCAAGATTGGTGGACGATTTATCAACAATCTGCGTTATGCAGATGACACAACCCTGCTTGCTGAAACTGAAGAGGACCTGAAGCGCCTGCTGCAGAGTGTCAAGGACTGCAGCCTACAATATGGATTGAGGCTCAATGTCAAGAAGACAAAGATTCTCACCACTGGACCAATTGGCAGCATCAGGATGGATGGTGAAGAGATTGAGATTGTACACAGCTTTAGTTTGCTTGGCTCCATAGTCAACAATCTTGGCACCAGCAGCCAGGAAATTAAAAGGCGCATTGCCATGGCAAAGTCTGCTGTTAGGGACCTCTCCAAAGTGCTGAATAGCAATGGTGTCTCTTTGGAGACTAAGGTGTGTCTGATACAGGCCATGATCTTTGCAATCACCTGTTATGCATCAGAGAGTTGGACAATGACCAAGGAGGATAGAAGGAGAATTGATGCCTTTGAGCTGTGGTGCTGGAGAAGAGCATTGAGAATACCATGGACTGCTAGGAAAACAAACAGATTTGTCCTGGAAAGGGTTAAACCGGGTGGCTCCTTGGAGGCAAGGATTCTGAGGCTCTGTCTAACATACTTTGGACATGTTGTGAGGAGAGACCGGTCCTTGGAGAGGGACATCATGCTTGGGAGGGTGGAGGGACAGCGCAGGAGAGGAAGGCCCTCTATGAGGTGGACTGATTCAGTGATTGGGATAATTGGTATGGGAGTGTCAGAGACAGTGCGATTGGCACAGGACAGAGCGGAGTTTAGGGCCGTTGTACATAGGGTCGCTTTGAGTAGCAGGCGACTCGACAGCACATAACAACAACAACAACAACATGTGTGTACCGTCAAATCGGATCTGACTGGTACAGGAGGAGATTGTCCCTCCTATAGCAGAGCACCTGGTGGATTTGAACCATGCACCTCTGGGCTTGCAGTGCAGCTTCTTGCCACTAGGCCACCAGAGCTTGCCAAGGCCGTGGTTTTCTCAATTACTTGTTATGCTTCAGAGAGCTGGACAATGACTAAGGATGACAGTGTTGCTAGAACATGCTAAATAGAAACTATTAGAATTTCCTGAGCCCACTGAAGTTGTTAATCTGAAGCAATGTAGAATTCCTAGTGGAAAAAAGAATATAATTGCCTTGATTAAAGACATTGTAAAGTCTAGAGTATTGGTGTCAACATATTCTCTATTTAACAGCCCTGAACAACCTGTATAAAAGGCAAGGGGCTTATAGAAGTTAACTGTTGTCTATTGTGGACTAAATGGAGTGCCACCTGTGGCTCCAGCAGTCCCAGCCATGGTATCAACAGTGTAGAAAATACAGCAAATTAAAGGATATTGGTACGTAGTGATAGATCTTGCAAATGCTTTTTGTCACCATTCCAATCTCTGAGAAGAGTCAGCCACAGTTTGTTTTCACATGGGAAGGATTCCAAATTACTTTTATAGTCTTACCACAGGGTTGCCGGAATTCACCAGCCTACTGCCATAACTCGGTTAGAAGAGACTAGGACTTGGTCCAGAAATTCAGTATTATTATACTCTACATTGATGGTATCTTGTTAATATCAAACATGGAAGAAGAGGCTCAGGATGATTTTAAAAGAGTGCCCACATAACAAACAGAGGCTGGTTGATAAATCTAGTAAAAATCCAAAGCCCTGCCCAAATATTAAAATTCTAGTTAGGGCCACCTGTGACATTTCACCAGCAAACAAGACAAGCTGCTGTCACTACCTACTCTCAAGACTAAGCAGGAAGGGGAGCTCTGGTGACCTAGTGGCAAGAAGCTGCAGTGTAATCCTGAAGGCATGCAGTTCAAATCCACCAGATACTCTGCTGGAGAAAGAAAGAAGGGCAATCTCTTCCTGTGCCAGTCGGATCTGATTTGACAGTACACAACAATACAACAACAAAAGCAAAAGACTAAATAAGAGGCTCAAAGTTTGATTTGTATGTTTGGATTTCTGAGGACTCATGTTCCACATCTTGGAATATTGTTAGTTCCCATCCATGTAGTCAATCAAAAGGAAATGGTTTGAACGGAGACCTGAGCAACAGCAGGCCATGGCTAAATTACAGAAAGCAGTCTCACTCTCCTTGCCTCTAGGTACTACGAACTACATTTAGATATGATTTCTCAAGTTATTTTCCATCTGTGTATTTGCAGATTGGAGCTTATGGCAAACACCTGAGAGGGCTGTCCTGTAGTGACCACTGGGATTCTGAACAAGTAAATCTCCTGATACTACCGCTGATACATGTCCTTTGAAAGAAAATTACTTTCCTACTATTGTACATTGGTTGAGACTGATTCAGTGACAGAAAGACATAATAGTATGAGATCTGAAATACCCATCATGTCAGGATGTTGAAGAAACACTGATAAAGAAGGTGGTGCCCAAAACAATTCTTTAATAAAAAGGAAATGGTCCATCCAGAAACAAGCTACTGGGGAAATGCAGGGAGTCACACACTGTATCCATGAGCAAGTAACCTTTTTCCCCATTGGTCCTTCCTTTGAACCTCTGGAGAAGCTACTAGGGCCCATCACCACATGGACAGTGCCTTTTGAGCTGATCTATGAACTAATCTTCTGAGGGCTGTCTGGTGGCAGTTCCGGGGTATGTGGACAACATTTGATGTGGAAAGTTGCTGCATTAAGACCAGTCAATGGCAAGACCTTGATTAAGGAAGGCAAGAACAGATCTGCACAATGGGCTGAACTGCAAGCTGTCTTTCTAGCCATGACTAAGGAATTGAGCAATGGTGAGAATTCATAAATGTGAATTTCCACTGATCAATAGGCAGTGGTTAATGGCTCAGGCATAAGGTCAGGTAAGTGGGCTATAGAGAACTGTACACTTAAAGGGATAGCAGTGTGGGGTATGGATCTACGGAAAACAGTCTGGGAATTTAGGGGGTGGGTTAGAGTTGGATGTGTAAATGCTCATCAAAAGAACCGCTTACCAGGATCATAGGGTGATTTGAGTCAGCAAGTGGACATGTTGCTGCACTTCACCGAAGTGGCTAACTGGATGTAAGATGTGAGTGCACACAGAGGAATGAAAGCAATGCAGAAATGGGCAGAAACTAGACACATTTTTATTTCTTCCTCTGAAGCACAAAATGCCAAAAAGGATTTCTCTGCTTGCTAGCAAGGGTAGATTGCAGATGGCTATGGGACAGACTCACAGGGGAGAACGGCCCTGCACAGAGTTGGCAAGTCAATTATATCAGACCAATGGCACCATTGGCACCAGGGTCCTCATAGGAATAGATACTTACTACAGACTGGGATTTACATGTCCTGTACTTGATGGAAATGCTAAAAATATCATTAAACAACTGGAGCAAAAAAGACTGTACCAGTTTGGGCCACCAAATTATATTTCCTCAAACCAAGGAAGATACTTTATTAAGCCTACAGAGTGCAGCAATGGTCCAATAAATATCATATTGAATGGACATAACGTGTTGCCCACCAACCTCAGAGTAATGGTCTGATAGGGACTTGGAATGGGCAATCGATGTATCTGTTATCTAAAATGGGAGGGGGGTAAGAGTATGAAGAGCTGGCTCTCACACACCTTAAAGAATGGGTGCTCACACTCGGTATGAGAGGAGTTAATCTGACCACCGGACAGACATTTCTCAGGGATATCTGGAAAAGAAATAGCAGGAGAATATGCTGATGCTACTAGGCAATTCTTCCCCAATCACTTGAAATTGTTTTCTTCTTGCCAGATGCTACAGTCCCAGGTTCAGGGATGCAGCTATGAGTACCAGAATCAGGAATGATTCCTAGCAAAAACTTGTAACAATGCCCTTAAACTTGTATGCAAGAATCCCCAAGGGTCTGATGGGGTGGGTTGTATCTTCACCTCATGTTGCAAAAGCAGAGTTAATGGTAAATACTACTGTCTTACCTATGACTGAGAGAGTCCGCTGGTAAACCTACCCAACATGAATGGGAAAGGCCTAACAGGGAAGTGTTTGGCAGAATGGTCTTGCTATCTGCAATGTGGATGGGATATACTGCAGCTGATTCTGATGTCCCTTTCCAAAGTGGAAAAGTTAGCTAAAAATAAATGACAAATGAGAGGAAGGATAGATAAGAGCTAAGGATAAAGGAATGAAGAAATGGGTCATGTAGTAAGAGAAACTTAACACTGTGTTAATATCTCAGGAAATACTCAAAACAAGGGAATAACTTTCTCTAGCTAAATATCAGGGACAAGAAAAGTGAAGCCAAGATACAGCCAAGACACAGTAAGTGTTAAATTTTGTGTTTATTTGGATATATTTGATGGAAAATGGTGTTTTCTTCTATGTTGCAATGTTGAGATATGTTGTAAAAATGAATGCTGCATTTTATAATGATGATATACTGTATTCAAAGAAATTATGGAAACTTACTACTTGTGATTGGAAATATTAAAAGGGGAAAATTTGCCTTGGAGGAATGCTTGTTGAACTAGAGGGCATGGAAATTAGTCTGGAGAAGATTACGCCCATCTAGAACTTTGAGAAGATTTGCATCTGAATAGATTAGTAGACTCTCATTGGACTTTTGATTGAAGAGATTTATATGTGCAGTCATTTAGCAATAAAGAGTCAGCTGAGTTTGGCCATGTTTCATCAATAACATTGATCTAACATCCACAGATGGATGGATAAGTGCAAAACTGTTGGTTGCTTCAGAAGCATGGCTGAATGAAGAAGTCAGTTGATCTGAAATGCAAGAAGAAGTATGAATTTCTGAGTTTGCAGCTGATGCCCATCTAGACCTAGCAACTGATGATGATTGGATGTAGGTTGACCAGAACCCAAGTAGATGAAGCTAAGATGCTAGTGTTGATTGCTGCAAACTGATGGTGTGTTTTTTACTGGACTTTATGCATAAGATGCTAAATGTTCTAACTTGAACAGAACAGTCTTCAAAGAAAGGAACAGGGTTGTTTCTTCAAAAGTACTGGTTTGATAGGAATAGACAAATCAGAAATAGACTATAATGGGAGAGACTAAGGCATGAAGCATGAAGTTGTTGCCTTGCACACGCTCATGAATACAGTTCTTGTTATGATTATAAGGAGGAATCTGATTTTCTAAGTACGACAGTGATGGCTAGAAAAGCCAGGATGGGGTGGACTCTGTGTCTAAGATTTATCATCCAGATGACTTTCTTAGCCAATAATTACTGTTTATTTTGTGCTGAAGTAATTATTGTATTAAAGAGAGAACATTAGATGGGATACAAGCCCAGTCTTACTAGAGGCTTATATAAGCTCATGGGACCTTGGTGATAGGCACTTTCTCTTGTGGATTGCTTGCCTGGGACATAGTATCCAGCCTGCATCACCCACAGCCACCATCTAGCTGTGTGACAACTGACAGTCTATAATATCCTGGCCCATCACTCACCAGTTTCTCCAAAACCAGCCTGCATACTTACAGCCATGAGAGTCAGTTCCCAAATGAGCCTAAGTATCTTGGAGACCTTCTAGTGAAGCACTGAACCCAAGAGTCATAGAGTAATTGGATAATTGAGCCATGAATGGATCTGTTAGTGTTAGAAATTATGGATTTATACAGCTGGTTAACTATTTGGGACTATGTAGACCAGAAACTTCTTATACACAGTCTGCTCTTAATCTTAGCAGGATGAGTCATGACAACTCAAACTGCTATAACCAAATGTGCAAAGAATTGGCATTAGAAACTAAAAAAGTAAGAACATGCTTGGCATTGCACCAAAATAACTGAATAATAAATTTAAGCCTTGAGTTGCAATTCAGAAGGATTCTATGGGCAAAATCTTAAACGATGCAGTAAACATGAAAGGACAATGGAGGGAATACACAAAGTCACTACACCAAAAAGAATTGGCAGATAGACAACCATTTAAGGGAGCAGTACATGATCAAGAACCAATGGCAATTAAGGATGAAGTTCAAGCTGAAATGAAAATACTGACAAAAAATAAGCCCCCAAGAATTGATGGAATACCAATTGACATGTTTCAACAAACAGATTCATCCCTGAACTGTTCACTAGTTTAGGCCAAGAAATTTGAAAGACAGCCAACTGAGTAGAAGAAGTACATATTTGTTCCTATTCACCTAAAAATAAGTTATGTAACAGAAGGCAGAAATTGTCAAACTATAATTTTTTAAAAAGTTTTTAATTGTGATTTTGACAAAAGTTTACAGAAAAGTTGTATTTTCATTTATACATGTTGCACATTTTCCTCCCTCCACCTCCCTTTCTGCCTCCAAGTTCACTTCTTTTTTTTAGTTTATATTGATTTATTTACAAAGTTCGAATACATTGTTTTTCACACCAGATATTTCCCATTTTCTTCACCCCCGCATCAAATTGTGCAACCCTATGATTAACAACACCTCCCCCAATTCCATTCTCACCCCTTTGCTTCCACCCCCCCCCCTTCCTTGGATCTTCATACTCATTCTGCAATCAATAATGATTTTATACAATATTTGTCCTTCTGAGACTGAGTTAATTCACTCAGCACAATTCTCTCCAGTCCCTCCCAAGTTAGGTCGTAATCTACCTGTGTACTGTGTAGTATTCTATTGGATGAATGTACCATAATTTCTCAATCCATTCCATTTTGGACTTCTTGGCTGTTTCATATTCTTGTGGTGGTGCATAATGTGGCTATGAACACTGGTGTACAAGTCTCCAGTTGTGCCTCAGTTCTCCTTTTTTCGAGGTGTATTCCAAGCAATGGAATGGCTGGACCTTATCATATTTCTTTGTTTGAACAACGGCCAAGAATAAAAGGTACATTGCAAAGAGGGCTGGGAGAGGAGGAGGGAGGAAATTGTCAAACTGTAATTAATACCACTTGCAAGTAAAATCTTTCTTAGCAGTATTTTAAAATGGATAGAGTAATAAGCCAATAGAAAATAGAAATAGCCAGATTTGAATTTAATTCAGAAGAGGCTGTGGCATGAGGAATATCATTGCCAATATCAGGAGGATCTTGGCTGAAATCAGAGAGTAACAGAAAGATTTTTATTTGTGTTTTATTGACTATGCAAAGACATTTGGCTAGGTTTATCATAATAAATTATTGCTAACTTCTTGTGAAGAATGAGGATTCCAGTACAGTTAATTTTACTCATGTGAAACCTATACTTAGACCAAGAAGAAGGGAACATTACATGGTTAAAAGTCAGGAGAGATTTGCATCCAGGATGTATCTTTTCTCTATACCTAGTCAATCTGTGTGCTGAACAAATCATTTGCAAAACTGGACTCTATGAAAAAGAATTGGGAATTAGGATCAGAGAAAGACTTACCAACAGATGGCACAACCTCGCTTGCTGAAAATGTGGAGGACTTGAAATACTTGCTACAGAAGATCAAAGACTGTAGCCTTCAGTATGAACTATATTTCAACATTAAGAAAACAAAACTCCTTGACCCTAAAACAAAAAACAACATCATGAAAAATGGAGAAAAGTTGTCAGTAATTTCATCTTGCTTAGGTCCACCAGCAACAGTAGCAGCAACCAAGACATCAAAATGTATGCTGCATTAGGAACATTTTCAGTGAAGGAAATCTCCAAAGTAAAGATCAATAATGTCAGTTTAAGAATCGATACTTTTGAGTTGTGGTGCTGGAGAAGAGTGTTGAACTTACCATAGACTTCCAGGAGAACAGGTCTGTCCTGGAGAGGGTGAAACCAAGCTGCTTCCTAGAGGCAAAGGTTTTGAAGCTCTGTCTCACATACTTTGGGCATATTGGTAGAATGGACCAGTCCTTGGAGAAGGATATCCTGCTTGGTAGGGTGGAGAGACAGCACAGGAGAGGAAGACTCATAATGTGATGGATTGATACAGTAACTGAGGCAATGGAGGTTGGTGTGTCAGAATTAGTGAGACTAGCTTAGGACAGGGCAGGGTTCAGAGCTGCTGTACATAGGATCGCTATGGGTCGCAGGTGACTGGATGGCACATAACAACAAACAACTAAATCTTAGTGTGGAACAAGAACAACACTAGGGTTGCTGGATCAAATGGTATTTCTATTCCCATCTTTCTAAGGAAGAATCACACTACTTCCATAATGGTTTTACCATTTAAACCCGGCCAGAGAGAGAGGGGAAGGTGTCACTGGGCAAGGTCACCTCGGATAACAGCAAAGGAGTCGTCTTCCAGGTCAGACACAGCAAAACCCGGCGGCATAATCTACACAAGGGTTCTACAGGTCACGTCAACTTCCCTTGGAGACAGTACAACTAAACTTAAGAGACACTGGTCAAAAGAAAAATGTCAGCATTCCACGTTTTTGGAATCACAGAAGCCAAGAAAGCTTAAGATACAAGCTGTCAGATCATGGGTTGGACAATGGAAGATATTTTCTGAAGGGACTTGGCAGATAGGAAGGGTTATCCTGGTTGAGGGTGGAACT
>NW_006399793.1:12748069-12766452 GCF_000299155.1 Elephantulus edwardii | reverse complement strand
ACTGGGGTAATCGGGATGGGTATGTCAGCGGCGGTGCGGTTGGCGCAGGATAGAGCAGGGTTTAGGGCTGTTGTGCATAGGGTCGCTATGAGTCGGAAATGACTCGACGGCACATAACAACAACAACAACACCAGCAGTGTATAAGAGTTTAATCTCTCCACACTCTAACCAGCATTTTTACTTGATCTTTAATCAAGTAAAGCATTTGAGAAACTGGAATCTATGAAGAACATAGTGGCAGCAGGATTGGAGGGAGACTCATCAACAACCTGCATTGTGCAGATGACACAACCTTAATTGCTTAAAGTGAGAACTTAAAGCGATTGTTACAGAAGATCAGGACTATAGCCTTCCTTATGGATTACAACTCAACATCACAAAAACAAAAATCCTCGTCACTGGATTGAGAGGCAACATCATGATGATTTCATCTTACTTGGACCCACAATATTGGTACTAGCAACCAGGAGATCAGAAGATATATTCCAATGAGGAAAGTCTGTAGACAAGGACATCTCCAAATTACTAAGGAGCAACGATGTCAGCCTAAAGACCAAGGCATGCCTGATTCAGGCCACCATCTTTCCAATTATTTGCTATATATCTGAGAATTGAAAAATTAATAAAGAAGTATAATTTATACCTTTGAGCTGTAGTGTTGGAGGAGAGAGCTGAATGTCCCATGGACTGAAAAAAGAATAGATATTTCTTGGAGAAAAGGCAGCCAGAATGCTCCTTGGAGGAAAATATGACAAAGCATTGTCTCATATACTTTGAATATATTGTTAGGAGGAGGTAATCATTGGAAAGGGACATTTTTCTTGAAAATGTGGAAGGTCAGCAAATGAGAAAGAAACTCCCAACCAGATGGAATGACTCCAACAATTGGTTCAGGTATGTTAGAAATGATGAGGATGGCACAGGATATGACAGTGTTTTGATCTGTTGTTCATAGGTTTACTATGAGTTGTTCTTGATTTGATGACCCCTAACTAATTAACCAACCAGCTCTTGAAGGAGCTCTGGTGGCCTGATAGGTAAGAAGTTGCACTAAGTTGGCAGGCTCTTTGAATCCACTACCTTTCTGAGGAATAAAGATAAACAGTCTCCTCACAGGCAATTTACAGCTTCTGAAAACCTACTGAAGGGTCAGTAATAAATTGATTTGAACTCAAAGACAATGAGTTATTATTGATGTTGAGCAGCTCCTGGGGGAGTGCTGGTCTTTAGGGCATTACACTGTTAATCCAAAGGTGGCATCTTTGATTCAAATCCACTAGCATCTCCATGGAAGAAAGATGGACAACCTCCTCCTACACTACTGTTGTAATTATGTGCCATCAAGTTGTCTGTGACTCATAGTAACCCAATGTACAGCAACCCTAAGCCCTGTTCTATCTTGTGCCAATCTTAAAAATATGGAATGCTTCACAAATTTGCATTTTGGATGTGAGGGCGATCTGGCTGCGACATCTGTCACCCCATTGATCGCCAGGGTTGATTCGGCTGATCTGGCTGGCTAGGTGGGTGTCCCCTTCCTCCCTCACCGATCCATGTGCATCCCTCCCAAAGCTGCATGCTCGGTCGAAGAGGACGGCCATCCCCGATAGAAGGAAGACTGTCCTTTGGTCAAGGGTATACGAGTAGCTGCGCTCCCCTGCTAGAACCTCCAATCAAGCTCTCAACAAATTTGCATTTTGTAGCTTCCAAAACCCTGTTGCATGGTCAGCTATTACTTGGTTCCAACTTCAGGACAATGAGTTTCATTTAATGTTGTTGTTGTTTTTGTTGTCATGTACCGTTGAGTCACCTGTGACTCACAGCAACCCCATGTACAACAGCCCGTACCCTGCTTTATCCCACGCCAATCTGTCTCAGACACACCTACCCCCAACACCCCAGTCACTGTTTCGATCTGTCTTATAGAGGGTCTTCCTCTTCTGTGCTGTCCCTCCACCCTCCCAAGCATGATGTCCCTCTCCAAGTGCTAGTCCCTCCTTGCAACATGTCCAAAGTATGTTCGATGAAGCTTCAGAATCCTTGTCTACAAGGACCGGCCTGATTTGACTCTCTTCAGGATGAACCTGTTTGTTTTCTTAGCAGTCCCTTGTATATTCAATACTCTTCTCCAACAGCACAGCTCAAAGGCATCAATTCTTCTTCAATCATCCCTAGTCATTGTTCAGCTTTCTGATGTGTAACAAGTGATTGCAAAGACCATGGCCTGTATCAGGTGCACCTTAGTCTCGAGAGTAACATCACTGCTCTTCAGTACTTTGGAGAGGTCCCTAACAGCAGACTTTCCCACTGCAATACATCTTATTTCCTGGCTGCTGGTGCCAAGAGTGTTGATTGTGGAGCGATCAAGCAAACTAAAGCTGTTAACAATCTCAGTCTCTTCACCATCTATCATGAGGATGCCAATCAAAAACATTTTCCAACAGAGTAGAAATAAAACCTACTGACTGGGGAAAAATATTTGGCAATATAATTTCAGACAAGGGTCTCAGATCAAAAGTTTATGGAATCTTACTGGCCTCCACAAGAAAAAGATTGATAATACAATTACAAAGTGGGAAAAATGGAAAGAATTTTCACAGAGAAATTTATTTGGATGACCAACAGACACATGAAGAAATGCTCTGAATCACTGGTAATGAGAGAGATGCAAATCAAAACCACAATGAGATACCATCTCACACCAGGGGTTGTGGCTAAGTTTAACAGGACAGCAAGTAATAAATGTTGGAGAGGATGTGGTGAGATGGGAACTCTGCAGATAGGATTGTAAAATGTTACAACCGCTGTGGAAGGCAGTTTGGTACTTCCTCAAAAAGCTGAACATAGAAATCCCATTTGGTCCAGCTATTTCACTATGTGGAATATACCCTGAGAAAATGAGAACTGAGATATAGAAACTTGTGTACCAATGTTCATAGCAGTGTTGTTCGCAAGAACATGGAAACAGCCCATGTATCCAACCACAATCAAATGGATTGAGGAATTATGGTACATCCACACAATGGAATACTATGTAGCACACAGAAGCAAGGACTTTGTAAATCACAACCTCACTTGGGAGGGACTGGAGAGCATTGTGCTAAATGAACTAACTTTGTCCCTTAAGGACAAATACTGTGTAAGATCATTATTGTAGAATGTGTGTGACAATTCAAGGGAGGCAGGGTGGGAGCACAGGTGAAAATGGGTGGAAAGTGGGGGCATGTTAATCATAGATTCGCACAATTTGATGGGTGGAGGGAGGGTTGGGTAAAGGAAATGGGAAAGATCTAGTGTGAAAACGAATTAATACAAACTTTGTAAGAAAATCAGTATAAAATAAAAAATTTTATTTAAAAAACAGGCATCGTTCAACAGTAATTAAGTCTATATAATACAATGTATATGAATAAGTGTATGAAACAATGTCAATGAAGGATTGTGTAAAGCATAATGTAAATAAATTAAACACAATGTGTATGAATTATTGTATGTAAACCAATAAAAAAAGGAAAAAGATTTGGGACTTGAAAAGATGGAGAAACAGTGGGCACAGATCAATGGTGATTAATTTTATGAAACATACTGTATGGGAATGATCATATGAAGCACAACGTTGAGTGAAGGAATGTGTGAAATACAATGTATATGAATGAAATATAATGTATATGATTTTTCTATGCAAACTAAAGACATTTTTTAAAAGAAAAAAAATAAACTGAATATTAGCATTCTTAAGAGTTCCATTTGCTTGTCAAGCATGATAACAACAGCTTTCATCTGTCCTTGTTAGGTGCAGTTGAATGGGTTCTGACTCCTTGCACCCTATGGACAACAGAATAGAACCTTGACCAATCCTGTGTCATCCTCACAATGTCTGCTGTGCTTTCACCTACTGTTGCAGTCACTGTGTCAATTCAAATGAGAAGGCTTCCTCTCTTTTGTTGATCCTTTACTTTTGATGTTCGAGGGATTGGGCTTTCATAACAGCATGCCCAAAGTATGTGTGAAGAAATTTCACCATCTTTGTTTCTAAAGAACATTCCGGTTGCCTGTCTTCCAAGACAGATTTTTCTTTAAATACACACACACACACACATACATACATATATATATCTTTTTTTATTAGCATCACTAATTTTGTTATTTGTTTATCAGCTCATGTATATTTTATATTCTTCACTAACACTCCTAATTCTTCTATCTTCTTCTCTACCTACCCCCTGCCAATATTTTTATTGGGTTGTATGCAATCATTCATACACATAATTTTATGTGATGTTTCATTTACGTTGTGTTTTTCCCCATGTCTGTTGTGTTTTATACAATCATATACATTGTATTTTATATAATTATTGGTCTATACAATTATTACACTGTCTTTTCACATCCCTATTTAATCTTTTTATCTCTTAACTCTCCACTCACCCACTAACCTCAGCTATCCTACTAAATTCCCTCCTTCCCCCTCTCTTACCCTCTTCTTCCTTTCCCCCTTTTTTTAATGTTTATACACATCTTGATCAGTTATCCTTCTATTTTTACGATAATGTTCTCATGCAATATTTGTTTTTATGAGACTGAGTTATTTCACTCTGATTAATGCTCTCTAGACTCTCCCAATGTTATATAGTATTGTACAAAATCACTGCTCCTTATTGCTGCATAATATTCCATTATGCTAATGTGCCACAATTTTTTAGTCCATTTGTTTGCTGATGGGCATTTAGCTTGTGAATAACTTTGCTATGAACATACGTGTACATATCTATTTTCTGTCTCAGATCTGATTTTCTTGGGGTATATTCCTAGCAGTGGAATAGCTGGGTCAGATGGAATTCCTAAATTTTGTATCATTTTAATAAAAAATTTTATTAGTGAATCTTTGTTGCATTGTTTGATCGATTTCTGACTGCAAAAGTTGGTAGAAATTCTCTATTTCCTCCTCTTTGGCTCTGGTTGTTGGTTCATATATTCAGATGAGAAGAGATTGAGGCTGTTAACAATTACAGTTCGCGAGGCTTCACAATAACACTCTTGAAAACAGCAGTCTGGAAATAAAAAAAAATCTGCTGTTAGGGACCTGAAGCAACGATGTCAGCCTAGAGACTAAGGTGTACCTGATCCAGGCCATCACCCTCGCAATTTCTCACTATGTATCAGAGAGCTGGATTATTGTATTATTTCAGTATTGTTGAATTTGTTGAGGTTTGCCTTAGGTCCTAATACATATAATAAAAACTTGAGAAGAAAGTAGATTGAGTTTTAGTTCAGTGAAATACTCTGAATACATCTAGTTGGAGTTGGCTAATTGTATAGTATAGTTTTTCTGCATTTTTGTTGAGTTTCTCTGTCTTTTGCTGAGAGTGGTGAGTTAAAAGTCTCCTGTTGTCAAAAAAAGAGCAAGGAAACAGTGCAGAGTACAAACTCAATGAAGTAGTACATCAGGGATCTATCATTTCTGCATACCTTTTCAATCTGTGTGGTGAAAGAAGAATGTGGCATCAGAATTGGAGGAATACTCATAAACAACCTATGTTATGCAGATGACACAACCTTGCTTGCTGAAACTGAGGAAGATTTGACGTGCTTGCTACAGAAGGTCAAGGACTGCACCTTTCAATATGGATTACATTTCAACTTAAAGATAACAGAGATTCTCAACACTGGGCCAATAGACAGCATCATGATGGATGAAGAATAAGGCTGTTAAAAATTGGCCCATCAACAAACGCATGGCTAGAGAAGCTGTGGTATATTCGCACAATGGAATACTATGCTGCATTAAAAAACAAGGAACTCATGCAATATTATTCAAAATGGTTGACTCTGGAGAACATTATGCTGAGTGAAATGTCCCAGTCACAAAAGGACAAATATTACATGATGCCACTGTTGTAGAATGGGACTGTCCTTGGGGTTGGGGAGAGACTGAGTAAGATGGGTTCAATAATGTATACTGCACTGAAACAGAGGAGGGAGAGAACCGTTTAAAAGAGAGATATAACTGGGTATTTCTGTCATCACAGGAGACTAGAGCGAGGGCTACATGGTGGAGGGGACCTGGGGGAGGGTTTGTAAAACAATGAAAGAATCTTTTCTTTTACTTTTCCATAATTTTTGACTCATGTACTTATAACTTGTTAGTCAAATTTGTGTCTTCTAGGTTGCAACACCCCCGATACATCTTCAAGGATATGAACATGTACAGCCAAGCACAATCAATAAGAGTGCATCTAAATTCCAAAATCAATCTCCATAATAGTCTATGTGTTTCCTACTGCCAAAGGGGCCCTTTAGAGTAGTGAGAGAAGATCTTCACCCTGAAACCCACAGCGTCCCTTTTCAGCAGGAAGTAGCTAAGAGAATACGCCGTCCCCTTTTCCTTATGACTCAGGGTGAAGTCTCTCTCAGGGAGGAGTGATAGGGAATGGCAGAGGACACACTGACAAAGAAGATTAATCAGAACTGGCTTTGACAAGCACTGTGGCATTTGGACAAGAACAAACTGGGAGGAGGGTAGAGAGAATAGTGCAACAATGAATGAGTGGAAGCCCAAAATCTCTGTAAATGTTTATGAAAATTAATAAAATATAATTATAGAAAAAACCAAAACAAAACAAAACAAAAAAACAAAGGTTAACAACCAGGAAAAAAAAAAAATTGGATCTTGCTCAGATCCACAACCAATACCCTTGGAACGAGCAGTCAGGAAAAGACCTGCAAACTAAGTAAAGCAATGGTTAACAGCTTTGAAGAAGCAAATAGTCCCATAGCAGTAGTTGTTGGTATGCATTGTCAAGTCGACTCATGAACAATAGCTCTGAACTTTGCCCTATCCTGAGCCATCCTCATCATCTTAGACACACTGGATCCCTCAGTCACTGTCAATCTATCATATCCAGGGTTTTCCTCTCCTGTGATGACCCTCCACCCTTCCTAGAATGATTTCTTTCTCCAATGACTGGCTCCTGTTGGTAACATGCTCAAAGTATGTCAGAGTTTCAAAATCTTTGCCTTCAAGGAGCAAACTGCTTTCAGCTTCTCCAGGAAAGACCTGTTTGTTCTCTTGGCAGCCTGTGATAATGCTCAACACTCTCAACACCACCCCAACTCAAAGGCACAGATTCTTTTTCTATCATCATTGTTCAGCTTTCAGATAAACAGAAAGCAATTGAGAAAACTATGGCCCGGATCATGCACACCTTAGTTTCTAGATTGACACTTTTGTTCTTTAGAATTCTGAAGAGGTCCATGACAGCAGATTTTCCCCAAAGCAACTAGTCTTTTTATTTAGTGACTGCTGGTGCTAACAATGTTGACTGAGAAAGATGAAATCATTAACAACCTCATTCTTTTTTAACAACTGTTGTCATTACGATGCTTATATCTTCCATTTACGTAAGTTACAGTTTCTCCCTTTACATTAGTCAGAAGTTAATTTTACAAATCTACACTTTTTCTTATCAGGAGTTAATCACATCTAGTAAAACCAAATAAATCATGAGTTGTCAGGAATTCACTACAAAGGCTCCTCTGGAATTGTTTGAAAAAGTCCGCCTGGGAGAATGAAACTTCAGGGTGGCCTCACCCCCTGATGCTTCCCAGGTAAGGTTATCAGAGATGCCCAGTAAAAAGAACCCTTAATTCTCTGACTCGCGATAGCCCTAAACCGCCAACGAAATCCAACCAGAGATCACGCCCAGCCCACTTCCGGGTTGTCGCCGCCGAAGCCGTCGCGTGCGTAATGACGTTTTGGTCTCCAGTGAACCCCGGAAGTGCAACTCCACTTGGTCGGGGCACCGCTCCCGAGAGGGAAAGTCATAACAACCGCACGAGGGAGTTCGACTGGCGAGCTGGAAGGCCACGCCTCCTCCCGCCTGCCCCCGCAGCCTTGTAGCTGGGGGCAGAGCTCAGGTAGGACCTCCATTGTCGGGGATGTGAGATGTGGGGACAGGCCCGGCCGAAATCCGAGGGGTGCCGAGGGGTGCCTGCATGGATCGCTCGCGGGCGGGCCAAGTTCTTGGATCCCATTGCTTGAAGCTGTCAGAAAGTACGGTTTTCTCCCAGTGGATACCTCTGCGGTGTGTTCACGGTCCCGCCGATGGGCTATTTCCACTTCCGAGGCGGGACAGAACACGTGTGTGCTCTCTGAGACTCTGGTACACTTGAGTTTGTGTTGCATTTGGAATCATCCCAGAGATGGTAGAGCAATGGTGTGGCAGCCTTATTAAGGGAGAGTTACTGAGATCTTCTGGCTAAATGTCTGTCTTTCCTGGAACAGAAAAAAGTGTTATCAACTGCCAGAGCTTTACTTGAAGCCAGTCATTGCACAGGGAGGATTAGAGTGCAATTGTAAACTGCTCTCAAAACTTGTAATTTGCATGGGCACTTGTAAGAAATGTCAGTGTGATGCAATATGCCGCTTTGCCTCCAAAATAAAATTACATATGTTTTGGAGGAAGTCCTCTCTTCCCACTTCCAGAGATTTAGCATATTCTGCTAGTTTGCAGGTGTATGTTGTTGGACCAAGCAACTGGCTATTTTTATTCAAAAGTGTTAATTTGTTCATTGTGGTGTTTGTCAGACTAATTACTTCCTTATAATGCTTATCCAAATGAATACAGTGGGATATTTATTCTGCAGAAAACAATCTTCTCTTGTCTTAAAAGGACTAATATTCTTGAACCCTCATTGTAAATGACAAATACCCTGTATTCACCATATTTCGAAACTGAGACAGAGAGGAGGACTTTTTGAGTGCTTACCTTGTTCAGGTAGCAGTATCAGTGTTGGCAGCAATTTCTGTCTAATGCTTGTATGCACCATCCAGTCCACACCTATTCATATGCAGCCCTCCAGCAGGTGTCCAGAGGCAGAGAGTAGGATGGGAAGAGATTGCCCATCTTTATGCTGAGGAGCAGCCAGCGGTTTCCAACCACACGCCTTTGAGTTGGTAGCTTGGCTCCATACCCCTTGGCCAGCAGAGCCTATTTAGCTACATGTAACCGATTTAAATGGAAAGTCTGTGGATCTCCTGAATGGTCTCAGGGTTAACAACAGCAGTAATAAATTATCTTGGCCAAAAAGGAAATATCATCTTTGATGCTGGAAGCATTCCCTCCTTTATTTATTGAATTGATACTTCGTGCTCTTGTCTTCCAGATGCTGGAAATACTAACAAAGTAGACACAGAGCTTTTGTGATGAGCTTAATTCTTGTGCACAGAGAAGAGCAATTAAGTAAATATGAAATGATAAGAGCTATAACAAAAAAGGACATTAAGAGGAGAAACATAAAAGATGCTATTTTAGATAAGATCAAACTCAGCCTCCCTGGTATAGGGGAATTAGAGTAGAGAGTTCACCGAAGTGAGAGAGTGGCCTTCAAACACATGGGGAACAGGTGTTTTTGGGTTAGCCCAGAGGTCCTGAGGCCAGACCGTATTTGATATGCCTAGAAACAGCAATCCCTTTGTTTTGGCTTCTTGACACTGGTGGAACTTTTGGAGTCTCTTCTTACATCCATTTTGGTTTTTTCTTTTTCCTCTACCTGTATAATGACCTTTGCTTTCTTCATGGATGGTATTTTTGATATCATCCCATAACTCATCTGGTCTTCGATCATTTAATACTTCAAACCTATTCTTTAGATGATCTTGAAATTAAGGTGGAATAGATTCAAGATCTTGGTTCTCAATTTGACTTGCACGTGAGTAATTAATTCATGATTTGATTCACAATTTGCCCCTGGCCTGTTGTTATGTTCCCTCGAGTCGCTTGCAACTCATAGCGACCCCATGTACAAGAGCCCTAAACTCTGCTCTGTCCTTTGCCAATCACACTGTCTCTGACACTCCCATCCCGATTATCCCAGTCACTGAATCAATCCACCTCATAGAGGGCCTTCCCCTCCTGCGCTGTCCCTCCGCCCCCCCAAGCATGATGTCCTTCTCCAAGGACCAGTCTCTCCTCACAACATGTCCAAAGTATGTTAGATGGAGCCCCAGAATCCTTGCCTCCAAGGAGCCACCCGGTTTAACCCTTTCCAGGATGAATCTGTTTTCCTACAAGTCCATGGTACTCTTAATACTCTTCTCCAGCACCACAGCTCAAAGGCATCAATTCTCCTTCTATCCTCCTTGGTCATTGTCCAACTGTCTGATACATAACAAGTGATTGCAAAGACCATGGCCTCTAGAAACCTTAGTCTCCAGAGAGACACCATTGCTCTTCAGTACTTTGGAGAGGTCCCTAACAGCAGACTTTCCCATGGCGATGCACCTTTTAATTTCCTGGCTACTGGTGCCAAGAGTGTTGACTGTGGAGCCAAGCAAACTAAAGCTGTGAGCAATCTCAATTTCTTCACCATCCATCCTGAGGCTGCCAGTTGGCCCAGTGGTGAGAATCTTTGTCTTCTTGACATTGAGCCTCAATCCATATTGGAGGCTTCAGTCCTTGAACCTCTGCAGCAAGTGCTCCAGGTCCTCCTCAGTTTCAGCAAGCAGCGTTATGTCATCTGCATAACGCAGATTGTTGATACATCTTCCACCAATCTTGACCCCACATTCCTCCTCATAGAGCCCAGCCTCCTGGATAGTCTGTTCTGCATATAGGTTGAAAAGGTATGGAGATAGGATGCATCCCTGGCATACGCCTTTCCCAATTTTGAACCCTGCAGTGTTCCCTTGCTCTGTTCTGACGACTGCTTTCTGGTCCAAGTATAGGTTTTGCATTAGAACGATCAGGTGTTCTGGGCTGGCCTAGCGGAAAACAAAACAAAGGAAAAAATATGCAGGGCACCCTCTTGCTACTAGGCCACCATCAGGTTGTATTTTTTTTTTCTCCATTCCTATTTAATCTGTATGGTGAGCAAATTATTCAAGAAGCTGGACTCTTATGAAGAGAAATGGATGGAGACTCATCAATAACCTGTGTTGTGGAGATAACACAATCTTGCTTGCTGAAAGTGAGGACCTGAAGCACTTGTTGCAGAAGATCAAAGAATACAATCTTCCATATGGATAACATCTTAAAGTTAAAACAAAGGTTCTTACCACTGAACTGATAGGCAGCATCCTGATAAATGAAGAAAAGATTGAACCTGTCAATATCTTCTTCCTTGGATCCACAATTAACACTCTTGGTTCAAGTAGTTAGGAAAAAAGGAAATGCATTATACTGGAAAAGTCTGCGGTTAGGGACCTATCCACATTGTTGAGGAGGAATGATGTCAGTTTGAGGACTAAGGTGCATCTGATTAAGGCCATGGTCTTTCTGATCTCTTGCTGTGCATCTGAGACCTGGGCAGTGAATAATGATGACAGAAGACGAATTGATGTCTTTGAGCTGTGGTGTTAGAGAAGAATATTCAACATTCTGTGGACGATCAAAAGAACAAAGAAAAATGTCTTGGAGAGGGTGCAGCAAGAATGCTCTTTGGAGGCAAAGATGATGATGAGTCTTAGGCTCACATACTTTGGGCATGTTGCTAGGAGGGTTTATTCCTTGGAAAGGGACATGATACTTGGAAAGGTAGAAGGTTGGCGAAAGAGAGGAAGACCCTTGGCCAGATAGTCTGACACGGTGACTGCTGCAGTGGGCTCTAATGTGTCAGGACAGGGTTCAGATCTGTGGTTCATAGGATTTCTCTGGGTCATACTTGACTTGATAGCACTTAACAACAACAACAGAAACAGCAAGAGGCTTCTTAGGGTAGAAAATGACTATAGAAGAGAGTGTGAGTCTTTGTGAAGAGCAACAATAATAAAGACTTGGAGGCAACAAAGTTTAATAAATCCTGAGAATACTTTTTTTAAAAAGTAGTTTAATGATATATATGAGGAATTTTATTTGACCATCTGATTTTTCTTGGCATCCTCAGACAGACCTATATAGAGAAAAATTGACATCCATCCAGATGTAGAGATGTTTCCATGCACTTCTTTGAGATGTAACAAATTTGAGCACTGTTTGCTCAGTTGTACTTTAGTCTGTGTTTTAGAGTCAGATTGGATTTGGACACCGATGAAAGATAACTAAGAAGCAAGTGCTATGAGATCCAAGATGGCAGCGGAGGCAGAGACAGCGTGGTGAGGTGTGGGAGCAGTGAACCACTTAAAGCAGGGCCATTATGGCCTTCCACAGGCTTCGGCTTATTGATAACTGAATACTTAAAACAGTTGATGACTGGCCCTCAGTGAAGATCGAGGCTCAACAACAGGAATTCAGGGATTCCCAAGGATAAATGGGTGAGTCTCGTGGCTCCCAACCACCCCCTGCAGAGCCTGCGCAGCGCCGCACAGCCATTGCAGCTCCATGAGGCTTCCACAGTCGGATCGAATGGATTCCCTCACCCAGGATGGTTGCTGGGCACCAGCCCTCCTCAAGACTGGTACAGTGAAGCCACCACACTGCTGCAAGGTGGACTTGTTCTGGAGAGAATTCTTGGAGCCAGGATGGCGGCTGTGGGGGAAGAGGCCGCCCGCCGGCCGCTCACACAAGAGGGGCCGTGTACCCGCCGAGCGCCCGTGTGGCGGGGTGGGGGGGGGCGTGCCCCCAACGGCTGCCCGCACTGGGGGGGCGCGTGCCTCCTGCACTGGAGGGGGGTCACGCCCCCCGCTGGCTGCCTGCTTAGGAGGTGGGGGATGGGATGCATGCCTGCCATTTGCAGGTTTGGGTTTCCTTGGACAGGCCAAAGAGGACGATTACCTATACAATGGATTGCTGAAAGTCACTGAGAGTCTGATGACCTTACCAGTGGCAGCAAGCACAAGAGAACAGACATCCTAAATGCACCACATATTTTGTTCTGTTGAATGCTTCTGCCGAAAGATGGTTAGACCTGGGGGGAGTCTGTTCACAATTCTCGGGTTCCCTTTATCATATATAAAGGGGGAGGGCAGTGATAACTACTTCAAAATATAGTATGACCACTTATATGGGGGGGTAAAAGTGGCAGTGCTGGAATTGGAAACACTATCCCTGACCACAGAGTCCTCAGTCAGGCGAGGGGACCAGACTGGGGTAGGGGCGATTGGAGGGGGAGTATACCAACCAGCTCCTGGAGGGTGTTGCTCTGCTTGGGACGGGCTGCCCTCGGCCCCCGGCTCGGGGCGGGCTGTCGCGGCCCTCTGCCCGGGGCGGGCTGCCCTTGGCCCCTGGCTCTGGGTGAGCCGTCGCGGCCCTCAGGGTGAGCTCCTCAGTCCCCAGATTGTGCCATCTGACCCCTGGGTGGGGAAGGAAGAAAAAAAAAAAAGAATGCCTAGGGTATCCAGAGAATGTTACCTAGGCCACCTTCTGCCACCCTCTACCCCCCTGTAAACCTGAAAGCAATACCCTCAAAGCTCTTCTATCTGTAACTCACAAGTTTGTTCTCTCTAGATTTGCTCCCTTTCCTGTAGGTAACCTTAACACTGAGTTTTACTCCAGAATTGACCCTGAACCCAGTGCCAGTGACAAAAAGGAAATACAACTGACAGCTAAGGAAGCAAAGGAGGATGGAGCCTCTGGGTTCAACCAGCCATCCCCACTGGACCCACCTGGGCAAACACTTTGTAGTCCAGAGGGGAGCAAACGACAGGAAAATATCTTCTAACAGAGCAAGAAGGCAAGCAGCTTTAACCCAAGACCACCAGTAAGGTGATAAAGTGTTCTCCCTTCCCCCCCCTTTACATCTACGCCCCTGTTCAGCATGAAGAAGCCAGAGAGTCGGCATCCAATTCCCAAACCAATAAGACAGTTGGTTTAATTACCATTGGAAAATGCTTGTCATTCCTCTGTAACATCTGGTCCCCACTGGACCCTCCTCATTTCCTTCACCTGCTCCCCCCACCGACCAAACTGTGCAGCTCTGCAACTGCATCCTGGCCCATCCCACCCTTCTGCCCCCAACCCTCACCTCCTTGTACCCCCAATATGTTTTTCCTAATAAAAAAAAAATTTAAAAAAGAAAAAAGAAGCAAGTGCTTCTCTGTCCCCTGTCGACTTTTCTGTTCATATTATTATCTGATTTTAAGGATAAATTTAGAGGAACTTTTTAGGTTGTGTTTAAGAAGGCAGCCACCATGTTTTTGTTGCTTTTTTAAATCCTTAATATATCTAAATGTAAAAACTTGAACTGTCTGCAGACTATGTATTTGCTGTAATCTCAAATTTAGCAATGAAAGAAACCACAAACCATCTTTTGTAGCAATGAATAAACCTTTGGGTATCAGACTGTGATGAAAGTGATTCAGAAAAACTGAAGATTCTTTTCTGCTTTGATTCCCTCCCTTGATTTTTATTTAGAAGGAAAGGAGTATATTGACTAGCTGACTGTGCCTGTGAAGTAGTTCTCTCTTGTCTAGTAGCTGAGAAGAGCAGGAAATACAGAAACAGAAATGATGAACAAGTGCAGGGAAAGAAGGTTAAGATAGTAGTTGGAGAGCAAAGTGATGGGACTAGATGGAGAGGGGCCATGGAGATGAGTAACTGTAATAGACAGTGAGCACCAGAACTGACAGCAAAGAGGAGAAGTGAAGAGGTGGGAAGTAGTATACCTCTTCAGAGTGGAATGTATAAATAGCTAGTAGCATCTCAAGAGTGTGAGTCTGAAGCCAGACACTTGGCCCTGAGTCATCCGTTAAAATCCATTGTTTTTTGTGTGATGTGTGCCATTCCATTGGGTTCCATTCAGCGTTTGGAGGCACTATACACAGCCTTAAAGGAATAAACTAGGCTCATTGGACCATGCACCATGCCATTTCCATCCATAAAATAATGAGGTTAAGTCATTGTGTAGCTTAACAATGTTCTGCATTGTCAAAATGTTTTTCTTCTTATATAATCTATTTGAGAGTAATGTAACTTAAGCACTTTTTAAAATGCAGAATGGTTAATTAGCTATTCGTTCAAGGCAACACATCTTTTTTAGAAAAGCTATTAGATATTTTGTATGCTACTATCATTTATGAAATACTCTTGAGTACTGTATCTAGCTATTCCAGTTACAAAGGTGATGGATTTTCTGCTGTGTTAGCTAGTTAGCGTAGTCATGTCCTTGGTGTATGCTCTCTAGGGCACATGTCTTTAGTTTGTTTAATGGAATTTTTCAAATCCTAACATTCTGTTATCACTTTTAATCTTTACCTGTCTTATCATATATAATCTGTTTATGGATTTTAGCTTTCCTCTTCCTTCCCACCCCTTAGGATTGTTTTTGTCAGTTAACCTTTTTGTAACTTTTTATAATAGTGGACTTGTACATTTTACTTAGTTCATTTTTAGTCCACATCTTTCCTCTTATATTTTGCTAGGAGAAACGATAAGGTACCTTTAAAAGTTTTGTTAGAAATCGATTCTGCCAGATATTTGACTTCATCACATCACTTATGTGTTCTATCTTCCAACAAACATTTGGGTATAATTCAGAGAAGTTCTTTGCTACTGCATAAAAAGTTTGCTCTTCCTCTGTGATCCTATTGTGCTCATCGGTTTCTCTGAAATCTTAGTGAAGCATGTTTAATGTCCTCATTTCTAACAACATTCTGTTTCTGATGCCATATATATTCTTTAGGAACCCTGGTGGCCTAATGGCGGGAAGGTGCGCTGCAATCTCAAAGAAAGGCACATGGTTCAGGCCACCAGCTGGTCTGCTGGAGAAAGATGGGCAGTCTCCTCCCTTGTGATTAACTGCCTCTGAAAACTCGCTGGAGGGTCAGCTATGGGTCGGTTCCAACTCGACAGTACACCACCACCACCACCAACACCACCAAAACAACAACAATAGATAGTTTCTCTGTAATTCTCCTAACTTCCTTCTAGGGTCTCACCAGAATTGCCTTTTACTGTTACCCACCTTAAAACTATTCTCATTTTGCCCATTACTCAATTCCAGAACTTTGTCTACATTTTGGTATTTGTTACAGCAGCACCCCACCCTTCTGGTACTATATTTTGTTTTTGTTATCTGGTTGTTGTTATTATGTGCCCTCAAGTCGCTTGTGACTCATAGCAACCCTATGTATAACAGCCCTAAACCCTGCTCTATCCTGTGCCAACCTCACTGTCTCTGACACACCTACTCCCATTTCTCCCAACACTGGATCGATCCATCTCATCAAGGGTTTTACCCTTATTCTGTCCCTCCACTTTTCCAAACATGATGTCCCTCTCTAAGGAACGGTCCCTCCTTGAAACATGATCAAAGTATGTCGGACGGACCTGTTTGTTCTCCTAGCAGTCCATGGTATATTCAGTTCTCTTCTCCAGCACTACTGCTCAAAGGCATCAATTCTCCATCTTTCCTGCCTAGTCACTGTCCAACTTTCTGATGCATAGCACGTAATTGCGATCAGGCGCACCTTAGTTTCCAGCCTGACATCGTTGCTCTTCAGTACTCTTGAGAGGTCCCTCACAGCTGACTTTCCCAATGCAATTCGTCTCTTGATTTCCTGGCTGCTGGTACCAAGAGTGTTGACTGTGAAACCAAGCAAATTAAAACTTATCTCAATCTCTTCACTATCCATAATGATGCTGCAAATTGGCCTAGTGGTAAGAGTCTTTTTTTTTTTTTTTTTTTAATGTTGAGCTTCAATCCATATAGGAGGCTGCAGTCCTTGACCTTCTGCAGCAAGTGCCTCAAGTCCTCCTCAGTTTCAGCAGGCAGGGTTGTGTCATCTGCGTAATGAAGTTTGTTGATGAATCTTCCGACAAACCTGATGCCACATTCCTGGTACAGTATTTGTTATCTAGTGTTGCCAAAACATAAATACCAAGAATGAGTTGCTTTAACCAACACATTTCTTTCCCTACAGTTTAGGAGGCTAGTTGTTCAAATTCAGGGCCCTGCCCCTAGAAGACTTTACCCTCTTGTCAGTTCTGAGGAAAGGTCCTTATCTCCTCTGAGCTTCTGCTGCTGCATGATCTTCATGTGGCTTGTCATTTCTCATCTTCCAACTCTGCTTCCTAACTGGCGTCATTAATGTCTTGGTTCGATCGAGTCTAGACACACCTTATACTTTCCTTTCCTTGTTAACATATACTAAATGAGATTGTAAGCACAGGCCAGCTGTTGTTGCTTGGTACTGTTTAATCAGCTGACTCATAATCTGTGTACAACAGAAGGGAACTCTGTCTGACCCTGCACCATCTGCACAATCTGCATTGTGTGTAAGTCCATTATTGCTGTCAGTGTCAGTCAATCTCACTGACTGTCTTCCTTTCCTTTGCTGACCTTCCAGTTTTTTGTTTTTGTTTTAAATTTTTATTTTATTATTTTTGTGTTAGTGTACCGTCAAATCAGATCTGATTGGTACAGGAGGAGATTGTCCCTCCTTCCTCGGCAGAGCATCTGGTGGATTCGAACCGTGCGCCTCTGGGATTGTAGTTGCAGCTCCTTACTACTAGGCCACCAGAGCTCCCCTGACCTTCCAGTTTTTAAAACCTGATGTCCTTTTCTAGGGACCAGCTCTTTCCTCATTGTATGCCCAAAAGAGGTGAAATGAAGTATCACCATCCTTTCTTCTCTGTACTTTTTCTAAGAAAGATTGAATTTTTATTTTGGCAGCTTATGGAATATTCAGTACTATTCACCAACACCACAAAGGCATCAGTTCTTCTTTGATCTTTATTCATTGTCTAACTTTCACATGCACACGGAACAATTGAAAATATCTTGGTGTTGGTTAGGAACATCTTTGTCCTTAAAATGACATCCTCCTTCTTCAACCCTTTAAGTAAAGAGATCCTTGACAGCAGCCCAAAAGCAATTCATCTTTTGATTTGATTATTATTTCTGTGGCTGCTCATCATGGATCCATGTAAAATGAAATTGTTGACAGCTTCAAACATTTCTTCATTTATCATGATGTTACTTATTGGTCCAGTTGTGATGTTTTTTGCTTCTTGATGTTAAGGAGTAATCTATACTGAAAGCTGCCTTCTTTGATCTTCTTCAAAAAGTGCTTTAAGTTTTCTTCTGTTTCAACAAGCTGGGTTGTGTCATCTGCAAATCACAAGTAGTTGTTATGTGCTGTCGAGTCAGAACTGACTTATGTATAGCTGACCCTCTAGCTGGCTTTCAAAGGCAGTAAATTCATGGAAGCAGATTGCTCCTGTTTCTCCTGTGGAACAGCTGGTGAATTTGAACGGTGTGCCTTTGGATTGTCAGCACAGCTCCTTATCACTAGACCACCAGCACCCTCTGTATCACTAGTTGTTGTTATGTGCCGTCGAGTCGTTTGCGACTCATAGCGACTCTATGTACAACACCCCTAAACCGTGCTCTATCTTGTGCCAGTCTCATTGCCTTTGACACACCCATCCCGATTACCCCAGTCACTGAATCAATCCATCTCATAGAGGGTCTTCCCCTCCTGCGCTGTCCCTCCACTCTACCCAGC
>NW_006399793.1:12714631-12747549 GCF_000299155.1 Elephantulus edwardii | reverse complement strand
CATGAGGTCCTCCTCAGTTTCAGCAAGCAGGGTTGTGTCATCTGCATAACACAGATTGTTGATAGATCTTCCACCAATCCTAACACCACGCTTCTCCTCATAGAGCCCAGTCTCTCGGATAATCTTCTCTGCATACAGGTTGAAAAGGTATGGAGATAGGATGCATCCCTGACATACACCCTTCCCAATTTTGAACCATGCAGTCTTGCCCTTCTCTGTTCTGACGACTGCCTCTTGGTCCAAGTACAGGTTTCGCATTAGCACGATTAAATGTTCTGAGATTCCCATTCTTCTCAGAGTCAGCCACAGTTTGTTATGAAAACCCTATGTACAACACAACACATGTAGACGAATTTAATTTTTCTTTTTGTTTTCCATAATTTGTTATGATCTGCACAAATAGAATTCCCTTGTACAAATTAATGCTTTGTTTTCAGCATCATAGCAACATGGAAGCTACCAGAGTGTGAGAAACTAATAGTGATATTAGAATTATCCAGAGATAATGTCTTATAAGGAACTGAACTATTCACATGTAAACAGAGCATATGAAGATATATTATGAATTGTATATGTGAAGAAATTTTAAGCACGTGGATATATACGTAGATGGTAAAGACTAAGAGTAGAGAAGAATATCTTGACTTTAAAAAGTTGTATTATTTTTCAGTGTGATGTAGTTTAAAAAACAATCTAAGCCCAGCTATTGCTGTCAAGTCTGTCCCAATTTATCTGAAAAGTTGTCACTTCACTTTGCCAATATAGAAAAGATTTGGGTCTTCCACAAAATGGGAGTAATCATCTACGGGTAGTGCTGGAAAATGCTTCTGACCTGCTTCCACTTTGTATGGGATCGTTATTATTATTATTGTTATTATTCTGCTAGATAACTGGAATGTCATTTTTATTAAGGGTGTTTCCTGTCTCCCTACTCCCTCTGGATCTTGCTAAGGCATATGGAATACTAGACAGTTATATCCTCTATAACACTATATAGAGCAGAGTTTACAAATTGTGGAAACACGAGCAAATGTGGCTGCAGAGTCTTAAATTTTTAAAAATGAAGCAGAGGGATGAGGGCCAGGGGGAGGGGATAAATCATGGAATTGTACAATTTGATGGGTGGGAGGGTGAGGGAAATTGGAAGAATCTGTTATGGAAAACAATGTATTCAAATTTTGTAAATAAACGAGTATAATAAAAAAGGAAAAAACAAAACCAACAACAGTAACCCCTCCCCAAACAATGTATACAAACTTTGTAAGCAAACCAGTATAAAATAAATGAATAATTTTTTTAAAAAAGGTTTTCAGCTAAGTTAAGCAATATTTTAGACTTTTTGTTTGTGTGTTTGTTTCTCTGAAAATTGAACAGTCCTGATATCCAGGGCTTTTATTCTGTATGACATCAGTAAGGCAAGTAAAAACTCTCTTGAGATGAACAGTGTCTTTACCAGTTTGCTGTAGTCTTCACCATGTGTACAGTGTAAATAAGTGTAAGCTTACAGAGCCTCACTATCCCCATTTACTCTTACCTTTCTGTTGCCTGTATGCACTTGCATTTTTAATTCCTGTATTAGACAAACTTTGAATATTGTTTGTCTTTGCCTTTTGTGCCTCAACAAAATACTTTCATGTTTTAAAGATAGTTATTGTTGATTGCATTCTAGTCGAGCCTGATTCATAGCAACCCCATGAACAAAAGGCCTGACGCCCCTCTACAACTATCGACATATATCAAAGTTTATCGAGTTTCCAAAGGCCAGTTGCGTAGAAAGTGGATGCCACTCCTGCTTCCGATTTAAAGATAGTAGCGTATGTTATTTTTTTGGGTATTCCTTAAGGCCACTATTTTATTGCGATGAAATATACAATATATTTGCCTTCTCAATAATTTTTATATTTATAATTTAATTACATTAGTTTCTTTCATCTTGTGGCTCAACCATTCACATTGTCCATATTGTCGTTGATCTCAACAGAAACTCAGTGGTGGTTTTTTTTTCATTGCTTTGCTTATAAAGTTCATATACATTGTGTATCATATTATTCTTCATTCACTTTGTGTTTCATACAGTCATTCACATGCATTGTGTTTTATAAAATTAATCACCATTGGACCTTGCCCATTATTACTGTTTCTTTTTGTCTGGATCCTTCCCATTTTCTTCCTCCCCTGCCTCCCCCAACTAAACTCTTCAACGCTGTGGTTTCTCTACTGGCCCTCCCCTCCTTTGAGTTCTCATACATGTTTTACTAGTTATCTTTCTATTGTTACGGTAATGGACTTATACAGTATTTGTTTTTATGAGACTGGGTTAGGTCCCTCAGCATAATCTTCTCCAGCATCTCCCAAGTTACATAATATTTTTTAAATTATTGCTCCTGAGTTCTTTAAGCAGTAACTCATGCTTCCCTCTTCCACTCACTGTCCAGAACCATGAATAAACATTAGTTTCTGTCCCTTTTCCCATTTAGATATTTACATATGTTGGAGCGTATATTTGTCCTGTTGTGTCTTTTTAATCCAGCCAGATGCTTTCCAGGTTGATCTGTGTCTAGGTTTTTTGAGAAATTAATATAGCTGTATGGTTGAAAAATAATACATTGTATATATATACCACATTTTTGTTTATTGTTTCATCTCTTGATAGACATGTTTCTACCTTTGACAGTGATGAATAATGCTGCAGTGAGCATATATAAGTATTGAAGTACTTGCTTTTTGGTCTTTGGATGTATCCTTAAGTGTAGAATCTCTGGACAATATAGTAATAGTAATTTTAGATAAAATTTTTGAGGTATGCCAGACTGTTTTCCATAGCAATAGCACAATTTTACAGTCCCACCAAGAGTAGGATATTAAGGTTCTAATTTCTTCACATTTTTGCCAACACTGATTTTCTTGGTTTTTCTTTTAAATAATGGACATCGTAGTTGGGAGGAGTTGTTGTTAGGTGCTATTGAGTTGACTGACTCTTAGTGACCTTATGACTAGTAGATCTGAATCTTCTCTCATCCTTCACCTCCTCACCATCTCTGATATGCTCAAGCTCACTGTTAACCGTCACTGTGTCAGTCGAGGGTTTTCCTTTTTTCCTTTGTCCCTTCACCTTTCCCAGCATGATGTCTTTTCCAGGACTGGCTCCTTCTGGCAAAATGCCTACAGTGTGAGAGGTGAAGTTTCACCATCCTTGCCTCTGAGGAGCACCGTTGGTTCACTTCCTCCAAGATAGACTTGTTTGGTGTTTTTGGTAGTCCACAGCATATTCAGTACTCTGCTTCAACACTGTAATTTAAAGGCATCGATGATGATTCCGTTATTCTTACCCATTGTCAAACTTGCAGAGACAGTTTCATAGAAAGGAAGTAACTGAAAAGACCATGACATGGATCAGGTGTACCTTTATCTTTAAATTGGCATTGTTGCCCTTTAGCACTTTGCAGAGGTCCTTGTCAGTTGCTTTTCCAGGGCACCAACTCTTTTGATTTTTTTTTTTTTTTTTTTGCTGTTACACTGGGTGTTGATTATGGATCCAATAAAATGAATCATTGACAACTTCAGTCTTTTCTCCGTCTATTATGATGCTAGCTGTTGTTCCAGTGGTGAGGATTTTTGTTTCCTTGATATTGAGATGCAACCTCGGTTGAAGGCTATATTTGGTCTCTATAGTGAGTGTTTCTAGTTCTCTTCACTTTCAGAAAGTGAGGCTTTAGATTATATTTCTCTAATGACTAATAGAAGCCAAGGTGGCATAGTTTTTAACATGTTAGGATGCTAATTAAAATGTCAGAAATTCAAACCTACTAGCTGTTCCTCACTGCTTGGGAGAAAGATGAAAGACGACAGTTTCCTCCTGTATGGATTATAGGTTGGGCATGTGATGGAGTGTTGCTGACTGTTGGTACTGACTCAACAGCAGTGAGTGCCCTTTTTGTTTGTTTGTTTAATGACTAATGAAGTTTCTGAGTTATGCAAACAAGCTGCTCACTGAAAAGTTTGAAGTTTGAGAGTACTCCCAGTGTACTTCAGAAGAAATGCCTGGAGATAAGCTTCCAGTAAAAAGGCTTTGCAGACCCTATGATGAACGATTTTGCTCTGATACATGAAATTGCCATGAATCAGAATTAACTCAGTAGAAATGTGTTGGTTTTTTTTTTTTTAATTTAATGACTATATATCTTTAGAGAAATACTCAGGTCCTTTGCATGTTTTATAATTGGATTCTTTGTCTTTTGGTTTTTAATAGTAAGAGTTTTTAAGTATAGTATGACTATTAAGCCCTTACCATATATATCGTTCCCAAATGTTTTTTCCCCATTTTGTAGATCGTCCTTCAATTTGTGTTTTTGATACACAAAGTTTTGTGTTTTTTTTTTTTTTTAATTTAGTTTGGTGGTCTAATTTATCTTGTGTTGGTTATGCTTTTAGTATAACACTTTGAGTCCATTGCTAAATCTAAAGTGCTGAAGGTTATTCATGCTTTCTTCTAAGAGTTTTATGGTTTTAGCTTTTATACCTACTTAGGCTTTTGGTCCATTTTGAGTCAGGTTTTGTATGGTGTTAGACACTGTCTACTGTATAACTTTGCACATGGAAATCCAATTGTGTCCATAACTTTGATTGAAGAGATTTCTTTTCTCTGTTGAATGGCAATAGCACATTGCCAAAAGTCAGCTTGCTGTTGTTGCTGTTTTTGGGGTCTTTAGTAGTTTATGACTGCTAGCAACCCTATGAATAACAGATCTGATCCTTGTCCTATTGTGTCCTTATCATTGCCAACACTTGGGCCATAGTCCTATGTCAATATGCCATAGTCACTATGTCAATCCAATTTGCTGATGGTCATCTTTTCTTTCTCTGAACCTCCAATTTCCAAGTATGATGTCCTTTGCCAAGGAATAGCCTCTTATAACAACGTACCCAAAGGATGTGAAATGAAGCTTTGACGTCCTTGCCTCTAAGAAGCATTTTGGTTGCCCTTTCTCCAAGATATGTCTGTTCTTTTGAGTGTTCATGGAATATGAACAGTGTCATGACACAAAGGCACCAATTTTTCTTCTTTCGTCCTTATTCATTGTCTAGCTCATATGCATAGAATGTGATTGGAAAAACCGTGGCTTGAATCAGGTACACTTTAATCTTTAAACTGACATTGCTCTTCTGGACTTTTGAATGGTCCCTTTTGGCAGATTTCGCCAAATCTGTATTTCCTGATCTCATTGCTAACAACAGGGGTATTGATTCTGGATCCAAGTAAGATGAAATAATTGACAATTTCAGCCTTATGTCCGTCTAATCTAATGTTGCCTGTTGTTCTAGTGGTGAGGATTTTTGTTTCCTTTATGTTAAGATGTTATTCGTATTGAAGCCTATAGTCTTGCATCTTCTGTAGCAGGTGCTTTAAAACCTCCTTGGTTTTCAGCAAGGTTGTGTCATCTGCATAATACAGGTTCTTGATGATTCTTCTCCAAACTTGATGCCACATTTTTCTTCATAAAGTTCAACTTCTTGAATTATTTGCTCATACTGATTGAGTAGATATGGAGAAAGGAGACAGCCCTGATGCCCACCTGTCTTGATTTTAAGCCATGCAGTGTTCCCTTGCTTTTTCAGACAATAGGTTCTTGATCTAGGTATTGATTTCAAATAGTGTTGGAGAAGAAGTCACTAACAAATGAGGAGAAACAGCTTCAAACATCCAATAATAGTTGGAGTATGGACTGTATGAAGTATGAATAAAGAAAAATTAAGTTGTAAAAAGTGAAAGGCAACACATAAACATAGACATTCTAGTTATTAGTGGTCTGAGATGGACAGGAATGGACCACTTTGAATCAGTCAATCATATGATCTACTATGCTGTGAATAAAAATTGAAGAGAAGTGGTATTCATTCATAGGTAAAAAGACTGTTGCAACATCTGGCAAGAAGTACAGTGATGTGAGTGATAGAAAACTAACTATACACATACAAGGAACCCACATTAATAAAACTGTTATTCAAATAAATATATGCACCAACAGCTAAAGCCAAAGATGAGGAAATTGAGGAATTCTACTAACTTTTACAGTTTAAAACTGACCAAACATGCAGTCAAGGTGCATTAATAATAAATGGT
The DNA here is from genome assembly GCF_000299155.1 of Elephantulus edwardii. Taxonomy (NCBI): domain Eukaryota; kingdom Metazoa; phylum Chordata; class Mammalia; order Macroscelidea; family Macroscelididae; genus Elephantulus; species Elephantulus edwardii. Next base: position 12,741,428 of record NW_006399793.1, on the reverse strand, counting down.
GGCTAAAATGCAAGAGTTGGAAAGAAAGTAGAGGGAAAGGTAATTGGAAATTATGGGTTTGGTGACAGAAATGAAGCCGAAGATTAAATGATTGCATTTTGTACGTTCAATGATGTATTTATCACAAATACCTTCTTTAAGAAACACAAATGGTTAAAACAGATGAGGAGAGAACTGTTTAAAAGGGATTAATGATTAGGTATTGTCATGACAGGAGTCCAGAACGAAGGCTGCATAGTGGAGTGGACTTGGGGGGGGAGGGATTGTATAACAATGAAAGAATTTTTCTTTTACTTTTCAAACTGGGCAGGGAAAAAAGTGCAACAGTGAATGAATGGAAAGCCAAAGTCTCTGTAAACTTTCATTAAAATTAATAACAGTAAAAAAAACCCCAAACACAAATGGTGACTGTTCACCTGGACTTCACCCGACAGACTGCAGAGAAATCAGATTGGCTACGTCTGTGGAAATGAATCCTTGGAGCAGCTCAGTATCAGCAGTCAAAACCAGGCTAGGTGCTGACTGTGGAGCAGACCATTAGTTACTCCTGTGCAAGTTTAAATTGAAGTTGAAAATGAAAACAAGTCTACAAGAACTAAAACAAGACCTTGGGTCTGTTTTACCTGAATTTAAATATAATGTGTTTTTATGCTTGTATCGTTTTGTTCCAATTATTGCAGCTTTGTAGGGATTTTGAAATGACTGTGAGTAATTTCCTATAACTTTGCACATCAGCTTTTTCTTTCTGCAGAAAAGACTGTTGGAATTTTGATAGGAATTATGTTGACCTCTTAGGTCATTTTGCATAGTGCTAACATTTTAACCATTGAATCAATAAGCAACATCATGATAGATGGGGAAAAGATTGCAACTGTCAGTGACTTTATCTTACTTGGATCCACAATCTTTAAACTTGATCCTAGCAGTCAGGAAATCAGGAGATGTTTACACTTGGAAAGGCTGCAGTCAGGAACCTTTCCAAATTATTGGTAAGCAGTGATGATAATTTGAGGACTAAGGTGCACATGATTTGAGCCATGGTCTTTTCAGTAACTTGCTGTGCATCTGAGAGCTGGGCAGTGACTAAAGATGACAGAAAAAAATTGATACCTTTGAACGGTGGTGTTGGAAGAGAGTACTGAATATCCATCCCATTGACGTCCAGAAGAACAAAGAGATTTGTTTTGATGGAAGTGCAGCCAGAGTGCTCCTTGGAGGCAACGATGACCAAAGCTTCATCTCACATACTTTGGATTTGTAGCTAGGAAAGGCTATTTCTTGGAGGAGGACATACTTAGGATGGTGGAGGGACTGCTAAGGAGAAGACCCTCAAGCAGGTGTATTGACACAGTGACAGGAGCAGTTGTCTTGAGGGTGTCAGAGATTGTGAGGATTGCACAGAATAGGACAGGGTTAAAATCTCTTGCTCATAAGAGTGCTATGAGTTGTACTGAACTCAGTAGCACCTCACAACAACAACAACAACAACAACAACAACATTATTTCAGTAATAGTATTTATTTCCATCTATGAACATGAGATATCTTTCAATTTATTTTCAGTGATATTTGCAGTTTTCAAAGGTCATTTACCTCCTTGATTCGTATGTTGTCATTGTTATGTGCCATTGAGTCACCTGTGACTCATAGAGACCTAATGAATGTACAGTAGCTCTGAAACCTGCACTGTCCTGAACCAGTCTCACTGACTCCTACACACCAAGCCCCATAGCCCCAGTTACTGGATCAGTCCCTCTCATCTGAGGTCTTCCTCTCCTGGGCTGTCCCTCCACCCATCTGAGCTTGATGTCCTCCAAGGACCAGTCCCTCCTGGCCACGTGCCCAAAGTATGTGAGATTCATTTATCTTAGGTCTTTTATTCTTTTAGATGCTGTTGTAAATATAGCTGCTCTCTTAATGGATTTCTTATTGCTGGTCCATTAAAATCTTTAAGAGCTGGGACAAGATTACAGTGAAAACTGGGTTTCGTAGGATTTTTGTCTTTGATAGGGTGCAATTTTAGTAGTTTTCTTTTGCTCTCTAGTAGTGGCTAGTAGTATCTGGCCACAAGTTCTCTCTTTTGCATGTTTTACTGTATATAGAAACACAACTGATTTTTGTGTGTTGATCTTATACTCTGTAGCTTGCTATGTATGCAGTCCTTGTGTTATGAGTGACATCTGTTTCTAACTGGTCTTTAAGAATGGACGGGTCAGTTTGAACAGAGGCATATGGTTCCAATTTAGCCTTATTTTACTGCAAAAAAAGGTTCAAAATCTTTCAGTGATTTATTAGCTGTATGTGTAACAAGTGAAGGTGATTGTGATAAAGCATTTGTTGCAAGTAGAGGTTGGTTCAGTTGTTTCTGAGCAAATGAAGGCAAATTTACACAACATTAAAGCAGGCTTTAACTGATGAGGAGAGTTGAAATAGCAGTTCCCTGCTCAAAGATGGCAGCTAAGCATGCTACTTTCAATGTGTGTGGCTTTTCATGGTCCTGCCACTAATCCACTGTCATGCATTAGGCTCTTGAAAGGCCTTCACTGTGCCTTTTCTGCATCTCTGGTTCCAGGAATTAAATTCATAATTTTTACTATTCTAATTAGTGTGACAGATAACCGAAATTGTGTACATTCAGAGTTGTTTGTTTTCCTCTGTTGTCCGAGACAGAATCGATTGATTTATGCAGGTTCAAAGTTTTATTTAAAATGTAATTTGGATTTGTATGCAAGTCAGATTTTCATAACCCGGGACTATGTGTATTCATTTATTGCCCCTATCTTGAGGATTCTTTGACATTTTCTATATATGTTGTTCTTAGGTATTATCAAGTCTTAGCCTTTAAATTGACATTTCTCCTCAGCAGTCGAGTGGACCCTGATAACAGACTTACCCACTGCAATACCTCTCCTGGTCCTCTGACTGCTGGTACCAAGAGTGTTGATTGTGTGTCCAAGTAAGATGAAATCATTTGACAATTTCAATATTTTCTCTGTCTGTTATGATGTTGTCTATCATGGTCCAAGTGGTGAGGGTTTTTATTTTCTTGATGTCCAGCTTCTTGGTTGATTTGCATAGCATCCATCAGTGTTGTACCCTCTTTCCATACCTGTGCAGTCTGTATGCTGAGCAAATTATTTGAGAAGCTGAAATCTGTGAAGAAGAATGTGGCATCAAGGTTAGAGGACTCATCAGTCAACCTGCGTTATGCTGATGACACAACCTTGCTTGTTGAAAATGAGGAGGACTTGAAGCACTTGTTTCAGAAGATTAGAGAATACAGCCTTCAATATGGTTTACATCTCAAAATTGTTGTTGTTGTTGTCATGTGCCATCAAATCGCTTGCGACTCATAGCGACCCTATGTACAACAGCCCTAAACCCTGCTCTATCCTGTGCCAATCTCATTGTCTCTGACACACCCATCCCGATTACCCCAGTCACTGAATCAATCCACCTCATAGAGGGTCTTCCCCTCCTGCGCTGTCCCTCCACTCTGCCCAGTATGATGTCCCTCTCCAAAGACCTGTCTTTCCTTACAACATGTCCAAAGTATGTCAGGCGAAGCCCCAGAATTCTTGCCTCCAAGGAGCAGCCTGGTTTAACCCTCTCTAGGATGAATCTATTTGTTTTCTTGGCGGTCCATGGTACATTCAGTACTCTTCTCCAGCACCACAGCTCAAAGGCGTCAATTCTTCTTCTATCCTCCCTAGTCATTGTCCAACTCTCTGATGCATAACAAGTGATTTCAAAAACCATGGCCTGTATCAGGCGCACCTTAGTCTCCAGAGAGACACCGTTGCTCTTGAGTACTTTAGAGAGGTCTCTAACCGCAGACTTTCCCATCGCAATACGTTTTTTGATTTCCTGGCTACTGGTGCTAAGAGTGTTGACCGTGGAGCCGAGCAAACTGAAGCTGTGAACAATCGCAATCTCTTCACCATCCATCCTGATGCTACCGATTGGTCCAGTAGTGAGAATTTTTGTCTTCTGGACATTGAGCCTCAGTCTCAATATTAAGAAAACAAAAAGGAGCTCTGGTGACTTAGTGTTAAGAATCTGTGCTAAAAAAAAAAAAAGAATCTGTGCTGCAGTTCTGAAGGCATGCGGTTGGAATCTGCCAGCTCCTTAATGAAAACCAGCTGGAGGTTCAGTCATGGATTGGTTCCGACTCAATGATACACAACAGCAACCATTATACTGGGAAAGTCTGTAGTCAGGGACCTCTCCAAATTATTGAGGAACAGTGATGTCATTTTGAAGATCTGATTCAGGCTATGGTCTTTCTGATCACTTGTTATGCATCTGAGAGCTGGACAGTATAATTTTTGCCTTTGATCTGTGGTGTTGGAGAAGGGCATTGAATATCCATGGACACCCAAGAGAACAAATGGATAGGACTTGGAGAATGTGCAACAAGAATGCTTCTTAGATAAAAGGATGGGGAATCTTTGTCTCACATATTTTGAGCAAGTTGTCAGGAGAGGTGATTCCTTAGAAAGGGATATTGTGCTTGGAAAGGTAGAAGATCAGCAAAAGAGAGGAAGACCCTTGACGAAATAGACACAGTGACTGCAGCACTGGGCTTAAGTATGTCAGAGCTAATGAAGATGGCACAGATTAGGACAGGGTTTAGATCTCTGTTCATAGGGTTTTTATGAGACACACTCAACTCGATGGCCCCTGACAGGAACAACAGCACCAATTCATTGTCTACATTTCCCATACATATGAAGTAATTGAAAACACCATGGCTTGACATGGGAGCACCTTATTCTTTAAACTGACGCCCTTGCTATATAACATTTTAAAGTGATCTTTGACAGCATCTTTTCCCTTGACAACAGATATTCCCAGTGCAACGTAGTTTTTGATTTCTTAACTCCTACTGTCATTGATAGTGATTGTAAACCCAAGAAAAAGAAATTGTTGACATTTTCAGTCATTTCTTTGTCTATCATGATGTTCTTTTGATACACACAGTAAGATTCCTTTGATTATTCAGTAACACAAATAAGCAGCCTTTTGATATTCTCTGCTTTCAGTCAAGATCAGCACTGATACGCTCATTCCTATTGATGTACTGCTGCATCCATTTTTTCTTTATATAAGACCATATCATTTATTAATTACTTCATTTATGTTTTCTTTCTAAGATGGTTTTTATGTCTATTTCTTGCTTAATTTCTTTGGCTAGTACTTCTGGCTCGGTGTTGAGTATTGCTGTTATTGCTATGTGCAGTTGAATTGGTTCTGACTGAGAACAACCCCATGGAACAAAGTAAAGCTGCCTCTTAGGGTCTCCTGTACTGTAATTTCTTTGTAAGCAGATTGCTAAGTCTTTTCTGCTGGTTAGTTTGAAGTGCTAGCATTTACATTCCTTATGTGAGGGTAAAATTTTCACTTTTCACCATTGAGTAAAATGTTAGCTGTGAAGTTTTAATAAATACCTTTTATCATCCTGAGGAAATTCTTTTGTAGTCCTCCTTTCCATCACAAAAGGTGGTTGGTTGACCGTTTTCAGCTATTTTTCTGCAACATCTGAAATGGTCATGTGATCCCTCTGCCCTTTGTTGCTTGCTTGCTTGCTTGTTGAAGTGATGTGCCCTTGAGCTCACTGTAGTTCATAATGACCTCCTTATAACAAGGTAGAATTGGTTCATGGTTTCCTAAGCTAATTTTTTTTTCCCCCTGGAGAAGATTGTCAGGTCTTTTGTCCCTAGGAGTGGCAGATGGGTTCAAACCACAGGCATTCTGTTAGCAGGAAAGCATTTAATCATTACACCACCAACATTCCTTTTTTTAACATAGTGTATTTCACTAATTGACTTAATGTTGCATCATCTTGCATTCCTGGGATAAATTTCAAATGGTTATGATGTATAAACCTTTTAGTATGCTGTTGGTTTAAGATTGCTAGTATTTGTTGAATATTTTGTCATCTTTTTCATATAGGGTATTGGTCTGTGATTTTTCTTCCTCCCTTAGGCCTTTGGCATGAGTATGCTATCCATGTAAAGTGAGTTACAATGTTTCTCTGCTGTTCTTCATTTCCAAAGAGTTTGAATAGATAGCTATAAACTTCTTTTTAAATGTTTGGTAGAATTCAGCAGGGTGGCTGATTGGTAATGGACTTTTCTTTGATTTTTTGGTAATGAACGAATGTCTTCACTTGTTAACAGTTGTTTAATATTTTTCCTCTTCTTGAGTTAGTAATTTGTATGTGCTAGGAATTTGTTTCATTTCTCTTAGAACTCATTGTCATAGAGTTAGAACCAACCCTCTGGTGGATTTCCGAAGCTGATCGCATGAGGGTTTGCTGTTCTTTCTTACTCCTAGCTTTTGGTGGATTGGAGCTGCCAGAGAGGCCCAGCCTTTGTGTTTTTGTTGTGGGTTTTTTTTTTAATTGAAATAATTTTAATGAACATTTACCGAGATTTTGGATTTCCGTTCATTCATTGTTGCACTTTTCTCCCTGTCAGGCCAGCCAGCCTTTGTTTTAGCAGATCACCTCCCTGCAGCCTGTGCCACCAGAGCTCCCTATCTAATTTTATGGTGTACAATTGTTCATAACATTCTCTTAAGAGTTCTTTTGTTTTGTGATGTCATCAGTGATGTTCTACACTCATTTATTTTTTAAAATTTTATTAATTTTAATGAACATTTACAAAGGTTTTGTATTTCCATTAATTCATTGTTTCACTTTTCTCCCTTCCCACCCCTCCCCCCCAGCTTGCTCTTCTCTTTGAAAAGGAAAAGAAAAATTCCTTCATTGGTATACAATCCCCCCACATTCTCCCCACCCGATCTCCCTCCCCTCACCCGCCCTGAGTACACTCCACTGTGTAACCTTCATTCTGGACTCTTGTGATAACCGTAATACCCTATCATATATCACTTTTAAACTGTTCTCTCCGTCATCTGTTTCAATGCAGTATACATAATTTATCCAGTTTTTCTTCAGTCTTACCCCAATGCTGATGCCAGTCCCATTCTACAACAGTGGCACTATGCAATATTTGTCTTTTTTGTGACTGAGATATTTCACTCAGCATAATGTCCTCCAGGGTCACCCATTTTGAATAACATTGCATGAGTTCCTTGTCTTTCAATACAGGGTAGTATTCCATTGTGTGATATACCACAGCTTCTCTATCTATTAGTTTGTTGATGGGCACTTAGATTGTTTCCAGCTCCTTGCTGTTGTGAACAAAGCTTCGATAAACATAGGTGTGCATATATCTACTTGGATAGTGGTTATGGTCTCTTTAGGGTATATTCCCAGTAGTGGAATTGCTGGGTCAAATGGTATCTCCATTTGCAACTTTTTGAGAAAGCGCCACACCGCTTTCCACAGTGGTTGCATCATTTTACACTCCCACCAACAGTGAATAAGGGTTCCAGTCTCTCCACAATCTCGCCAGCATTTGTTGCTTGCTGTTCTGTTAAATTTTGCTATTCTGACTGGGGTGAGATGATATCTCATAGTTGTTTTGATTTGCATCTCTCTTAGAGCGAGGGATTTTGACATTTCTTCATGTGCTTGTTAGCCATCTGAATGTCTTCTTTGGTGAAGCATCTGTTCATATCCTGTGCCCATTTTTCAATTGAATTATTTACCTTTATCTTGTTTTGGTACTCAAGTATTTTATAAATTCTAGATATAAGCCCCTCATCTGACATGTCATTACCAAACACTTTTTACCAGTCTGTGGTTTCCCTTTTTACCCTGTTGGAGAAGTTTTTAGATGTGCATAGGTATTTGATTCTTGGAAGGTCCCATTTATCTATTTTATCTTCTCTTGTTGTAGATTTTTCAGGATACTTGGAAAACTGTTTATGTTGTGGACTAGGACTACTAGAGTTTTTCTAAGTTTTTCTTTCATGAAGTTTATAGGTTTTGGTTTCTACACTCATTTCTAATTGCAGTTGTTAATATTTTCCTTCCTTTCGCTTACCACTTGCCAATTACTAATTAAAGAATTGTCAATTTTATAGATCTTTTTGAACAACTTGATTTTGGAGTTTTTTGTTCTTTCATCTCCACCCAAGAACAGTGCTGTTGATTGATTTCAACTCTAGGTAAATATCCATTGAATTAACAAGGAAGTTTTTTATTTTCTTACTTAAAAATTTGAATGATAATGGTATTCACTGGATTTCCTCATACGTGTATGGATATTATCCTGTCATTCACAAGTATTTCAAGATGGATCTAGAAATGACTTTTTTTAACTATGAAAGCAACTTCATTTTTCCTCATCTTTTCATCTTCAGCATAGTACATAATATCATCTGATTGAAAATGTTCCATGCCAGGCCATCTCATTTCAAAATGCCTACCTATATGTCAATATTTATGCGTTCCATTTCCTTCTTAACAATGTCCAATTTTCGTACATTCATGCTTCTTACATTCCATGTTCCAGTCACTAGTGTCCACTTACAACTGTTCCTACTTCTTTGTGTTTCCATATTTGAGGTCTCAGCTTCAGTTGACATATCTGCTAGTCTAAGTGTGCTCTATTGTACATAGGGATTTCAGTGGATCTTGGCCGAAAGCAGAGAGTATCAGAGGAATGTCTATCTGTGTTTCCCTGTGTAGATCACAACAAACTTTGACTAACTCTGAGAAGAATAGGAATACCAGAACACTTGACTTGCATATGTGAAATCTATGCTTGGACCAGGAGGCAGTCATCAGAATAGAGCAAGGAAACACTGCATGGTTCAAAATTGAGAAGGTTATATGCCCGGGATATGTCCTGTCTCCATACCTTTACAATCTATATGCAGAACATGAGGAGGAGTGTGGCATCAGGATTGGAAGAAGACCCAACAACCTGCATTATGCAGATGATACAGCTCTGCTTGCTGAAACTGAGAAGGAGAAGGACCTGAAGTGTTTGCTGCAGAAAGTCAAGGACTGTAGCCTTCAACATGGATTGAACCTCAACATCAAGAAAACAAAGATTCTCATTACTGGGCTGATTGGCAGCATTCTGATAAACAGCCAAGAGATTGAGATTGTTAACAGCTTTAGTGTTGCTTGGCTCTACAGTTAACGTTCCTGTTACCAGCAGCCAGGAAATCAAAACATGAATTGCATTGGGAAAGTCAGCTGTCAGGAAACTACAAAGTCCTGAAGAGCAACGATGTCACTTTAAAGACCAAGGTATGCCTGATTCACATCACAGCCTGTCCATCTAAGAGCTGGACTGTGAATAAGGGGATGGGAGAAGAATCCATGCATTTGAGTTGTTGTGTTGCAGAAGAGTGCTGAATATCCCATTGGGTGGCAAAAGAACAGATATGTTTTGGAGAACGTACAGCCAGAGTGTTTCTTGGTTGGTAAAGATGGTGAAGCTTTGTCTCACATATTTTGGGCATGTTGTTAAAAGAGGCTATTCTTTGGAAAGGTTCAGCAGATTTGGAAAGCTGGAGAGTCATTGAAAGAGAAGACTTTCATCTAGTTGGATTGATACAGTATCTGTGGCAGTGGACTCAAATGTGTTAAGGATGATAAGGACCTTGCAGGATAGAAGAGAATTCATATCTGTTGTTCATAGGGTGGCTCTGAGTCATGCTGCACTTAGCAGTGCTTAAGAGAGAACAAACTTGTGAGTTACAAATAGAAGGACTTTGAGGGTGTTGCTTTTAGGTTTACTGGGGGAGAGGGTGGCAGAAGGTGGCCTAGATAACATTCTCTGGATATCTTAGGTATTCTTTTTTTTTTCTTTTTCCCTTCCCCACCCAGGGGTCAGATGGCACAATCTGGGGACTGAGGAGCTCACCCTGAGGGCTGCAATGGCTCGCCCCGAGCCGGGGGCCGAGGGTAGCCCATCCCAAGCAGGGCAGCACCCCCCCAGGAGCTGGCTGGTATACTCCCCCTCCAATTGCCCCTACCCCAGTCTGGTCCCCTTGTCTGACTCTGGACTATGTGCTCAGGGATAGTGTCTCCAATTCCAGCACTACCACTTTTACCCCTCCATAAGTGGTCATACTATAGTTTGAAGTAGGTGTCACTGCCCTCCCCCTTTATATATGGTAAAGGGAACCTGAGAATTGTGAACAGACTCCCCCCAGGTCTAACCATATTTTGGCAGAAGCGTTGAACAGAACAAAATATTTGGGGCATTTAGGATATCAGTCCTCTTGTGTGTGCTGCCGCTGTTAAATGTCATCAGACTCACAGTGACTTTCAGCAATCTATTGTATAGGTAATCGTCTTCTTTGGCCTATCCAAGGAAACCCAAACCTGCAGATGGCAGGGCACACATCCCATCTCCTGCCTCCTGCGCAGGTGGCCGGTGGGGGGTGCGCGTTCCCTCCCCAGCACCGGTGGCTGGCAGGGGTGCCCCCCCAACGCCATGCGGGCACCCAGCTGACACCCACATCCCCCACCGCCGCCATCCTGGCTCCAAGAATTCTCTCCAGAACAAGTCCACCTTGGGGCAGTGTGGTGGCTTCACTGTACCAGTCTTGAGGAGGCCTGGTGCCCAGCATCCATCCTGGGTGAGGGAATCCATTGGTTCTGGCTGTGGAAGCCTCATGGAGCTGCGGTGGCTGTGTGGCGCTGGGCTCTCTGCGGGAGGGGGTTGGGAGCCGCGAGACTCACTCATTCCTCCTTGGGAATCCTTGAATTCCTGTTGTTGAGCCTTGATCGTCACTGAGGGCCAGCCATAACTGTTTAACTGTTCAATTATTGATAAGCTGAAGTCTGTAGAAGGCCATAGTGGCCCTGCTTTAAGTGGTTCGCTGCTCCCGCAGCTCACCAGGCTGTCTCTGCCTCTGCCATCTTGGATACTGTAAGTCTTTATAAAAGAGAACATCTTTACACTGTCTTTTTGCCTGGATGTATATGAAACATAATGTAAATGAAAGATTGTATGAAACACAGTGTATGTGAATGAAACATAATGTAAAGCAATTATTGCATGAAAGCCAATGAAAATATTTTTTAAAAAGGGAAAAAGATCACAGACTAGTCAGGGATTGTTACCTTTGCTCAAATGTACTGTTTTGATTAATGTGAAGATGTAAATGGTTATAACACAGTAAGCAGTCTTATTTTAAGTAAGAAACAAAGGCCAAGAATATTGCATAAATATAGAGAAATTAAAAAAAAAATTCTAACAAATTGAGAAAACAAACAAAAACAAAAAACCAAACCCCCCCAAAAAGAGAAGGGAACATCATTCTCCTAAGGAGTGGCTGGCTAACTGCAGACCTGAGCTTAACCACAGTGCAGCCCGAGCTCTCTTTATTTTATTACAAAGAGGTTAAGACTTGGATATTTTGCCATAACATAATTTAATTCATTACAGTTAGGCAAGGCATCATCCGCTCTACAAAATCCGCCTGCTGCTTTGCAGAAGAGAGATGGATAATCTCCCATATGATTTACTAAATCTTCTGTTAACCTGCTAAAGGGTCAGCTATGATTTGGTGTATACACATTGGCAAACAACAGTTAGGCTCTAGCAAAATAGTTTCCCTTGATTGGCCCAAGTAAAGGAAAACAAAGCTGCGAGTGTCTTTTCGAATGGTCACGTTTCTTTTTCCTGCTAGACTCATGAGGGGCTTTTCTCCGATCTTCACCCTGTGAACCCGATAGATCTCCTGGAGGTAAAACTCACAAAAGTGTGTAGGTCACATTGTAACTGTCCACTTTACTCTTTTAAAGTTTTTTACTCTCAAGCTAACCTACCAAACCCAAGCCAGATCACCTGCTGTTGAATTGGTGGGGAGCTTTTTGGCCTTTTATGCCTTAGAAGCAGTAATTGTCTACTCTAGACTGTCACCGATTTTCAGGGCCGCAGTTTCTCCTGTAGCCTTTAGTTCCCTGATGGATCTTCAATTTGTTCAGCTTTTTCTTACTGTAAGAATGAAAGTGAGAACTTCTAAGCTTTTTACACAGTACGTTGGAGATTGAATGCCCACAGTTTGATTTTTATTTGTTCCTTTGTACCTGTTATGTTTGGGTGTGGCATGTAGTACAGACTCTTAATCCAAATAGTATCTTAAGCAGTGAGTGAGTTCTTCTCAACCCCTCACTTTGCTCCACTGAACTATCTTAAACGGCTGTCAAAGGGGGATAGAGGCCTTTTCTATAGGTTGGACTTTGGAGTGCACTTTAAATAAGTTGACTAAGGTTTGGTTCTCAGCCCAAACAAAATTTGTTGGGTTTTTTCCCCTAACATAAAAATTCAGTTTATTTTTCTGGTTTTGACACAGTACACAAGAGGGCAAAGTGTTTCACATAATAGAATTCACTCTCAAGTCTTTGGAATGTTCATTTCTTTGGCTAAAAGGAGAGTTGCCAGGAAAATCAGGCATTAGGTGGTTGTTGTTATGTGCCGTAGAGTCGGTTGTGACTCATAACGACCCTATGTACAACAGCCCTAAACTCTGCTCTGTCCTGTGCCAATCGTACTGTCTCCGATACACTGATCCTGATTACCCCAGTCACTGAGTCAATCCACCTCATAGAGGGCCTTCCCCTCCTGCGCTGTCCCTCCACCCTACCAAGCATGATGTCCCTCTCCAAGGACCAGTCCCTCCTTACAACATGTCCAAAGTATATTAGACGGAGCCTCAGAATCCTTGCCTTCAAGGAGCCGTCTGGTTTAACCCTTTCAGGACGAATCTGTTTGTTTTCCTAGCAGTAGGCCACTAAAATAAGTGGAGAGGCGGGGGCAACACTGATGGCATTCTTGGCGGGATGGGCAACGGGGGCTGTTAGTCGCAAGCTGATTTTCTAGAACTGTTAGCTGGAACCATTTCTGGAGGCTCACGCAGCCTCAGGCTTCTGTCATCTCCACTGCGCAGGTACAGCAGGGCTTTCTGGCAGTTGCCCTTAGTGTCTTGCTGGATGAAGTAGTACAGGGACTTGCTGTACTTTCTCTTGAATTCAAATCTAATTTTTAGCATGTCCACTTTACTGCGGAAGACCATGATCCTAATCAGGATCTTATCGCAAGTTCCGTTGTTCTTCATGGAGTCGTACAGTCAGTCAGCAAAGTACAGGGGCTTGTTCTGGATATACTGGACTAGGTTCAGGAAAGCATTTTCCAAGTCTTTGACTTGCTTCTTGATGCTCTCCAGCATGTCATAAGGACTGTAGCTCTTGTACCTTTCAAACACTTTTTGCAGGTGCCACACACAGCGCTTTGTCATGATGCTGATACACTTTGGGCACAATCAGTCCTCTTCACACCAGCATCATACAGCACCCGGGCATCCTGGTCAGTCTGCTCTTGGTCAGTGACAGAGCCATCCTCTGCTCTTCTGCTCTTGGCGAGGGCAACCATCAGCTTGTGAAAGTCCCCAGATGTGTCCGAAAGAATGTCCTTCTCCAGGTCGGTCTTGTACATTTCCTTGTAGACTCTGTTGCTTTCCTGCAGCTCCTTGTTGGTCCTGGAGCAGATGATATATCAATGAGGGAGACCTCATCCGTTCCCAGCCCCTTCCTTCATGGAGGCCTTCAGCTCAGAGGCGTCATACTGAGCAGGTGTTCTCAGTAGGCCCAAAATCACTGTTTCCAGGTGGCCAGATAAGGCCTACATCAGCGCTCATGCAAGTTCCCTTTTGGTCCTTCTCTGACAGGCAAAGGCAATATCCTGCCTCTGTTCATTGCTGTGGCTGGTCAAAATGTTGACGATGGTGACCTCATCCACACTTTTGGTCTTGATGGTTGTCTCAATGTTCAAATCATCCTGCCCCACATCAAAGTTGGTGTACACCTTGACTGACCCTTATGCTCTTGGGGGTGTGGGGTGATCACCCTCCAAGCTGAGCTTGCAGAGAATTTCGTGAACAGTCTTGAAAGAGCCTGGGCCAAGACCCAAGAGCTGTGAGCCTCCCCAGATATGAAGCCAAAATTTGTTTTATAAAAGATCATTTTGGTGACTCACTCACCAATACCAAGCCTTTTTTTTGTTTGTATCCTATTCTTACTCCTTCCTACAATCTTCCAGGTGGTTATGACAAAAATTTGTACTAGTATATTTGACAAGTGGTTATAATTCAAGTATTATTGCTTACAGGTATGTTTTGATATTTTGAAACACTGTGAGTGATCATTACAGTAAAAATTTGATCCATCTTGGGAATCATACAAGTACTTCTCAGAAAATAGACATTTAAATTTTATCATTTAAAACATACTGTTGATTAAAGAAGGCATATTTATACTGAACATTTTTCATCAACAAGAAGCATGTGTAATTATTTTTATTAAAACAAGCATATGTGTTTTTGTTTTCGACTGTGATGTTACTGTTAGTGTTGTTAGGTGCCATCAAGTAAGTTCTGACTCATAGCGACCCTTTTTACAACAGAATGAAACTTGTCTGGGCCTGGCCGATCTTCAGAGTGTGGCTGTTTGAGTCATTGTTGCAGACACTGTGTAAACCATTTATGTGGAGGGTTTTCCTCTCTTTTGCTGCCTCTCTGCCTCTCTACTAAGCTGATGTCCTCCAGAAATTGACCCCTCCCGATAGCAAGCCAAAAGTACATGAAATGAAATCTCATCATCCTTGCTTCTGAGGAGTATTCTGGCTATGCTATTTCTGAGACAGTTGTGTTCATTCTTTTGGCAACCCATGGTTATAATGGTTAATATTGTGTCAATGTGGCCATGATCTTTTCTTTTTTTAAATTTTTTTTGTTTGTTTTAAGGTAAGTACCCACTGTGTTACAAATTCTAATCTGTGAACATTTATTAGAGATATAGGTAAAAATATAATCTTTATCTGATTAAGGGGAGGTCTCCTCAAGGTATGACTACCTCTTATATATGTTATATATTTGTAGACTAAGTAAAAGCTAGGAAGCTTTTTGTCTGATCTACATCTGACTTTTGCAAGCAAGGTTTATTAAGCAAAGTTTTGTCATTTGCATAATGAAGGTTATTGCTAGTCTTCCTTCAGTCCTGATGTCACATTCTTTTTCAGAGTCCAGCTTCTCAAATAATTTGTTTGGCGTGCAGTTTGAGTAGGTATGAGAAAAGGATACAATCATAGCACACACCCTTCTTAATTTTAAACCATGTAGTAGTGTTCTCTTGCTCTGTTCACACAGCAGACGTTTGGGCTAGGTTTCATAATTAAGCACAATTAAGTGTTCATTTTTCTTAATGTTAGCCATTATTTGTTATGATCTACACAGTCAAATGTCTTTGCATGCCAATAAAGCACAAATAGCCATTTTTCTGGTATTCTTTGCAAAGAATCTGCTTTGTTATACTTAAATAGTGCAAAATTAGATAGCACTTCCCGTGGTCTTATTATACAGGGTTATCTAAAGCTATTCAGTGGGCCTCAAGAAACAGACATGATTGAGGAATGTAGGTGACCAGAAAAATGGGTTTTATCTGTTCTCTTATAAAAAAAAATAATAAATTGAAGGGCATGTCTATTTAACCAATTTTTTAATCCAGTTTATATGATCACCTGATATTGATCTGAGAGCTGGACAGTGAATAAGGCTGACAGAAGAGGAATCAATGCCTTTGAGTTATGTTGGAGGGCAGTACTGAATATCCCTTGGGCTGCCCAAAGAACAAACAGTTGTATCTTGGAGAACATGTAACTGAAATGCTGCTTAGAGGCAATGGTGAAGCTTCATCTTACATACTTTGGGCATGTTGTTAGGACACATTATTCCTTGGAAAGGGAAATCACGCTTGGAAAACTGGAGGGTCAGCGGAAGAGAAGGATACCTTCAAGGAAATGATTGATACAGTCACTGTGACAATGTTGTCAGGCGTTTTGGGGGTGATATATAGATGGTGCAGAATAAGATAGATTTTGGATCTGTTGTTCATAGGTGTGCTGTGAGTCATTCGCGACTTGATGGCACTGAAAAACAATGACAACAACAAAAACAACTTATGTACTCAAGGCTGTCAAGTTGGAATTAACTCTTAGCTGACCCTACATAATTGAGTTTTCATAGGCTATAAATAGCATAGAAGGAGATTGTCTGTCTTTCTTCCTTGAGGCTGCTGATGGATTTGAATGGATTGCTTTTGTTTGGAAGCTCATTTGCCTTCCCATGAGACTTCCATCTCTGCTAAATTCTCCCTTCTAGTTTTCACATTTTCCCCCCCAAGTCGACTACAACTCATAGTGACCCTATGAACAAACCATAATCTTGCTCTGTACTGTACTATTCTCATGAGCTCCAGCATGCTGAGCCTGTTGCTGCGCTCCCTTTGTCAGTCCATCTTATTGAAGATCTTCCTCTCTTTTTGTGATGCATTTAGAAGAGTACTAAATATCCCAACTGCTGCCAGGAGAACCAACAAACATGGCTTGGACAGGATGCATCCAAAGGGCTCCTTAAAGAAAGGAAATGAAACTTGGTCTCACATACTTTGGGCATATTGTTAGAGGGGACCAGTCCTTGGAAAAAGAGAGTATTCTTGGAAAGGTGAAGTGTCAGATAAAGAGAGGAAGACCCTCAACAACATGGTGACAGTAAAAGTGGCCTCAATTATATTTTGAGGATCACACTGGATACGGCAGGATTCATGTCCATTGTTCATGTTGTTGTTGTTGTTATGTGCCGTCGAGTCGTTTCCGACTCATAGCGACCCTATGCACAACAGCCCTAAACCCTGCTCTATCCTGCGCCAACCGCACTGCCTCTGATACACCCATCCCGATTAGCCCAGTCACCGAATCAATCCATCTCATAGAGGGTCTTCCCCTCCTGTGCTGTCCCTCCACCCTCCCAAGCATGATGTCCCTCTCCAAGGACCCGTCCCTCCTGGCAACATGTCCAAAGTATGTCAGACGAAGCCCCAGAATCCTTGCCTCCAAGGAGTAGCTTGGTTTAATCCTCTCCAAGATGAATCTGTTTATTTTCCTGGCAGTCCATGGTACATTCAGTACCCTTCTCCAGCACCACAGCTCAAAAGCATCCACTCTCCTTCTGTCTTCCCTAGTCATTGTCCAACTCTCTGATGCATAACAAGCGATTGCAAATACCATGACCTGTATCAGGCGCACCTTAGTCTCCAGAGAGACACTGTTGCTCCTGAGTACCTTTGAGAGGCCCCTAACAGCAGACTTTCCCATCGTGATACGCTTTTTGATTTCCTGACTGCTGGTACCAAGAGTGTTAACTGTGGAGCCGAGCAAACTGAAACTGTGAACAATCTCAATCTCTTCATCATCCATCCTGACGCTGCTAATTGGTCCAGTGGCGAGAATCTTTGTCTTCTTGACATTGAGCCTTAGTCCATACTGAAGGCTGCAGTCCTTGACCCTTCGCAGCAAGTGCATGAGGTCCTCCTCAGTTTCAGCAAGCAGGGTTGTGTCATCTGTATAACGCAGATTGTTAATAGATCTTCCACCAATCCTGATGCCACATTTCTCCTCATAGAGCCCAGCCTCTCGGATAATCTGCTCTGCATACATGTTGAAAAGGTATGGAGACAGGATGCATCCCTGGCGTACACCCTTCCCAATTTTGAACCATGCAGTGTTACCCTTCTCTGTTCCGACTACTGCCTCTTGGTCCAAGTATAGGTTTCGTATTAGCACAATTAAATGTTCTGGGACTCCCATTCATCTCAGAGTCAGCCACAGTTTGTTATGATCCACGCAGTCAAATGCCTTTGCATAATCAATGAAACACAGATAGACATTCTTCTGGTATTCTCTGCTTTCAGCCAAGATCCATCTAACATCAGCAACAATATCCCTAGTACCACGACCCCTTCTAAACCCAGCCTGGACTTCCGGCAGTTCTCTGCTGATGTGCTGTTCTAATCGTTTTTGGATGATCTTCAGTAGAATCTTGCTTGCATGTGAAATCAATGACACTGTTCTGTAGTTTCCACACTCAGTTGGGTCACCTTTCTTTGGAATGGGAACAAATATAGATCTCTTCCAGTCAGTTGGCCAAGTACTAAAAGTCATAATCAACGTGACGACACCTAAGAACACAGCAACAGTGAGATTTCCCACTTTAACTTCTGTGCTGGTCTTGTAGCCAGTTATGAAAATTGAAGAAGATGGAGGTGGACTGATACAGAGACCATAATTGTGGATTTAAACCAAA
This sequence comes from Elephantulus edwardii, assembly GCF_000299155.1. Taxonomy (NCBI): domain Eukaryota; kingdom Metazoa; phylum Chordata; class Mammalia; order Macroscelidea; family Macroscelididae; genus Elephantulus; species Elephantulus edwardii. The sequence goes on along the minus strand of NW_006399793.1, from coordinate 12,723,354 downwards.
TAGAGGGTGCAAGGAAGGCACGTGATTGGACCAAGTGTCATTCTGTTGTGCGTAGGGCTGCAGGGAGCTTTTCCTGTTCTGATGACACTTAACAACATTAACGCAGAACTTGCTCCAACGATGCAAGAACATATCCTTTTCCAGTAGAGTGGCTATTTTTACTTTGTGACAATAGACATTTCCTTGGTCTAGATTGTCTATTCCTGGTTCAGACGGTCTATCCCTCAGTAATCTTTATTTGCTTTTGTTTAAGAATATGCTTTGATATGGCTTCGTAACAGTTACTATGCTAAGGATAAGAAGTGTTCTTGAAACTTTCATATGCATAGAAATGTATACTATACACATCAGTACTCTTGGTACCAGCAATCAGGAAATCAAAAGACAAATTGCATTAGGAAAATCTGTCAGAGACCTCTCCAGAGTTCTAAAGAACAGTGATTCCAGTCTAGAGCCAAAGGTACACCTTATCCAGGCCATGATCTTTGCAATTACTTACTACACATCAGAGATTGGGAGAATGACTAAGGATGACAGAAGAAGAATAATTACCTTTGAGTTCTGTAGCTTGAGAACAGTATTGAAAATACCTTGGACTACTAAGAAAAAAATGTTTGTCCTGGAGAGGGTGAAGCCAAATTTCTCCTTGGAGGCAAGGGTTTTGAAACTCCGTCCCTTAGGCATTTTGCCAGGAAGAACCAGTTCTTGGGGAGGAACATCATGCTTTGAAAGGTGGAGGAACAACACAGGAGAGGAAGACCCAGGATTGACACAGCAATTGGGATAGTGGGAATAAGTGTGTCAGAATCAGTGGGGTTGGCTCAGCATAGGGCAAGGTTTAGAGCTATGGTGCATAGGGTTTCTATGAGTCACAAGTGACTTGATGGCAGATAATATCAACATATAGTAAGATAAAGATTTGACTAACTGACAGTAGATATAAACCCTACTTGTGTCATTGATGCTTTTGAGCTCTGATTTTGGGGAAGAGCACTGAACATTCCATGTACAGCCAAAAGAAGAAACAAATAGGTCTTGGAGAGGGTGTAGTAGGAGTGCTCTTTGGAGGCAAGAATGATGAGGTTTTGCTTCACGTATTTTGGGCATGTTGCTAGGAGGTGCTATTCCTTGGAAAAGGACGATGCTGGAAGTGTGGAAGCAGCAAAGGAGAGGAAAATCCTTAACACATTGCCGCAAATGGCGACTAAGCATGGTCGTCAATTTTAAAAGTGTGCGGCAGCATGTTAACTGGGTGGATTGACATGGTAACTGCCTCAATGGGCTTTTATGTATCAGGAAGTGTGAGGATGGCGCAGGATAGAACAGGGTTCAGATCTTTTGTTCATAGGGTTGCTTTGAGTTGTACTCGACTCAGCTGCACTTAAAAACAACCACCACCACAACAGCAACTGTTAGATTTAGGTAGGAATGAAATTTGTTTATGAGAATTGCCTGTATCACAATTTAGAAGCTGTCTTAATTATCTAGTGCTGCCGTAATAGAAATATCATAAACACAAATCTTGGACAAACATTTATTTTCTCACAGTTTAGGGGAGTTCAAGAATGCTGGCGCTAGGGTAAAGCTTTCTCTCCCTGTGAGCTTTGGGAGGTCCTTGTGTCATTGATGTTTACTTTCTAGCTGTGAAATCTCCATATATCTTAATCTTTTTTGTTAAGGTTTATAGAAATTCAAACCTGGTACTGTCAACTCAATTCAAACTGGTAGGTATCCTATAGATCAGAATAGAATTTCCCTGTTAGGTTTTTAAAGCTGTAAATCTTCACTGCCACAGTCTGCCTGCCGTATCTTTCTCCTGTGGAGGAGTGATGCATTGGGACTTTCAAATTTCTGGCTATTCTAGTGCTTTAATGACTGCATCACCGCTGTTCCTACTCAACAGTTGTCATAATTATTAGGTGCTATTAAGTCAGCTCTGATGAGTAATGCCCTTATGTGTTGTTGCTGTTGATGGTTGTGGTATTATGAGCCATCAAATCAACTATGACTCATAATGATTTTATGAACAATGGGATCTGAACTCTGTCCTATCCTGTGCCATCCTCACCATCTCCAACATACCTGACTCCATTGTTACAGTCACTGTGTCAATCTGTCTCATCAAGGGTCTTCCTTTTTTGCCAACCCTCGACGTTTCCAAGCCTGATGGACTTTTCTAGTGACTAGCACCTCCTTACAGTATGCCCAAAGTATCCTTGTCTTGTTCCATTTTCTCCCAGACTGACCCTATACAACTGGACAAAATCCTCCCCTCCCCGATCCTGCATAATCTTTGCTGTGTATTTGTTGCAGTCAATATTGATCCATTTCATTGGTCTTTCTCCTTTTTACTGACTCTTTGTCAAGCATGATGTCATATTCAGTAGTTGTTGTGTGCTGTCAAGTCATAAGTGGACCCTCCAGTGATTGCCCCTCTTTCCCCTGTGGAACAGGTAGGTAATTCAAATTGTGTGCCTTTGGGATTGCAGCACAGCTTCTTACCACTAGGCCACTAGAGCAACTCAGTAATTGTTGTTGTTGTTTTGTGCCATGGAATCACCTGAACTCAATAATCAGGGCTACTTATGTTTGTGGCTTCATGATAAATAGCAAACACATTCTGAGTTCTGTTATAGCACTTTATAAACTTAATTGATTTCAGTCAGTTGAATCAGTATTGCACTTTATTCCTTTTTCAGATGTGGAAACAAAATTTCCATGTTGGGTTCTCCAAGACCACTCTCTGGGTTTGGTTTGATAATTTGAAAGAAGGGCTCACAGAATGAGAAAAAGCTATTATTGAGGCTCAATGTCAAGAAGACAAAGATTCTCACCACTGGGCCAATTGGCAGCATCAGGATGGATGGTGAAGAGATTGAGATTTTTCACAGCTTCAGTTTGCTTGGCTCCACAGTCAACAGTCTCGGCACCAGCAGCCAGGAAATTAGAAGACGTATTGCCATGGGAAAGTCTGCTGTTAGGGACCTCTCTAAAGTACTGAAGAGCAATGGTGTCTCTTTGGAGACTAAGGTGCGTCTGATACAGGCCATGGTCTTTGCTATCACTTGTTATGCATCAGAGAGTTGGACAGTGACTAAGGAGGATAGAAGGAGAATTGATGCCTTTGAGCTTTGGTGCTGGAGAAGAGTATTGAGGGTACCATGGACTGCTAGGAAAACAAACAGATTCATCCTGGAAAGGGTCAAACCGGGCTGCTCCTTGGAAGCAAGGATTCTGAAGCTCCATGCTTGGGAGGGTGGAGGTACAGCACAGAAGGGAAAGGCTCCCTATGAGGTGGATTGATTCAGTGATTGGGGTAATTGGGATGAGTGTGTCAGAGACGGTGTGGTTGGCACAGGACAGAGCAGAGTTTAGGGCTGTTGTACATAGGGTCGCTATGAGTCACAAGCGGCACATAACAACAACATTATTATTATTGTTGTATTATATACCATTGTGTTGGAACCAACTCATAGCTGACGTGGTTTTGCAGAGGCAGAAAATCTCACAGAATGAGATTGTCAGTTGTTTCCCATGAAGCACCTGGTGGATTTGAACCATGTACTTTTGGATTAGCAGCACAACTCCTCACAAATAAGCCACCAGAGGTCCTCATTATTTTAATGGTTAATGGTTATGGTTGATTACAGTGAAAGTGAAAAAATCAGAAAAAGGAAAAGACAGGACAGAGTTCAGGAGAGACCAGGCACTGGCTTCTAGTTGTCCTATTCCAGTGGAGTAAAATGAATCATCCTACTTTTCAAGAAGTAAGGTATGTTTATACATGAGAAATTCCATCAGTTAGAGATCCTTTGTGTCCATATTTTCATTGAAGATTAGTCATGCAGACGCTGAGTACCCATTTGACTGACCATAACCACTTGGACTCCAGTTTCTCCTCATGTGAAGATAGTCTAATATGTAGTGTTGTCTGAGAGTATGCATAAAACAGATGTTTAACACAACAAATTGTGGCTAACTTGAATAATGGGAATTACAGAAGCCTTAACTGTGCTCATGCAAAAACTATACTTGGACCAGTGGGTAGTAGTCAGAACAGAGTAGGAAACACTGCATGATTTAGGATTAGGAAAGATGTGTGTCAAGGATGTATCCTATCTCCATATCTTTTCAATCTGTATGCAGAATAGATCATTTGAGAGGCTAGAATTTATGAGGAGGAATGTGGCATCAGGATTGGAGAAATACTCATCAACAATCTAAGTAATGAGAATGATGCAACCTTGTTTGTTGAAACATAAGAGGACATGAGGCATTTGCTATATGAATTGAAGCCCAATATCAAGAAAACAAGGATTCTCACCACTGTACCAGTTGGCAACTTCAAGATGGACAGAGAAGAGATTGAGATTGTTAATAACTTCAGCTTTCTTGGTTCCACAATCAATACTCTTGGCACCAGCAGTCAGAAGTCAAAAGACGAATTGCATTAGGAAAGTCTGCTGTCCAGTACCTCTTGAGAGTACTGAAGAGCAACAATGTCAATTTGGAGACTAAGGTGCACCTGATACAGGCCATGATCTTTGCAATTATTTGCTGTGCATCTGCGAGCTGGACAGTAACTAAGGCTGATAGATGCCTTTGAGTTGTGGTTCTGGAGAAGAGTGTTAAACATACCCTGGACTGCCAGGAGAACAAACAGGTCTGTTCTGGAGTGGGTGAAACCAGACTGCTCTCTGGAGGCAAGAAGTTTGAAACTCCATTTCATATACTTTGGGCATATGGCCAAGAGGGACCAGTGATTGGAGAGGGACATCATGCTTGGAAGGGTGGAGGAACAGTGCAGAAGAGGATGACCCATGATGGGATGGATTGACTCAGTGATAGGAGAAATCAGATTAGGTTTGCTGGAGACTATGTGATTGGGTCAGGATAGGGCAGGTTTCAGAGCTAGTGTACATCGGGTCAGTGTTAGTCCAGGTGACTTGATGTCACACAACAACAACAACAACAAGAAAAACAATAACTATACATTGAATTATTAGCTTGAACTCTCTGGTTAATTTTATTTCAAGACCAGGATAATGCTGAGACACTCTTTAACAAGTCTGATATTCTAAAGGTTTGTAGATTATCTCATAGGAGTTGTCAAGGGTTAGAAATTTCTTTGAAGTTAGGGTTTCGTTACTCCAGCACAGTATGGTTAGAAAGAAGGTTAAGTGACTTGCAGTAGGTAAATGCAAAAGAGTAAGTGGCAGAATTAGAATCTGAGCACAGGCATTCTGACTACAGAAGCAGTGTTTTAATAACCATAGTTTATTGCTTTTTTATATAATTTCTGACAATAACAGAAGTTAGTGTGTTTGAGGCACTTGCAAGTTTTATTCAGAAATTAAGAAGTGCATGGTAGCAACTGTAGGCTGATCCTACTGATCCCTTGAGGGTTATTAATAGTAACAGTGGATTCAAGCATATCACAGATTGTGAGGATAGGGCAAAGTTGTTCAAGTCTGGTGTTCATAGGTTTGCTTTGAGTTTTAGTTGACTTGCTGGCCACTGACAATAACAGTAACATTAGTGTTAGAGCTTTTTAAGTTTTTGAGATAGAATGTCAGCACCTACTCCCAAGTCCCCTAAACCTGTAGAAGGTAGAAACTTGCTGAAAAATCAGTTTACATTTCCTTTTGCCTATCTTTATGTATGTAAATATCAATTGACTGAGGAAGTAAGATTAGAAATTTAATTATTTCTCATATGACTTTTAAAATTACTGCTTGAAGGCTTAATAGTAAGAGCTGTTTTTCTCGTTTACAGTTTTATGAATTCCCTTAATATCAGTTATAATTACACTCAACGTCACATACTTGTGATATTGAGGTTATTTTTGTATTTATGTCTATCTGCAAATCTTGTGTGGAATAAATAAGACTTGGCTGAAATTCAGTAATCATTCTTTAGAGAAAGAGAACCTCTCTCTGACTCATGCACACTGAGATGGGTAAAAAGAGAAATAATAATTTATTAAAGATTTAGCTCATGAAATTTTGGGTACCAGGAACTTAAAAATCTTTAGCAGGTGACACACCTTAGTTTCTGCTGACTTATATGATTATGGGAGCTGGCAAGTCCAGAAACCATATGCCAAGTGGTAGATTGAAGATTTCCTGTGGTCTAATGTCTCAAGATCTATATTGATGATGTTGTTAATGTGTTGTTAGTTGACTACAACTCATAGCAATCAGATAATAAATAGATCCGAATATTGCCCCATCCTGCGCCATCCTCACCATCCTGATGTCAGTCCATCTTGTTAAAGGGATCTTTCTCTCTCTACCTTCTTCCTTTACCAGCATGATTTTTTCCCTGAGCACTGACCTCTCCTGGCAACATGGCCAAAGTATATGAGATGGAATTTCACCCATCCTTGGCTCTTGGGAATACCCTGTTTGCACTTTCTCCAAGGCAGACTTGTTTGTCCTTTGGTGTTCAGTAGTCTTCACTAATGCCACAATTCAAAGGCATCACTTCTTTTCTCATTCATTGTCCAGCTGTCACTTGCATAGGAAGTAATTGAAAAGACCATGGCTTGGATCAGGCACATCTTTGTGTGTGTGTGTTAGTGTGTGCGCGTGTGTACCATCAAATTGGATCAGACTGGTACAGGAGGCGATTGTTCCTCCTTCTTCAGCAGAGCATCTGGTGGATTTGAACTGCGCACCTCTGGGATTGCAGTGCAGTTTCATGCCACTAGGCCACCAGAGCTTGCCCACATCTTTGTTTTTAAACTGACATCTTTATCCTTTAAGACTTTGAAGAAGATTTTGACAACATCTTTCGATTTTTTGACAGAAAATCGGTGTCTGGCACCAGGGATATAATTAATTGCTGATGTCAGATGGATCCTGGCTGAAAGAATACCAGAAGACTGTCTATTCGTGCATTATTGACTATGTAGAAATGTTTGTGTGAATTATAACAAGTAGTGACTCACATTGAATAGAATGAGAGTCTCAGAGCACTTGTGTTCATCTGAAACTTATACCTGGACCAGAAGGCTGTTTTGCAGACAAAACAGGCAAATACTGCACGGTTTAAAATCAAGAAGGGACTATGTTGGGGTTTTAGTCTCCATATCTTTTCAATCCGTATGCTGAGAAAATAATTTGAGAAGCTGGACTCTATGAAAAGGAATGTGACAGATGAGAGGGAGACTCATCAATAACTTGTGTTATGCAGATGATACAACCTTGCTTGCAAAAAGTTAGGAGAACTTAAAGCACTTGTTATAGAAGATTAAGGGATGCAGCCTACAATATAGATTGTATCTCAGTGTCAAGAAAAAGATTCTGATCACTGGACCAGTAGGCAACATGATTATGGATGGAGAAGAGATTGAAACTGTCAACAAACTCTTACTTGGATCCACAGTTAACACCCTTGGTACCAGCAGTTAAAAAATAAGGTGATAGATTGCACTGGGAAAGTCTGCAGTTAGGGAGCTCTCCAAATTATTGAGGAGTAATGATGTCAGTTTGAGGACTAAGGTGCATGTGATTCAGGCTATAGTCTTTCTAATCACCTGCTATGCATCTGGGAGCTGGACAATGAATTAGAGATGATAGAAGAAGAATTGATGCCTTTGAGCTGTGGTGTTGGAGAAGACCACTGAACACCCTATGGATGGCCAAAAGAATAAATAAATATGTCTTAGAGAGGGTGCAGCCAGAGTGCTCTTTGGAGATGAGGACTATGAGACTATATGACTCACATACTTTGGGTATGTTGCTAAGAGGGGCCTATTCCTTGGAGAGGGACATGATGCTCAGAAAGGTAGAGGGTCAGTGAAGGAGAGGAAGACCCACAACCAGGTGGATTGATGCGGTGACTACCTTAGTGGGCTCTGATGTGTCAGGAAGTGTAAAGATGGCACAGGATAGGACAGGATTCAGATCCACTGTTGGTAGGGTTACTATGAGTCATACTCAACTTGATGACACCTAACAAGAACAATCACCACCACAACCAGTGTTGATTTCGAATTCAGGCAAAGTGAAATCAGTAGCACCTTTGTCATTTCTCTATCTATCATGATGTTGCCTATTGGTTCAGGGGTGAAGATTTTTGTTTTCTTGATGGTGATTTGTAATCCGTACTGAAAATTTGAAAATTGTAGTCTTCAATGTGCAAGATTCACAGGCTTAGACAATTCAGAGATGCAAAAAGAGAGAGATATTCTGCTAAGATACTATTTATAGGCTGGAATTAGAACACATTTTAAGGGAACCTTCATTTTTATTTATTGATTATTGTACGTTAGTTAATATAATGTAAGGTAATCTTATTGCAATACGTTATGGAACAGCAGGTATACTAATGTTTGGCCAAACCATTGGAAACAACCATACTAAGTTAACATCTTATTTAATCATTACAAGGTGATATTATATGTAAGTATTTTAGGAAAATAGAATAAATCATACTAGTTACCATGCTATTTTAACCTTTAAAATAGACATTTCATTCTTACCTGTTATAATATTGTTGTTGTTGTTGTTATGTGCCGTCGAGTCGCATGCGACTCATAGCGACCCTATGTCCAACAGCCCTAAACTCCGCTCTGTCCTGTGCCAATCGCACTGTCTCCGACACTCCCATCCCAATTATCCTAATCACTGAATCAATCCACCTCATAGAGGGCCTTCCTCTCCTGCGCTGTCCCTCCACCCTCCCAAGCATGATGTCCCTCTCCAAGGACCGGTCTC